>NC_136991.1:12493164-13051967 GCF_032717465.1 Coenobita brevimanus
TGCTGAGTATTCTCTGCAAATAAAGAATCATAGACTTCTTCCTGCTGCTGACTTCAACTTCATTTTCTAGCGGTGTGAAGTGGACTTTTCTCTGCCTTCCCTCTACAAGTGGCAACGCCTTTTGTCTGCAGGCGACGCCGCTTAATCTCTACAGGTGACGCCGCCTACTGTCTACAGGTGACGCCGCCTATTCTCCACAGGAGACGCCGACTACTCTCTGCATGTGACGTCGACTACTCTCTGCATGTGACGTCGACCACTCTCTGCATGTGACGTCGACTACTCTCTGCATGTGATGTCGACTACTCTCTGCATGTGATGTCGACTACTCTCTGCATGTGATGTCGACTACTCTCTGCTGGTAACACCGACTGCTCTATGCAGGTAACACCGACTGCTCTATGCAGGTAACACCGACTGCTCTATGCAGGTAACACCGACTACTCTTTGCAGGTAAAGCCAACTACTCTCTGCAGGTAAAGCCAACTACTGTCTGCAGGTAAAGCCAACTACTCTCTGCAGGTAAAGCCAACTACTCTCTGCAGGTAAAGCCAACTACTCTCTGCAGGTAACACCGACTACTCTTTGCAGGTAACAAACACTTCACTCTGCAGGTGACGTCAACTACTCTCTGCAGGTGACGTCAACTACTCTCTGCAGGTAACGTCAACTACTCTCTGCAGGTGACGTCAACTACTCTGCAGAGGTAACGTCAACTTATCTCTACAGGTGACGTCGGCTTCTTTGTGCGGGAAACGTCAACTTCATTTTATAGGGATCAGCCTAATTACCATCATCATTACTATTGTTATCGTAACTATTAGTATTATTGTTACTACTACTACTGTTACTAGTACTACTACTATTGCTATTCTTACTACTAGTACTATTACTACTACTACTATTACTACTAGAGCTACTAGTACTGCTACTTCTGTTATTATTATTATTATTTTTTTTTGTATTATTATAATTTTTATTACTCTTATTATTTTTATTATTATTTTTATTATTATTATTATTATTATTATTATTATTGTTATTATTATTATTACTATTATTATTATTATTATCATTATTATTATTATTATTATTGTAATATTATCATTCAAATTATTATTATTATTATTATTATTAGTAGTAGTAGTAGTAGTAGTAGTAGTATTTTGATTATTATTATTATCTTTAATTAATATTATTATTATCAATATTGTTATTATTGATATTATTATTATTATTATTATTATTATTATTATTATTATTGTTAATATTATCATTCAATTATTATTATTATTATTATTATTATTATTATCCTTATTAATATTATTATTATTAATATTGTTATTATTGATAATATTTTTAAGATTATTATTATTGTTATTATTATTAATATTTTTAACATTAATATTAATATTATTACTAATATTAAAATAAATAGTAATAATAATATTAATATTAATCATAATATTGATACTATTATCAATATTAATGTCATTAACAATACTAATATTAATACTAATATTAGTATTATTATCAATGTTAATATTATTATCAATATTAATAATATTATCAATATTAATAATATTTTAAATATTAATATTGTTATCAATATTAATATCATTATTAATAGTATTGTTATTATTAATATTAATATTATTATTCTGTTAAAATTATTATTAATATAAATATTTTTATTAATATTTTTATTATTCTTATTTTTAGTATTATGAATATTATCATTATTATTATTATTATTATTATTATTATCATTATTATTTTTATTTTACTATTATTATTATTATAATAATAATTGTGTCCCCTCCTGTGGCGGGGGGGACATAATCTGGCCGCACTATGGGGTGGTACTACTACTCTGCGGCCAGGTTGTGGTAGGAAGAATACTGCCACCGTATTCCCTGCGCGTCGTAAAAGGCGACTAAAAGGGACGGGGTGAGGGGACTAGGGACCCCCTCCTCTGTTTTTTAGTTCCTAAAAAGAGACAGGACAGAGAAAGGGATGGGGGATGGAGTTATCCCCGTACCCTGAAGATTGGGTCTATGAATGTGCGTGGATGTAGTACGATTGAGGCTAAAAGGGAGGAGATTGGGAGAATGTTTGTGAGAAGAAAGTTGGAT
The DNA here is from genome assembly GCF_032717465.1 of Coenobita brevimanus. Lineage (NCBI taxonomy): Eukaryota > Metazoa > Arthropoda > Malacostraca > Decapoda > Coenobitidae > Coenobita > Coenobita brevimanus. The sequence continues at coordinate 12,495,300 of NC_136991.1, forward strand.
GTGTTAGCTTTGAGTGAAACGAAGATGAAAGGGAAGGGTGAGTCTATGTTTGGAAGTGTGAATGGAAGATTGTCAGGTGTTGATAGAGGAAGGGCAAGAGAAGGTGTGGCCTTGTTAGTGAGTCCGGAAGTACAGCAGTGTGTGATTGAATGGAAGGAGGTGTCATCGAGACTGATGTGGGTGAAAGCGAAATTTGAACGTGAGTTGTGGGTGTTTGTGAGTGCATATGGGCCTGGTAGTGAAAGGGATGAAGAAGAAGAGGGAGTCTTTCTGGAATGATGTTGATGAATGTCTGCAGAGTTTTGGAGCGAATGTGAATGTGGTAATGATGGGAGATCTGAATGCTAGAGTGGGAAATGTAGCAGTTGAATGTGTAATTGGTATCCATGGTGTGCCTGGAAGAAATGAAAATGGGGAACGAATGATAGGGATGTGTGTTGAGCGAGAGATGATGATTGGAAATACGCTGTTTGAGAAGAAAGATATTTATAAGTATACATGGGTAAGACAGGAGGGTGGAAGGGTTGTTGATAGAGCTTTGATGGACTATATAAGTTTGAGTCCACCATGGCACAGGTTTCTGGGAAAAAACACCAGAAGTCCGTGGGATGGAATGAACCCCTGCTGAGAGAATGGTCTTAGTAAAACAACATTCGGCATCATCGATAGTTGAAAAATCACTAACCCTGTTGTCAAATACACATGGTTCCTCAAAGAGAGACCAATCAGCCCTGTCCAGACACCAGCGTGACAGACGGGCTGCAGGAACAGAACGAGTAGGCTGGACCACTACAGGATAATGGTCACTACCATGCAGATCATCCAAAACCTCCCTTGAAAAATCAAGGGCACAGTCAGAGGAGGAGATGGTAAGGTCAATGACAGAATACATGCCAGTCTGAACATGAAAATGGGTCGGCCTCCCATCATTTAGGACAACCAAATCTAAATCTCCAACCAAAGAGGCAAGAAGATCACCCCGGGAATTTGAAAGAGTCACCCCACAAAGGATGGCGGCCATTAAGGTCACCAAGGAGTAGGTGATAAGGGGTTCTAGATCAGCATGTATAACAGTAACGGAGGTGGAAGGTACAGACAACAGATGGTATAGCACCTCCCAAAGTGCATCTGTACTGCTAGAACTTGAAAGTGGGACTGAATCTCAAAGGAAATAAAGGGGATATCAGAACACCACAAAATTGCACATCCACCACTGTGACCACCTGGAGGTGATGCGTGGAAGGCCTCATACCCTCTAATAGAAGGGAACTGTCTGTCCCCCACCATTGTCTCCTGAAGACAGACACATTGTGGGTTCAGAGCAGTGAGTAATAACTGCAATTCCTCCCAATTTGCCATGGCACCTCTACAGTTCCACTGAAGACAGATTGGTACCGATTGAGCCATAGTGATTAGTATTGAATATTATGAACTTAGAAACACCAAACTATGTAGCAACCTCGTTGGGAAGGGAGTGAAAGCCCTTCTTCCTAGGCGTGAAGCTCTGCCTCACCAACCGAGAAGACAATGAAGATTTAGAGTTCCCATGGGTGGAAGTACCCTTACCCCGAGACATGTCACGCCCATCGCCAGAAGGAGTCCGAAGCACAGAGACCTTCTTGGAAGACCCACGTGCCCCGTCCGCACACCCATGTGAGGATTCAGCTGGCAACTCCGAACCCCCCCCCAACCGAATCAACCAAAGGTAGGCTGCTGAGTGATGGATCAGAGAGAGCAAGAGACTGAGCTCTTTCAGTATCTAAAGACCCAGGCCCCACCACACCTGAGCAAGAGGCAGGGATGGGAATCCTAGAAGGGCCATCACGAACACCCACAGACTTAGACGCCACCACTGGCTGGGTTGTCGAGCGAAGAGCCCCCTCAGAATTCTCATGTGGTACAGAAGTTTGAACCTTAGAAGGAGGGGAGTCACCCAAAAACTCCTCACTCCTCACTCATTTGAGGTTGGCAGATGCAACCTCCATCTCTGCACCAGAACTTAAAGCATTAGAAACTGTAGTGCCACACTGTAAAGAAGAATGAACAAGAGTAGCAGAGTGGGCAGATGGTACAGGAGCAGCAGTCGGTATGGGAGTAGCAGCCGATACAGAAGTATGAGAGACGCTGTTTTTTTTTTTTTGATATGTCAGGACAAGGATGTACAGGAAGGACATTGGGAGTTTTGGATGTGTCAAAGCAAGGTGTGGCATCGACACGGGTGTTTCTCACAGGAGGAACTGGAGGAACTGGGATGGGGGAGGCACTTCCAGACACTAGAAGAACCACTGCAGAGGCGACACCCGCAGAGACAGGAGGCACCTCCCTGGAGGAAGCACAGCTGCTTCCAGGCTGCACTCCCTCAGTGGAACCCCCCGGGCGAGAAGGCCGGGAAGTAGAACCCCAAGAATTTGATGGGGCATTGTGTGATGCCAGGGGCACCTGCCGGGTAGCTTTATGGTGAGACAACACAGCAGCAAAGGTAACCCCAGGGGGAATGAAGAGCTCCCTTACCCTGCCCTTTGCCTCAGAAAAGGACATTATCCCCTACGTTCGGACAGAAATAATCTCATATTCATACTTGTATACTTCGCAATCCCTTGAGGAGGCTGCATGTGCTCCTCCATAGTTCAAACATTTAGAGGGTTGAGAACAATCATCCATACCATGAGAAATTCCACCACAATTTCCACAAACCTCAGGAAGGCCAGATGCTTCCCACCTGCAAGAACGGCAAACATGACCAAACCTTTGACAATCATAGCACCTTCTAGGTTGGGGAACATAAGGTTTAACCTTAAGCTTCCACCATGCAGCGGTGATGACCTCTGGCAAAGGAAGACAATCAAATGTCAAGATAAGAGTGGGCGTGGGGGTTAAAATCCCATCAACTTTCTTCATTATTCTTTGTACTGCTACAACTCCCTGAGGAGCCAGCCCCTCTAAGAGGGAAGAATCAGAATATGAGACCAAGTCACGAGAATATACAACCCCTCAGGACTGATGTAGGACCAAGTGACGAGAGGCAGATACAGGAACACCAGCAACCATAGTTAGGGACTGGATGCGTGAACTCTCCTCTTCATTCCTGACTTCTAGCAATAGAGAACAATCACCCTGCAAAGAGACCTTGGGGGTAAATCCACATGCTGTAACTAGACCACTGTGAATCTGAAAACAGTTCAGGTTCCAAAAGGAAGTACCATCATCCGTCTTGAGGACTATATATTTTGTGTAAGAATGTTTCACAAAGACACCAGGTAAAAACTCGATACAGGGAACATCTAGACTCGTAGTTTTGGCAGATGACCCGGAGGGTACAGGGTCGTCGGGCAGAGAGTGACCAATTGATGCTGACTCGTGCGGCTGGTCACTGACCAGACGAGTGGTTAATGAATTGGTCAATGTATCCATATATACATTGGTGAATATAAATTGGCACCAGGAGCCAAGGGAAACCGCCTACCAAGGAGTGAGGGGACTGAGCGCGGTCTGATGGGAACGGGGTACCTCGTCCCCAGAGGATGTCCCAAAAAGGACACCCCATGCTACGAAAGTTTGCTTCCACCAGTGCAAAGACCCCCTTCCCAGTCCAGACACCCAACCAACCAACTCAGGACAGCACTGAGGTGATCCCTCTGGAGGGCGGCACCTATGACCCATACGGGTAACCTATGCTCGGACAGCGCTTAGTCAGACCCCTCACCCACAACCCTACCTGCATGGGAGACCCTCCCAGATGTCGTTACATCCACGGGCAGGCTTGTGGGATCACAGGGGCACGCAAGTCCCCCCACCACGACAAGGTGGCTGCCCACGTGGGGGGGGGGGCTGTGAGAGGAGCAAAATGACCCTCTCCTTTCTGACTGTTTGACCAGTTTCATAAATCTCATGAAATTTGCGAAATTCATCATCCAGTCAGAAAGGATTGGGTCATTTTGTCCCTTTCACACCCTTCACAATGGAGACGAACTCCTCCAATTAAGGCGGATACATCAATATGCCCAAATATAGGAACACAATCCTCCAACTTAAGCGGGATAGGGTATAATACTGGTATGAATTTCCTACAGGTTAAGCAGGACCGAGAATAGAACGGATCATCTTTAAGTGTGTTATTTGACGTGATGGCCAAATCCACCCCTATTACCAGGATATTCACAAGCTCAACACTCGGATATTGTGGGCCATGTGAAGGAGTTTATTCTCAGGTAGGTGACAAGTTGGAAAACCGTCCTTCAGAGATGGATACTTCTGCAGAAGGAAAAGTTCCTCAGTGGTGATATCCCCAGGTCTAAATACACTATGCAAGATATAACTGACGAGCTGGCTTCACTTGTGATAACTCATTGGAGGAAGTGATATGTAAAATTCTCCCCTTCTGTGATGATAACTGACAAATCACTCTCATATAACGTCTTGTTGAAGTGGAAGATGACAGACTTTGATAGCGGGAGAGTTAAGTCTGCAGGTATAGAGAAGAGGATGGCTGGATTATCCCGTGAAGTCTGTGTTTGCAGGCATCAGCTATTCTTGTGTGGTCCAGTGGAGAATGGGTGCTCAGGATGCTCATTAAAGGCACATGTGAATTGTAACTGTCCTTTGGAGATGAAGAGTCTTAAACTGGATCTTGAGTGGCTGCACTATCAGAAAATAAAGACTTCTGTTTCTTCAAGAATCCAGAAGTCTTCTGTAAGCAGGATAGATGAACTAAGGTGCTGAAATATAACGAAGTTACAAGGTTTCATCCTGACACAGTGATAGCGGAATATTGCACTACGATGTTTGAGCCTCAGGGAAAGTACTTCTTTTACTTCACTCCAGAGAAACCTGAGGAAGGAGAAAAGCCTGCTCATAAGATTGCTCAGGGCAGGCATGAGTGTGTTGTAGCTCATGGAGCTGACGTGTCTTTTAATGATAGGAGACTACTAATACCAATAGTGTCATAGAACTATTAGAGAAGATGCTGGGACGTAAGTGCCACTGAATGATCTGTCAGCTCCATGTGAACGAGCTCCCTCTGAGGCACTTCATCATCAAGTTGGATGGCCCTGTAATTCCCCGGTCGGGCTTCAGTGGACCTATTGGGAAACTCCTTGAGAAAGTGAACAAACTCGAGGTTAACTTCAGCTTCACACCAGTAGAAGGAACGGATTTATACAGCTGAAAGAAAATATTGGTAAATTTCTCTTCGCAGACCAGCACAACCGCTCCATTCTAATAACAGGCATCAAGTCTGGAATTCTCAGTCCACAGGTGGCTGGTCTCAAGTGTGGACCTCTTACCCAGTCCAGGTGGCTTACTACTGCACAGATCATCTTGATGTTGTGGATGAGGAAGCACAACCTGAAGGGGGAGATGCTGAGAAGGCTCAAGCTCCTCATGAAGTTTTGCCTTGACTTTGGAGTGTGCTATGACATCAAAATGAAGCGCCATCTCAAACCTGGTCCTGGGCATGTTGTTTCAAGCTTAAGGCTGCCGAGAAACCACGCTCCCGAAGTCAGAAACATCATCTTTGCTGTAGTGATAAGAGGAGCTTACCTTGCACGTCCCGAGAACAGTCTGGCTTCATTCTTGTGAGGTGAAGATAAGCATGAGAGAGCTTTCGGTGTGAGGTAGATGGAAAAGATCACAGAAGGAAAAGACTTTGGTGATACAACATTGAGTCCCCATAAAATCTAAAAGTTAATCTGCAAGTCATTTCACCTGAGGATCTAATCATTTGTGCATCAGAGGAGATGTACTATCATGATCCAAAGTTTCTTTACCCCCCTGAGTGGAGGAAGGTCGAAGCCAAGGTTGAAGAAATGACGGGCCAACGAACACAGGCCAGTTCATGATGGAGGGGTTCACTAACCTGAAGCTTAGGATAATAAGAATCACCCGGATGAAACACACGAGCCTATTTATGAATCACGGTATCATGAACCATTATTATTCTTGTATACTGGCAATGTCCGATCATCTGGTCTTGCTACAACTTTGGCTTCGACCTTCTTCCACTCAGGGGGATAAAAAAACTTTGGATCGTGATAGTACAATCATTTTCACCAACAAGATGACCTTGAATGAGCTTAACAGCCTCAGGAAATCTCTCCTCAGTTCCCTTTCTCATTCGACACCCAGTCCTGTGCGAGAGCAGTACAGGAAGTATCAACAGATTTTCAAGCCGTGTAGGTCACGAGAGGAGAGACGGGTGGGTAAGAGCAAGGTTAGACAATTTAGAAATGCTTCCAAGCATGACATCCTTAAAATTTTTTCATAAGCAGCCGACCCTTGTTGGCATTTCTCGATGGTCTCAGAGTAGAGTAGTAAAGCACAGAGTAGTAGGGCAGAACCAGTGAGCCATGCATGCTTTTTAATAAGCTAAAAAACAAAAGTTGTATAAGCCAGGAGCATTAGCTCAAATTCAAAGGAAACCTCGAAAAAAATCGAGAAAGCTGATTTTATCAGGAAAGCTACTGGATTCCAAGTCGAAATCCACAAACATTCTAAACATTCCACAAGAGCTAGCGGTGTGGGACGAAAATCCAAGATGACCACGAGCATCATGGGACCCTTGTATGACCCTGGTAGCAGAAGTCACAAATGGTCATGAAATACCTTGTTTTAAGGGTTTGGGGGTAAAAAAAAAAATTACCATTATGTCAATGATTTGCTGACATATGTTTAGGATGTGATCAAGGTAATGTACTATTTTAAACAAAATGGTAAATGCAACTCATGCGGTGGGGTATGTCATACCCACAGTGACACTTCCATGTGTATATATTTTGTCTGGTATCAGTGATACTACCACCCGCCCATGTAATTTCTTGTTATCCTACACTGAGTTGATCCATGAGTACTCTCAGTTTCCTACTGATCACAGACGGGAGTGGACGGCAGGTAAATGCATCTAGGTATATACCCACAAGTTCCAGTAATCTGGGGACAATGCCATGTCCCAAAGCAGAGCAACAGAAAACATGAAAATTGTGATAAATACCTATTATTCTTATTGAAAAAGGTCATTTCAAAGTGTTTTGTCACACCAACCACGAAAACAGCTGTATGTAGGTGTGGGGAAATTACTTGGCTGTGGGGAGATAAAGTAGGCTGTGGGAAGTAGGCCTGTAGGTACGAGGGTTGGAAATAACCAACTTTTCGCATGACAAGAAAGCACTTCAGTGTGTTCTGTAAGATCTGTCATGAAAACAGGTGTGTATGTAGGGGTGGGGAGATAACTAGTGTGGGTAGTAGGCCTGTAAGGTCTTGGTGGTACTTGGGGAGAAAAATTTCGGCAACAACCAATTTCTCTTGTGGAAACCCTCCATTTCAATGGGACTGTCATACCAACCATGAAAACAGGTGTGTATGTAGGTGTGGGGAGATAAAACAGGTGTGGGGAGTAGCGCTACAAGGCCTCATAGTCATTCAAAAACTAACACAGACATATATAAATGTTTATAACTACCAAGGACATCAAAATAAAGTTGAATAATGCTATAGAAGCATTTTTCTGATACAAGCGGTTCAAGGAAGGACGAACGTCCACCGAAGACGATAACCGTATGACCATTCTGGACTACCATCAACAGCAACAACACCAGAAAACGTCCAAAATGTTCGTCAGGCTATCCTTGCAGATCGTAGACGAACTATCCATGATGTTTGTGATATCATAAGACTGTCGTACGGGAGCATGCAACGCATTTTGTCGGACGTGTTGGGCATGAGAGACGCATCACTGCAAAGTTTGTGCCAAGACTCCTGAGTGACGAGCAAAAGGCACATCGCACTGCAGTTTGCAGGGAGCTCGAGAATCAGGTCAGAGATGACGCCACCTTCATCTCCAAGGTCATAACTGGTGATGAATCATGGGTTTATGTTTATGACCCGGAGACAAAGCAGCAGTCATTGCAATGGAAGTCTCCCAATTCACCAAGGCTGAAAAAAGCGCGTCAAGTTCGCAGAAACGTCAAGTCTATGTTGATTGTTTTCTTCGATATCTAAGAGATTGTTCACAAGGTATTCGTCCCACCTGGTCAGTCTGTCAGTGGAAAGTTTTACTGTGACGTTTTGCAGCGTCTGGGGAAGAACATCTGCCACAAATGTCCAGAACAATGAAAGATCAAGGACTGGGTCCTGCATCATGACAACGCCCCTGCCCACTATTGTTGTCTGGCAGTTCCTGGCTTCCACCAACACTGTAGTCATTCCCCACCCACCCTATTCACCTGACTTTGCCCCCTGTGACTTTTTCCTGTTTCCCAAGTTGAAATTACGACTGAAAGGGCGTCGATATGAATCAAATGAGGAAATGCAGACAGAATCGCAGAAGGTGCTCAAGACCATCACGCCCAAAGCCTTCCAGAGATGCATGGACTCATGGAAAAAATGCTGGGACCACTGTATATATGCCCAAGGGGACTACTTCGAAGGTGACGGTGAGAACTAGGAGGTAAGGTAACATATTTTGCTGCAATTTTCAGGTTACTGGATCTTTTGGGTAGCACCTCATAAGAACCGTTACATGGTTATTAATGAATTAATATATTTTCTTTATGCAAATTACATTGAATATGTTGATCTGTGATGAAAGTACATTGGAAAGTGTTGCTGTGTCAATGGAATATGTCAGATTGTGATGAAACACATGAGTGTTCAGTACATGAAAAGTATAGTTATGAAATAAATTTCATAATTTATTGTGAAAATTACTTTGTTATCTTGTCTATTTAGTATAATAATTTAGTTATCTCTTAAATAAATTGTGCAAAACCACAAATTGTTAAAAAGAAGTGAGAATAATACGAAAAAGAGCCTTGGGTATATCATACCCCATAGTCTGGTGACAGAATGGTCATTTTCGGGTGAACCTCGCTCCGAGACATATATAAAGTTTTATTGCATTTCCTGATGCTTTGGGATGTAACCATCAAAATAAAAAAGTGCACCCAGCTGGCACACTTGAGCGTTTCGAAATGGAGGCCGAAATCCAAAATGGCCGCCTGCATGAATGATGATGCTAATAAAACATGTTTAGCTATCTTTTTCATTTTTTAATATTCTTCATCCAATAATAATATTACTTTATCCTATCAGAACATGCACTAAACAAAATGATCACCTGTAACCTACACATTGTAACATTTTATTTTAACGATTTTTTTAGTTTTTATGATCATTTTCAGGTGCCGATAAAAGAAGTTTTGAATGTTAATAAACTGCGATCATCAAAGTCAATAAAACAATAAAGATATCATTTGAGTGTTAATTCCTAATTCAGTGCTGCTTATATTTTAGGGACATATCTTAATTACAGATTCAGAAACAAACTTCTACATCATATTATTCATATTGCTTTATTTAACTTTCAGAGGAGTTTGCATTTTTCTTTTACCCAAGATTCTCTTATAGAGTAATGTTGAGTAGATTATATCTAACAGAAGCTTTTTTGTTCCAAGTTGCTATAAAAAGAGGTCATGATGGAAGACACCTGCTTTCTTAAAGACTATATGGGCTGTAGTGATAGTGGTGGTGGTGCTTTTCTTAATGTTGGAGTAGAAAGACTTCGAGTAGCTAGCATGCATAGAGGTGACAGTCGGCATGAAAAGCTTAGTCATGATAGTGAAACTAGATATGTGTCATAGAAAATTTGCTTCCTTTTACACATCCAAGCATCACATAAAGCGCCATTTATCTAAACAGCAAGACGAGGAACTCAGTAATAAACCAGAGGCCAAAAATGTCAGATGAGCCTACATTTATCTTTAAGGAACACTGTATATTCTGTGGGGAAAAATGCGTTGAGATAGACCCCAAAAATTCAAGTAGGTGGCGGCATGTTGTTAAATGTCAGACTGATGATCAAGGATACTCAGGAAAATCATTCAAAGATGTACTTATGACCCATAAGGAAGTAGGTCTTTCAAGGATACAAAGTGATGAAGTAGACTGAGCAAATATTCGGGAGAAGCTTCAAAGCTGCATAGATCCACTGAAAGGAGACTGCCATCCAAATGGACTTATTAATGTGGTTACAGGTAGGATATGTGCAGAGCATGTCAATGTTGACAGGACTGTTGAATTGGGAGCAGCTATGATGAAAACATATGAGGAAGTATGGCCACAGAGTTTTCACAAGCCACTCACAAGACCATTGTGCTCCTATCACTTTCAGAAAAAAAATTAAAGTGGACAATATATCTGTGTATGATACCACATTAATCTATTCAAGAGTGCTTTCTCTTCAAATCTCTAGGAACATCAGCATGAGAGATGTTCTCTCTTATGAGTTGGCTGGATTTACACCCTCAATATTCCAGGAAAAGACAGGTGATATGAGGCTGTCACCTTCTAAAGCGACCCTGAAAGCCAAAATCCAAGTGAAAGTATCTGATCGCAGAATGGTCCCAGCTGATGCTATAATACTTGATGGATGTGCAATTCTCTGGGTTGTCAAATGGCCAAGCAAAGGTGTCATAGAAGATTATATATACTAAAGTTTGTGCAGTACATATGTCATTGTCTTTTAGCAGCAAACACACATCTGGTCTTTGACAGATATCACAGTGGAAGCATAAAAGAGGCAACACGAGCAGCTAGAGCTGGGAAGGAAGCAAGTAGATGCCACAGACTCTCATTGGCAACACCTCTGCCACCACAGAAGGTCTACTTATCTGTTACACAATAAATCCCAGGTGATGAATCTCATTTGTGAGTATCTGTGTGAGTACTCTGATCTACTGCCACACAGTGACAAACACCTTGTGATTACAAGTAAGGAACCAATACCAATAGAGCTTTGTAGTGGAATCAGAAGAAGCAGGCCTGACTTGCACACTGCACATGAGGAAGCTGATGTTATTGTGGTGCAGCAAGCTGTCCATTTGGAAAGGTCAGGAAGACACAGCATTAGAATTGTTGCTGATGACACAGACATATTTGTCCTGCTATACCACTTCTATAAGCAAGAAAATCTTGCCTGCAATATGGTAATCGTTGGAACAAGCCCTTCACGATCAAGTGCAGAAATCAAAGCAACAGATGAGGAAAATCAAAATGTTGTCAACAGTCTGTTACCCGCCCATGTTCTCACAGGATGTGACAGTGTTTCATATTTATGGGGTATTGGTAAAGGAGCGATGTAAAAGGCAATAAAGAGTGGGAAGACACTTACTAGATTAGGGTAGCAACAAGAAGAGGTGACTGATCTTACTGCTGAAGTCACAAAATTCATTGCAGCATGTTATGGCTTTCCAAATGAAAATAACATGACATCTTTAAGATATACTGTGTGGCAATCAAAGATGGGCCATCTTCGGCTCACCACAGCACCAGAGCTAAAAGCATTTGAAGAACATGTTTGCAGAGTGCCTATTTACGGCGGCAATTTGGAGAAGCTCCCTTGATCCAGAGCCTGCAGAAATGAACCCTCTTCATTATGGTTGGACCAAGGATCCTGATTCAAACTTGTTGGTTCCAATTGGCTTGCCACCTTATGTTTCTCCTGCACCACTTGATATCCTAAAAGTAATCAAGTGTTGGTGTCAATCTTGCACTTCGTGTTCAACTGCCCGTTGCAGTTGTGGTGCAGCACAACTTTCTTTCTCACTGTTTTGTGCTTGCCATGGAACTGACTACCACAATCCTCAAAGTAAATCAAGAGTGTCAGTTGAAAGACGGAAAGTATGGAGGAAAGTATGGACATGGATATGATAGACACTTAACATATTAATTGTAAATGATTTTAGTTTATCGGTGTTTTCATATTTATAAGCAGCATATATTTTTGATGAAAAGCATTTTGATAAATTTGAAGGGCGTAATTGGCCTAACATTCTGATATAATGGATATGAACATTTTAGCTGTGAAAAAGGTTATGGTTTAAATATGTTTGTTGGAACAGACCTGTTAAATATTTAAAAATGTTTACTGACAGAAATACCTAATTCTCCATCCTTTGCCTGTATAGTTTGTTCAGAAAATGAAATATTGTGGTAATACCTGGTGACAGTCTAACAGGGTACGGTAATCACATTTGGTGCCTTTTGTAAGCAATTATAATTAAGTAATTTTTCACAATTTACTCATACATAATATACTTTGTTTTGCCTAGAATTTCTTGAAATAATTCAACAACTAAACAATGTAGTATTAGTAAAACTACTGTAGTGACAATAGTAATCAAATATTGTAATATTTCATTTTTTTCGGGCGGCCATTTTGGATTTCGGCCCATATAACATAATACTCAAGTGTGCCAACTGGGTGCACTTTTTTATTTTCTTTGGGAGGGTCCAATGTATCAAAAAATGCAATAAAACTTTGTATAAGTCTCGGAACGAGGTTCAGTGAATTTCCTCGAAACTACCACCTCACTAACAACGATAAATTTCGAGCAGCACCAACGGAGGGGTGAAGCCAACAACCAGCACCAACCGTTGCCAGCAGCAGTTACTGAACTACTTCTAAATAACAATTTTTTTTAGTATCATAACTAGTTATGGTCACAATTATAGCATGGGGACTCAGTATCTTCTCCATCAAGTGAGCATAAACTAGCACAAGATTGGCGAATACACGAGGAAGACATAGGTGTAGAGTCCTCCTTTCCGACATTTGCATATCTAGCCACATAATTGTTTACACTCATATGACACAATGAGAAGAACATGGCCTGTTGCTGCTGGTCTGTCAGTCAAAATGGGATTGTGCATTCCACCTTGAAACTCCTAACCCCAGTCAGTAGGATTTAGATCCTCAACATTTCCCAACCACTCCTGAACTGCGAAGTAGGCTCGAAATGAGTGGTATTTTACAGCTGAGGATGTGGGAGGTAAACTGAAGTTGGAAGCTGCTGGATGCTTTGCTTATCCTCCGCATGTACTGCACAAATCTCAGCTTATCAATTGTTGTACATGTCGGATTGGCATTATACAACTTCCGTAAGAATATTTCCCCCATTCTGACTAATTCTTCATGGCTGGCATTGCTCTTCTTAAACACATCCAACGTTCTCTAATCCTCGCTTTCCAAGACTGTCATGGCCTTCCTTATGCCAATGCCATATATGGCAGAGACTGTCACATCCGGTGAAAGCGTATGCTGTCAGTATGTGTTATTAGGTGTGTGGATGCATTGCCTGCTGGATGCTGTATCTGCTATAAACAGTCTCTTGCATACTGCATGTACCTATTGTCTGTTGTGGCCCTATCAACCAACATGACAAGCAGATCTGAATCCTTTGCCACAAGTACAACAGGTCGTGCGATACTCCCAGCAAATGCTAAAACTGTGGTACTTATTGAGAAGTCAGCATCAGCCTGGTTATGACGGTAAGCAACGCCTTCAGATGTGAGCCGGTCCTTCAGCCTACTGATTAGCCGTGACTTGGTACGATTTGCTAAAATAGAATGATGATTGCCCGTTACAGATGTGTTCAAATCAAACACTATATCTGCAGAGACATTTGGATCAGTGGGCTGTTCAGCTACCTTGGTTGACAGGATGATAGTTGTGTAGCCATCAAAGCAGACAGTGCATTCTTTGCCACAGTTGTAATGTGATTCTCATAGCTGTCACACACATTACCATACGTGCAGTCCGCAATCTGTCACATTTTGCAATAAATGTCCTCCATCCACCACATTGTACAGATTCTTTAGAGCTTCAGTGGATATTGGGAATACTGGAACATTCAGCAAGACCACTTCTGTTGTTTTTGTGCATTGTACCCTTGTCAAATAGTGCTGGCGGCTGTTAGCTAAACTCATGTTTAAAGTGGTTCTCCATATCTGATTGGTTCTTTAACACATATGTGACCCATATGAGGACCAGCGTGGCGTAGACCTCAACTTCTTTGCCAAGGACAGTGGCAATACAGGTTCCAGCACCAATAGATATAATCTTGTCACTCCTTTTGAGCTTAACATCAGCGTACTTCAGGCCAGTGATACGTGCAGTTGCCTCCTCACCTGATTTGACTGCATAATCTGCATTAGCACAAATAGATGCCACGACTCCAGTATCAATGCAGACCAGTTTCTCGCGGTATTCACCTGTATAGACAAATGGCGAATGGTGTGATAGGTACTACCGAAAGGTTTGCTATCACACGCAATTGTGGATTCATGGAGGTCCGTGTGTTTGTCAACTGTCAGAGAATATTGACCACAGAAAGCCTCTAATGACTCACAAACAGAAACAGTTCGTGGCAGGACATGGACCATCTTGGATTGTGCACCGCCAATAATTCCATGACCATGTGTTAGACCTCTATGTCTCTTCAACATTCCCGTCAATACCTGATCAACTGTCTGGTCAGTGAGGCCTCCAGACCAGAGCCTGTGGGTTCTTCTGATGGTTTAGTACTCATAGATTGTGTACCTCTCATACCGCTTCTTGTCCATCAGGTTAGATAGCTGTTTCATCTGGTCTAGATAAAGTCTAACACACTTTGCATATGCACTACATCCCCCCTAATGAGGGACAGGGATCGCCTTTGAGATGCAAAGTAGATGTAGTACCCAATAACCAGTGCATTCAGCACAGATGAACAGCAACAAAATGTGCACCAGTTTCATGTACTCAAGCCATTGTTTCCCAGTTTTAATTGTTCAGAAATAATTCCAGTTCAAGATCATTGACGATATGAGTAAGCTGAGTGACAACATGTTTATGGAGAACATTGTCTCCTGGGATTTCTTTTTATAGGAACATCTCATGTAGGATTCTGACTTCGTTCAAACTTCACTACACTCAAACAGTATGGTACATCAAGCATCTCAGACACAACGGAGGTGATAGAGAACATGCCGATCGTGGCCATCTTGAATTTTTCGTCCCACAAGAAATGTTTAAAATGTTTGCTGAAACATTTCCAGGTGTATCTCTAATGCCCCTGGGGTATAATGTGAAACCCAAACACCTTTTCAACACCCAGAACATCTAAGAAAACTAAACTGAAGTTAAAAAAGTAACCATTCAATAAATTAAAGGCAAAATGGGTGCATGGTGTGGCTCAAGTGTCCTGAAGCCACGTGAGGCAGCCTTCAAATTAGATACGATTTTGACCACGAGCTTTTTTTTTTTTTTTTTTTTTCGAAAAATCTTAAAAGTAAACCAATCCTTAAATTAAATTTTATATAGGAATACATAATCCTCGTCAAAGTTATACTGATAAGCTTGCCCGTTAGTGAATGATACACATGCTGGATTGAACTTTTTCATATCTGACCACCTTATTGGTTTCCATGGATGATGGTCAACTACCTAGCACTGCACATGATGTCACATTGGGGACCTGATGTTTTCGCCGATCATGCAAAAATATTTGACCTGGAAATATATATCAGCTTCAAAAACTGAACTTCAGTTGGATAATACTTTCTTCACAATTTTCTGCCATTACTTTCCTTATGCTTCTCTAATTTCTGTCCGTATCTCTCCAATAATGTAGAAATCCCTCTATGAATTGTGAAGAAAATGCTATTCAACTGAAGTTCAATTTTTGAATCTGATATATTTCCAGGTCAAGTGTTTTTGCATGATTGACGAAAGGTCGTCTCCAATGTGACATCATGTGCAGTGCTAGATAGTTGAACATCATCTCTGCACACCAATAAGGTGGTTAAAATATGAATGAAGTTCAATCTAGCATGTGTATCACTAGTTTGTGGGCAAGATTATAAGTATAACTTTGAGGAAGATTTTCCAATATTTAGTCACCACTGTCTTCCTGTGTTTGCAGTAACAAGGTAAAGATTATCTCATCGTCATTCATGCTGCCAGTTTGTAGCCAGTGGTGTTAGGTAACAGGACCCCATCTTTTATGTCGAAGAAACTGTGTCCTGTAAGGCAGTGGTAAGATCAGTCATTGAATCACTGAATCAGGTATTAATATGACTCAGGATAAGAATGATTTAATATAATCCAATCTGTGCTATTGGGTCACCGTTTTATGCACTTGATTCTACTGTGCAAGTTTCAGGCATACCGTTTCTGTGGCCAAAATGACGGCATTGTTTCGGCCAAGGAAGTTTAATAAGAAAGATTGAGAAGGCACGAAATATCCTTTGTGACAAAGATTTTCACAGGGTACTGCTTATTTATCTAACAACAGTATAATGTCAGACGTGGTATGAAATACTCAGTGGGATACACTAAAGTCATTCATACATATGCCATGGCTTATGAAATACCAAAAACAATATTATAATTCCTTGATGCTACACTACACTATTAGCACACCATAATTGCATCATTGCTACTTACCATACTTGCACCACTCAGACCCAGTTCCATTATTACCGCTCCTTTCACCACATTAGCACCAACGCTATTTAGTCCTACTTCCAATACCAAACTAGCACAGCTTTCGCTCTATTTTATGGTACTATATTGACCTGATCTGATTCTTCCATTATGACCTGACCCTCCTCTTCCCAGTATCTACTTGCTGTCCGTCCCCCCCTCCAATTTGGTGAGGTCAAAGTTTGACCAGCTGCATTGGCTGGAAAACACATGAAGTCATCTCTGTTGTTAGTGACTTCTTTTGTACATATAGGTGCTGCTTCTAAACCTTTGCCAATCGTTTTGTCCAACACTTTCTTTAAAATGATACACTCCTCTCCTTTTGGTAAGCACTGGCATTGTTTTGCGTGCAGAACTAAAGAAATTCCATCCGTTGGCATCAGCATCAATTGATTCCATGTAATACCAGTGCCTTTCGTCAATATAGCGAGTATCATATGAAATGTGAAATATTTATGGAAGGGAATGATAGTCTCTGGTACGGTATACAAACCCTCTCAACTCTCCCATGGAATTCAGCTTTTCAGTAACTCATGGGTTTGTGATGACAAGCATTTAGTCTGTCGACAGCTGTACTGTACATCAGGCATTTCAGTCATGTCTGGAAGAATGCACTTTTATATCAAAACAGCCAAGATTTTTAAACATGCCCTTTTATCCCCACATAAACTATATTATCCAAACTATATTTACAAGTGTATGCTGCTGTACTCACGCAGTTTCAAGCGCTGGTTCGAATCCCCGCAATATTTAATCATCCCTACGTCAAGTGGGGTTGGTGGAGGATTAGTGCCCCTCCCTGTAAAACAATTAACTCTAAGCCCTTGGCCACCCTGTCTGGGATACATGGCGTCTGGCAATGAATGTATGCTTCCATAAAAAAAATAAATATAAAATTTCACTCCCCAAAATTATTTTAAAAATTTGACATTATGCATTGAATTAGTACATAATACGAGTATATTATTAAAGTTATTTACTGACATTTTAGCAAACCATAACCAATAAGGCGAATAGTAAGTGAGTATAACAATATACTATCGTCGGTAATTTTATTTCCTTCTTTTTTAGATTTTACCTGCAAGAAGCAGTAATTTCATAAATTTATTTGATAAATTGTAATGAGTCATGGGATGAGTTTAGGAGGCGAAAAAGTTCATTAGCGCGTGCGCCAGACACTTCTCTTCGATTCTAAATGGAAAAAAATCGTCATCATCATCATCATCGTCCGGACCTCCTTTCCCACCCTAGGGCAACTAGCAGCCCATCTCTCGTCGCGGCAAGACCTCCCAGCGGGACCAGCTCTCCACAGCAGCCATATCAGCCGAGGGACGGGCCCGTCGTTTCGATCTGAGGGAGTGCCCTGGTCTGCCTACCAGGAGGTCGAGGCTCCTCCACCCTAGACTGCCCTGCCGACGACCATCCCTCCGCCACGACCATGGACCGGGGCTATGCCATCTGTGACGACCAGGACCGGGCCTCCCCTCTGTGCTTCCACCTGCTGCTGCTGGAGAGCTGGGTGAGTCTCTTTTGCCCTTTCCATCGTGGGCGTGGGGGTCGAGGGCAGCATCGGGGCGGCTCCCACCTGAGCTTGTCGGCGCCTCCTCCATTGGCGCCACGCTGTCTACCCGGCTCTCGTCTCGCCCTGCCCTCATTTAGATCATCGTGCTGCCGACCTCACCATCCACCACCAAGCCCCGCCCTGCCTCGTCAATCATCGGGCAGCCGATCTCACCACCAACCATCGCACCTTCCCCTGCCTCTGCCGCCTTTCCCTCGTTCGCCAGTTTGCTGTCCCCGCTACGCTCTCATTGGAGAGCTTTTTTCCTGCTTCTTCCCTGATGGGCTCTTTCTTTGCCAATGCCCCAACAAGTGCGGGGTGAGTATTACAACAAACCCTAGGGCAGGGAGAGGAGTAGCAATGTCCAGACAGCCCAAATTTGCCCAGTCCAATGGTCCACGCTTTCATTCACTCATCATTCAAGCCCCCGGAATCCTGGCTCTATCGGATAAGCCAAAAACATTCACCACATTCTGCAGCTTCACATAAACGATTCCGACTGAGTCAATCCGGACGCTGCCACGTTATAAAGGGGTGCCAAATCCCTAATCATGCACTTCTCTTATCAACATTCTTCCAGCCAGCTCGATCTCTTGTCAGTTTCCTAGCCTCATCGACTTCCAAACCTCTCTTCCTCACACACTTATCCACTATATCTCTCCACCTTCTCCTAAGCCTACCTCGCCTCCTCCTCCCTTCAGATTTGCTCAGATATACCTTTTTCACCTCCCTGTTGTTATCCGTTCTCTCCTCATGACCATACCATCTCGGTACACCCTCTTCGATTCTGGTGTCCACCGACTTCCTCACTCCACATCTTTCACGAATCGCATAATTTCGTAGCCTATCCACCCTCTGTACTTCACACACATTCCTCAGCAGTCCCATCTTCACTGCTCTTAATCTTGACTTTTCATTTTCATGCCACACCATTGTCTCGCATCCATATGTTAAAGTTGGCAATAACACTCCTTCATGTAAGCCTCGTGCAGCTGGAACACTCAAGCCTCTGTTTCTTATCAAGGCCTTCATTGCACCAGCTACTTTTCTTCCTTGTGTCACTGTACTTTCCGTTTTTTTTGCACATTTTCCTCTCTTTTCTGTCATTGTACCCAGGTAATTCAATTCTCTCACCAGTTCCAGTCTCTCTCCATTCACTGTAACATCGCACTGGGAGTCATCTTCTCTCTCAGTTACCATCACTTTACTCTTTTCTACATTGACTCTCAAGGCACGACGCTCACAGACATCAGCAAAACTCTGCACTAGCCTACCAAGTTCTTGTCCAGTACTTGCAAGCAGTACTGCATCATCAGCATATAACAAATTTGAGATATTCCATCCATAACCATTCATTACCAACGCCATCCCTCTCTCCATTACTCGCGTTTTTACTTCTCTCATCACCCCATCCATATATATACTGAACAACCATGGGGACATCACACAACCTTGTCGCACGCCCACACAGATTGTGAACCATTCACTTAGATACCCATTAACCCTTACACATGGTTCACTACCATCATAAAAACTCTTGACGGCACCTAACAGTTTACCATCTACATCGTACATGTGCAAAACTTTCCACAATCCTTCTCTGTCCATTTTGTCATATGCTTTTTCCAGATCCATGAATGCTATAAACATCTTATGGTCCTTCTCACAAGCCTTCTCTGCTATCTGTCTCATTGCAAATATTTGATCCACAAATCCTCTGCCACTCCTTAACCCTGTTCATCACTCACTACGACTGATGATATCTCTCTTACATTCTCTATAATAATTCTTCCATATACCTTCCCTACTACAGTCAATAAACTTATGCTACGATAATTCTTGTACTCACTTTGCTCACCTTTATTTTTGTACAGGGGTACAGTCACACCCTTTTTCCACTCTGGAAGCACAGTTTCACTCATGCATGCCTTCTTACATATCTCCAACAAGCATTTCATTCCACTCTCTCCACTACAACTAGCATCTCTGCATACACCTTATCAACCCCAGCTGGTTTCCCATTTTTCAGCCGTTTCACAACACTCTTCACCTGTGCGAGTGTCACGTCTCCTGGTACTGCTTTCCTTCTCTGCACACCCCCCAAACCAATCATGTTTACAGCCGCTCTGCTCTCTCTATTCTCATTCATCAGGCTTTCAAAATATTCTTTCCATCTGGTCCCTACTCAACCCCATGGGTTAATAATCTACCACCTACATCCTTCACACCATCACATTTCTTTCTGCTTCACTTGTGCGTTTCCGCACCTATTTCCATATAACATCCTATTTCCAGAGTAGAGTGCATTCATTTTTCTTCCTGGATCATCATTTACCTCCTTCTTTTTCCTCTTTGCTAGTCTCTTTACGTGCTTCTTGCTCTTAATATATTCAGTTATTTCAAATGAACCCCTGTCCTGTAACCCTTTAGCCACTTCTTCCTCTATTCCTCCACCGTTGTCTTAACCTTCCCATCCCACAATGCCGTACCTTTCTTCTTTGTTGTTACTCTTGCCACACCACACACCGCTTTAGCATTCCTAACTAAGTAATCCCTATATGCATTCCACAAGCTGTCCAAATCCATTCATTCCAATTCACTGATTCTAATTCCTCCTCTACTTTGGTCCTGTAATCATCTGCCATTTCTTTGATCCTCGGCCTGTGTGAGTAATCTACGTATTATCTGTCAGTAATGGAGGGGTTAAAAGCTATGAACATGCACATCTGCCTTGTGTTCTGTTGGATTTTTTGTGAGAACTCTCCCGGTCTCACCTGTAATTGTGACCGTTACAGTGTTCTCATTTGCATTAATTTTTCTATTACCCTTTGTTAGCAGGTTGATTTTTACCACTGATGAAGTAATCGTTTACCCTCTGGTGGCTGGCTGATCTTTACACCTGATGAGAATAACTTTAGAAACAGCACATGAATCAACCAGCAAAGTGTGCATTGTGGAAGTGTGACAAGCGAACGTGCATTTGTACATAGACCTATCATCATAATTTCGTCTTTGTGTACATATTCAACATTTCTGTTGAGGTAGTTGAACAATAATACAAGAATAAGTGAGATAAAATATTTACTTTCTCACGTTGTCTCTCTGGATGTGTAAATAATGAGGCCCCGTAACGTTTATCACATGCACAATGTTCAACTCTCTGCTCCAGACAGGCCGTGTCAACAAAATGTGTCGGTAAAAGCTTAGCTATGGATCAAATGATAAAACCTAGAAATTGGGTGAATACGATGGTTGATTTCCTCCCCTAATCATAGAAAAAACGTTCATGTAAAATTATGAGCATAATATCCCATATATATATATATATATATATATATATATATATATATATATATATACAGTAGGCTCGCACAGTGCGCGAGAGATTGGGCGGTCCACGACCTCGCGCACTGGGAATGCGCGTACTGGGAATACATAATCTTATGGGAATAATTACATATGGGCGGTACCCCCTCATACCTGGACATTTTTTGGCCCTTAGAGACATAATAAAGGTCAAATTTTTCAGACATTGTATTACAGATATAGCTACAATAACAAAAATATGGGTAGTCACCTTAACAACAGTAGACAACAGGCCTGATGGATCTAAACAACAAGAGTTCTGGGGCACGGCAACACACTTACAGTGCCCCCGCCACCACCCCGGCCGCACCACGCTTGTTTAAGGGTTGCCAATGTTGTATTATTCCAGGCTTTGATGAAGAAATTTACGGCCTGTTGAATGTTACATTTCTTCCAGAATGCAGCAACAGCCATTATGGTGGGGGTTGCAGGTATGCCAGGAGAAGCAGGTGAGTCAGGTGGGGCTGTGAAGGTGGAGAGGGAGGCGGCTGGTGAGTCAGGTGGGGCAGTGGAGGACGGCGGTGGGCGAGTCAGGGGAGGTGGTGAGGGGAGGATCCTCCTTCTCCTCCTCGCTACTGCTCACATTTTCGGCAATTTCCTTCATCTCTTCTTGCTTGTCTGTTTCATTCCTCATCTTGTTATGGACGTATTGGCAGTATAACAACTTGGTATTCACGAAATAAACATCATTATTATAGAAATTGGGTATCTATTCTAACTTACTGTTATTGCCGAAAACGTTATTATTGAAGCTGTTATTGGCGAGATCTTATTGTAGACTTCTCTTGAGCACCTTCCCCATGAGCCTCTAGGTCACTATTGGCGCGTTCTGTGGGGGGGGGGGAAATGGCGTTTTTAAGCCACTTCTTGCCTCTGCCTCGTGTTTTGTGGGGTAAACTCGAGCATTCAAGGATTTTCGTTATGATTTTTGGTCACTCGCACACAATGCGATTCGTGCACTGTGATGTCGCGCACTGGGCGAGCCTACTGTATATATATATATATATATATATATATATATATATATATATATATATATATATTATTATGGGGGTGTATATTACGGTGCACTCTTAGCCCTTAATTAATCACCAAAAGGGATAAGGTAAATCATGCAAGAAAACTAACTTAACTTTCCTGTACACAATAACATGCACAACCAAAGAAGAAACCAGGGTTCGTTTTAGAAAAGGGAGGATTCATATATGCCTCAGAATACAAATATAAAAATATAAAACAAGTAATTTCTTACCTAACCAGAATATACTCAGTGGAAGCTAAGTACTCACAAAGCTCGAGGAAACGTGGAGACTTCGAAGGTTAAATCCAGATATTAATCACACACTAGTGTAAATGGAGGAGTGAACCAAAACTGGGAAATGGTTCACAAACAGTGTGTCCTGTAATCAAAGTCACGTATTGAGTAGTGTTGGGAAAAAGTGCAACACAATGTGACAAAAGTGTAACATGACAGTAAATGTGAACGAATGTGTACAAATGACAAAATGTGTGTACAAAAAGGTGTGTACAAAATTAGACTAAATGTACAGGAATGTGTGTACAAAAAAAGGAGACAAAATGTGTCTCTTCACATTTTCCTCGACCCTATAAAGGAGACTTACTTTGCCTTTCTCAGCTAATTAACCACTAATCTGTCTTAAAAATAATCGCCGTCCATACAGAAACAATAGAGGCACCTGCCACCAATGAGGGCCTCATACACTCAACACAGAACCACGTGCGTGTCATCAAGAAAGTGACCAAAGCGCCATTTAGGCTTCTAATTGGCAAACATCCTTACTTTCCTCCTCCCACATTATGTCACACCCAGTATTTCAAGGACAAGAGGAATATTCTGGGTAATTTGTGAGAAAAACATCTGGTGTGTTTTCAGCTGAGAAGGTAAAGTTGACCGCTGGGTAAATACATGTGGGGACTAGGGTTACCGTTTACAGGCAGCAAAACTGATAACAGAAAAGATTTAATGTTCTTAACGGCTCGCTTCTCTCTCCTTTCATTATCATCTTATCTTTTAATTCACCCATTTGCTACTGGGGCAACTATGTCAATGACACCTCCCTTCCTGAGAGAAAAAATTTCCCAAGGGGAAATTTCTAGATACTGTACAATCAAGTTCTGGACAGGTAATCTGCTAAAACATTACTAACACCTTTTACATGTCTTACATCAAGGGAGTATGCTTGCAAAAACAGGGCCCAGCGGGTCAATCTAAGATTTTTGTCCTTAAATCGAGACAAAAATTTCAGAGGGTGGTGATCAGTGAACATTACAACATCCCCTGACCCTGGACCAACATATACAAAGAAGTGTTGAAGGGCAAGTATGAGTGCAAGAAGTTCTTTTCCAATAGTTCAATAATTTCTCTGGCCTTATTGAACTTTTTGCTAAAATAAGCACACAGGCATCTCAAAGCCTTCATCATTATCCTGAAGCAAAACTGTGCCGGCCCCTAGGCCACTGGCATCAACAGCTAATTTAAAGGGTTTATCAAAATTGGGAGCTTGAAGCTCTGGGTGATTTGACAGGATGGCTTTGACTTTAAAATAGGCTTCCTCACATTCTGGTTTCCACTCATACTTGACTCCTTTTCTTAACAAATCAGTGAGGGGAGCTACAAGATCAGAGAAGTTCAGGACAAAACGTCTGTAGTACCCTACCATACCCAAGAATCGTTGCAACTCTCTCTTATTTTTGGGTTGGAGGGAATTGACTATAGCCTGAAATTAAACATTAGGTGGACTCACTTGGCCTAAACCGACCACATGATCTAGGTACTGCACTCGAGCCATCACAAATTCTATCTATCTATCTATCTATCTATAGCCCGACGCCCTAATCCCGCAAAGGGTGGCCACAGACAAAACGCCTCCAAGTCACTCTGTCACCCACCATTTGACTCCCCTCCCCCCAACTCACCCCCCCCCTCCCTCATATACCTCTCAACTCCATCCCTCCACCTCATCCTCGGACTACCCCTCCCTCTCCCTCCCTCCACCTCACCTACATACACAAATTCACATTTAGCTAAATTAATCACTAAAATAGCAGAGGACAGTCTCTGAAGCAAGGCATCTTTTTCTATTTTTTTTTATGTGTCCGACTCCGGGCATAGGCTTCACAGCCTGCTCTCAAGGCCCAGTAGTCCTCCTACATAGCATACACCTCTCTACATGTCACCACTTCGGCGCTAACACCCACCGTATCTAGTTGGCTCAAGTGTTGTTCCCAGGTGTTCCTAAAAATAACATCATCAATATATGTAACACTATTCTCAACATCCTTGGTGAGATCATTCATCAGCCTTTAGAAGGTGGCTGGAGCATTCTTCATACCATAGGGCATGACCTTACATTTATAAGTCTTGCCACCGACCACAAAACAGGAAATTTCTTGGGCCCTTTCTGTGAGTGGGACTTGCCAGTATCCCTTCATTTAATCTAATTTTGTGATAAACTTAGCACTGTCTATCACATCCACACAATCAGCTACTCCAGGAAGTGGGTAAGTATCAGTTTTGATAAGGGAGCTGACTTTACGATAATCAATACAAAAGTGATGTGTCCCATCGGGTTTTGGAACCACTATGACTGGGGAGCACCACCCACTTTGACCGGACTCGATTAACCCATGCTGCAACACGTAGTTCAGTTCCTCTTGAATGATGGTCTGCTTCTGAGGACTAGCCCAGTATGGGGACTGCTTTGCAGGGCTGGCATCTCCAACGTCCACGTCATGCTGTGCCACTTCCGTCCGTCCTGGGGTGTCCCGGAAGACATCAGGGAACTTCCTGAGATGGGCAAGAAGCTCAGCACACTACTCTACAGTCAAGTGGGAGAGTTTATCAGTCAGTGTACTCCAAGCTTCCTGGTTTTCTCACCAATTGGTCATCTGGTTCAAAGTCAAAGGTCAGCCCTCGTCCTCCGCCAACTTGACAGCCGACATCACGCATGCAGCACTATGGGGGTGCATGTCTCGCCTGTGGTACTCCTTCAACATATTTACATGGCACAATCTTCGTTCCTTCCTCCGGTCTGGGGTTAAAATGACATGATTTACTTCACCTACCCTCTTTTCCACTAGATAAGGGCCTGCAAAACTTGCCTGCAGAGGCTGAATATGAATGGGAAGCAAGACAAGAACTTGATCAGCTGGGCGAAATACTCTGTGCCTAACTTTCTTAGAGTGATCATACCACCTCTTCATCTTCTCCTGAGAGGACTCAAAATGTGCCCTGGCTACTTCCATACTATAGGCCAGTCTTTCTTTAAATTTTGACACAGTCTAGCAAGTTAATTTGGTCATCATCCTTGACCCACTGTTCTTTGAGGAGTTTAAGAGGACCTCTTACTTCATGGCCAAAGATTAACTGAAATGGGGAGTAGCCCAAGGACTCGCTCGGTGCCTCACTGGTTGCAAAAAGTAGGAAAGGCAAACACTTGTCCCATTCCTTTTCATCAACACAGTTTTCTAAGCATACTCTTCAAAGTTTGGTGATACCTCTCTAATGCACCTTAAACCTGAGGATGATATGCTGAGGAAGTGATCTGGGAGATTCCTAACTCCTTAAGGGTTTGTCTGAACAGTTTGGAATTAAAATTACTGTCTTGATCCGACTGCACTTCCTTAGGGAGACGAAAACGGGTAAAGAAGGTTAGCATCTCCTTTACAAACAATTTTGCTGAAATATTTCTCAAGGGAATGGCTTTAGGATATCTAATGGCCATGTCTAACATTGTGAGGATGTACTGGTGACCTGAAGAGGTAAAGGGCCAACAATGTCCACAGGGACTCTAGTGAATGGGACCTCAAACACAGGTAGAGGAATCAAAGAAGCTGCAGGAATGGGCTTATTGCTCTTACCGACTAGCTGACAGGTGTGACATGACCTACAGAACCGGGAGACATCTCGACGGATTCCAGGCCAGTAAAAATACTGCCAGATGTGGGAGAGAGTCTTCCTCACCCCTAAGTGACCTGCTAAAGAATTGTCATGAACAATGGACATAATTTTTTGCCTATAGGGTCTTGGAACCACCACCTGATGTACGGTCTCCCACTCGTTATCATGAGCGACACAAGGAGGTCTCCATCTTCTCATTAACACGTTTTTTGGTCTTAAATAATAACACTCTGTCAGTTCAGACTCACATTGATCTTCCCTAACTGCTGAGTCAATTAAAGTGGCAATCTATGGGTCAGATTTTTGCATATCAGCTAACTTTGCACTTGCATCAGTCTGGGGAGAATCATCAACCTCTGAATCATTTAACTGGGCAAAAAAGGTATCACCAAGCCCAATATCATCATCGGCATTGTCAGTGCCATTACTGTCAACGTTCTCATGGCTGGCTTTTGCCGTCATAGCTCTTGTTACAGTACATGTAGGAAACAATTTTGGACATGTATCTTCCAACTCTTCAGTCCTATCCTCACTCAGGGGAGTTTTTGACACGCAGGGAACAGCACTCACCTGTCCTCCCGCCAAGTCATTACCCAAGAGGAAAGTGGCCCCTTGTACAGGAAACTGGTCAACAACACCCACACGCACTGAACCGGTAACTAACTCTGATTGGAGCTTCACTTCAACTAGGGGAACAGATACAAACTCAGCAATACCCTGCAGCAAGACACATTCATTAGGGCCAGCTACATCAGCAATCCCCTTCAACATCAGTGACTGTGAAGCTCCTGTGTCTCTAAGTATAGTGACATCCTTACCACCTTTTCCATCAACTGAAACTAACCCCTTAGAAATAAAGTTAGCAAATAATTGACCTTGGGAGGAGTCATTTTGAGTACTGCTTGGGAGAGAACACTCTGATGGAGTCATATTACCACTCTCACCTGAACCTGACGGCCGCACTGCTCCAGTCTTACTACTGTCTATCCACCACTGATGGCTCCACTCTGGCCTTATCAACAATATGCACCTACTGGGGTTGTGTCTGACTACCGTTAACATTATCTGTGGGTGGCTGCTCTCTGTTGGTGTCAAAAGATCCCCAAGAGTTTACCAAAGAAACAGGTTTTACAGAGGAACTTTTCCCCCGTTTTTACCAGCACCAATCCTCCAAGTGCCTCGTTTTCTGGCAATACTGGCAAAACCTGACACATTTTCTTGACCCTCTGGCAACACTGTCCTCACTTACCTTAGTAGAACTAATATGCTCTGGGGTTGCAGTGTTCCCACTAGTGTCACTTGACATTAACTTGCTTTTACCGGAAGAAGGGTTCACAAAAACTGGTTGGTTCACTCTCCTACCCTTAACAGATAACTGAGGCTTACGTTCATCCTTATGAAATATACTATAGTTATCTGCTACAACACCAGCCTCAACTAGGGTATCTAAATCTTTCTCCGCTATCCGACATGTACAACAATTGATAAGCTGAGATTTGTACAGTACATGCGGAGGATAAGCAAAGCATCCAGCAGCTTCCAACTTCAGTCTACCTCCCACATCCTCAGCTGTAAAATACCACTCATTTCGAGCCTACTTCGCAGTTCAGGAGTGGTTGGGAAATGTTGAGGATCTAAATCCTACTGACTGGGGTCAGGAGTTTCAAGGTGGAATGCACAATCCCATTTTGACTGACAGACCAGTAGCAACAGGGCATGTTCTTCTCATTGTGTCATATGAGTGTAAACAATTATGTGGCTAGATATGCAAATGTCGGAAAGGAGGACTCTACACCTATGTCTTCCTCGTGTATTCGCCAATCTTGTGCTAGTTTATGCTCACTTGATGGAGAAGATACTGAGTCCCCATGCTATAATTGTGACCATAACTAGTTATGATACTAAAAAAAAATGTTATTTAGAAGTAGTCCAGTAACTGCTGCTGGCAACGATTGGTGCTGGTTGTTGGCTTCAATCCTCCGTTGGTGCTGCTCGAAATTTATCGTTGTTAGTGAGGTGGTAGTTTCGAGGAAATTCACTGAACCTCGTTCCGAGACTTATACAAAGTTTTATTGCATTTTTTGATACATTGGACCCTCCCAAAGAAAATAAAAAAGTGCACCCAGTTGGCACACTTGAGTATTATGTTATATGGGCCGAAATCCAAAATGGCCGCCCGAAAAAAATGAAAAATTACAATATTTGATTACTGTTGTCACTACAGTAGTTTTACTAATACTACATTGTTTAGTTGTTGAATTATTTCAAGAAATTCTAGGCAAAACAAAGTATATTATGTATGAGTAAATTGTGAAAAATTACTTAATTATAATTGCTTACAAAAGGCACCAAATGTGATTACCGTACCCTGTTAAACTGTCACCAGGTATTACCACAATATTTCATTTTCTGAACAAACTATACAGGCAAAGGATGGAGAATTAGGTATTTCTGTCAGTAAACATTTTTAAATATTTAACATGTCTGTTCCAACAAACATATTTAAACCATAACCTTTTTCACAGCTAAAATGTTCATATCCATTATATCAGAATGTTAGGCCAATTACGCCCTTCAAATTTATCAAAATGCTTTTCATCAAAAATATATGCTGCTTATAAATATGAAAACACCGATAAACTAAAATCATTTACAATTAATATGTTAAGTGTCTATCATATCCATGTCCATACTTTCCTCCATACTTTCCGTCTTTCAACTGACACTCTTGATTTACTTTGAGGATTGTGGTAGTCAGTTCCATGGCAAGCACAAAACAGTGAGAAAGAAAGTTGTGCTGCACCACAACTGCAACGGGCAGTTGAACATGAAGTGCAAGATTGACACCAACACTTGATTAGTTTTAGAATATCAAGTGGTGCAGGAGAAACATAAGGTGGCAAGCCAATTGGAACCAACAAGTTTGATTCAGGATCCTTGGTCCAACCATAATGAAGAGGGTTCATTTCTGCAGGCTCTGGATCAAGGGAGCTTCTCCAAATTGCCGCCGTAAATGGGCACTCTGCAAACATGTTCTTCAAATGCTTTTAGCTCTGGTGCTGTGGTGAGCCGAAGATGGCCCATCTTTGATTGCCACACAGTATATCTTAAAGATGTCATGTTGTTTTCATTTGGAAAGCCATAACATGCTGCAATGAATTTTGTGGCTTCAGCAGTAAGATCAGTCACCTCTTCTTGTTGCTACCCTAATCTAGTAAGTGTCTTCCCACTCTTTATTGCTTTTTACATCGCTCCTTTACCAATACCCCATAAATATGAAACACTGTCACATCCTGTGAGAACATGGGCGGGTAACAGACTGTTGACAACATTTTGATTTTCCTCATCTGTTGCTTTGATTTCTGCACTTGATCGTGAAGGGCTTGTTCCAACGATTACTATATTGCAGGCAAGATTTTCTTGCTTATAGAAGTGGTATAGCAGGACAAATATGTCTGTGTCATCAGCAACAATTCTAATGCTGTGTCTTCCTGACCTTTCCAAATGGACAGCTTGCTGCACCACAATAACATCAGCTTCCTCATGTGCAGTGTGCAAGTCAGGCCTGCTTCTTCTGATTCCACTACAAAGCTCTATTGGTATTGGTTCCTTACTTGTAATCACAAGGTGTTTGTCACTGTGTGGCAGTAGATCAGAGTACTCACACAGATACTCACAAATGAGATTCATCACCTGGGATTTATTGTGTAACAGATAAGCAGACCTTCTGTGGTGGCAGAGGTGTTGCCAATGAGAGTCTGTGGCATCTATTTGCTTCCTTCCCAGCTCTAGCTGCTCGTGTTGCCTCTTTTATGCTTCCACTGTGATATCTGTCAAAGACCAGATGTGTGTTTGCTGCTAAAAGACAATGACATATGTACTGCACAAACTTTAGTATATATAATCTTCTATGACACCTTTGCTTGGCCATTTGACAACCCAGAGAATTGCACATCCATCAAGTATAATAGCATCAGCTGGGACCATTCTGCGATCAGATACTTTCACTTGGATTTTGGCTTTCAGGATGGCTTTAGAAGGTAACAGCCTCATATCACCTGTCTTTTCCTGGAATATTGAGGGTGTAAATCCAGCCAACTCATAAGAGAGAACATCTCTCATGCTGATGTTCCTAGAGATTTGAAGAGAAAGCACTCTTGAATAGATTAATGTGGTATCATACACAGATATAGTGTCCACTTTAATTTTTTTTCTGAAGGTGACAGGAGCACAATGGTCTTGTGAATGGCTTGTGAAAACTCTGTGGCCATACTTCCTCATATGTTTTCATCATAGCTGCTCCCAATTCAACAGCCCTGTCAACATTGACATGCTCTGCACATATCCTACCTGTAACCACATTAATAAGTCCATTTGGATGGCAGTCTCCTTTCAGTGGATCTATGCAGCTTTGAAGCTTCTCCCGAATATTTGCTCAGTCTACTTCATCACTTTGTATCCTTGAAAGACCTACTTCCATATGGGTCATAAGTACATCTTTGAATGATTTTCCTGAGTATCCTTGATCATTAGTCTGACATTTAACAACATGCCGCCACCTACTTGAATTTTTGGGGTCTATCTCAACGCATTTTTCCCCACAGAATATACAGTGTTCCTTAAAGATAAATGGGGGCTCATCTGACATTTTTGGCCTCTGGTTTATTACTGAGTTCCTCGTCTTGCTGTTTAGATAAATGGCGCTTTATGTGATGTTTGGATGTGTAAAAGGAAGCAAATTTTCTATGACACATATCTAGTTTCACTATCATGACTAAGCTTTTCATGCCGACTGTCACCTCTATGCATGCTAGCTACTCGAAGTCTTTCTACTCCAACATTAAGAAAAGCACCACCACCACTATCACTACAGCCCATATAGTCTTTAAGAAAGCAGGTGTCTTCCATCATGACCTCTTTTTATAGCAACTTGGAACAAAAAAGCTTCTGTTAGATATAATCTACTCAACATTACTCTATAAGAGAATCTTGGGTAAAAGAAAAATGCAAACTCCTCTGAAAGTTAAATAAAGCAATATGAATAATATGATGTAAAAGTTTGCTTTCTGAATCTGTAATTAAGATATGTCCCTAAAATATAAGCAGCACTGAATTAGGAATTAACACTCAAATGATATCTTTATTGTTTTATTGACTTTGATGATCGCAGTTTATTAACATTCAAAACTTCTTTTATCGGCACCTGAAAATGATCATAAAAACTAAAAAAATCGTTAAAATAAAATGTTACAATGTGTAGGTTACAGGTGATCATTTTGTTTAGTGCATGTTCTGATAGGATAAAGTAATATTATTATTGGATGAAGAATATTAAAAAATGAAAAAGATAGCTAAACATGTTTTATTAGCATCATCATTCATGCAGGCGGCCATTTTGGATTTCGGCCTCCATTTCGAAACGCTCAAGTGTGCCAGCTGGGTGCACTTTTTTATTTTGATGGTTACATCCCAAAGCATCAGGAAATGCAATAAAACTTTATATATGTCTCGGAGCGCGGTTCACCCGAAAATGACCATTCTGTCACCAGACTATGGGGTATGATATACCCAAGGCTCTTTTTCGTATTATTCTCACTTCTTTTTAACAATTTGTGGTTTTGCACAATTCATTTAAGAGATAACTAAATTATTATACTAAATAGACAAGATAACAAAGTAATTTTCACAATAAATTATGAAATTTATTTCATAACTATACTTTTCATGTACTGAACACTCATGTGTTTCATCACAATCTGACATATTCCATTGACACAGCAACACTTTCCAATGTACTTTCATCACAGATCAACATAATCAATGTAATTTGCATAAAGAAAATATATTAATTCATTAATAACCATGTAACGGTTCTTATGAGGTGCTACCCAAAAGATCCAGTAACCTGAAAATTGCAGCAAAATATGTTACCTTACCTCCTAGTTCTCACCGTCACCTTCGAAGTAGTCCCCTTGGGCATGTATACAGTGGTCCCAGCATTTTTTCCATGAGTCCATGCATCTCTGGAAGGCTTTGGGCGTGATGGTCTTGAGCACCTTCTGCGATTCTGTCTGCATTTCCTCATTTGATTCATATCGACGCCCTTTCAGTCGTAATTTCAACTTGGGAAACAGGAAAAAGTCGCAGGGGGCAAGGTCAGGTGAATAGGGTGGGTGGGGAATGACCACAGTGTTAGTGGAAGCCAGGAACTGCCAGACAACAATAGTGGGCAGGGGCGTTGTCATGATGCAGGACCCAGTCCTTGATCTTCCACTGTTCTGGACATTTGCGGCAGATGTTCTCCCCCAGACGCTGCAAAACGTCACAGTAAAACTTTCCACTGACAGATTGACCAGGTGGGACGAATACCTTGTGAACAATCTCTTAGATATCGAAGAAAACAATCAACATAGACTTGACGTTTCTGCGAACTTGACGCGCTTTTTTCAGCCTTGGTGAATTGGGAGACTTCCATTGCAATGACTGCTGCTTTGTCTCCGGGTCATAAACATAAACCCATGATTCATCACCAGTTATGACCTTGGAGATGAAGGTGGCGTCATCTCTGACCTGATTCTCGAGCTCCCTGCAAACTGCAGTGCGATGTGCCTTTTGCTCGTCACTCAGGAGTCTTGGCACAAACTTTGCAGTGATGCGTCTCTCATGCCCAACACGTCCGACAAAATGCGTTGCATGCTCCCGTACGACAGTCTTATGATATCACAAACATCATGGATAGTTCGTCTACGATCTGCAAGGATAGCCTGACGAACATTTTGGACGTTTTCTGGTGTTGTTGCTGTTGATGGTAGTCCAGAATGGTCATACGGTTATCGTCTTCGGTGGACGTTCGTCCTTCCTTGAACCGCTTGTATCAGAAAAATGCTTCTATAGCATTATTCAACTTTATTTTGATGTCCTTGGTAGTTATAAACATTTATATATGTCTGTGTTAGTTTTTGAATGACTATGAGGCCATGTAGCGCTACTCCCCACACCTGTTTTATCTCCCCACACCTACATACACACCTGTTTTCATGGTTGGTATGACAGTCCCATTGAAATGGAGGGTTTCCACAAGAGAAATTGGTTGTTGCCGAAATTTTTCTCCCCAAGTACCACCAAGGCCTTACAGGCCTACTACCCATACTAGTTATCTCCCCACCTCTACATACACACCTGTTTTCATGATAGATGTTACAGAACACACTGAAGTGCTTTCTTGTCATGCGAAAAGTTGGTTATTTCCAACCCTCGTACCTACAGGCCTACTTCCCACAGCCTACTTTATCTCCCCACAGCCAAGTAATTTCCCCACACCTACATACAGCTGTTTTCGTGTGACAAAACACTTTGAAATGACCTTTTTCAATAAGAATAATAGGTAGTTATCACAATTTTCATGTTTTCTCTTTCTCTGCTTTGGGACATGGCATTGTCCCCAGATTACTGGAACTTGTGGGTATATACCTAGATGCATTTACCTGCCGTCCACTCCCGTCTATGATCAGTAGGAAACTAAGAGTACTCATGGATCAACTCAGTGTAGGATAACAAGAAATTACATGGGCGGGTGGTAGTATCACTGCTACCAGACAAAATATATACGCATGGAAGTGTCACTGTGGGTATGACATACCCCGCCGTATGAGTTGCATTTACCATTTTGTTTAAAATAGTACATTACCTTGATCACATCCTAAACATATGTCAGCAAATCATTGACATAATGGTAATTTTTTTTTTACCCCCAAACCCTTAACACAAGGTATTTCATGACCATTTGTGACTTCTGCTTCCAGGGTCTTACAAGGGTCCCATGATGCTCGTGGTCATCTTGGATTTTCGTCCCACACGGCTAGCTCTTGTGGAATGTTTAGAATGTTTGTGGATTTCGACTTGGAATCCGGTAGCTTTCCTGAAAAAATCAGCTTTCTCGATTTTTTTCGAGGTTTCCTTTGAATTTGAGCTAATGCTCCTGGCTTATACAACTTTTGTTTTTTTGCTTATTAAAAAGCATGCATGGCTCACTGGTTCTGCCCTACTACTCTGTGCTTTACTACTCTACTCTGAGACCATCGAGAAATGCCAACAAGGGTCGGCTGCTTATGAAAAAATTTTAAGGATGTCATGCTTGGAAGCATTTCTAAATTGTCTAACCTTGCTCTTACCCACCCGTCTCTCCTCTCGTGACCTACACGGCTTGAAAATCTGTTGATACTTCCTGTACAGCTCTCGCACAGGACTGGGTGTCGAATGAGAAAGGGAACTGAGGAGAGATTTCCTGAGGCTGTTAAGCTCAATCAAGGTCATCTTGTTGGTGAAAATGGTTGTACTATCACGATCCAAAGTTTCTTTACTCCCCTGAGTGGAAGAAGGTCGAAGCCAAAGTTGTAGCAAGACCAGATGATCGGACATTGCCAGTATACAAGAATAATAATGGTTCATGATACCGTGATTCATAAATAGGCTCGTGTGTTTCATCCGGGTGATTCTTATTATCCTAAGCTTCAGGTTAGTGAACCCCTCCATCATGAACTGGCCTGTGTTCGTTGGCCCGTCATTTCTTCAACCTTGGCTTCGACCTTCCTCCACTCAGGGGGGTAAAGAAACTTTGGATCATGATAGTACATCTCCTCTGATGCACAAATGATTAGATCCTCAGGTGAAATGACTTGCAGATTAACTTTTAGATTTTATGGGGACTCAATGTTGTATCACCAAAGTCTTTTCCTTCTGTGATCTTTTCCATCTACCTCACACCGAAAGCTCTCTCATGCTTATCTTCACCTCACAAGAATGAAGCCAGACTGTTCTCGGGACGTGCAAGGTAAGCTCCTCTTATCACTACAGCAAAGATGATGTTTCTGACTTCGGGAGCATGGTTTCTCGGCAGCCTTAAGCTTGAAACAACATGCCCAGGACCAGGTTTGAGATGGCGCTTCATTTTGATGTCATAGCACACTCCAAAGTCAAGGCAAAACTTCATGAGGAGCTTGAGCCTTCTCAGCATCTCCCCCTTCAGGTTGTGCTTCCTCATCCACAACATCAAGATGATCTGTGCAGTAGTAAGCCACCTGGACTGGGTAAGAGGTCCACACTTGAGACCAGCCACCTGTGGACTGAGAATTCCAGACTTGATGCCTGTTATTAGAATGGAGCGGTTGTGCTGGTCTGCGAAGAGAAATTTACCAATATTTTCTTTCAGCTGTATAAATCCGTTCCTTCCACTGGTGTGAAGCTGAAGTTAATCTCGAGTTTGTTCACTTTCTCAAGGAGTTTCCCAATAGGTCCACTGAAGCCCGACCGGGGAATTACAGGGCCATCCAACTTGATGATGAAGTGCCTCAGAGGGAGCTCGTTCACATGGAGCTGACAGATCATTCAGTGGCACTTACGTCCCAGCATCTTCTCTAATAGTTCTATGACACTATTGGTATTAGTAGTCTCCTATCATTAAAAGACATGTCAGCTCCATGAGCTACAACACACTCATGCCTGCCCTGAGCAATCTTATGAGCAGGCTTTTCTCCTTCCTCAGGTTTCTCTGGAGTGAAGTAGAAGAAGTACTTTCCCTGAGGCTCAAACATCGTAGTGCAATATTCCGCTATCACTGTGTCAGGATGAAACCTTGTAACTTCGTTATATTTCAGCACCTTAGTTCATCTATCCTGCTTACAGAAGACTTCTGGATTCTTGAAGAAACAGAAGTCTTTACTTTCTGATAGTGCAGCCACTCAAGATCCAGTTTAAGACTCTTCATCTCCAAAGGACAGTTACAATTCACATGTGCCTTTAATGAGCATCCTGAGCACCCATTCTCCACTGGACCACACAAGAATAGCTGATGCCTGCAAACACAGACTTCACGGGATAATCCAGCCATCCTCTTCTCTATAGCTGCAGACTTAACTCTCCCGCTATCAAAGTCTGTCATCTTCCACTTCAACAAGACGTTATATGAGAGTGATTTGTCAGTTATCATCACAGAAGGGGAGAATTTTACATTTCACTTCCTCCAATGAGTTATCACAAGTGAAGCCAGCTCGTCAGTTATATCTTGCATAGTGTATTTAGACCTGGGGATATCACCACTGAGGAACTTTTCCTTCTGCAGAAGTATCCATCTCTGAAGGACGGTTTTCCAACTTGTCACCTACCTGAGAATAAACTCTTTCACATGGCCCACAAAATCCGAGTGTTGATCTTGTGAAAATCCTGGTAATAGGGGTGGATTTGGCCATCACGTCAAATAACACACTTAAAGATGATCCGTTCTATTCTCGGTCCTGCTTAACCTGTAGGAAATTCATACCAGTATTATACCCTATCCCGCTTAAGTTGGAGGATTGTGTTCCTATATTTAGGCATATTGATGTATCCGCCTTAATTGAAGGAGTTCGTCTCCATTGTGAAGGGTGTGAAAGGGACAAAATGACCCAATCCTTTTTGACTGGATGATGAATTTCGCAAATTTCATGAGATTTATGAAACTGGCCAGTCAGAAAGGAGAGGGTCATTTTGCTCCTCTCACAGCCCCCCCCCCCCGTGGGCAGCCACCTTGTCGTGGTGGGGGGACTTGCGTGCCCCTGTGATCCCACAAGCCTGCCCGTGGATATAACGACATCTGGGAGGGTCTCCCATGCAGGTAGGGTTGTGGGTGAGGGGTCTGACTAAGCGCTGTCCGAGCATAGGTTACCCGTATGGGTCATTGGTGACGCCCTCCAGAGGGATCACCTCAGTGCTGTCCTGAGTTGGTTGGTTGGGTGTCTGGACTGGAAAGGGGGTCTTTGCACTGGTGGAAGCAAACTTTCGTAGCACGGGGTGTCCTTTTTGGGACATCCTCTAGGGACTAGGTACCCCGCTCCCATCAGACCGCGCTCGGTACCCTCACTCCCTGGTAGGCGGTTCCCTTGGCTCCTGGTGCTAATTTATATTCACCAATGTATATATGGATACATTGACCAATTCATTAACCACTCGTCTGGTCAGTGACCAGCCGCACGAGTCAGCATCAACTGGTCACTCTCTGCCCGACGACCCTGTACCCTCCGGGTCATCTGCCAAAACTGCGAGTCTAGATGTTCCCTGTATCGAGTTTTTACCTGGTGTCTTTGTGAAACATTCTTACACAAAATATATAGTCCTCAAGACGGATGATGGTACTTCCTTTTGGAACCTGAACTGTTTTCAGATTCACAGTGGTCTAGTTACAGCATGTGGATTTACCCCCAAGGTCTCTTTGCAGGGTGATTGTTCTCTATTGCTAGAAGTCAGGAATGAAGAGGAGAGTTCACACATCCAGTCCCTAACTATGGTCGCTGGTGTTCCTGTATCTGTCTCTAGTCACTTGGTCCTAAATCAGTCCCGAGGGGTTGTATATTCTCGTGACTTGGTCTCATATTCTGATTCTTCCCTCTTAGAGGGGCTGGCTCCTCAGGGAGTTGTAGCAGTACAAAGAATAATGAAGAAAGTTGATGGGATTCTAACCCCCACGCCCACTCTTATCTTGACATTTGATTGTCTTCCTTTGCCAGAGGTCATCACCGCTGCATGGTGGAAGCTTAAGGTTAAACCTTATGTTCCCCAACCTAGAAGGTGCTATGATTGTCAACGGTTTGGTCATGTTTGCCGTTCTTGCAGGCGGGAAGCGTCTGGCCTTCCTGAGGTTTGTGGAAATTGTGGTGGAATTTCTCATGGTATGGATGATTGTTCTCAACCCTCTAACTGTTTGAACTATGGAGGAGCACATGTAGCCTCCTCAAGGGATTGCGAAGTATACAAGTATGAATGTGAGATTATTTCTGTCCGATCGTAGGGGATAATGTCCTTTTCTGAGGCAAAGGGCAGGGTAAGGGAGCTCTTCATTCCCCCTGGGGTTACCTTTGCTGCTGTGTTGTCTCACCATAAAGCTACCCGGCAGGTGCCCCTGGCATCACACAATGCCCCATCAAATTCTTGGGGTTCTACTTCCCGGCCTTCTCGCCCGGGGGGTTCCACTGAGGGAGTGCAGCCTGGAAGCAGCTGTGCTTCCTCCAGGGAGGTGCCTCCTGTCTCTGCGGGTGTCGCCTCTGCAGTGGTTCTTCTAGTGTCTGGAAGTGCCTCCCCCATCCCAGTTCCTCCAGTTCCTCCTGTGAGAAACACCCGTGTCGATGCCACACCTTGCTTTGACACATCCAAAACTCCCAATGTCCTTCTTGTACATCCTTGTCCTGATATATCAAAAAAAATAAAACAGCGTCTCTCATACTTCTGTATCGTCTGCTGCTCCCGTACCGACTGCTGCTCCTGTACCATCTGCCCACTCTGCTACTCTTGTTCATTCTTCTTTACAGTGTGGCACTACAGTTTCTAATGCTTTAAGTTCTGGTGCAGAGATGGAGGTTGCATCTGCCAACCTCAAATGAGTGAGGAGTGAGGAGTTTTTGGGTGACTCTCCTCCTTCTAAGGTTCAAACTTCTGTACCACATGAGGATTCTGAGGGGGCTCTTCGCTCAACAACCCAGCCAGTGGTGGCGTCTAAGTCTGTGGGTGTTCGTGATGGCCCTTCTAGGATTCCCATCCCTGCCTCTTGCTCAGGTGTGGTGGGGCCTGGGTCTTTAGATACTGAAAGAGCTCAGTCTCTTGCTCTCTCTGATCCATCACTCAGCAGCCTACCTTTGGTTGATTAGGTTGGGGGGGGGCGTTCGGAGTTGCCAGCTGAATCCTCACATGGGTGTGCGGACGGGGCACATGGGTCTTCCAAGAAGGTCTCTGTGCTTCGGACTCCTTCTGGCGATGGGCGTGACATGTCTCGGGGTAAGGGTACTTCCACCCATGGGAACTCTAAATCTTCATTGTCTTCTCGGTTGGTGAGGCAGAGCTTCACGCCTAGGAAGAAGGGCTTTCACTCCCTTCCCAACGAGGTTGCTACATAGTTTGGTGTTTCTAAGTTCATAATATTCAATACTAATCACTATGGCTCAATCGGTACCAATCTGTCTTCAGTGGAACTGTAGAGGTGCCATGGCAAATTGGGAGGAATTGCAGTTATTACTCACTGCTCTGAACCCACACTGTGTCTATCTTCAGGAGACAATGGTGGGGGACAGACAGTTCCCTTCTATTAGGGGGTATGAGGCCTTCCACGCATCACCTCCAGGTGGTCGCAGTGGTGGATGTGCAATTTTGTGCTGTTCTGATATCCCCTTTATTTCCTTTGAGATTCAGTTCCACTTTCAAGTTCTAGCAGTACAGATGCACTTTGGGAGGTGCTATACCATCTGTTGTATGTACCTTCCACCTTCCGTTACTGTTATACGTGCTGATCTAGAACCTCTTATCACCTACTCCTTGGTGACCTTAATGGCCGCCATCCTTTGTGGGGTGACTCTTTCAAATTCCCGGGGTGATCTTCTTGCCTCTTTGGTTGGAGATTTAGATTTGGTTGTCCTAAATGATGGGAGGCCGACCCATTTTCATGTTCAGACTGGCATGTATTCTGTCATTGACCTTACCATCTCCTCCTCTGACTGTGCCCTTGATTTTTCAAGGGAGGTTTTGGATGATCTCCATAGTAGTGACCATTATCCTGTAGTGGTCCAGCCTACTCGTTCTGTTCCTGCAGCCCGTCTGTCACGCTGGTGTCTGGACAGGGCTGATTGGTCTCTCTTTGAGGAACCATGTGTATTTGACAACAGGGTTAGTGATTTTTCAACTATCGATGATGCCGAATGTTGTTTTACTAAGACCATTCTCTCAGCAGGGGTTCAATCCATCCCACGGACTTCTGGTGTTTTTTCCCAGAGACCTGTGCCATGGTGGAATGATGACTGCTCCATAGCAAAGGGAACTTGCAAAGCAACTGCCCGTCAGTATTTTGCCAATCTTAATGTTGTTTTTCTAAAAATAGTTTTGCAAAGCACGTCCTCACTATAGATGGGTCATGAAGAATGCTCGCCGTAACTCGTGGAGGTCATATGTTTCTACAATTACATCTTCAACTTCAATGTCTATGGTGTGGAAAAAGGTGCACAAGATTTCTGGTAGGTTCTCGCCCCCCTCCCCTCCGGTGTTCCGCCTTCACGGAAAACTTGTATCTGCACCAGATGCAGTAGCCTCTGCTTTTGCAAATCAGTTTTATGTTGTCTCCACAAAGGATCCTTCTGAGCCATTTGCTACCTTTCATAGGAATCAGGAGAGGCTGGGTCTTGACTTCTGCTCTCGTGGCGGAGAGCCGTATAATTTAGATTTCAGTCTCCGTGAGCTGCGTGCTGCCCTTTCAGAATGTGGTGACACTGCTCCTGGGCCTGACGATATTCCATACGCTATGCTGCGTCATCTACCGACTGATTCGCTTCAGTTTTTATTGGACCTTTTTAACAGGGTTTGGAGTGAGGGCTCTATTCTGAGGAGTTGGAAGTTGGGTATTGTCCTTCCCTTTCCCAAGCCTGGTAGGGAGCATTCCCAAGTTTCCAACTATCGACCTATCACTTTAACATCATGTTTGTGCAAGCTGTTCGAAAAGATGGTCAATGTCAGGCTTATGTGGTTTCTGGAGAAGGGTTGCTTTCTCCCTCCGTTGCAGAGTGGTTTCAGTAAATTATGGTGCACTTCAGACGACCTTATCAGGCTCGAGGCATCAATCTGTGAAGCTTTTGCCTCCAGGCAACATCTTGTGGCTGTGTTTTTTGACCTTGAAAAAGCTTATGACACTGCCTGGCGCCATGGCATCCTCCAACAACTTCATGCCATTGGTTTACGTGGTCGCCTGCCTGTGTTGCTTGGAGACTTCTTGACTGATCGTGTATTTCAGGTCTGTGTGGGTTCTACCCTCTCCGCGCCACTGTGATACGAGGAAGGTGTCCCACAGGGGAGTGTCTTAAGTGTTTCCCTTATTGCAGTTGCCATCAATGGTATCATTGACACTGTGCCTGCTGGGGTATCCTCATCTCTTTATGTGGATGACTTAGCTATATGGTTTTATGGCTCCAGCATGTCTGCTATTGAGCAGCGTATGCAACTTGCCTTGGACAAGATTTCTGCCTGGGCCACTTCCAGGGTTTTT
This sequence comes from Coenobita brevimanus, assembly GCF_032717465.1. NCBI lineage: Eukaryota > Metazoa > Arthropoda > Malacostraca > Decapoda > Coenobitidae > Coenobita > Coenobita brevimanus. The sequence continues at coordinate 12,536,491 of NC_136991.1, forward strand.
CGGTTTTCCCCTTCAAAGACTGTGGCTATGCACCTCTGTAGGATGAGAGGGGTACACCCGGACCCTGATCTCCAGCTTTGTGGCAAGAGACTCCGTTGTGTGACAGAGACAAAATCCTTGGGCCTGACGTTTGATTGTCGTTTGACATGGGTCTCACACTTGGCAAATCTTAAAACATCATGTATGAAGGCTCTCAATCTATTGAGGGTTCTGTCCCATACCTCTTGGGGTGCTGATCGGAGGATGCTCTTGCATTTGTTTCAGGTATTTGTAACCTCTAAGCTGTCATATGGCTGTGAGGTATACTCCTCTGCCACAGAATCAAGACTAAAAACTCTAGATGCTGTCTATCATGCTGGTCTTCACCTTGCAACTGAGGCTTTTCGGTCCTCTCCAATTCCCAGCTTATTGGTGGAAGCTGGTGTGCCTCCCTTAGATCTACTGCGTCAGTCTGTTGCAGTAAGGTGCTGGCTCCAGATTCGTCGCCTTCCAGACTTACTTGTCTGTGAGTGTGTGATGAAACAGTCTTGTCTTTTGTGTCATAGTAGACACCCTCGCATGCCTCGTCCGTTTGGCTGTAGGGTTCAGGATATAATGGAGGGGTTTGGTTTGTCGGCAGTTCTTGACAGTCGTATCCGGATCCCGAGGGTTGCGCCTTGGATATTACCCAGGGTAACTCTCTGCAGGCCTTTTGCTGGCTCAAAGGATTTTGTCACTCCTGAGTGTCTTTTAAGGTTATTTTTAGAACATGCTTCTAGTCATGGTGGTTCTGTGCCTGTGTATACTGATGGCTCTAAATCCGCATCAGGTGCTGGTTTTGGAGTGGTAAATTCCCAATTTCAGCCGTGGAGGTAGTCTTCCTTTGGTTGCCTCAGTTTTTACTGCATAGTTGTTAGCCATCATTTTAGCCTTGAAGTTGGTGTTTGTTCACTCTGACGATTATTTTACTGTTTTTAGCGACTCTCAAGGGGCGCTTTTGACCCTGGACTCTTTTAACTCTTCTCATCCCTTAGTTTTAGCTAGTTTGGAGTGGCTGTTCCTCATTTGTCATCGGGGGAAGAGAGTGGATTTTTGCTGGGTTCCCGCACGTTGGTGTGGTGGGCAATGAGACGGCGGATGCATTGGCCAAGGCTGTGGCTACTGAACAGCCACCAACAGAATATCCGGTTCCTGCATGTGATCTAACACCTTACTTGCGGGACAGAATTCATGTGTGTTGGCAGAGACACTGGGATGGTGTTGCTTATAATAAGCTGAAAGAGGTCTTTCAGAGAGTGGTTGTGCCAAGGGTTCTCCCTTCCATGCCTCGGCGATTGGAGGTAGCCCTTGCTAGGCTTCGCATTGGGCACTCTTAGCTTACACATGGGTTTCTGATGAGTGGTGAGACTCAACAGTACTGTGATGATTGCTTTGTTCCCCTTACTGTCCGTCACTTGCTGGTCGAGTCTCCATGTTTGGGGGACCTGTGTCAGAGATTCCTCCATAGCCATAGATGGGTAGATAGTGCCTACTGTCTCTCCTTGATGCTTGGTTGAGACCATAGCAATTTTACTGATGTTTTTGGTTTTCTTCAGGAGGCGGGCCTCCTTCCACTTTTATAAGTACTTGTATTTCTTTTAACTATTCTTTTATTATTTTCAGTGTTTTATTTCTAGTAAAGTTATTAACTTTATTTCGATTATGCACTATTTCTTTGCCACGTGTTTTAGCTTGTTGTCCAGCGGCATATGACCCTAGCAATTGCGCCGCCAGTTTCTACTACAATCAATCAATCAATCAATCCTCTCACAGCCCTCACAATGAAGACTAGCATGCCAACTTATGTGGATATGCTAGTTTTTCAACACAGAACAGAAATAATAATTTTTTACCATGAAAATGTATTTTTACTGACAAGTGGCAGAAGAGAAATCATTTTTAGAAATAAGTTTTATGTAAGAATATGCAATAGTGAAAATCAGAGATTGGAAAATATGATACACGCTAATGGCCCATTGCCATTATTACACACACACACACACACACACACACATTCCAGAGATTCAGTAGATATAAACAAATCTATACTAATCACTGGTATAGAAGGGGAAGAAGTAAAAAACAAGATCACAAGAGACAAAAAGGAAATGGCAAATGTAATGAGCTTACTGAAAGAAGTATCAGAGGAAATCTGTAGTAAATAAAGACATAGAGGAACACAAAAGGTTAGGGAAATATGAGAAAAGGGAGACAAGACCTCTAAAGGTGACTTTCCAGAGTGTAAACACTGTGGAAGATATATTAAAAAATGCAAAGAATCTTATGGAAAAAAGAGGAGTTCAAAAATGTAAGGATAAAAAGATGCCTAACGCAAGAGGAACTGGAATTTCTGAAAGAGAAAAGGGAGGAAGCAAAAAAAAAAAAAAAAAAAAATGAGAGAAGATCAGAAGAGAAGAAGAAATTTTTTTACAAAGTAATAGGATTGCAGGTACGAAAGTGGTACACAAACAGGATGGAATAAAAAGGAGGAAGGTAGTAGAACCATGTCATGACAAGTATATAAACAAGATGATAAAGTTGATGTACTCAAATGTGGATGGAATGGTATCTAAATTACTAGAGATGAATGATTATGTCAGAGAAAATGAACCACAAATAGTATGCCTAACTGAAACAAAATTAACACCAAGGATATCCAATGACATACTAAACTTAGAGGAATACAATATATGGAGAAGAGACAGAAATTTAAAAAAAGGAGGAGGAATTATAATATTAACTTAGAAAAATCTAAAAGTCAATGAAATAAAACTAGATATACCATCACAAGTAGAACTGATTGCAGTAGAGATCAACACATCTGAAGGTAAAGTAATTGTAGCCAATTTGTACATGCCACCCAGATCAAACACATGGGAAAGAGATGAATATGAGGACCTGGCAGAGAGTACAATTCAGAGTTTAAGATCATTACTACATAAAATGGAAGAGAAATCAGGAAGAATTATACTAACTGGGGATTTCAATACAAATATAAATTGGAATACTCTGGATATTTTTCATTTTTCATTCATTGCCAGACGCCATGTATCCCACACAGGGTGGCCAAGGGCTTAGAGTTAATTGTTTTACAGGGAGGGGCACTAATCCTCCACCAACCCCACTTGATGTAGGGATGCCAACAGCATCTGGTGTTCCCCGGCGGTCACCCATCCAAGTACTAACCAGACCCAACGTTGCTTAACTTCGCTGATCGAACGGGAAGCGGTGTACTCAACGTGGTATGGCCGTTGGCCAAAAAAGCTGTTGGGACCAAAAGCTCCTGGACCTCATACAAGAGTTCTTCCTAACGCAACATGTGAGGAAAACCACCAGAAAAAGAGGACTTGATGTACCTTCAGTGCTAGATCTAATATTTTTCTAGGCAAGAAAATGATATTGACAGTTTAATATATCACCCTCCACTCTGCAAAAGCGATCATGCAGTACTAAATTATAACTTCAGGATAGCATATGACATAGTAAACAGCAATGACAGTTACAAAAAGAGCCTAAACTATAAAAAGGGAAATTATCAAGACCTAAAGAAGTATTTCTTAGAAGTTGATTGGGAAAATGAGCTTAGAGGACAAGATTTGAATGCTATATATAAAAAGTTCTGTGAAATTTATGAAATAGGAGTCCAGAAGTACATCCCACAGCACAAAGAAGCAGATAAGAAAATACAGAAATGGTTCAATACAGAATATAAAAAATCAAAAGAAAGAAGAGATTTGTTGTGGAATAGATACAGAAGACATAATAGTGAAAGGGCGTATAATAATTACAAACAGGGGGGAAACGATTATACAAGAATAAGGAGGGAAGCCCGAAAACAGTTTGAGGAGGATATAAAAAATAAAAGTAGTGATCAACCAAAGCTGTTTTACAGCTATATCAGAAGCAAAACCAAAGTAAAAGATATAATACAAACAATTACGGACGAGAGAATCACTTATACACAAGAGAAAGATATTTGTGAAGCACTAAATAAGAATTTCCAATTAGTTTTTACAGAAGAAAAAAATTTTGAGAGGGACTATGTGGAACATGCATGTCCACACATACTACCAGATATACAAATAGCAGAAAAAGTAATACAGGAGGAGTTAAGTAGATTAGACAGAGGAAAAGCAAGTGGTCCTGATGCAATTTCATGTTGGGTACTACGAGAATGTGCAAATGAGTTAAGTAAACCATTATTTTTAATTTTCAAGAAATCCTTGAGTCAAGGTAAACTACCTGATATTTGGAAAAAAGCAAATATTGTCCCCTTATTCAAGAAAGGAAATAGACAAAATCCACTCAACTACCGACCAGTATCACTGACCAGTGTTGTAAGCAAGGTATTAGAAAAGCTTATAAGAAAAACTTGGGTAAATCATCTACAAGAACACAGTATGATAACAGAAAGACAGTTTGGTTTCAGAAAAGGAAAATCATGTGTTACTAATCTCTTGAGTTACTATGACAGAGTAACAAACACAATACAGGAAAGGGAAGGATGGGTGGACAGTATCTATTTAGATTTCAAGAAAGCTTTTGACACAGTACCACACCAAAGACTTTTATGGAAACTGTACCATCAAGGAGGAATTCGAGGCAAACTGTTTTGTTGGATTCAAGACTTTCTCATAAAAAGAGAAATGAGAACAGTACTAAGAGGAAACTACTCATCATGGAAAGAAGTGACAAGTGGAGTACCACAGGGTTCAGTGCTGGCACCAATCATGTTTTTAGTGTATATAAATGATATAAACAGTTACACTGGAAATGAGAACTATCTGAATATGTTTGCAGATGATGCAAAAATACAAAGGAGAATTACTAACACAGACTCTTATAAAGAGCTACAAGAAGAATTAAATAAACTTCATGAATGGAGTAGTACAAGGCAAATGGAATTCAATGTGGACAAGTGTCATGTAATCAAGTTTGGTAAAAGTGGAGAAAGACCTGATTGGGATTATAAGTTGGGAAATAAAACCCTATACACATCAGAAAGAGAGAAAGACCTAGGTGTGATCATCAATAACAGACTATCTCCGGCTGACCACATCAGCGGGAAGGTACGGAACATGTATACACTGCTTGCAAATATGAGAATAGCATTCACATACATAAATGAAGACATGCTAAGAAGGATAATAACATCATTCATTAGACCAACCCTGGAATATGCATCAGTAGTCTGGAGTCCTCATCTCAAAAAGCACATAGACAAGATTGAAAAAGTTCAAAGGGCCGCTACAAGGTGGATACCAAGCTTAAGGGACCTAAGCTACGAAGAAAGACTAAATAAACTGAATCTACCAACACTACAGGAGAGAAGGAAAAGAGGTGACATGATAATGCTATATAAGTGCATATCAGGGAAGGAGAAAATAGACATAAATGATTACTTAACAAATGGAGAAGCATCAGCAAGAGGACACTGCAAAAAACTGCATAAGAAGAGAGATGATAAAGATGTAAGGAAATTCAGTTTCCCAAACAGAGCAATTGATCAATGGAATGCACTACCGAATGAAATGTGTGCCAAAACAATTCACAAATTTAAGGATATGTACGATAAATATGGTTTAAGACACGGGACAGTACGAGCTTGACTCATTCCTGTAAAGATACAATTAGGTAAGAACACACACACACACACACACACACACACACAATTGCTATCACTCTCAGAACGTCCTTGTGTCCTATGGGTGCTGTGCAGGTGGACTTGACAATCTATGTGGAGAATTGGCAGAAGGGACGAAGTAAGAAAGGATAATGGAAAGATGAAAGGGAGAGTGCATCACAATTTAAGTGAGGGGTGTAATGGTGAAGAAAGTGATATCAAGAGACAGGAAATATGAAGAAATAGGTGAAATTATTCAAAGATTATAAAATAATGAATCGAAATATGGAAGAAGCGGGAAGTAATGAGATACTGGAAATAAGCTGGAAAATGGTTATCTTAAAGAGAAAATGAGAGACTAAAAAAAGAAGGAAAACAAGCCGGTTAAGATGGAGGAGACAAATAACCATGGACCAAGAAATAATGCGTGAAGTAAATGATAAAAGTTTGCATGATGGAAATTGCTGATGGAAACAAAATAACGAGAGAGAAAAAAGGGAAGTCAACGAATAAGAAAGCATATATGAATATGCCTGTACGAGTGAGGTGAAGAAATTAAGAAAATATTAACACAATGTAATTTAAGTACAGAGAAAGGAAATAAATACGAAAGTAAGCACTATGTAAACCAAATTATGTGGAAGAGGATAATGATGAAATACAAATAGGAAGGAAGTATAGATAGATAGATAGAGAGATAAATAGATAGGTAGATAAATAGATAGATAGATGCAGTAATTCCAATCAGTCGTTTTTCCGCATTATTTCTAACATAGAAAGAAACAAAGAAGCAAAGAAACTCGACCAAAAACAATACCTCGCCGGACTCCGAACGAGCGAGGTAACAAGAGCAACAAAAACAGACAAGCAAAGCCATCACTGAAGACAACTACAGTAAATACTCACCTAAGCTAGATGGGGATCGATTTAAAAACTCGCTTGATATGATCGAGTCTACAAAAGGAGAAGGAGAGCATCGAAACCACACACACACACACACACACACACACACACACACACACACACACACACACACTGTAGCACCAGTCGAGCAGGGCAGTACTCCCAAGATGGATGGAAAGCTGATAACAGGGAGAGCTGGAGCTCCCGTTTCATCAGCTCTCGGGACTAGGTCTCGACCATCCCCCTTTGCTGAAATTTTCAAGGTCTCAGTAACACAGAGTAGGCCAACATGCTCTCTTGTATAAGTTTCTCTATCAACACCAAAGTCCATGCACAGTACACACTACGCTTCCTTTTCAAATATATATATATATATATATATATATATATATATATATATATATATATATATATATATATATATATATATATATATATTGTTACGGAACAGAGAAAGATAACGTACACTTTAAGTGAGAATACGAAGAGTCACTACTGTCCCGTAAAGTTCCAGGTTCAAAACAAAAGAGTTAGGTAAAATTACAAGTTAAAGTTTAATGCTTAAACTAACAACAAAACATTCAGGACTCATAAGGATAATGTAATGGCAAATAAACAGGTTAAATATATGGTTAACTGCAATAGCCTCTATTAACACGAAATTAGCAAGAGTAAATTTATCTAAGTCAGCCCTGATAAAATGAGATACCAGATAATACTCAGTGAATGCCAGATAAATTATTACAGATACAAACTATTATCAAAAATGACTGACAAAGAACCCTACATAAATTACAAACTTCACTAGGCCTACAAATTAAACTTATGCTATACAGTACAAGAACAAAATGCAACAACGGTTATACTTAAATTACACACAGCTGCTAGATGTTTGGAGATTTCTTGAGCACTCACAATAATAATGTCTGTACAGGGGAGGACAGAGATGTGAACAAAATGAGGAGCAGATCTAAGTGGCAATGATGCAGAGGCTGAGCTCATTATATAGGGGCCAGCAGAGCTTGATACAACTTGTAATAAGGACGCGCAAATGAAGCGATGGGGACAAACGGTCGACAATCCCGCACTGAATAACAGAAAGGACGACTTACTCTACTATAACGGTAGAAGGGGGGGACTGAGGCAGATCACGCTCGTGATCAAACATGCAGCATACTGTGCGTTAAAATTACACAAAGGATGATGAAATCATAGGCTATGTAACACCTCCCCACAAAGAAAAAAGAAATTTACAAAGGAAATTTCTTATTACTCTAAAACAATCTGTACATGGCATTACAGAACATGCAAATGTCTTTCCTAATGTTACAAAACATGAGATCTCCCTAGCACGTTCAGTCATAGGTACTTGCCAGTATCCCTTTAACAAATCAAACTTACTTATGTACCTAGCCTTTCCGATCTTGTCTATGCAATCTTCCACACGAGGGAGAGGGTAAGTGTCTGTTTTGGTTATCTGATTAACACGTCTGTAGTCGATGCAAAGCCTTTGTGACCCACCTGGCTTAGGGACTAGAGTGACAGGAGAACTCCACTCGCTCTGACAGGGCTCAATCATCTTGTGGTCCAACAGGTAGCCAAGCTCCTTCTGGATGAGAGGAACTTTCACTGGGTTCACACGGTAAGGAGGCAGTTTAATTGGCTTTGCGTCTCCAACATCGACATCATGCATCAACACAGTGGTTCTTCCTGGAGTGGCACGGAACACTTGCGGGTACTCCTGCAGTAATGCCGAAAACTCCTGCCTTTCCTTGGGTGGTAGATGAGAAAGCTTAGTCTGGAGATCATTCATGATATCAGGATTCTTCCCCAAACTATCACTCAGGCTCATACTGCATGGGAGAGCTTCACTTGCAGACTCGGGTGGAACAGCTACAGTGCAGACTGGATTATTTTCGTCCCGCCTGTGATATAACTTTAGCATGTTGATGTGACATAGTTGCTTGCTCTTTCTACGATCTGGTGTGGCGATGACATAGTTGACATCACTGAGTTTCTTCTCCACGAAATAAGGACCACTAAACTTGGCTTGAAGAGGTTGCCCATGAACTGGTAGCAGAATCAAAACCTGATCTCCTGGCTGAAAGTGGCGTAACCTGGACTTCTTATCATACCAAGTCTTCATCTTCTCCTGAGCAGCTCCTAAATTCTCTCTCGCCAGCTGTAAAGCAGTGGACAGCCGTTCTTTGAACTTCATCACATACTCCAGCAGGTTGACGTCATCTTCCTCCAACAGCCAGCATTCCTTGAGTAACTTAAGGGGTCCTCTTACTTCATGGCCAAACAGTAGTTCAAAAGGTGAGAAGCCCAATGATTCATTTGGAGATTCTCTTGCAGCAAACACAACGAATGGAAGACCTTTATCCCAGTCTTTCTGATGTTCCAAACAGTATTTCTTGAGCATCGATTTGAGTGTTTGATGATATCTCTCCAACGCTCCTTGGGTCTGGGGATGGTAAGCTGAAGACGTGATCTGGGTGATGCCCAACTCTTTCAGAGACTGCTTGAAAACGTTTGACATGAAATTACTTCCCCGGTCTGACTGTACCTCCTTGGGCAGACCAAACTTTGTGAAGAACCCTAGCATTTCCTTAACCACGTTCTTTGCTGAGATGTTTCTAAGTGGAATGGCTTCAGGATAACGAGTAGCCATATCAATCATGGTCAACACATAAGAAAATCCTGAAGAAGTCTTAGGAAGAGGGCCCACAATATCCACCAACACACGGGTGAAAGGCGCCTCAAAAGGAGGAATGGGAACTAGAGGTGCAACCTTTTCGGTCTGATTACACTTCCCCACAACTTGACAGGTGTGACAAGACTTACAATACCAGGAAACATCCCTGAAGATACCTGGCCAGTAGAAGTGTTTCAAAATGCGTGCCACAGTCTTCCTCACTCCAAGGTGTCCTGCCAAACTGGAATCATGAGCCACTCTAATGATATCCTGCCTACAAACACGAGGGATGACAACTTGATGTACAACCTCCCATTCACAGTCGGCTGATGCTGTTGGGGGTCTCCACTTCCTCATAAGTACTCCTGACTTTACATAATAACAAGTAGAAGCACCAGCTGACTCTTCCTCACTGCAAGCAGAGTTAGCTAGACCTTTCAACTCAGGGTCAGCAACCTGCAACTCAACCAACTCTTGACGAGACAAATTATCAACACTACGGGGTACTGCCTCATCTGGTGAGTGGTCCAAATTAGCAAGAAAAGTGTCAGCTAGGATAACATCATCATCATCATTATCCTCTAAATCACCAGTAACTTTAGACTTAGCCCTAGTGACAGCACATGCAGGTAACACATCAGGGACATCACAATCCTGGGCCGCAGCCACTGGCTCACTAGACAACTGAGGAGCTGGACACACTTGACTTCCACCAATATCATTTCCAAGTAAGAAAGTTACACCTGACATTGGGAGTGTCTCAACCAACCCAACCATAACGGAACCATTAACAAAACCAGACTCTAAATTCACTCTGCACAGAGGGACAGAGAAGTAATTATTCCCTACACCTTGTAAGATTACAGTTTCATCAGAGGAATTAACATTAGAGCCTAGAACACTGGTCAGCATAAGGGATTGGCAAGCACCTGTATCACGATATATTTGAACTGATTTCCTGTCATTACTGTCCAGAGGACTGACAAAACCATCAGACAGGAAATTAGCACATGAACTCTTGAGAGTGTCACCCACGTTACTGCTCAAAAGAGGAGCTCCATCATGAGAATTTAAGTTACCCCTCAAAGCAGGTTCAGTTAACTCAGTTAAAGAATTCTGGGAACTCTCAAGAGTGGACACTAGACCAATTGACTGAATATTTAAAGACTCCTTTTTGTTCACATCACGCTGTCTCCTGAAACATCTTTCTGTAGTATGACCAAGCTTACTACAATAAGTACATTTACTTTTCTGAAATCTAGAGGTGAAGCTGGTATTTACTTCCTGAGAAACATCATCCTTATTCTCTTTCCTGTTACCTGTACTCTGAGTAGAGGCAACGTACTTACTCTCAGCTTTCCCTTTTTCTCTAGAATATCTCTTGTGAGTGAGAACATATTCATCAGCTAAAACTGCAGCATCAGACAAATTATCTATTCTTTTCTCATCAAGATATAGGCTTACATCTTTATAAATACACCTTTTGAAATCCTCCAGCAAAATCATCTGCTTAAATTTACCAAAATCAGAATCCACATTCTTAGAATTTAACCACTGCTCTAACAGATCTTCTTTGATTTTTGCATACTCAACATGGGATTGCTTATCTTGCTTGTAAGTTGTCCTAAATTTTACTCTATAAGCTTCAGGAACAAGCTCATAGGCCTTAAGAATCAAGCTCTTAACTACATCATAATTATCAGACTGATCCTGAGGCAAAGATGCATAAGTTACTTGAGCTTTACCGGTGAGAACAGTTTGAAGGAGTACTGGCCAATACTCCTTAGGCCAATTAAAACCTGTAGCTACCCTCTCAAACAACTGAAAATACTTTGTTAAATCAGATTCATTAAAAGGAGGGACAAGTTTAACATTTTTAGCCACATCAAAATCATCAGAGCTAGATGATCCAGTTCCACCTTGTTTCATGCGATACTCATGGTCTGCCTGAATCCTGGCAAGTTCAACTTGTGCCTGAGCCTGTATCTGTGCCTCCTGAATCCGAACCTGAGATTCCGCCTCCTTAGCCTGAGACTCAGCCTCCTTAGCACGTGCTTGAAATTCAGCCTCCTTAACACGAGACTCCGCCTCCTTAGCACGAGCCTCCTGCAGGGCTAGCTGTAACTTAGCTATTTCAATCTGCGTTTGCTCATTTGGAGGAGTTACATTAAACAAGCTCTTATTAATCATGCCAACAATTTGACCTTTAGAATGATGAGAGTGAACTGCAATTCCCAATTGTTGAGCAACAAGCTTAAGTTCATTCTTTGTTCTGTTTTCTATATCACACACTGTTTGCACATTTGACAAAAAATCTTTGGCTTCATCAAGTGTAGAAATAGTAGCCATCATGAATATATCACAGTCACAAAATATCAAACAATATCCTTATGATAATATCCTGAATATCCTGATATGAGGTCGCCAAATTTATGTTACGGAACAGAGAAAGATAACGTACACTTTAAGTGAGAATACGAAGAGTCACTACTGTCCCGTAAAGTTCCAGGTTCAAAACAAAAGAGTTAGGTAAAATTACAAGTTAAAGTTTAATGCTTAAACTAACAACAAAACATTCAGGACTCGTAAGGATAATGTAATGGCAAATAAACAGGTTAAATATATGGTTAACTGCAATAGCCTCTATTAACACGAAATTAGCAAGAGTAAATTTATCTAAGTCAGCCCTGATAAAATGAGATACCAGATAATACTCAGTGAATGCCAGATAAATTATTACAGATACAAACTATTATCAAAAATGACTGACAAAGAACCCTACATAAATTACAAACTTCACTAGGCCTACAAATTAAACTTATGCTATACAGTACAAGAACAAAATGCAACAACGGTTATACTCAAATTACACACAGCTGCTAGATGTTTGGAGATTTCTTGAGCACTCACAATAATAATATCTGTACAGGGGAGGACAGAGATGTGAACAAAATGAGGAGCAGATCTAAGTGGCAATGATGCAGAGACTGAGCTCATTATATAGGGGCCAGCAGAGCTTGATACAACTTGTAATAAGGACGCGCAAATGAAGCGATGGGGACAAACGGTCGACAATCCCGCACTGAATAACAGAAAGGACGACTTACTCTACTATAACGGTAGAAGGGGGGGACTGAGGCAGAACACGCTCGTGATCAAACATGCAGCATACTGTGCGTTAAAATTACACAAAGGATGATGAAATCATAGGCTATGTAACAATATATATATATATATATCATGGCAGCGCAACACGTGGCCTCGCAGTCCACAGGTGGGGAACCATAAATGCCCCCACCTTCAGCCCCTCTCCCGGTGAGGACTCGAGCTGCCTGGAACCACTGTCTGATTCTCTTCTTAATTTCTGCAACATTTGTGGCCTTACCTCTAACTTTCACTCTGTTAAGCACCACCTCTCCTTCTCTAAACCTCATCTTCTTTTTCTAAGATTCAACTGTCTGAGGCAACTGACAGCAGACCCTTTTCTGTATCCTCCTACTTCCTCTATACTCATTTCAAACCCAAAGGTGGCTGTTGTGTATATATACGCAACGACTTATCTTGCTCTCGTGTTCCTGAACTCGATTCTTCTGAATTCCCTACACTCTGGCTTCGGCTTCCCTGTCATTCTTTGACTAAATATATCCGCACTGTTTACTTATCTCCTCATTCTACTGAATATTAAAAAATCTTTGACTCTGTTACTTATACGATGGAACTCATTCTATCCATTTCTCCTTTCTCTGAAATCTCCATTCTAGGAGATTTCAATGTTTCCCACCACCTTTGGCTCTCCTCTCCTTTCATTGATCCACCTGGTGAGTAAGGCTACACCTTTTCTATCCTTAATGACCTAGAGCAGCTTGTACAGCACCCTACCAGTATCCCTGACTGCTTCGGAGAGAGCTCCAACATACTTGACCTCCTCCTTACAAATAATCGTTCTGCTTACACTGTTAATCTTTTCTCTCCGTTGGGCTTCACTGATCACAACCTTATCACCTTAACCTGTCCTATCGCTCCAGTACGGCCTGTGAACTCTCCAAAGAAACGTCATCTGTGGCACTTCGGAGCTGCGGATTGGGAGGCCCTCAGGCAGTACATCTTTGATTTTCAATGGAATGATTATTGCTTCCATGCCCGGGAGGCATCTGAGTGTGCCTTGCGTATTACAGAGGTTATTCTCTCGGGCATGGAAGCATACATTCCACTGAAGTAGCGAGAGAAAAGAAATGAAGATGCAACAGTGTGACGAGGAGACAGAGGTTGAAGGGAGTCAGTAAGAGGAGGAGAGTTAATGAGATGAAAAGCCTTTGACTCCAACCTGTTGAGAACAGCCGTATGTGGGGAGCCTCCCCACACATGAAAGTTGTTCTCCACACAGGGACAGATAAAACCCTTGTATAGAGTCAACAATTGTGCTGGGGTAAAGAAGGAACGGAGTCAGCTTAGCACACCCAATCTCTTGGAAGCAGATTTTACAAGAGATGTAATATGATCTTTCCAAGATAAGTCCCGAGTAAATGAAACCCCAAGCATTTTCAAGGATGATGCAGGATTAAGCTGAATATTATTAAACGTTAGTGGGTATACCTGTGGAAGATTTTTCAGGTTGATAGGTGTAAAAACTGAGTCTTTGAGGCATTAAAAACAACTAGATTATTTTTACCCCAGTCAGAGATACGAGCCAAGTCAGACATTAGGTGTGCCATAGCCTCATCCCTTGTTTGTTGAAGTAAATGAGAGATGGACATTGCGGGAACTGAATGGAAAGGTGAAGGGTGAAGTCATCAGTGTATCAGTGGACAGGGTTAGATGTACAGCTTAGAAGGTCTTTGAAGAATAAAAGGAAGAGAGTTGGTGATAGGGCAGAGCCCTGAGGAACTCCACTGTTGATAGATTGAGGAGAAGAACGATGGCCGTCTACAACAACGGCTATAGAACGATCAGAAAGGAAGCTAGAGATGAAGGCACAGACAGAAGAATAGAAACCGTAAGAGGGCAGTTTGGAAATTAAAGATTTATGCCAGGCTCAATCGAAAGCCTTAGAGACGTCAAATGCAATGGCAAAGTTTTCACCAAAGTCCCGAAAGGAGGATGACCAGGAGTTTGAAAGGTAGGTGAGAAGATTGTCAGTGGAGCATCCCTGACGGAACCCATACTGACGATCAGAAAGACGGTTGTGACAGGAAAGATGCTTTAAAATTTTTCTATTGAGAATTGACTCGAAAACTTTTGAGATACAGGATGTTAAAGCAACTGGACGATAGTTAGAGGGTTGGGAATGGTCTCCCTTCTTGGGACTGGCTAAATGAGAGCAAACTTCCAGCAAGAAGGAATAATACAGGTTGGTAGACAATGGCGAAAGAGTTTGCCTAGGCAGGGTGTAAGCACAGAAGCACAGTTCTTGAGAACAACAGGAAGAACTCCATCAGGCCCATATGCCTTATTAATACTGAGGCCTGTGATTGCAGAAAATATATCAGCTGAAGAAATTTTAATGTCACCCATGAGGGAGTCAGAGGGGGAAGGTGATGGAGGAACAGCACCAGAATCGTTTAAGGTGGAATTGGAGGAGAAAGTCTGATCAAAGAGGTCTGCTTTATCAGTAGAAGAAATATCTACAGATCCGTCAGAGTAGAAAAGAGGAGGGAAGGATGATTAGGTAAAGTTGTTAGAAAGGTTTTCGGCAAGGCGCCAGAAGGAGCAGGAAGAATTCGAGTTGGAGAGTTGAGAGCATTTAGTACAGATGAAATTATTTTTATCAGAACGAAGAACAGACTTAGCATGACTCTGGGCAGAAACAAATAAAAGATTTGATTCAGGGGTGGGTTGGCTCCAGTAACTTTTATAGGCTCTCTCCTTGTTGCAGACAGCATTAGAACAAGCCTGATTAAACCAAGGCTTTCTTGCATTAGTCAAAGGAAATGACAAAGGAATGTATGCTTCCATGCCCGAGAGAATAACCTCTGTAATGCGCAAGGCACACTCAGATGCCTCCTGGCCATGGAAGCAATAATCATTCCATGGAAAATCAAAGAAGTACTGCCTGAGGGCCTCCCAATCCGCAGCTCCGAAGTGCCACAGATGACGTTTCTTTGGAGAGTTCACAGGCCGTACTGGAGCGATAGGACAGGTTAAAGTGATAAGGTTGTTATCAGTGGAGCCCAACGGAGAGAAAAGATTAACAGTGTAAGCAGAACGATTAGTTGTAAGGAAGAGGTCAAGTATGTTGGAGCTCTCTCTGAGGCAGTCAGAGATACTGGTAGGGTGCTGTACAAGTTGCTCTAGGTCATTAAGGATAGAAAAGGTGTAGGCTTACTCACCAGGTGGATCAATGAAAGGAGAGGAGAGCCAAAGGTGGTGGGAAACATTGAAATCTCCTAGAATGGAGATTTCAGAGAAAGGAGAAATGGATAGAATGAGTTCCATCGTACAAGTAAGAGAATCAAAGAATTTTTGATAGTAGAATTAGGAGATAAGTAAACAGTGCAGATATATTTAGTTAAAGAATGACAGGGAAGCCGAAACCAGAGTGTAGGGAATTCAGAAGAATCGAGTTCAGGAACACGAGAGCAACAAAGTCGTTGCGTATATATACACAACAGCCACCTTTGGCTTTGAAATGAGTATAGAGGAAGTAGGAGGATACAGAAAAGGGTCTGCTGTCAGTTGCCTCAGACAGCTGAATCTTAGAAAAAGAAGATGAGGTTTAGAGAAGGAGAGGTGGTGCTCAACAGAGTGAAAGTTAGAGGTAAGGCCACGAATGTTGCAGAAATTAAGAAGAGAATCAGACAGTGGTTCCAGGCAACTCGAGTCGTCACCGGGAGAGGGGCGGAAGGTGGGGGCATTTATGGTCCCCCACCTGGGGACTGAGAGGCCACGTGTTGTGCTGCCATTATTATTATTTTTTTTTTTGGGGGGGAAAGGAAGCGTAGTGTGTACAGTGCATGGACTTTGGTGTTGGTAGAGAAACTTGTACTGGAAAGCATGTTGGCCTACTTTCTGTGTTACTGAGACACTGAAATAGTTCAGCAAAGGGGGATGGTCGGGACCTAGTCCCGAGGGCTGATGAAACGGGAGCTCCAGCTCTCCCTGTCATCAGCTTTCCATCCACCTTGGGAGTACTGCCCTTCTCGACTGGTGCTAAAGTCTATTCCGGTTCGACTGGTGCTACAGTGTGTGTGTGTGTGTGTGTGTGTGTGTGTGTGTGTGTGTGTGTGTGTGTGTGTGTGTGTGTGTGTGTGTATGGTTTCGATGCTCTCCTTCTCCTTTTGTAGACTCGATCATATCAAGCGAGTTTTTAAATCGATCCCCATCTAGCTTAGGTGAGTATTTACTGTAGTTGTCTTCAGTGATGGCTTTGCTAGTCTTTTTTTGGTTGCTCTTGTTACCTCGCTCGTTTGGAGTCCGGCGAGGTATTGTTTTTGCTCGAGTTTCTTTGCTTCTTTGTTTCTTTCTATGTTAGAAATATTGCGGAAAAACGACTGATTGGAATTACTGTATCTGTCTATCTATTTATCTATCTATCTATCTATCTATCTATCTATACTTCCTTCCTATTTGTATTTCATCATTATCCTCTTCAACATAATTTGGTTTACATAGTGCTTACTTTCGTATTTAATTCCTTTCTCTGTACTTAAATTTCATTGTGTTAATATTTTCTTAATTTCTTCACCTCACTCGTACAGGCATATTCATATATGCTTTCTTATTCGTTGACTCCTCTTTTTTCTCTCTCGTTATTTTGTTTCCATCAGCAATTTCCATCATGCAAACTTTTATCATTTACTTCACGCATTATTTCTTGGTCCATGGTTATTTGTCTCCTCCATCTTAACCGGCTTGTTTTCCTTCTTTTTTTAGTCTCTCATTTTCTCTTTAAGATAACCATTTTCCAGCTTATTTCCAGTATCTCATTACTTCCCGCTTCTTCCATATTTCGATTCATTATTTTATAATCTTTGAATAATTTCACCTATTTCTTCATATTTCCTGTCTCTTGATATCACTTTCTTCACCATTACACCCCTCACTTAAATTGTGATGCACTCTCCCTTTCATCTTTCCATTATCCTTTCTTACTTCGTCCCTTCTGCCAATTCTCCACACAGATTGCCAAGTCCACCTGCAGAGCACCCATGGGACACAAGGAAGTTCTGAGAGTGATAGCAATTGTGTGTGTGTGTGTGTGTGTGTGTGTGTGTGTGTGTGTAATAACGGCAATGGGCCATTAGCTTGTATCATATTTTCAAATCTCCGATTTTCACTATTGCATATTGTTACATAAAACTTATTTCTAAAAAAGATTTCTTTTCTGCCACTTGTCAGCAAACATACATTTTCATGGTAAAAATTTATTATTTCTGTTCTGTGTTGAAACACTAGCGTATCCACCTAAGATGGCATGCTAGTCTTCATTGTGAGGGCTGTGAGAGGATTGATTGATTGATTGATTGTAGTAGAAACTGGCGGCGCAATTGCTAGGGTCATATGCCGCTGGACAACAAGCTAAAACACGTGGCAAAGAAATAGTGCATAATCGAAATAAAGTTAATAACTTTACTAGAAATAAAACACTGAAAATAATAAAAGAATAGTTAAAAGAAATACAAGTACTTATAAAAGTGGAAGGAGGCCCGCCTCCTGAAGAAAACCAAAAACATCAGTAAAATTGCTATGGTCTCAACCAAGCATCAAGGAAAGACAGTAGGCACCATCTACCCATCTATGCCTATGGAGGAATCTCTGACGCAGGTCCCCCAAACATGGACACTCGACCAGCAAGTGACGGACAGTAAGGGGAACAAAGCAATCATCACAGTACTGTTGAGCCTCACCACTCATCAGGAACCTATGTGTAAGCCAAGAGTGCCCAATGCGAAGCTTAGCAAGAGCTACCTCCAATCGCCGAGGCATGGAAGGGAGAACCCTTGGCACAACCACTCTCTGAAAGACCTCTTTCAGCTTATTATAAGCAACACCATCCCAGTGTCTCTGCCAACACACATGAATTCTGTCCCGCAAGTAAGGTGTTAGATCAGATGCAGGAAGCGGATATTCTGTTGGTGGCTGTTCAGTAGCGGCAGCCTTGGCCAATGCATCTGCCTTCTCACTGCCCACGACATCAACATGTGCGGGAACCCAGCAAAAATCCACTCTCTTCCCCCGACGACGAATGAGGAACAGCCACTCCAAACTAGCTAAAACTAAGGGATGGGAAGAGTTAAAAGAGTCTAAAGCCAAAAGCGCCCCTTGAAAGTCGATAAAAATAGTAAAATAATTGTCAGAGTGAACAAACACCAACTTCAAGGCTAAAATGATGGCTGACAACTCTGCAGTAAAAACTGAGGCAACCAAAGGAAGACTACCTCCACGGCTGAAATTGGGAATTTACCACTCCAAAACCAACACCTGATGCGGATTTAGAGCCATCAGTATACACAGGCACAGAACCACCATGACTAGAAGCATGTTCTAAAAATAACCTTAAAAGACATTCAGAAGTGACAAAATCCTTTGAGCCAGCAAAAGGCCTGCAGAAGGTTACCCTGGGTAATATCCAAGGCGCAACCCGCGGGATCCGGACAGGACTGTCAAGTATTGCCGACAAACCAAACCCCTCCATTATATCCTGAACCCTACAGCCAAACGGACGAGGCATGCGAGGTTTTCTACTATAACACAAAAGACAAGACTGTTTCATCACACACTCACGGACAAGTGAGTCTGGAAGGTGACGAATCTGGAGCCAGCACCTTACTGCAACAGTGACGCAGTAGATCTAAGGGAGGCACACCAGCTTCCACCAATAAGCTGGGAATTGGAGAGGACCGAAAAGCCTCAGTTGCAAGGTGAAGACCAGCATGATAGACAGCATCTAGAGTTTTTAGTCTTGATTCTGTGGCAGAGGAGTATACCTCACAGCCATATGACAGCTTAGAGGTTACAAATACCTGAAACAAATGCAAGAGCATCCTCCGATCAGCACCCCAAGAGGTATGAGACAGAACTCTCAATAGATTGAGAGCTTTCATACATGATGTTTTAAGATTTGCCAAGTGTGAGACCCATGTCAAATGACAATCAAACGTCAGGCCCAAGGATTTTGTCTCTGTCACACAACGGAGTCTCTTGCCACAAAGCTGGAGATCAGGGTCGGGTGTACCCCTCTCATCCTACAGAAGTGCATAGCCACAGTCTTTGAAGGGGAAAATCGAAAAACCTTGGATGTGGTCCAGGCAGAAATCTTGTCCAAGGCAAGTTGCATACGCCGCTCAATAGCAGACATGCTGGAGCCATAAAACCATATAGCTAAGTCATCCACATAAAGGGATGAGGATACTCCAGCAGGCACAATGTCAATGATACCATTGATGGCCACTGCAATAAGGGAAACACTTAAGACACTCCCCTGTCGGACACCTTCCTCGTAGCACAGTGGCGCGGAGAGGGTAGAACCCACACGGACCCGAAATAGACGATCAGTCAAGAAGTCTCCAAGCAACACATGCAGGTAAACCAAAGGCATGATGTTGTTGGAGGATGCCATGGCGCCAGGCAGTGTCATAAGCTTTCTCAAGGTCAAAAAACACAGCCACAAGATGTTGCCTGGAGGCAAAAGCTTCACAGATTGATGCCTCAAGCCTGATAAGGTTGTCTGAAGTGCACCGTAATTTACTGAAACCATTCTGAAACGGAGAGAGAAAGCAACCCTTCTCCAGAAACCACATAAGCCTGACATGGACCATCTTTTCGAACAGCTTGCACACACATGCTGTTAAAGTGATAGGTCGATAGTTGGAGACTTGGGAATGCTCCCTACCAGGTTTGGGAAAGGGGAGGACAATACCCAACTTCCAACTCCTCGGAATAGAGCCCTCACTCCAAACCCTGTTATAAAGTTCCAATAAAAACTGAAGCGAATCAGTCGGTAGATGACGCAGCATAGCGTATGGAATATCGTCAGGCCCAGGAGCAGTGTCACCACATCCTGAAAGGGCAGCACGCAGCTCACGGAGACTGAAATCTAAATTATACGGCTCTCCACCACGAGAGCAAAAGTCAAGACCCAGCCTCTCCTGATTCCTATAAAAGGTAGCAAATGGCTCACAAGGATCCTTTGCAGAGACAGCATAAAACTGATTTGCAAAAGCAGAGGCTACTGCATCTGGTGCAGACACAAGTTCTCCGTGAAGGCGCAACACCGGAGGGGAGGGGGGCGAGAACCTACCAGAAATCTTGCGCACCTTTTTCCACACCATAGACATTGAAGTTGAAGATGTAACTGTAGAAACATATGACCTCCACGAGTTACGGCGAG
Organism: Coenobita brevimanus; assembly: GCF_032717465.1. Classification (NCBI taxonomy): domain Eukaryota; kingdom Metazoa; phylum Arthropoda; class Malacostraca; order Decapoda; family Coenobitidae; genus Coenobita; species Coenobita brevimanus. Next base: position 12,557,059 of record NC_136991.1, read on the forward strand.
CATTCTTCATGACCCATCTATAGTGAGGACGTGCTTTGCAAAACTATTTTTAGAAAAACAACATTAAGATTGGCAAAATACCGACGGGCAGTTGCTTTGCAAGTTCCCTTTGCTATGGAGCAGTCATCATTCCACCATGGCACAGGTCTCTGGGAAAAAACACCAGAAGTCCGTGGGATGGAATGAACCCCTGCTGAGAAAATGGTCTTAGTAAAATAACATTCGGCATCATCGATAGTTGAAAAATCACTAACCCTGTTGGCCAATACACATAGTTCCTCAAAGAGAGACCAATCAGCCCTGTCCAGACACCAGCATGGCAGACGGGCTGCAGGAACAGAGCGAGTAGGCTGGACCACTACAGGATAATGGTCACTACCATGTAGATCATCCAAAACCTCCCTTGAAAAATCAAGGGCACAGTCAGAGGAGAGGATGGTAAGGTCAATGACAGAATACATGCCAGTCTGAACATGAAAATGGGTCGGCCTCCCATCATTTAGGACAACCAAATCTAAATCTCCAACCAAAGAGGCAAGAAGATCACCCCGGGAATTTGAAAGTGAGTCACCCCACGAAGGATGGTGGCCATTAAGTTCACCAAGGAGTAGGTGATAAGGGGTTCTAGATCAGCACGTATAACAGTAACGGAAGGTGGAAGGTACAGACAACAGATGGTATAGCACCTCCCAAAGTGCATCTGTACTGCTAGAACTTGAAAGTGGGACTGAATCTCAAAATAAAGGGGATATCAGAACAGCACAAAATTGCACATCCACCACTGTGACCACCTGGAGGTGATGCGTGGAAGGCCTCATACCCCCTAATAGAAGGGAACTGTCTGTCCCCCACCATTGTCTCCTGAAGACAGACACATTGTGGGTTCAGAGCAGTGAGTAATAACTGCAATTCCTCCCAATTTGCCATGGCACCTCTACAGTTCCACTGAAGACAGATTGGTACCGATTGAGCCATAGTGATTAGTATTAAATATTATGAACTAGAGCTGATTAGCAGGAAGGTAAGGCAGTTCTTTTCACCCACGAAAGCATCATATTAACACAGAAAACTATCCTGTTATGCTTGTAATAGGCAAAGAATATGTAAAATGATTGAAAACAGTGCAACAAACCTGAGCAAATAGGTAAAGATACCAAATATATATATATATTTTTTTTTTCATGTCTTTTTTGTTTATGCCTGTGTTTATTTATAATCGTAAACAGGGTGGTTGTGTGTGTTTTGCAAGGGAGGAAAAAACCTGATATTTTCTGTATGGGTCGAAATAATGGGTTTCGTTATATGTGTTTAGGCATGGCCACGAGCGAAAAAATCATACATCCACTCGTCACCGCAGCACGTGATGAATTGACAGATAAGGTGTGAGTGTGTGAAGTGAAGGTCAATCTCATATCCCAGATGTTCGTTCACTTCCCGAAAGTTTTTACAGTGTTCTACAAATCGCACTTTATCGAATGATCCAAACCTGTACAACAAACCTGAGCATATTGGTATAGATACCAAGACAAAAACATATTTTTCATTTGTTATCATGTTTTTTGTTTGTCTGTGCCTGTATTAATTCATAATCGTAAACAGGTGGTTGTGTGTGTTTTGCAAGAGAGGACAAGGATGATATTTTATGCCTGGGTCGAGATAATGGGTGTAGTTGTACTTCTTTAGGCATGCCCAGGAGCGAAAGAGTCGAAAATCCACTCATCACTGCTTCATGAGGTGTATGGGAGTATCGTGGAGGTCAGTCTGAAGACGTTCAGAATGTTCGTTCACTTCCCTAAAATTTCTGGAGTTTTTTATAGGCCTTGCTCAAACGACACATGCGACCATTTATCGGCTAAGCGTCATTCGGCGCTGGTGGCCATTGAGGGGTTAAGAACATTCACTTGTGTTGTTGTTGTTGTTTTCTCAGTCTTAACTACTGTAGACGAGAACCTACAGAACTGAGGGATTAATCTATCCGTTTCTCTTAGTATAGTCATTCTTTTGAGATATGTGAGATACAGACTGAATTGAGGGATGTTTATGTAATATGGCAACGGATCAACTTGGCTATGTCAGTGTCACACCACGAAAGAACCATCGCCCAGCACATTACTCCTTGCTATCCTGTTTTTTTAACAAACTTCCTTACTCCACACCTTTCGCGAATCACAGTTTCTAACTGCATCAGTTCAATACACTATAAACTCATTTCTCAACAGTCCCATTTCCACTCCACTTCACATACCGTTGTTTTTCGGCACTTATGCCATAACAAAGTATCGAATTTACACGTTGATGTGGGCACTAACGCCACCACACTGTCCTCTGAAAGCGATCGTGCTCAGACCTGTTTCATATCAATGGCTTAATACGAGAACACCAGCAACCTATCTCCCTTGTGTCGCTCTACTTTCCATTCCTGTTGGAGCTCTCTTATATTAATGCGTCTCCTTGCACCAGCTTATTCCACAGACAATAACTTCCTGGCACAATAACGTCCAGTACACTCGTATGTACTTTTTTTTAACCTACCTATTAGTTCTATAAAACAGATGACAATTTACATGATCCCGATGAAGATAACAACAACAACAATAACAGCAACAACAGTATGAGTAAAGATGTCAGTACATAAAAAAAAATAATAATAATAATGAAAACTAAATTTAGCAGCAACTTTAATAATCCCTCTATATCGCAGTTCTCCATAAATAATAAACCACGGTAGTAAAAGTAAAATTCTCACACAACTCTCATTATCTCATTTGGTTTGGCGAAGTACGTTCCCTGCACTTGTTTTATGTACAGTTATTTCGCCTTTCCCTTTCTGCCAGTAGTTCATTTAGTTTTTATTACCCGTCCATTAACTCCCTTATGCTGCAAATGACAGCAAGATGAAGGCCAGGCTCTCGCTGACCCTTCACTGTTACGCCTGATTATTATTTTATTTTTATGAAACAGTATTTTTTTTTATGTTTTTAAATTAAGTCAAATGCTGCCCTGCAAATACTTCTGAGATTCAATAGAGATATCACCAATACCTCAGCGTTAACAATCAACTTTGTATTAGAAATATTTCATTTAAAGCGATTTGTTATTCACAGCAATATGAACCTCTGTAGGTGTAAATATTTCCTAATATAATGAGTAAGATATATCTAATTAATTTCTTACCATCACCCCCATCATCACCTTCACCTCTCTCTCTCTCTCTCTCTCTCTCTCTCTCATAAACACATGCGCGCTTGCCCACAAATCATGTCCATGTAAACTATTTCTTTCCCATACTTTGCACTTTCCGTTTAGATGAGAAACCCCTTGGGAAAGTGAATTATGTGTCATTTTTACCATCATCCACTGCTACACCGTTAGAAGGAAAACATAAAGAAAGCAGAGAGCCCAGACACAGTTGCCTGAGCGCCTGGCTTCACCAACCCTCACCATATACTTGACACACATTTCTTTGATCCGCCACTCCACTCACACTCTTCTTTAAGCTAATAAATTTTCTCATCTGGATTCTATCTCTTCTGTCCTTGTTAAAATTGGGTGGCCTATGATCTAAATAATTTGTTTGTATCTGAAACTGTTTATTTCTCTTTCGGTGCTTGGTAAGGAGAGGAAAAGCATTGAAATGAAGAAATGGAACAAAAATGTGAAGCCACATTGAGGACGCATAGAAATGAGGAAGAGTACACGGAAAAGTAATGAAGGAGAGGAAACACTGGAAAATAAATATTCATACTGGAAGAAGATAGGTCCGGTGATGATGGCAGAATGTTTACTTGAATATCAAAATATACTTACCGAGGAAAAATTGATCTTGCATTTTTCTCATACCGGCTGCTAGAGGCTTCCTTTGAAAGAATAATTAAAATGTTTCCCATAGTATTCCAACGATAATTTTGTCAATTGTTACCTATGCCACTAAAAAAATTATGACAACAATGAGTAACGGTTGTGAACGGGAACAGAATTAAAAAAAAAAAAAAAACACCATGGGAGTAGGAGAAAAAAGAAAAGGAGTTGGAAGCAACAGGAAGAAATATGGAAAAACGGTAACAGATAACGACTAGTAACACTGATTGTGATGGAGAAGCAAAGGCACTCGGAGAAGAGAGGAAAAAAACGGGCGTTATGAGAGAATTGAAAATATAACAAAGACGAATTAGAGTGACAAAATATGGAAAAGATGAGAGTTAAGAAAGCCAAAGGAGAGCAGAAATATTATAAAGGAAAGATAGTTAGAGGAAGGGAGAGAAGAGGACGAGGTAAGAAATGAACACAGGAGGTAACGAAGGACAGGAAAAAGATGAAGATGGTAAAGACGGACACGAAAAGTCTTCAGGTGGGCCCGGTGAGATTGAGTGGACACTGGACACGGGGAGTGATATAAATGGAAGAGCGAAATCAAGAGAAGATGTTGACTTAAAGGAAGGAAGGAGACGAAAGAGAAAATAGGATTTAAAAGTTGGCGCAGAAGAGCTGAAAATTAAGATTGAGAAGCACTAATGAGGCAAGAGGCAAGAAATGTATGAGAGGAGAGAAGGCAGAGTAGGAGACAGGTGAATTAGGATAACAAGGAGAAGCAATACCACAAAATGAAGATTTTAATGTGAAAATGAGAACAGAACAAAGCATAGAATGTGTACATGAAAGAGGAATAGAAATAGAAAGAAAGAGGAAAGAAGGTGGTATGGAGGAACCAAAAAGGACGAGGAGTAGGAGAGAATACAACGAGGGAGGAAGGGGAGGGGTAGAGAAGAAACAGATGGTGAAGGTAGGGGAAGGGAGTACAATGTGAGGGAGGACAGAAAGGTGTGATGTGAATATGGGAAGAAGCAAGAGAGGTGAAATGAAATAAGTAAAAACTAGAGGGACACTCAGTGGAGTGCATCTCTCAGACAAGGGCAACGTAGTTTCAAAACCACTCTTCATAATGGGTTAGGGTTTCTCATCATTAAGGTTTCGCAAAAAGTGTTTCTGGGTCCAGAATCTACAACTCGATCTGGATCAGTCCAAAAAGTTAATCGATTGTTCTCTGGGACATTGGCTATCTACCCTCCAAATTTGGTCCAAATCTCTCTTTTAGTTTTTTTAGTAATCCTGCTAATAGACAAACAAACAAACAAACAAGGGTGAAAACCTACTCTCCTTGTGGGAGAAAAAAAGAAGACAGTCAGGGAAGGGGATGCGAGAGGAAGGGAACAGCGGAAGGAGAAAAAGTAATATGAAGAGGACTAAGAATAAAAATAATTCTGAAACGAAATCATGATGAATAAAAATAGTAGGTGGAGCGGGTAAGAAGCGGAAAAAGAAAGAAGAGGTAACAATTAACTGGAAAAGCTTCAAAGAGAATGCAAGATTAGAACACAAGGAGAAGCTATGGAGGAGAACTAGGAGAATGAAGAGAAAATATATAATTGACTAGAAAGCGCTCACAGAACGCATACCTCCGCTAATACCATTGCCATTAAAAGGGATCGGGATCCGGATCCGTGGAGATAGGATCCGGATCAGCCCTAAAATTAATCATTGTTTCTTTCTTGGTCCATAGCCCACCTTTTCACGAAATTTCATTGAAATTCATTGAGAACTTTTGAAAATGTTGTGCGGGATACTCTGGATCCAGATCCGGATTCGCCTCCAAATTTAATGATTTCTTCCTTGGCCCATGGCCCACCCTTCCACAAAATTTCATCAAAATCCGTTCAAACCTTTTCAGTAATCCCGGATCCGGAACCGTGGATATAGGGTCCGGATCCGGATCCGTCTTAAAATTCTGTTAATTATTTCTTGGTCCATGGTGCATATTTCCACAAAATTTCATTGAAATTCATAGAGAACTTTTGTAGATATTATGCGAGATACTCTGGATCCAGACCAAAATTTAATAATAAGTTTCGTGGACCATGGCCTACCCTTCCAAAAATCAATCAATCAATCAATCATTTCCTGTGGCACCCTCGGGGATGCATAGGGCCTCGATGAACTTACACCACCACATCCTATCTTGTGCTAACTCCTCAAGATCTCCCCAACACTCATCTCCAGCTTCCCGTCTCATTGTCCTCACACACGTCTCTTTTGGCCTTCCTCTACCTCTCCTACCAAGTGCCACCCACCCTGGTGTACCTCGTACTATTCCCTGTCTCCTATACACATGTCCTAGCCACTTCCATCGTGAGAATCTAACATATTCATCGATCGGCTGCACTCCCGTTATTTCTCTAATTCTACTATTTGGTATCCTTTCCCACCACTTAACTCCTAATATTCTTCTAAGTGCTTTATTTTCAAACACCAAGAATTTATTTTCCATGAAGATCACTGTGCTGTACCAAGACTCGTGTCCATAAATTAAAGATACTCCTAACCATTACCTTATAAGAAGTTTGATTTTTTTGGCATGCACAGAGAAATTGTTATTATTCCAAATATTTTTAAGCATTCCCATTGCTGATTAGCCTTCTTTTAACCTTTCCTCGAATTCAAAGTTCAAAGAACCATCCTTGGCTAAATAAGTGCCTAAATATTTAAACCTATCAACTTGCTTTACAACCATACCTCCAATTACACACATTCCTGCGCATTTTCCATATTCATATTGATTATTTCCAGTTTTTTTCCACAATTAATAACCAAACCCACCTTGCGACCTTCACTCACCAAACAGTCCAACACTCTCTGCATCTCTTCTGGCCCATCACAAATCAAAACTATATCATCTGCATAATCTAAATCCAAAAGTTTCCTGTTCTCTCCCCAAAGTATACCTGCACCGGTTTCTGTTCCAACGCGTTTCATAATGTAATCAATGACCAATATAAATAGTAAAGGCGATAGAACACCACCCTGAATTACTCCGGACTTGACTTCAAACGAATCCCTAACTCAGACAACCATCAACCATCACTTTACAAAATGTGTCCTCATGCATGTTCATAATGACCCTCACAAACTCCTCTGGTATTCCATAATGTCTCATGATCTTCCCCATAGTCTCTCTCGAAACACTATCAAAAGCCTTTTCAAAATCAACAAAACAAAAGACTTAACGGTACTCTCATTTCATTAACTTGCTGCATCAAATGCCTAACTATAAAGATCTGATCATTGCAACCACGTCCCTTTCTAAAACCAGCCTGTTCATCCTCAGAATACCCTCAACCACCGGCTCCAACCTATTTAACAACACTCTACTGAAAACTTTCAATATCGGTGACAAAGAGATTCCCCTCCAATTACCACATTCACTCAGGACTCCCTTCTTCGGAACTTTAACAATTACACCATTCTTCCAAACTGACGGTAGTAACCCCGTCACCCATATCTTATTGAATAGCTTGGTCAAGATCATTATTAATCTATCCCCCTCCACTTTAAACATTTCCGGAAATAAACCATCACTCCCCTGGTGCCTTATTATTCTTTAACTGTTTTACTGCTTTCTCCCACTTCTGCAAGCCTCAACTCTCCTGTTTCTATATTTAAATCTTCCTGAGCAGACGGTATATCCTCTTCTGGTGGTATTGGTCTATTAAGAACTGTCTCAAAATGCTCTTTCCATCTGTTTTTAATATCTCCATCTTTGGTCCAATAAATTTCCTTCCCTGTCTCTAACTGGTATTTCCTTGCGTTTACCTGCATTACCACTCCAGTTCTCTAATCGATTCATATGCTATTCTTTGACTCTGTCCATCATTTTTGTTTATTAAGATTTCAGTCTCTGCAACCTTTTCATCCACACATCTTCTTTTATCTCTCCTAGCTAACCTTCTTACTTCTGAATTCAAACTCCAGTACGCAGCTCTTGCTAATTCAATCTCTCGTTCATCAACGCATTGCAGCTCACTCCCCTCAATTTTAGCCTCACCTCTCTTTTTTTATCGCATATCCCACGTTTCCTCCGATATCCATTTTCTTTCTCCTGAATCTATGTCTACTTCCAATCGTACATTCAGCAGTCTCATGCAAAACTTTGTTCACATCCTCCCACATCTCATCTACACTTCTCTCCCCCTCTTCCAACGTTTCCAACACCAAAAACCTATTTCTGCATTCTAATCTAGAATTCTCCTCCTTTCTTCTCCTTCCCTTCTAAGCTTAACAATATCGTATCTACCAACACCAGATTTTTCCTTCTTCTGATTTTTAAGTTTAAACCTTATTTTGCAATGCTGAGTTGATGGTCACTACCAATATCCAAAGCTCCCCGTTTAACATGAACATCTAGCAGAGAGAACTTCTATGCCTCCTACTGATAGCGATGTGATCAATCTGATTTTTATATTTTCACATGGCGACACCCAAGTTGTCTTGTGTATATGTGCAATGCTGAAAGAGTGTGCCCCCGATTGACTAAGTCATTTATGAACAGAAGCTTCCAAACCTCACTCCGTTTTCACTCATCCTACTACCAACTCCCATCTTACCCATACATGCCTCAAATCCCTCATTTGAACAGCCCATTACTGCATTAAAAGTCTCCAACGCAGATCAAAACATCATGTCTGAGGTACCCTTCCTACTCCTTCTTGCAACTTTTCATAAAATGTGTCTTTTCTTTCATCGAGTGCATCATTAGTAGGTGCATAACACACAAACAGACTGATGTTGCCACATGATTTGATTTAAACCGTGCTTATAACAATCGCTCATCTATAGGATCCCACTCACATAAAGCCTTGTTTGCCTTACAACCCAGCAACAATCCTGCTCCCTGATAATGCATTTCCGTCCTGTCGACCAGATATCAATAAACATATACCATCCACTCCAAATCCAACTTATCGACTCCAGTTAATCTGGTTTCTGTCCAGAGCACAAATATCAAAGTCCGTAATTTTTGAAAAACGCTTCACTAACTCATCGATTTTACCGTTATGATTTAAAGCGTTCTCACATTCCAGTTACCAATTTTAATTGTATTTTTTGCATAGAGAAAGGGAATGTTAGAGGAACTGGCAATATTGACATGAAAATGGAGGTTAACCCTGATATAAAGGAAACCAGAGGTTTAGAAGATTGTAATTGAGGCAACCGTGAGATTCTTAGCACCCCCTGCCCATTTAAGGGCTGCACGGGACTGGGGGCCATTATTGTTCTTTCAGAGTCCATCAAGGTTTCTTTGGCTAACTTCCTGAACACCTCGCCATTGTGTTGCAGTCGCAGCAGGCAGCTAACTTGCCTGATTGCCCACACCCGAAAGACCCAGCTATGCTGTAGCCAGTCACGTGCCGGCATGCTTCCCAGCCATTTCACTCTCAAGGAGTTCCTCTGCCTGAGAAAGCAACCACCCCCCTGCTCCCGAGGGCTTTTGATCTGTGTAGGTAGAGGGCAATCACTCCCTCACTAGCCATATACAGTGTATATACAGTGTATAGGCTACACTCCATCCCTCCATCTGATCCTTGGCCTCCCCCTCCCTCTCTTCCTCTCCACCTCACTCACATACACACTCCTCGTTAGTCTCTCACTCTCCATTCTCTCCACATGGCCAAACCACCTCAGTGTGTTTCTCCTAATGCTTCCTTTCACATCCATATCCACACCACAATGCTCCTTCACTTCCTCATTTGTCAGTTTATCTCTCCATGTGACTCCACATGCTCCTCTCATATAACTCGTTTCCACTGCTGTCACTCTTGACTTGTGTCCCTCCAACAAGGTCCAAGCTTCACTTCCATATGTTAAGACTTGGTATCACAATACTGTCATGTAGTAACTTTTTCAATTCCATGCTCACTTCCCTGTTTCTTATCACTGCTTTCAAGGAACCAACAACCTGTATTCCTTCTTGTACCCTTTCAAGCACTTCACCCTCCAAACTTCCATCCTTACTCATCGCATTGCCCAAGTACTTAAACGTACTCAGATTTTCCATTTCCTCCTCATCCAACCTCATTATACACTGACTTCACTTCTCTGGAAGACCATAACTTTACTCTTCCCTGTATTAACCTTTAGATTCCGTTTCTTACACACTCTCCCAAACTCATCTATCAAGCCTTGCAGCTCCCCATCGTCTTCACTTAACAACACAGTATAATCTGCAAACAACAGTACAGGGAGTTTCCAAACATTGTCCTCTCTCATTAGGGCAACTCCAACATGAACTGCCCAACTTTGTGTCTCTTTCATAACCCCATCCATGTACAGATTGAACAACCATGGAAACATGACACATCCCTGTTTCAACCCAACCTTCAAAGAGAAAAATTCACTCACTTCATTATCCACAAGCACTACAGCCTTAGCACCATCATACATACTCTTGACATCATTCAACAACTTCCCATCTACTCTATATTTTCGTAACTCTATCCACAATCCTTGTTTATGCACCCTGTCATATGCTTTCTCCAAATCCTTGAAGGCCACTTACAACTTCCTCCCCTCATCTAGAAATTTTTCCAACTAAGATCTAAGAATGAATATCTGATCTACACAACCTCTTTCCTTCCCTGCCTGTTCTTCTCCAACTAATTCCTCTGTTATTTCCCTAACTCTGTCAATAAGTATCCTACCATATACTTTTCCTATTACTCTAAGAAGACAAATGCCCTTATGACTACCACATACTTCTTTTTCCCCCTTTTCTTTGTACAAGGGAATAATTACATCTGACTTCCAATCCTCCGGGACTCTACCTCCCTCCCATGCCAATCTGCACATCTTCCACATCCATTCTAATGCTATCTCTTCCCCATGCTTCAGCATTTCACCACACACTCCATCAATTCCTGGGGCTTTCCTCAGTTTGACTTTCTTCATTGCTTCCACAACTTCCATCCTACTGATTTCTTCCTCTCTTCTCATATCCGTCCTTCTCCCAGCCATTCCCCAGCCACTTTTAATGGCATTACTTTCATTCTCTATGTTCAACAATTCCTTAAAGTGTTCTCACCATCTGCTCACTTTTTCTCCCTTCTCCTCTAGCAATCTACCATTTTTATCTTTCACTCCCCTACTAACTTCATTGCCACCCTAACTCTCTTTACCTCTTTCCAGAACATTTTCTTACAGTCCCTCCACTTTACACTCAAATTCCTTCCAAATTCCTCATTCACTCTATTCTTACTCTCCCTTACTTATCTTTTCACCTTTCTCATCCTCTCTACATATAACACTCTCTTCTGTCTCTCAACTTCTTCCAAACCCCTATTGCTCATCCACTCATTATATGCTTTCTTCTTTTGTGCCACAGCCTATCTCACCTCTTCATTGCATCATGCTGATCCTTGCACCCCCATTTCATCTTCTCTTCTCCCAACACACCACCTCACATGCTGCACATATTTCTTTGTGAATATCTTGCACATGCCTTCTACATCTCCCATCTGCTCCAATCCATATTTGCCCAATTGTTCCTCCACTTCTCTCTTATATTTTGCCTTTTTCTCATCCTCTTGTAACCTTTCCACTCTCCATGCATCTACTCCTTCCTCCTGTCCTTCCCTTCTTCTAATTCTCCATTATTCTTGGACCTTGATTCTGACCACCACTTGGTGGTGGTCAGAAAGTCCACTCCCCCTACCTCTATACGCTCTTGCATCCATTACACACCTTCACATCCCTTCATCCACACACACATAATCAATCGTTGCCTTCATTTCATTCAGTTCACCTCCCATCCTTCTCATCACTCGCCATGTATACCTGTGGATCATTTTGTGCCCGAAGAGGGTATTGGCTATTACCAATCCCCTCCCGGCACAAATGTCCGCTAAAGCACAGTCATTCTCATCTATCTCAGCAGGCACACCACACTCACAAACTACTCCATTCACCTTCATATTCCATACTTTACCATTCATATCACCAATCAAAAACACTCTCTCATTCCTTTCAAACTTTTCCATGCACACTTCCACATTTGTCCAAAAGTCTTCTGTCACTCTACTTGCACAATCTTGCGTTGGCACATACACGCACACAGTCGCCCACATTTGTAGTCCAGATTTCAATCTAACCCACACAATCCTTGTGCCAACTGATCCATACTCTCTTATATTCTCCTTCCATCTGTTACTCACAACAATACACACTCCTTCTTTTGCCCTCTCATTCTCACCTACTCCCGCACATATAATCCATTCATATTCCCATTCTCTCACACTCTCACCTCTCCACTTAGTTTAAGTTAATCCACATGCATCCACTTTCGCACCCTCAAGCACCTGGACAATATATCTCTCTTTCACCTCATCATTTGTACCCCTTACATTCCATATCACCATCCGTATCATGTCCTTTGTTCAGTCCTTAGTCGTCACCTTTTGGTCATTCCTGGTCCGAGGCTTCTTGGTCGTATTTTTAGTTGTTTTCCGGGGAGGGGCACTAACCCTCCACCAACCCACTTGCTGTCACGTAGGGATAAAAGGGGAGGGATGGCATCAGGACTAACATCTAGTAGTAAAACAGGCCAAGACTAGGGGGGGAGGTTGCATAAGGGTAGAGCAATGTCACCTCATAGCCCACCTCTCTCTCGAGACCCTCTTGGGCAGGAACCCTACCCAAAAAAAGTGGTGGCAAACTCTCGAGAATGGGGACAAGGAGTGTGCAGAGGTAGTGTACGTCGGGCCACCTAATCCCACACCAGACAGGATGGTGGTGGTTCTTCGTGGGTAGAAAACCTGCTCATCGAGTGCTGCCTTATAGTAGACGGCCAGCTTGGGTACTGCTTTAACTGAGGCCATACTATAGTAGACGAGCCTATTAGTGGTATTCAGACTGAAAGTACTCCCCTTAACTAATGAGGGGGCAGGGTTGGCATAAGGAAGGGAATCCGGCCATAAAAACCGGACTGAACTGCAGTACTGATCCATATTGCGAAGATTGGTCAAACACATTGACCCCATAAAAAAGTTTTAAGAGATGGAAAGATAAAGAAGAACAATCAAGAAGGGGAAGTTACAGAACACTGGACCGAATAAGAGGAAGGAGTATACGAACACATCACGGCAAAGATGATGAAATGGAATGGCATGCACGAAACAATGGTATAGGTCTGAAATCATAAGACACAGAAGAATAATAGAGTGTATGTAAGGAAAATGAAAAAAAAATATATATATCACTTAAAGTTAGGGATGGGATAGGATGGAGCCAGTATATGAGAGAGAGAGAGAGAGAGAGAGAGAGAGAGAGAGAGAGAGAGAGAGAGAGAGAGAGAGAGAGAGAGAGAATGGGGGGGAGGTGGGGGCAAGCAGAAAAGCAGGGAACCTCACAGACAGACAGATATGACAAAAACTCTGGCATAAAAGATTATGAGTCCACACACACACACACACACACACACACACACACACACACACACACACACACACACACACACACACACACACTGGGGAATCCTAGGCTCAACATTCGTACAATAATTTTCGTTGTCGAGGTAAAGGCTGGCTGAAGTACACTAATGCATATTTAAATACTCGTGCATGACGGTAATATGGACATTAGTAGTATTATGCATATTCATAAACATTTTGCTGCTCATATATATGTAACCATACTATGTAACCATACCTTGTAACCATACATTGATATTTTCTTGAACTTGCAAACTAATGCTGACAGTATATAAGTGTATAAGTTAACAGTATATGTATCTACTGGTGTGTGGATGCCTACATGACGATTAATGCACGTATCAGCAAAGACTGAAGAATGCTAACACATGCAAAACGCCCTCCAAGCTGCTTCCCGCACCACTCTCGTTCTTGTGGACAGTCGAAGGGCTGGCATTGAACAGGTTGGACCTGTGTTTGTCTTCTACAAATAAACTCCCGTTGAAACTACATTTTCAGTTTAAGAGGCTGCCTTTTGGATTAAAGAATGCTTCATGGGTATTCATGAAACTCATTCATTCAGTCTTTAGTGGCATGATTGGCCACTCTCTTTTTGCCTACTTGAATGATACAGTTGTAGTGAGCAAGTCTATCCCTGAATATTTTGCCAAGTTTCAACAAGTATTTGATTGCCCTCAGATGGCTGGTCAAAAGATTAACCTCAGCAAATGTGAGTTGCTATGAAAGAGAGTTAAATTTCTTGGCCATGTGGCTGATGCTGCGGTATTCATACTACTGAAGATACAGTAAGATTACAGCGGTCATTAACGTCCCAGAACCTACAAGTTCAGATGATGTAAGGAGTTTTCTTGGGTTGAATGGTTAATACTGGCGAGTTATTAAAGGGTATGCACATATCGCCGCTCCTCTGACTCAGCTACTAAAGAAAAATACATCTTTTGTGTGGACTGAAGATCAGTCACAAGCTTTCGAAGCACTGAAAGTAGCCCTTGTAAATGACTCAGCCGTGGCTTTCCCTGATAATACTAAACCCGTCCTTTTGTGCACGGATGCATCAGGCGCAGGAATTGGTGCAGTACTGATGCAACTAGATCAGGCAACAAGGAAACGTGTAATAGCATATGCTAGTTGCTCCCTGAGCCCCGCAGAACGTAATTACAGTGTTACTGATTTGGAAGCCCTGGCAGTGGTCTGGTCCCTGAAACATTTAAGAGATATAGTATATGGTTACCCAGTGCATAACCAGACAGACCACCTCCCTCTTTGTGATTTGTTCAAGAGAAGGAACCTTACAGGTCGACTGGCTCGAAGCTCAGTCATCATCGAAGACTTTAATCTAGCCTTTCAATACGTGCTGGGGATATCGAATGTACAATAGTTGCAGACACCCTTTCACGCCATGTTGCGGTGGCAGTCTAATCATATCAGCCAAATGAAACTTCTAGCACCACCTTAATCTCCGAGATCGTTCAGAAATGTCAGTGCAAAGACCCTGTATGGTCCAAGTTAATTTGTTTCCTGGAATCGGGAGAGAATTCGACCTTACCTACTCTGCCAGTGCCAATAGATGAGTTAATTAAATAATGGTACCTTGTACAGGAATACATTACATATAGGAAAGAACATACGCAATAGGTAAGTACACCAACTAGTTGCCCCTATTGACATAATACCTGTGGTACTTCAGATCGTTCATAACACTCCTCATGCATCTCATCCTGGTAAAGATCTATGTTTGAGACAAATACGTCTTGGATATTACTGGCCAACTATGCGTCAAGACATTAACGTGCACTGTGACTCTTGCATTTCCTGTCGTTGCCACAAAGGATCAGCCGGATCTCCTGCACTGCTCTTGAAATATGCAGTTGCATCACGCCCTTGGGAAACTATCTCTATCGACCTCCTTAAATTACCTCTTACAGAACATGGTGCGGAGTATTTATTCGTAGCAGTTGATCACTTCTCACGCTATTGTGTCCTTGTGGCTCTCCCAGATAAGACCACGAAGGCCAGGACACGTGCTTTCATTGACCATGTCATTTGCACATTCACTACACCGTTTACTATTATTACAGAAAATGGCACAGAGTTTAACAAAAGTTTCCTGGTAGAAATTGGTAAGCAATACAACATCAACAAATGGAATGTTATTCCCAATCATCCAGCTTCCAATAACCCTGTAGAGCACCACAACCGGAAGGTTTTGGATTGTTAAAGACCTCTAGGATCGCAAAGTGCGTCCTGGGATGAATGGATACCCCAAGTTGCAGCCTTTATAAATAGTTCCATCAGTGCCTCTATTGGCAAATCTCCCTTCTTTGTGTTACATGGGTTCGATAAAGACCTCCCATAGTCCATGTTATCATCAAGGCCTGTTCCCCTGTATACTATGTATGAATATGTAAAAGTGAAAATGTCAAATTTCCAGAAAATACATCAGTATGTACAAGCAAATCTGGCTTCATCTCAGAAGAGCATGTTGCAAAGCCAGCATAAGTCTACCTCATCTATCAGTATCAAAATTGGAGATGTGGTCTTTGCTCGTTAACTTACGTGTACATCTAAATTGGGTGACAAATCTACTGGTCCACACCGCGTGATAACTGAACAGGGTAACAAGTCTGAAATACTGGAATTGTCAAGTAGAGATACGAAGTGGGTGCATGCGGACAAATTTAAATGTGCAAGAGGACTGGTGTTGGAGGAGTCACTTACACAAACTACATCTACTTCTCCCAGTTCTCCTATTCCTCAATCTGAACCCTCATCACACACACCTTTCCCTCCCTCCCAGCTCAGCCAATGAATATAGATCCAAGTTGTGCACACTGCACGCAAACTTCCTGTTTCTTGCATATTCACCACCTCTTAATCATCACCATTAATTCGAACTTATTATATAGGTAAGATGTTTGAGGTCCAACTGCTGGCAGTGCTGACCCTAATAGGGACAGGGTTGGGTGAGGATGATGGTGGAGTGCGTCCCAGGGCCTTGGTCGGCTCAGGAGGCGATATAATGATGATAGAATATCTAGCC
This sequence comes from Coenobita brevimanus, assembly GCF_032717465.1. Taxonomy (NCBI): domain Eukaryota; kingdom Metazoa; phylum Arthropoda; class Malacostraca; order Decapoda; family Coenobitidae; genus Coenobita; species Coenobita brevimanus. The sequence continues at coordinate 12,573,412 of NC_136991.1, forward strand.
TCCCTGCGTTACAATCTCGAGCCCTTGGCCGACGTAGTTATCGCCCTGCCTCACTATACACGCCAACTGGATGAGATATGGACCCTCTTATCAACCACTGTGGGGAACCACAACCCGGATGCATTCTGGTACCCTCTTTATTTACCAATTTGTTCGAAGCTTGAGTATATTAAAACACAGTTCTCCCACTTATATGACACATACTCCAGCCAGTCACCTGTAGGCTGTTCACGTGTAAAGCATGGTCCCTTTGACCTTGAGGGAGAGAGTTTAAGTGGCTTAATTGGAGTAGCAACATCTTGTAACCTCTCTGATCCGACCTTGCTCGGTTACCCGGTGCCCTCGAGTCTCAAAATCGAGTAATAAATGTTCAACACATTATGCTACAGAAGATCACGCCCCACTTACGTGATGTTACATACACCTTAAACACCTTCACACGAACTCTGAAGAAGATAATTTCAAAAATTAACATTGTCCCAGAGTTCCTATATTCATACTATACATGGACAACCTGCAACTCTCCCTAGACTCTCTTACTCCCAAGACACTATCTTAATTCGTACTCTACTTGATGCTGTCAGTGGTAGTGTCACTGCAGACTTGTTCATATCTCTCATCATCATTCTGTATTGGAATGGGCTTGCTCTGCTTTTGACTTGTCTCCATTGCTTTCGTTCTCCTCTCTAAAATTCTACTCTCCAGTAGTTTTTTTTTTTTTTTTTTTTTTTTTTTTATGTGTCCGACTCTGGGCAAAGGCTTCAGAGCCTATTGCTTGGGGGCACTGACCTATCCCAAGGCCCAGTAGTCCTCCTACACCTCCACATGTCACCACTTCGGCGCTAACACCCACCATCCATATTGAATACATGCTAGGGCTGTCTCATACAGGATTGGTGTATTGGTATTAGCGGGGGTATTTTTACGACATGTCGGCGGGTCATCTGGTAGATCAGGAAAGTCTGCTTTTAGGAAATTCAAATCCTCAAACTGTTCCCTGCCCCAGCCGGGATTCGATCCTGGGACCATTAGGACCGCAGGCCGCCATTAGGACCGCAGGCCTTGAGGCCACCTTCCTCACTAAATACATTGTCGTTCATATTCCGATCCTATATGTCAAACTATACATGGAGGAGACTGTAGCACCAGTCGAGCAGGGGAGTACTTTCAAGGTGGATGGAAAGCTGATGACAGGGAGGGCTGGAGCTCCCGTTTCATCAGCTCAGGACTAGTTCCTGACCATCCCCATTTGCTGAACTTTTGCAGTGCATCAGTAACACAGAGAGTACGCCAGCATGCTCTCCGGTATAAGTTTCTCTAACTGTCAGCACCAAACTACATGCACAGCACACACTACACTACTTTTTCAAAATTATAAAAGGAAAATGGCATCAATAAATCATGCCTCGGAGTCCCCGGGAGGGGGGGCCATATATTCCCCCACCATCCGCCCCTCTCCCGGTGACGACTCAGAGAGATGCCTGGAGCCACTGTCTGACTCACTTCTTAATTTCTGCAACATTTGCGGCCTTTCCTCTAACTTTCTCTCTGTTGAACACCACCTCTCCTCCTCTACACCTCAGCTTCTCTTCTTGACAGAGACTAAGCTGTCTGAGGCAACTGACAGCAAACACTTTTCTGTTTCCTCCAACTTTCTCTATACTCATTTCAAAGCCAAAAGTGGCGGTTGTATATGTGTATGCAATGACTTATCTTGTTCTTGTGTTCCTGAACTTGATTCTTCTGAATTCTCTACTCTCTGGGTTCGGCTTTCTTGTCATTCTCTGACTAAATATATCTGTGCTGTTTAGTTACCTCCTAATTCTACTGACTATGAAAAATTCTTCGACTATCTTGCTTCTACGATGGAACACATTCTATCCATTTCTCCTTTCTCTGAAATCTCCATTCTAGGAGATTTCAATGTTCACCACCACCTTTGGCTCTCATCTCCTTTCACTGGTCCACCTGGTGAACAAGCCTACATCTTTTCTATCCTTAATGACCTAGAGCAGCTTGTACAGCACCCTACCCATATCCCTGACTGCCTCGGAGAGAGCTCCGACATACTTGATCTCTTCCTTACAACTAATCCTTCTGCTTACACTATTAATCATTTCTCTCCGTTGGGCTCCTCCAATCACAACCTTACAGTATTACCTTAACCTGTCCTATTGCTCCAGTACGGCTGTGGACCCTCTGATGAAACATCGTCTGTGGCACTTTGGAGCTGCAGATTGGGAGGCCCTCAGGCAGTACTTCTATGATTTTCCCTGGAATAATTATTGCTTCCATGGCCGGGAGCCATCTGAATGTGCCTTGCACATTACGGAGGTCATTCTTTCAGGCATGGAAGCATACATTCCCTTCTCATATCCTTTGACTTATGCTAGAAAGCCTTGGTTTAATCATGCTTGTTCTATTGCTGTCCACAATAAGGAGAGGGCCTATAAAATGTGCCAGAGCCAACCCACCCCTGAATCACATCTTGTTTATGTTTCTGCCCGGAATTGTGCTAAGGCTGTTCTTCGCTCTGTTGAAAATAATTTTGTCCGTACTAAATGCTCTCAAACTCTCCAACTCGAATTCTTCCTGTTCCTTCTGGCACCTTGCCAAAAACCTTTCTAACAACTTTACCTCATTATCCCCCCTTCCTCTTTTCTATTCTGATGGCTCTGTAGCTATTTCTTCTACTGATAAAGCAGACCTCTTCGCTCAGACTTTCTTCTCCAATTCCACCTTAGACGATTCCGGGGCTATTCCTACATCACTTCCTCCCCTCTGACTTCCTCATGGATGACATTAAAATATCTTCAGCTGATATATTTTCTGCCATCACTGGCCTCAATACTAACAAGGCATATGGGCCTGATGAAGTCCCTCCTATTGTCCTCAAGAACAGTACTTCTGTGCTTACACCCTGCTTGGGTAAACTCTTTGCCTTTGTCTGTCAACTTGTACCTTTCTTTCTTGCTGGAAGTTTGCTCTCATTCAGCCAGTCCCAAAGGAGGGTGACCATTCCCAACCCTTTAACTATCGTCCAATTGCTTTAACATCCTGTGTCTCAAAAGTTTTCGAGTCAGGTCTTAACAAAAAAAATTTTAAGGCATCTTTCCTATCACAACCTTCTTTCTGATCGTCAGTATGGGTTCCATCAGGGGTGTTCCACTGGCGATCTTCTCACCTACCTTTCAGACTCCTAATCATCCTCCTTTCGGGACTCTGGCGAAAGCTTTGCCATTGCACTTGACATCTCAAAGGCTTTCGATCGAGTCTGGCATAAATCTTTAATTTAAAAACTACCCTCTCACGGTTTCTCTCCTTCTATCTGTGCCTTCATTTCTAGCTTCCTTTCTGCTTGTTCTATAGCCGGGGTTGTAGACGGCCATCATTCTTCTAGGTCTATCAACAGTGGTCTTCCTCATGGCTCTGTCCTATCACCAACTCTCTTCCTTTTATTCATCAATGACCTTCTAGGTTGTACATCTAACCCTATCCACTCGTATGCTGATGATTCCACCCTTCACCTTTCCATTCGGTTCCCGTAACGTCCATCTCAGCAGTTACTTCAACAAACAAGGATGAGGTAATGGCACACCTAATGTCTGACTTGGCTCATATCTCTGACTGGGGTAAAAATAATCTTGTTGCTTTTAATGCATCAAAAACTCAGATTTTACACCTATCAATCTGACACAATCTTCCACAGTAGTACCCACTAATGTTTAATAATATACAGCTCAATCCTGCATCATCCTTGAACATGCTTGGGGTTTCATTCACTTGGGGCTTCTCTTGGAAAGATCATATTGCATTTCTTGTAAAATCTGCTTCCAAGAGATTAGGTGTGCTAAGCCGACTCCGTACCTTCTTTACCCCTGAACAGTTGTTGACTTTATACACAGGTTTTATTCGCCCCTGTTTAGAGTCCAACTTTCATGTGTGGGGACTCTCCCCACATACAACTCTTCTCAACAGGGTGGAGTCAAAGGCTTTTTGTCTTATCAGCTCTCCTCCTCTTACTGGCTCCTTTCAACCTCTGTCTCTTCGTTGCATTGTTGCATCTTTATGTCTTTTCTATCATTACTTCCATGGTCACTGCTCCTCTGAACTGTCTGCCTGCATCCCTCCACCTCTACGCACCCGTCTAACAACAAATGTTGTTGCAAGAGTTAACCGTTACTCCTAGTCCTTCATTAACGCAACATGTCAACTCTGGAACTGTCTCCCTCTGTCTGTATTTCCTACTTCCTATAATCTCCAGTCTTTCAAACGCGGTTGTCCAGGCATTCGAAATGAACGGATCTTGAATTTGGCTCTCTTTTGTATTGTTTTTGTTATTTCTTGGAAGGAACGGTTTGCGGCCTCCTGGCCTTTGGTTCCTTCTTTCTTGCATAAAGACAAACTCCGTTCGACCATCACACTCAATCTCTTCCTGACTATTAAATTTCCGTTATTATTCAATTTTTCCTTATTGTAGGTCTCTGTTTTCTTGGAGTTTTTCCTCTTAACCCACGATCGTCTCTCCATTGCTTTCACATCCTACAGTGATTTCGACAAATGCCCTTTCCTTACACTTAATTCTTGTCTTTGTGTTGCCTACCTTCTGGATATTCTTCCTAGTACCTCCGCGCCCTGCGAATCTGCACTGGCTCACAACCATTCTGTACACTCTGCCGTTCCTTTATTCTGGCTCCCCAACTCTAGGTGCATCATGTTCGCATGAACCATACCCAGTTCTTCTTCTCATCTGTCCTAATCTCTGTTAGTATCATGTGTCCTGGAACTTCTGCTCGTTCAGTACCTGGTAGTGGTCTCTATAAAGTGCCTGACTACTGTACAGTTAAATCAGAATCTGTGATTTCCTATGCCACTCGTTATCATCAGGCCGTACGCAATCACACATAAATCTTTCAACCCATCACCATGACTTCTTGTCTCCCTTTGACAATCTATCCATCATCTCTGCAAACTTGAGTATGTTAGACTTTCTCAACCAGAGGGATTTAGTTATGGATCAATTTTGCATGGCCTTCAGCCGTTCGTGGGCACATCTAGTCTTTGTGTTTCTCCCATTGGCTATCTCCTTTCTGGATTCATTCTGACCATTTGTGCATTGCATTCTTGTGTTATGAAAATGGAATGCAGACAGCATGAAATCTGCTTCACAACAAGATTAGTATAGCCACCACAGGACGTTGAAGCTGGCCGTACTTAGTATCACCTCATACGACTGCAAAAAGTGCCAAAAGAATCATATGGCAAATGTAGAAAGTAAACTGACAAGTTGAAAGGTACAGTGACAGCCCCGAAAAATGAATGAAATTAAGTGATATAATGGAAAAGGATGATAGATAAAAAACAAACAAACTAAAGAACAAGGGAACAGAAAGATAACAAAATAATAACACTGAAAAAAAAAGGAAAGACAAAATGAACATTAAATATCGTGAAAATGACACAAGGAACAATACTCACAACTGACAAAATGGAAAAAGAAGTGTGAACATATCCAGACAATCCTTGTGTGCTCCAATGTTAAAAAATCACTATTCCATGTATCATTATAATATATCTGTAAAAATGGACTTCAACTGTTGAGTGATGAAGAATGCTAATCTATATTATTACTTGAAATGCTATATCCATTATAGACATATTACTCTTCCATTTATAAATTACTGGGTTTCCCACTTGACTCACATGGCCATGTATTGTAAATAATGTATTCCAATTTAATCCTACTACTTATATAGGGACATTATACCTTATAATTATTATCAATCCAAGTACTTAGAAATTTAAACTCACTCCCCTCAAATATTCTTACTAATTAAATACTTTGTATGATAATGGCTCATTGTGTCAGAAGACACCATCTTAATTATATGGGGGAACATTGTAACCATACTATGTAACCATACCTTGTAACCGTACCTTTATACTGCAACCATACATTGATAATCTCTTGAACATACAAAGTAGAACTAACAGTGTATATGTGTATAAGTTAACAGTATATGAATCTACTAGTGTATGGGTGCCTACGTGAGGATTAGTGGACGTATCAGCAAAGTTTGAAGTATGCTAACACTTGCGTAACACCCTCCAACCCGGCTACCCGCACTGCTCTCAATCTGTGAACTCTGTGGAGAGTCGAGGGGCTGGCATAGAACGGGATGAACCTGTGTTTGTCATCTCAAAATAAACTCCCGTTGAAACTACATCAAGACCTCTGAATTACTCCTAACTAGTTATACGAGAGGGGTGAAACATACCGGTATAACCCATCTTCACAGGGAAGCGTCTCGAGTCAGAATGTTATTTTGCTGCCATATATTGGTAAGGTCTACGAAGATGGAGGACTCCACACCCTTATCTCTGTCTATATTTGTTTATTATCTCGCCCGGGCGGAGTCCGACGAGGTATTTTTTTGGTTGAGTTTGTTTATTTGTTTACTTGTTTCTGTCTTTTTTAGCAACATTACGGTAAATGGAAGAATGAAATTACATGAAACTTTCAGGATATGTGGGCACTGGTCCCAAAAGAAAGTGTTTAAATTTTGGAGGTAACCGAGTAACCCTGAAAGAAAAAAATCAAGGTCACGAAGTTTCAGAGGGCTATAATTTGAAAACGGTTGAAAATAGACATAATTACTATTATGAATATACAGGAACTCGATATGGGTTTTCATTTGGTGCCAAGACTTTTAACCTTGAATAACCCTGAAAGGTCAACTCAAGGTCACGGATATTCAGGGGGGCTATAACTCATCTCTGTTTCCTCCATCGCTTCCTCCCTTTGACTTTCTCATGGCTGACATTAAAATTTCTTCAGCTGATGTATTTTCTGCCATTGCTGGCCTCAGTACTAACAAGGCATATGGACCTGATGGAGTCCCGTCTGTTGTTCTCAAGAACTGTGCTTCTGTGCTTACACCCTGTCTAGGCAAGCTCTTTCACCTTTGTCTATCAACTTGTATTCCTTCTTGCTGGAAGTTTGCTCTCATTCAGCCAGTCTCAAAGAGGGGTGACCATTCCCAACGCTCTAACTATCGTCCAATTGCTTTAACATCCTGTATCTCAAAAGTTTTCTAGTCAATTCTTAATAGAAAAATTTTAAAGCATCTTTCCTGTCACAACCTTCTTTCTGATCGTCAGTATGGGTTCTGTCAGGGACGCTTCACTGGCAATTTTTTCACCTACCTTTCAGACTCCTGGTCATCCTCCTTTCGGAACTTTGGCGAAAACTTTGCCACTGCACTTGACATCTCTAAGGCTCTCGATCGAATCTGGCATAAATCTTTAATTTCCAAACTGCCCTCTTACAGTTTCTATCCTTCTATATGTGCCTTCATCTCTGGCTTCCTTTCTGGTCGTTCTATAGCCGTTGTTGTAGACGGCCATCGTTCTTCTCTTAGATCTATCAACAGTGGTGTTCCACAGGGCTCTGTCCTATCACCAACTCTCTTCCTTTTATTCATCAATGACCTTCTAAGCTATACATCTAACCCTATCCACTCATTATGCTGATGACTCCACCCTTCACCTTTCCATTCGGTTCCTGCAACGTCAATCTCAGAAGTTACTTCAACAAACAATGGATGAAGCTATGGCACACCTAATGTCTGACTTGGCTCGTATCTCTGACTGGGGTAAAAATAATCTGGTTGTTTTTAATGCAACAAAGACTCAGTTTTTACACCAATCAGCCCAACAAAATCTTCCACAGGTAGTCCCACTAATAATATTCAGTTTAATCCTGCATCTTCCTTGAACATGCTTGGCGTTTCATTTACTCAGGACTTGTCTTGGATAGATCATATTACATCTCTTGTAAAATCTGCTTCCAAGAGATTAGGTGTGTTAAGCCGACTCCATCCCTTCTTTACCCCTGCACAATTGTTAGCTCTATACAAGGGTTTTATCCGCCCCTGTGTGGAGTACAACTCTCATGTGAGGGGAGGCTTCCAACATACAGCTCTTCTCAGTAGAGTGGAGTCAAAGGCTTTTCATCACATTAACTCTCCTCCTCTTACTGACTCTGTTCAAACTGTCTCTTCATCGCACTGTTGCAAATTTATCTCTTTTCTATCTCTACTTCAATGGTCACTGCTCCTCTGAACTGTCTGCATGCATTCCTCCACTTCTACAACGGGCGCGTAACACCCATCTAGCAGCAAACTCTCATCCCTTTTCTGTCCAACTCTCTAATGCAAGAGTTAATCGTTACTCCTAGTCCTTCATTTATGTAACAGGTCAACTCTGAAACTGTCTCCCTCTGTCTGTATTTCCTGCTTCTTATGATCTGCAGTCTTTCAAACGCAGTGTGTCCAGGCATTTCGAAATGACTGGATCTTGAATTTGGCCCTTTCTCTGGTATTTTGTTTTTCTCTTGGAAGGAACAACAATTGTGGGCTCGCGGCCTTTGGTTCCTTCTTCGTCGCATAAAAAAAAAACTATTATCAGCATACTGTAAATCCCATATAGGTTTTTAATTGGTACCTTGACCTTTGACCGAAAGTGATTTTGATAGGTCAAATTCAGGGTCACAGGCATTCAGGGGGCTATACCTTGAAACTCGTTAAGATAGGGATATATACTATTACCAAGATATAGGAAGTCTCATTCCAGCTTTCATTTGACAGCATGGCCTTTGACCTTGAGTGCCCCTGAAAGGTCAAACGCAAGATCACAGATTTTCAGAGGGCGTAACTTGAATACATTTGCGCCATTACCTTAGACTTTAATTGTGCACTGACAGTATATGGCAGAAACGAGTCAGTATTTAACAGGAATAAAATAACTGTTGTTGGCCAAGGTTTGTTGTGCCTGACACCATATCTGTGTTAAGCAAAATGAGTAGGGTAATATTCTTCCACTCAAATATTCAGGAAATTTTATAAATACACAATCCATATAGGGGCATCATTTCAATTTTCTTTGGGGGGGGGGGGGCATAGGCTATTTAGGAGGCCCCCCTACCCCCACCTTCCCACATGGGTGGGGTGGCGAACGAGCATTTTGAAGTCACATGGAAAGCTATATTTAGGGAATTAAAGCAGTATATACTGTATATAATTATTTGTTAAACCAATTACTTCCTGACACACACACTAATGGATATTCTAGCACTGGCAGTATGTCTGTATGAAGTTGAATATGTAATTTAAGTGCACAGTGAAGTACATATCATTGCATTATTTGCTAATGACCTTGGATAATAGACCAAACAGCAATTGAAATATTTGTATTGGCGAAAGCTTAAACTGACTTCATTGTTATAGCCTAATGAAAAGATAATGACTATAAAACTGAGAATGAAAAGATGTCAACTTGTAACTGAAATAAAAATGGAAAGCTTTAAGCTTACTAGCCCCCAAAATACCATGAACGATATAATGTGAAAAAGTTAGCTCTACACTAAGAGGTGGGAGAAATAAAATGATGGTTTTTAAATTTGGAAGAGGCTCAGGTAAGAATATATTAGTTTCAGAATTCATTGGAGAAAATTGAAGACTAAACTACGTATATTTATTGGACTGAAAAATGATTAAACTACTGCAACAGATATCTCCGTGATCTCTGCTTTGCAAAACTATCAACCAGGGTGTTAAAGTTAAGATTTTTAACAAGTTCCTTTTCTGAGGCCACAAGTAGCAAGTCACTTAAGCGATCATTTCTCACTGAGATTCTTAGATATGTCTTAACTGAGCTAAGTACCGAAAAAAAATCGTTATCTGTCTTGACTGAGCTAAGTACTGAAAAAAGTCGTTCATTGCCTGCAGTTACTGGAAGGGTGATAAGAATTTTGACAATTTTCACTATTTCTGAATACGCACAATCTAATAAGTTTGAGTTCATATAATTCAGATTCTTTGACTTGTCACTCTTACTTAGAAAATGTCTTTTTGCGACAGATATTTGGGAAACTAGAAGAATTTCATCTATGTATATATCTTTGTAAGACAGTACTATAATAGAAAGCTTCTCATATTCTAGAAAGTCTCTTGAACTGCAATGAAGTGCATTCATTGTTTCTATTAGGGGCATGTTTTGTGTGAAGCGAATATCACGCTCTGAGAGAAATCAATCGAATATATCAAAATAGGTTCTTTTGGTTTCAGTCTTTGGAGCAATACAATTATTACTCACCTCATTTCTCCCTAGAGCTGAATCAGTTAAGAAGCTCTTTAGTCTTGATGATACCTTCTGAATTCTCTTAGGTCTGCTCAACTAATCTGAATTTTCCAAGTTGGTATCAGTCTCACATGAAGCAAAATCTGTAGCTTTGTCAACAATATCAGAGAAAGCCTCGTCCGTTCTCAAAACCTGCAGTTCTTTAATAGTTGAATGTATGAGAGAGCAAGCTTCAGATAGTAAGGCTTCCTTTGCTTGAAGCTCACCCGACAAACTACTGGTAACCTTAAGGACTTGTTCAATAATATGTTGATTCATTACGAACCTGAAAAACTCTAACTTTTTGTACAATCCATTTGCCTCTGCTGCAGTTTCTGAATCAGTACCGTCTGGAACTGTATAAAGCACTGATAGCAAACTTCCATAGCGAAGCTTAACCTTTCATATTGACCTATAATAGTAAGACCATCTAGTTACAGTAGGTATTTCTAGAATCAAAACCAGCTTCTGCGCCTCTACGAAAAGTTGGTTCCTTGTGTTACTGTTAGTAATAAATGTGTAGAGTGTGTTAATAACTGAAAAAAAATGAAGACAGGACACTGGTGTTCTTTATGCATTCGCCCAGTACTAAATTCAGCCTGTGTGCATGGCAATGTTTGTATACTGCTTGGGGAATTTTATCCCGTAGTCTTGCTTGAACCCCGCTAGAGCATCTACTCATTACACTTGCACCATTATAACCCTGAGTCAGACAGACCAAATTAAACCAAGTTGTTCTATCTCCTTATATATAAAATCAGCTAAACTTGCAGTATCAACTTGTTCCATGTGATAGGTTCCAATGACACGTTCCTTCACAGTACTCTCATTAAAGTACCACACAAGAATAACCATCTGTTCCCTTTTTGACAAGTCTTTCCCTTCATCAACCATAACTGAAAAGCACTTGGTTCTTGTGCTCAGCACAAACTGTGTGTTTCATATGTCTTCCAGCAACTGAAATCAACTCATTCTGGTACTGAGGACTTGTGTAATGGCCATACCGTCGATCTAACTTTTGTTTTAGAGAGGGATTTGATTCAGCAAATAAATGAAGAATTTCTACAAAATTTCCTGAATTTAATGTATCACCACCCACATTATGTTAACGAAACGACAGACCTTGCCTTCCCAATAATGCAGTGACTTTTCAACGTAACTTTACATGTTCCCTGTTGTCGTCAATTTCTTGTAGTCCAGCTGAAGACAGAGAAGATGCTACAGACTGTGTGGACCTTGACTGAATATCCTTGAAATTAGACCAAGCTATAATACTATTAATGCCTGATGTTGTTTGAGATGGGTACTGATATCCTTCTATTTCCTTTTTCACATCATCAAAAGGTCTCCTACCTAATCCTTCTTCCTTACAAATAAATGCTCGAGCAAAGTGCCTACAAGGAAAGCAGTATCTTGCGAGACCGAGTACTCTAACCAAGGAAAGATATCAAAATAGGGACTTCTAAATGTCCTATTATTCTGATTACTTGAGTGGCGTGGCAGTTTTGGTTGACTGGGTTTATCACAAGGGGACTTAAATATATCAACTACTTGAGTCGCTTGAGTTTGTGATGTGGATGGACTTTTGATCTTGGTTCAGTGCAACAGATGTGCTAATGTGACTTCTGGTTCATCAACAGGAATCAAATCTGAGTCTTGACTAAGGGATGATGTAGTGGCGAAGTTAGTATTGTCGGTTGCTTTACAGGTTGAAACTTAAAGCTCTACAGGCATCATGATCCTATAAAATGGAAACATCTATACTTCTCTCTCTCTCTCTCTCTCTCTCTCTCTCTCTCTCTCTCTCTCTATATATATATATATATATATATATATATATATTGTTACATAGCCTATGATTTCATCATCCTTTGTGTAATTTTAACGCACAGTTGCTGCATGTTTGATCACGAGCGTGTTCTGCCTCAGTCCCCCCCTTCTACCGTTATAGTAGAGTAAGTCGTCCTTTCTGTTATTCAGTGCGGGATTGTCGACCGTTTGTCCCCATCGCTTCATTTGCGCGTCCTTATTACAAGTTGTATCAGGCTCTGCTGGCCCCTATATAATGAGCTCAGTCTCTGCATCATTGCCACTTAGATTTGCTCCTCATTTTGTTCACATCTCTGTTCTCCCCTGTACAGTTATTATTATTGTGAGTGCTCAAGAAGTCTCCAACCATCTAGCAGCTGTGTGTAATTTGAGTATTACTGTTATTGCATTTTTTCTTGTACTGTATAGCATAAGTTTAATTTGTAGGCCTAGTGAAGTTTTTGTAATTCGTGTGGGGTTCTTTATGTCAGTCATTTTTGATAATAGTTTGTATCTGTAATTATTTATCTGGCATTCACTGAGTATTATCTGGTATCTCATTTTATCAGGGCTGACTTAGATAAAATTTACTCTTGCTAATTTCGTGTTAATAGAGGCTATTGCAGTTAACCATATATTTAACCTGTTTTTGCCATTACATTATCCTTATGAGTTCTGAATGTTTTGTTGTTAATTTAAGCATTAAACTTTAACTTGTAATTTTACCTAACTCTTTTGTTTTGAACCTGGAACTTTACGGGACAGTAGTGACTCTTCGTATTCTCACTTAAAGTGTACATTATCTTTCTCTGTTCCGTAACATAAATTTGGCGACCTCATATCAGGATATTCAGGATATTATCATAAGGATATTGCTTGATATTTTGTGACTGTTACTTATCCATGATGGCTACTGTTTCTACACTTGATGAAGCCAAAGATTTTTTGTCAAAAGTGCAAACAGTGTGTGATATAGAAAACAGAACAAAGAATGAACTTAAGCTTGTTGCTCAACAATTGGGAATTGCAGTTCACTCTCATCATTCTAAAGATCAAATTGTTGGCATGATTAATAAAAGCTTGTTTAATGTAACTCCTCCAAATGAGCAAACGCAGATTGAATTAGCTAAGTTACAGCTAGCTCTGCAGGAGGCTCGTGCTAAAGAAGCTGAATTTCAGGCAAATGCTAAGGAGGCGGAATCTCAGGCTCGGATTCAGGAGGCACAGATACAGGCACAAGTTGAACTTGCTAGGATTCAGGCAGACCATGAGTATCGCATGAAACAAGGTGGAACTGGATCATCTAGCTCTGATGATTTTGATGTGGCTAAAAATGTTAAACTTGTCCCTCCTTTTAATGAATCTGATTTAACAAAGTATTTTCAGTTGTTTGAGAGGGTAGCTACAGGTTTTAATTGGCCTAAGGAGTATTGGCCAGTACTCCCTTCAAACTGTTCTCACCGGTAAAGCTCAAGTAACTTATGCATCTTTGCCTCAGGATCAGTCTGATAATTATGATGTAGTTAAGAGCTTGATTCTTAAGGCCTATGAGCTTGTTCCTGAAGCCTATAGAGTAAAATTTAGGACAACTTACAAGCAAGATAAGCAATCCCATGTTGAGTATGCAAAAATCAAAGAAGATCTGTTAGAGCAGTGGTTAAATTCTAAGAATGTGGATTCTGATTTTGGTAAATTTAAGCAGATGATTTTGCTGGAGGACTTCAAGAGGTGTATTTATAAAGATGTAAGCCTATATCTCGATGAGAAAAGAATAAATAATTTGTCTGATGCTGCAGTTTTAGCTGATGAGTATGTTCTCACTCACAAGAGATATTCTAGAGAAAAAGGGAAAGCTGAGAGTAAGTACGTTGCCTCTACTCAGAGTACAGGTAACAGGAAAGAGAATAAGGATGATGTTTCTCAGGAAGTAAATACCAGCTTCACCTCTAGATTTCAGAAAAGTAAATGTACTTATTGTAGTAAGCTTGGTCATACTACGGAGAGATGTTTCAGGAGACAGCGTGATGTGAACAAAAAGGAGTCTTTAAATATTCAGTCAATTGGTCTAGTGTCCACTCTTGAGAGTTCCCAGAATTCTTTAACTGAGTTAACTGAACCTGCTTTGAGGGGTAACTTAAATTCTCATGATGGAGCTCCTCTTTTGAGCAGTAACGTGGGTGACACTCTCAAGAGTTCATGTGCTAATTTCCTGTCTGATGGTTTTGTCAGTCCTCTGGACAGTAATGACAGGAAATCAGTTAAAATATATCGTGATACAGGTGCTTGCCAATCCCTTATGCTGACCAGTGTTCTAGGCTCTAACGTTAATTCCTCTGATGAAACTGTAATCTTACAAGGTGTAGGGAATAATTACTTCTCCGTCCCTCTGTGCAGAGTGAATTTAGAGTCTGGTTTTGTTAATGGTTCTGTTATGGTTGGGTTGGTTGAGACACTCCCAATGTCAGGTGTAACTTTCTTACTTGGAAATGATATTGGTGGAAGTCAAGTGTGTCCAGCTCCTCAGTTGTCTAGTGAGCCAGTGGCTGTGTCCCTGGATTGTGATGTCCCTGATGTGTTCCCTGCATGTGCTGTCACTAGGGCTAAGTCTAAAGTTACTGGTGATTTAGAGGATAATGATGATGATGATGTTATCCTAGCTGACACTTTTCTTGCTAATTTGGACCACTCACCAGATGAGGCAGTACCCCGTAGCGTTGATAATTTGTCTCGTCAAGAGTTGGTTGAGTTGCAGGTTGCTGACCCTGAGTTGAAAGGTCTAGCTAACTCTGCTTACAGTGAAGAAGAGTCAGCCGGTGCTTCTACTTGTTATTATGTAAAGTCAGGAGTACTTATGAGGAAGTGGAGACCCCCAACAGCAACAGCCGACTGTGAATGGGAGGTTGTACATCAAGTTGTCATCCCTCGTGTTTGTAGGCAGGATATCATTAGAGTGGCTCATGATTCCAGTTTGGCAGGACACCTTGGAGTGAGGAAGACTGTGGCACGCATTTTGAAACACTTCTACTGGCCAGGTATCTTCAGGGATGTTTCCTGGTATTGTAAGTCTTGTCACACTTGTCAAGTTGTGAGGAAGTGTAATCAGACCGAAAAGGTTGCACCTCTAGTTCCCATTCCTCCTTTTGAGGCGCCTTTCACCCGTGTGTTGGTGGATATTGTGGGCCCTCTTCCTAAGACTTCTTCAGGATTTTCTTATGTGTTGACCATGATTGATATGGCTACTCGTTATCCTGAAGCCATTCCACTTAGAAACATCTCAGCAAAGAACGTGGTTAAGGAAATGCTGGGGTTCTTCACAAAGTTTGGTCTGCCTAAGGAGGTACAGTCAGACCGGGGAAGTAATTTCATGTCAAATGTTTTCAAGCAGTCTCTGAAAGAGTTGGGCATCACCCAGCTCACGTCTTCAGCTTACCATCCCCAGACCCAAGGAGCGTTGGAGAGATATCATCAAACACTCAAATCGATGCTCAAGAAATACTGTTTGGAACATCAGAAAGACTGGGATAAAGGTCTCCCATTCGTTGTGTTTGCCGCAAGAGAATCTCCAAATGAATCACTGGGCTTCTCACCTTTTGAACTACTGTTTGGCCATGAAGTAAGAGGACCCCTTAAGTTACTCAAGGAATGCTGGCTGTCGGAGGAAGATGACGTCAACCTGCTGGAGTATGTGATGAAGTTCAAAGAACGGCTGTCCACTGCTTTACAGCTGGCGAGAGAGAATTTAGGAGCTGCTCAGGAGAAGATGAAGACTTGGTATGATAAGAAGTCCAGGTTACGCCACTTTCAGCCAGGAGATCAGGTTTTGATTCTGCTACCAGTTCATGGGCAACCTCTTCAAGCCAAGTTTAGTGGCCCTTATTTCGTGGAGAAGAAACTCAGTGATGTCAACTATGTCATCGCCACACCAGATCGTAGAAAGAGCAAGCAACTATGTCACATCAACATGCTAAAGTTATATCACAGGCGGGACGAAAATAATCCAGTCTGCACTGTAGCTGTTCCACCCGAGTCTGCAAGTGAAGTTCTCCCATGCAGCATGAGCCTGAGTGATAGTTTGGGGAAGAATCCTGATATCATGAATGATCTCCAGACTAAGCTTTCTCATCTACCTCCCAAGGAAAGGCAGGAGTTTTCGGCATTACTGCAGGAGTACCCGCAAGTGTTCCGTGCCACTCCAGGAAGAACTACTGTGTTGATGCATGATGTCGATGTTGGAGACGCAAAGCCAATTAAATTGCCTCCTTACCGTGTGAACCCAGTGAAAGTTCCTCTCATCCAGAAGGAGCTTGGCTACCTGTTGGACCACAAGATGATTGAGCCCGTCAGAGCGAGTGGAGTTCTCCTGTCACTCTAGTCCCTAAGCCAGGTGGGTCACATAGGCTTTGCATCGACTACAGACGTGTTAATCAGATAACTAAAACAGACACTTACCCTCTCCCTCGTGTAGAAGATTGCATAGACAAGATCGGAAAGGCTAGGTACATAAGTAAGTTTGATTTGTTAAAGGGATACTGGCAAGTACCTATGACTGAACGTGCTAGGGAGATCTCATGTTTTGTAACACTAGGAAAGGCTTTTGCATGTTCTGTAATGCCATATGGTATGAAGAATGCACCAGCCACATTTCAGAAGCTCATGAATGTTGTAACAGAGGGTTTGGCAGGGTGTGTTGTTTATATTGATGATGTATTAATCTTCAGTGACAACTGGAAAGATCATCTATGCCATGTCAGTAAATTTCTTGACCGTTTAGTTCAGGCTAATCTTGTAGCTAATTTATCAAAGTGTGAGTTTGGTCAAGCTAAAGTTCAGTACCTTGGGTATGTAATTGGTGATGGACATGTTGCACCACCAGGAGCTAAGGTTCAGGTTATAAGTGATCTTCCCAGTCCTAAAAGTAGGAAAGAGCTACAAAGATTTTTGGGAATGGTAGGTTATTACAGGAGATTTGTTCTTAACTTTTCTATTCTTGTATCACCACTTACAGACCTACTGAAAAAGGGAGTTGAATTTGTCTGGACCGATAACTGTGAATCATCTTTCAACAAACTTAAAGCTATTCTATTAAGTCAGCCAGTGCTCGCTACTCCAAATTTTGCTAAGCCTTTTAAGATGGCTGTTGATGCAAGTGATACAGGAGCTGGGGCTGTTTTGCTGCAAGAGGATGATCAGGGTATTGAACATCCTGTATCTTATTACAGTAAGAAGTTCACTCCACCTCAAAAGAACTACTCAACTATTGAGAAAGAGCTTTTGGCCTTGATTTTGGGTTTACAGCATTTTTCATTTTATTTGTGTTCTGGTTTTGACCCCATAGTCATTTATACCGATCATAACCCACTGAAATTCCTTAGTAAGTTTAAAGATAAAATCAGAGATTGACAAGATGGAGTCTACTTCTTCAGGAGTATTCATTAGACATACAACATGTCAAGGGGAAAGAAAATGTTATTGCAGATTGCTTATCCAGACTTTAGACAGATTGTTTTAGAGTAATAAGAAATTTCCTTTGTAAATTTCTTTTTTCTTTGTGGGGAGGTGTTACATAGCCTATGATTTCATCATCCTTTGTGTAATTTTAACGCACAGTTGCTGCATGTTTGATCACGAGCGTGTTCTGCCTCAGTCCCCCCTTCTACCGTTATAGTAGAGTAAGTCGTCCTTTCTGTTATTCAGTGCGGGATTGTCGACCGTTTGTCCCCATCGCTTCATTTGCGCGTCCTTATTACAAGTTGTATCAGGCTCTGCTGGCCCCTATATAATGAGCTCAGTCTCTGCATCATTGCCACTTAGATTTGCTCCTCATTTTGTTCACATCTCTGTTCTCCCCTGTACAGTTATTATTATTGTGAGTGCTCAAGAAGTCTCCAACCATCTAGCAGCTGTGTGTAATTTGAGTATTACTGTTATTGCATTTTTTCTTGTACTGTATAGCATAAGTTTAATTTGTAGGCCTAGTGAAGTTTTTGTAATTCGTGTGGGGTTCTTTATGTCAGTCATTTTTGATAATAGTTTGTATCTGTAATTATTTATCTGGCATTCACTGAGTATTATCTGGTATCTCATTTTATCAGGGCTGACTTAGATAAAATTTACTCTTGCTAATTTCGTGTTAATAGAGGCTATTGCAGTTAACCATATATTTAACCTGTTTTTGCCATTACATTATCCTTATGAGTTCTGAATGTTTTGTTGTTAATTTAAGCATTAAACTTTAACTTGTAATTTTACCTAACTCTTTTGTTTTGAACCTGGAACTTTACGGGACAGTAGTGACTCTTCGTATTCTCACTTAAAGTGTACATTATCTTTCTCTGTTCCGTAACAATATATATTTACAGTATTTGTTTCCACATTATAGGATGATGATGCCTGTAGAGCTTCAAGTTCTTCAACTAATTAAGCATCGTCCATTTTGGGAACCACTGATGTAAATGAACTCTTAAGACTCCTAGCTACATGTACGTACTTCTTAAGATGAATAAAAGCTTTTAATGATAGCCAGAATGCAATAAAAAGGCAGCTCGATACTGAAGTTAACTGAACAGTGAGCTAGGAAAATATATACATTTACATCCTTCAATATACCTAGTAAATTATTGTGATTATTTTACACACACACACACACACACACACACACACACACACACACACACACACACAGATATTTCACTCAAAATGCATTGAGGTTAAACACAAATTATTTTTGATTTAACGATATTAACCCTGATTTTTTTTCATTAATTGTAGTTGATTGGAGGCCCCCTCAGAAAGCTTGGGGGGGGCGAGCCCCCCTCGCTGCCCCCCCCAAAATGACGCCCCTGAATCCATATTTTAAAATTATATAAATAAAACATTCGCTAGAATGTTGACCAACTTGATCGGGTGCCACTCAGAAAATACTACGGTGGTTGTCAGTGATTATGACACATTATGATAGAGCTGTAAATACCAGTTCAGTGCTGAATAAATTCTAGGCTAAAATAGCACCTTTTATTATGTGGATGAAAATATTTTATACCTTCTCTGTTATATAGTATTACACTATAAGACTTTGCATGGTTAAAAATTACATTTAAGAATGTTTTCAAGATGGAACTTAGTATTATTTGAGATATCATTGCTTAATTGCACAAAATAACTTACAGTGAATATGCTTAAAGGAATGACAGTATCATCAAACAAAAACAAACTTGAACTACACAGATATCCTAAAAAAAAAAAAAAGCATAATGTATGATCATATAATACAGCTGAAATTATCTACATTATCAATAAATAAGCTAAAAAAAAAGTTCCAGGCCATTCTTAGGGATACTACACGTAACTCAATATATTCCCTTGTTCTCACACTGCAGAACTGGGAGGGTGGGGGGGAGGAGTGGGAGGGAGAAGAGACGGGCAGGGACGGGAAAGGGGAAGGAAGAGGAGGAGAGGGAAAGTGACTGGGGAGGGTAAGGGAGGGAGCCTGGGAGGGGAGGTGAAATGAATGCTCGTGAAAAAAAAAAAATAAATAAATAAAAAAACATGTATGAAAGTGAGTGGGAGTTGCCATTCATGTTAGGAGCAACACTTTGGTCTCAATGTCGCCATGCACGAACGAGCGCGGGCGCGCGCGCACACACACACACACACACACACACACACACACACACACACACACACACACACACACACACACACACACACCTGCCACACACACACGTGTGTGTGTGTGTGTGTGTTTGTGCGTTCGTAAAAAAATATTGTAACTCACACCCCAGTTGTCTTCCCTCATCCATTCATATCTACTTTTGTCCTTCAAATTCCCCATTCATGTATCCATCCACATCTCCAGAAAATATGACTTATCTTGTAACTTATAATCTGGTTTTCACAGCATCGCTGCCCTCACCTGCCACTGTACCGTGCACCCTTTCTGACACAGGATACAACCCCCCCTCCCTCAGATCCCTCACCCATATTTCGCTCCCACACCCCATCCCCAGCTTCCACGTCCCACACACATCCTCCTGACACCTCTCCCCAAAATCACTTACCCCGACTTTTGAGTTACTCATAAGCTACATCACCCCAAACAGTGTTTCCCAAGCTATTATCTCATAAACGGTACTACCCCACCTCCGACACTACCCAACTTTTTCCCTTGTCTCTCAATCAAGAGAAAAGATAATGCAGAAGGATTAGCCGTAAGGAAATGGACAAATACGTTAGTTTTCTCTCCACGGCAGCGAGGGATATGGGAAGGATGCTGTAGAGCTGCCCAAGGCCATGAAGGATTAAAAAGATGTTGGTTTGTTCACTATAAGTGAATGGAGAAGAGAGCCAAAAGCTGTAATAAGGATTGGATTCACCTAGAACAGTGATTTCAGAAAAAGGAGAAATAGAAAGAATGTGTTCATCTCAGAAGTATGATAGCCAAAGAATTTTATATAATCAGCATAATTAGGTGGTAAGGAAACACCACAGAAATATTTGGTCAGAAAATAACAGGTAAGTTGAAACCAGACTGTAAAGAATTCAGGGGATTCAAATCCACGACATGAGAGTAAGACATGTTGTTGTGCACCTGTATACAACGACCACGCCACGCGTGGCATCGAAATGAATATTGAGAAAAAAGAAGGATACAGAGAAGGGTTTGCTGTTTGTTGCCTCAGACAGCCGAGTCTTAGTGAGGAACAGTTGAAGAGAGGTGGTGTTCAACAAAGAGGAAGTGTGAGCAAATGCCGCAAATGGTGCGGAAATGAAGAGAGTCAATGGTTCAGTGCATCTCACTCGTCGTCTCTGGGAGAGGACCAGATGGTGGGGGCATCTATGCCCCACCACCCCCCAAACCCACAAGTTCGGGGGAACTTGGAGACCATTTTTTTTTTTTTAACAATGTGTGATCTGTGATATGCATTTAGGTTGTGTATATGGATAAAAATAGACAAAAGTATAATGGCCCGCTCTTAGTGTTGCTGAACTTTTTAAAGAGCCAAAAGCTGGTCCTGAGGGCTGGTAAAAAGGGAGCTGCAGCTCTCCCTATCACCAGCTTCCATCCACCTCTGGAGTGCTGCACTGTTCTCTCTCTCTCTGTATGTGTGTGTGTGTGTGTGTGTGTGTGTGTGTGAGTGGACTGTAACTAAATGTCAGATATTTCGTCAGTATATTACATGTAAGTTCCATATGTTGCATGAATATTATGAGCAGCTTTGAAGTTGCAAAGTATCGTAAACAAAAACAAACAGAGCTCATGGAATGAAAAAGGTGTGGCGGAAAAGAAAAAATATATAACAAAGGAACAAAAGAGGGGGGGGGGCTATATGCTGAATACAAGTGAGAATTAGCGGGTAACACGTAGAACAGGAGGCAACAAAATGAGTCACGAGAGAGAAGGGGAAGACCGAATGAGATAATTAAGGAAAAGAAGAGCGTAGGAATGATATATAGAAATGAGGGAGAGCAGAAGTTGCATCGGTTCCCGTAAAATAGAAAGTCCAAGAAAAATTAAAATGTTAACAATAAAAATAAAGGACGAGTATCTGTGAGAGGGACAAAAAAAGAAGGGAAATGGAGGTCAAGAAGTGGAATGAGACGAAAAAATAAAATCATATTAAAAAACACCATTTAAGTAATGACAAAGACAATAAAGCATCTATACTATCAAAAATTTCACACACGACATATACTACATTACAAATCTAATAGAAAAGACATCCCTTTCTTTTTCATACACCACCTACTAATATTTCCCTTAACCCAAACAAAAGAAAGGTTCCTTATGAGATAAATATAACTGTCTAACGGAAGATAATTAAATATACGTTAAAAAAAATCGTCCTACGGAAATTAGGTTGATGAAGACTGTTTCTAACATTATCACGTGTGGTTTCTCTTACGTGGAAAAAAATGTCGTGTGGCAGTTGAAAATCTACAAAAGGTAAAACATGGTGCTGCAAAGGTTAATGGAGATTTTTTAATTCCTTCACTAGCATGGATCTGGTCTACGGACGCTTAGTGTGATTAGGAAATATATAGAAATGTCATTGTATAAAATAAGCTATCCTAGTAATCCCGACAAGAAAAAGTTGTCCAATGTAATATGTTAAGACTGTACAGACGTCGGAATAAGTTCGTTTCCTTTTCCGTAGACTAAGGTGTTTGTAACACTGCTCGATGGAGAGCTATCCCCTCCTCCTCCTTTCCTCATAGTCCCACACTCCCGATCAAATCCCCCCACTTTTCTCTCCGACCCCATAACCCCACCCGATGCCCTCCATACTCTCGCTTACAGCCACCTAGGAGTTTGTGTACTTCAAGCACCTCTCTAAGTACGTGTAGTCCGAACAAGTAATAAAGGAATAGTACAGTATATATCATAAACCAAGTTAGGAAAAGGTTTACTACACTGAGTGTGTGTGTGTGTGTGTGTGTGTGTGTGTGAGAGAGAGAGAGAGAGAGAGAGAGAGAGAGAGAGAGAGAGAGAGAGAGAGTTAAAAGACTGGGAATGACTTGAAGAGAGGGAGAGCAAGTGGAAAAATGAGAAATGAGAGGACAATTACAGAGAAAAAAAAAGAAGGGGAGAGGCAAGGAGAGAACAACGAGAGCTAAGAAAAGAAACAGAGAGTGAGGAGAAGAGACAGTGAGAGGTGAAATGAGATACAAGTAGGGTGAAAGGGAAAGAGAAAAGGGAGATGTGAATAGAAGTACCAGGAGTCAAGGAAGTAGAGACAAAAGGGGAGACAACTGAGAGAAAAGGGGAATGGAGTAAACATAGAAATAGGAATAACAAAAGGAGAAAGTGGGAAAAAGAGCTACGGAACGGAATACTGAGAACAATAATGAGAAAAATTAGAAAAGGAGGCAAAGTAACAGGGAGGAGGAAGAAAGTGCATTATTCTGGCAAGGATGCAGGGAAAGAACTATAGTCGTTCTATTTTGTGAAGGCAGTTTGGGTGGGGTGCTCTGGGACCTCACTCTGTTAGCTCTGTTGCCACATCATTGCCACACACGTGCTCTCTCTCTCTCTCTCTCTCTCTCTCTCTCTCTCTCTCTCTCTCTCTCTCTCTCTCTCTCTCTCTCTCTCTCTCTCTCTCTCTCTCTCTCTCTCTCTCTCTCTCTCTCTCTCTCTCTCATATTTATATTAACTACTACTAATTTTATTTTCTTTATTTTCTCTCTTGTTTTCGACTTTTTTCCACACCACTCCTGAGGTAAAAGTCTATAGGTGCGTTTTTTTTTTATTTTTTTATACATTCCATGCCGGGAGACTGACCGAGTATGACCCGCTCACGCAGGGCTACCCATCGTGTCACCACCTGAGAACGTCGCAAAAGCAACGCTGACAAGTCTTATGAGGTTTATACTATACTATAGCATTTTTATTGAATTACATCTGTACAGAGTGTTTAAAATTCATTTATAAGTAGTTACTAGCTTAAAATAGGAGAGTGAGACTGAGAGAGAGGTGAGCACAAATAATTACACGTGTGTCGGCGGTGATGTGGCAAAAGAGCTAACAGTGTGAGGTCCCAGATTGCCCCACCCAAACTGTCTTCATAAAATAAAACGACTGTAAGCCGGAAAAGACAAAAGTACTGAGGCTGAGTAGAACGAATGTAACATTCAAGTAAAAAGGGAGGGAGGGGAACAGAGAAATTTGTGGAGAGAAGGCAGAGATTAAGGGTGGGAAGAAATTAGGTTAATTTAGGGGGTGAGAAAGAGAATGGGGATGTTAAGAACGGAAGACAAGGGGATGAAGAGGGAGGGAGGGAGGAAAAGACAGTGGGAAGAGCGGAATGAAAGAAGAGATTTCGGGTGACAGGGAAAGACGGAGAGAGGAGAGAGAAAAAGAGCATGCGTTATTACTGGGGGAAGAAAGCAGTGAACGAAATGGATTTAATACAAGTAAAGAAATAGGGAAAGAGTAATGGAGAAAAAAACGTAAGATATGTGACAGATGAAAAAAGTATGACAAAGTTGTGACACAGGGAGGGGGAAAGAAAAGATGAGTGAGGTAAGGAAGGAGTGACAGAGGGGAAGACAGACGAAGGAAAGGAAAGAGAAAGGGAGTAAGGTAGGAACTGAGCAGATAGCTATAAAGAAAGGGGAAGGAGGGGAAAGAAAACTGGGGATGAGACAATGGATCCAGAGAGAGAGAGAGGGGAGGGGGAGTACACAGACAGGCACAGACAGATAGGTCGACAAATATTCAGAAAGTGTGCATTTGTGAGTGTGTGTGTGTGTGTGTGTGTGTGTGTGTGTGTGTGAAGAAAGAAATATGTTCTTTACACAGGAAAAAGCATCTGATAATTTACCAATATGCTGGGAATCGAACCCAATAAATTACCTGATAAATTACCAATATGCTGGGAATCGAACCCGGGACTCTCAGGTGAAAGCCAGGCAGCATACCACTACACCACGACCAGGTAAAAGTTAACTCGCGTTGTCACAATCTTTTAACCAACGTCCCTCCGCCCCCACTGTGGGCATCAAGGGGATGAGTTAACCCCCTGGCACTCGGGCAAGTAGATGCTTTTAATCTACGAGTATCCCAAGGACTTACTGCAAGTCAGAATGATCGTGGTATATATATATATATATATATATATATATATATATATATATATATATATATTTATATATACTGTATATATATATATATATCATCATCATTATCATCATCATCATCATCATCAGCCATTACAAGTCCACTGCTGAACAAAGGCCTCCCCCAACCTTCTCCACGAATTCCCTGACTGAGCCAATCTTTGCCACGTTTTCCTTACAAATTTCTCTATCTCATCTCTCCACCTCCTGTCTGGCCTTTTTCTGCTACGCTTACCATCTCTGGTGTCCAGTCAGTCAACCTCTTGCTCCATCGATTATCCCTTGTTCTTGCTACATTACCTGCCCACCTCCATTTCTGTTCTTTTATAACTTTCCATCCAATTGTAATGCGTCTTTTTATTTCGCTATCATTATCTTTCGATAATTTTAGTATTTGTCCCAGGTAATTGTACTCCTCAACTTCTTCAAGAATTTCTCCACTTATTCTTATGACGCTCTTTGGTGTTTGAGGATTAAACATTACTTTACTTTTACTCCGGTTCATCTTTAGCCCTACTTTGAGACTTCCTCTGTTCAGGTCATTTAACATTTCTTGCAATGTCTCTGCTTTTTCTGAGATTAGGACAATGTCATCTGCAAATCTTAAATGGTTTAGCTTTTCACCATCTATGTTCACTCCTTTGTTTTCCCAGTCTAGCTTTCTGAAAATACTTTCTAGGCATGCTGTAAATAAATTTGGTGAAATTGTATCTCCCTGACGCACGCCCTTCTCAATCTTAATTTTCTCTGAGTCCTTACGTAGTTTAACTGTAGCAGTTCCCTCTTTATATATGTTTTCGAGCAGTTTTACAATGTTCTCATTCACTCCTTGTTCTCGCAATGAATTTATAATTGCTATGTGCTCCACTGAGTCGAAAGCCTTTTCGTATTCAACAAAACCTAAGCACAGTGGTTTACTATATTCTGTAGTTTTCTCAATTAGCTGATTCATTGTGTGCAGATGATCAGTAGTCGAATACCCGCTTCGGAATCCTGCCTGTTCACGAGGTTGGTTTTCCTCCAGATTTGTAGCTATTCTGTTTGTAAGGACATTAGTGAAAAGTTTGTAAATGACCGATAGGAAGCTAATGGGTCTATAGTTACTAAGGTATTTTGAGTCGCCTTTTTTATAAGGAGAATAACAATTGCATTACACCATGTTTGGGGAATTTTGTTCTGTTTTATACGTTGGGTAAATAAGTGAGCAAGCCTATTTTGTACTTCTGCTCTTGCATCCAACAGTAAATCTGCTACTATTCCATCTTCTCCCAGAGCCTTCCCTCTTTCCATATTTTTAAGAGAAATATTTACTTCGTATGGGGTTACCTCAAGTATTTCACTTGTGTCAACAGAAAAGTTAGCTATTGGTACTACTGTCTTTGATGCATACAGTTCTTTGTAAAACTCTTCAACTCTCTTCAGCATCATATCTCTGCATTTAATGGCTTCACCGTTTTTTTCTTTTAGTGATGTAATTTGTTGCTTTCCAAGTGCCATTTTATTTTGGACCTGTTTCAGACTTCTTCCTTTTTTGATGGTTTCTTTGATTTGATCCATGTTTCTCTTTCTTTTTTCTTCTCTTTGTCTTTTGTTGATAAGCTTGTTTAATTCCGCTCGTTCTATTTCAACTTTCTTCGTTTTTACTTTCATTACCTTTTTTTTTTTTTTTTTCATAAGCTCAAGTGTCTTCTCTGAATACTTCCCTGCTTTGGTTGTATTAGGTTTTCCTACTACCTCCGCTGATTCTTTTAGCACTTTTGTTAGTTTGTCATTCAGCTCATCAATGTCACATTCAGCATCAGTGAGAGCTTGAAATCTGTTCCTTATTTCCAACTGAAAAGCTGCTTAGTTTCCGCTGACTTTTATTGGGCATATCTTTTTGTCTTCAATCATCTTCTTTCTTTCACTTTTGAAACTGAATCTTGCTGTGCAACCCACCATTCTATGGTCACTTCTAATATTTACTTTGTTGACAACTGTGACATTTGTGATTGTGTTATTCTTATTTGCTATAATGAAGTCGATTTCATTCTTTGTTTCTCCATTTGGGCATCTCCAGGTCCACTTTCTCCCTGTTCTTTTGTGAAAGAATGTGTTCATTATTCTCATGTTAAACATTTCTGCAATGTTTACCAACATTTCTCCTCTTTCGTTCCTTTCTCCTACTCCAAATTTTCCCATACATGCTTCACCATTTTTTGATTTTCCAACTTTTGCATTGAAGTCTCCCACTAGTATAGTATAGGTGGTCTTTTCTTCTTCCATAATCTGGGAGATGTCATCATAGAATGTTTCAATTTCTTCATCTGAGCTCTGAGAAGTTGGTGCATACACTTGTATCACTTTCAGAGTATATTTTTTGCACAGTCCAATTACAACAACTGCTGCTCTGTCAGATGCACTACTGAATTTAACAATGTTGTCTGAAAGATTTCTGTTAATTAGAAATCCTACACCACTACTCTTTCATTTGCCCTTCCTCTGTGGTAAAATAGGTGGCCACTGCCATTTAGCTGAATTACTTTTTCTTCTATTCTGTGGGTCTCACTGAAACCTACAATATCCCAACTAATGTTTTCCAGTTCAGCTTTTACGTTATCAAGTTTGTAATCTTCAGCGAGGCTTCTTACATTGATCTTCATGGATTTAAGAGTGGTTAATATCCCAGTCTCTATCTTGTCAACACAGTGCTTACTCACTTTCGGTGGCACACTGCCCATAAGCACAAGAGGCAGTGCGGTTGGACCTTAAATATATATATATATATATATATATATATATATATATATATATATATATATATATATATATACATATATATATGTATGTATGTATGTATATATATATATATATATATATATATATATATATATATATGTATATATATATATATATATATATATATGTATGTATATATGTATATATATATATATATATATATATATATATATATATATATATATATATATATATATATATATATATATATATATATATATATATGTATATGTATATATATATATATATATATATATATATATATATATATATATGTATATGTATATATGTATATATATATATATGTATATATGTATTGTTACATAGCCTATGATTTCATCATCCTTTGTGTAATTCTAACGCACAGTATGCTGCATGTTTGATCACGAGCGTGTTCTGCCTCAGTCCCCCCCTTCTACCGTTATAGTAGAGTAAGTCGTCCTTTCTGTTGTTCAGAGCAGGATTGTCAACTCTTTGTCCCCATGGCTTCATTTGCGCATCCTTCTTACAAGTTGTATCAAGCTCTGCTGGCCCCTATATAATGAGCTCAGTCTCTGGATCATTGCCCCTTAGATCTACTCCTCATTTTGTTCACATCTCTGTCCTCCCCTGTACAGTTATTGTTGTGAGTGCTCAGGAAGTCTCCAACCATCTAGCAGCTGTGTAATCTGAGTATAAGTGTTATTGCATTTTGTTCTTGTACTGTGTAGCATAAGGTTAATTCTTAGGCCTAGTAAGGTTTTTGTAATTTGTATGAAGGTTCTTGTTGTCAGCCATCATTAATAATATTTTGTATCTGTAATAATTTATCTTGCATTAACTGAGCATTACCCAGTGTATTTTCATTTTATCAGGGCTGACTTAGGTAAACTTACTCTTGCTAATTTCGTGTTAATAGAGGCTATTGCAGTTAACCATATATTTAACCTGTTTTTTGCCATTACATTATCCTTATGAGTCCTGAATGTTTTGTTGTTAGTTTGAGCATTAAACTTTAACTTGTAATTTTACCTAACTCTTTTGTTTTGAACCTGGAACTTTACGGGACAGTAGTGATTTTTAGTATTCTCACTTAAAGTGTACATTTTCTTTCTCTGTTCCGTAACATAAATTTGGCCACCTCTCATCAGGATATTCAGGATATTATCATAAGGATATTGCTTGATATTTTGTGACTGTTACTTATTCATGATGTCTACTATTACTACACTTGATGAAGCCAAAGATTTTTTGTTAAATGTACAAACAGTGTGTGATGTAGAAAACAGAACAAAGAATGAACTTAAGCTTGCTGCTCAACAATTGGGAATTACTGTTCGCTCTCATCATTCTAAAGATCAAATTGTTGACATGATTAATGAAAGCTTGTTTAATGTAACTCCTCCAAATGAGCAAACGCAGATTGAATTGGCTAAGTTACAGCTAGCCCTGCAGGAGGCTCAGGCTAAGGAGGCGGAGTCTCGTGTTAAGGAGGCTGAATTTCAAGCACGTGCTAAGGAGACTGAGTCTCAGGCTCGTATTCAGGAAGCTGAATTTCAGGCAAATGCTAAGGAGGCGGAGTCTCAGGCTCGTATTCAGGAGGCACAGATACAGGCACAAATTGAACTTGCCAGGATTCAGGCAGACCATGAGTATCGCATGAAACAAGGTGGAACTGGATCATCTAGCTCTGATGATTTTGATGAGGCTAAGAATGTTAAACTTGTCCCTCCTTTTAATGAATCTGATTTAACAAAGTATTTTCAGTTGTTTGAGAGGGTAGCTACAGGTTTTAATTGGCCCAAAAAGTATTGGCCAGTACTCCTTCAAACTGTTCTCACCGGTAAAGCTCAAGTAACTTATGCATCTTTGCCTCAGGATCAATCTGATAATTATGATGTAGTTAAGAGCTTGATTCTTAAGGCCTATGAGCTTGTTCCTGAAGCCTATAGAGTAAAATTTAGGACAACTTACAAGCAAGATAAGCAATCCCATGTTGAGTATGCAAAAATCAAAGAAGATCTGTTAGAGCAGTGGTTAAATTCTAAGAATGTGGATTCTGATTTTGGTAAATTTAAGCAGATGATTTTGCTGGAGGACTTCAAGAGGTGTGTTAATAAAGATGTAAGCCTATATCTTGATGAGAAAAGAATAGATAATTTGTCTGATGCTGCAGTTTTAGCTGATGAATATGTTCTCACTCACAAGAGATATTCTAGAGAAAAAGGGAAAGCTGAGAGTAAGTACGTTGCCTCTACTCAGAGTACAGGTAACAGGAAAGAGAATAAAGATGATGTTTCTCAGGAAGTAAATACCAGCTTCACCTCTAGATTTCAGAAAAGTAACTGTACTTATTGTAGTAAGCTTGGTCATACTACGGAGAAATGTTTCAGGAGACAGCGTGATGTGAACAAAAAGGAGTCTTTAAATATTCAGTCAATTGGTCTAGTGTCCACCCTTGAGAGTTCCCAGAATTCTTTAACTGAGTTAACTGAACCTGCTTTGAGGGGTAACTTAAATTCTCATGATGGAGCTCCTCTTTTGAGCAGTAACGTGGGTGACACTCTCAAGAGTTCATGTGCTAATTTCCTGTCTGATGGTTTTGTCAGTCGTCTGGACAGTAATGACAGGAAATCAGTTAAAATATATCGTGATACAGGTGCTTGCCAATCCCTTATGCTGACCAGTGTTCTAGGCTCTAATGTTAATTCCTCTGATGAAACGGTAATTTTACAAGGTGTAGGGAATAATTACTTCTCTGTCCCTCTGTGCAGAGTGAATTTAGAGTCTGGTTTTGTTAATGGTTCCGTTATGGTTGGGTTGGTTGAGACACTCCCAATGTCAGGTGTAACTTTCTTACTTGGAAATGATATTGGTGGAAGTCAAGTGTGTCCAGCTCCTCAGTTGTCTACTGAGCCAGTGGCTGCGACCCAGGATTGTGATGTCCCTGATGTGTTCCCTGCATGTGCTGTCACTAGGGCTAAGTCTAAAGTTACTGGTGATTTAGAGGATAATGATGATGATGTTATCCTAGCTGACACTTTTCTTGCTAATTTGGACCACTCACCAGATGAGGCAGTACCCCGTAGTGTTGATAATTTGTCTCGTCAAGAGTTGGTTGAGTTGCAGGTTGCTGACCCTGAGTTGAAAGGTCTAGCTAACTCTGCTTTCAGTGAGGAAGAGTCAGCTTTTTTCTACTTGTTATTATATAAAGTCAGGAGTGCTTATGAGGAAGTGGAGACCCCCAACAGCATCAGCCGACTGTGAATGGGAGGTTGTACATCAAGTTGTCATCCCTCGTGTTTGTAGGCAGGATATCATTAGAGTGGCTCATGATTCCAGTTTGGCAGGACACCTTGGAGTGAGGAAGACTGTGGCACGCATTTTGAAACACTTCTACTGGCCAGGTATCTTCAGGGATGTTTCCTGGTATTGTAAGTCTTGTCACACCTGTCAAGTTGTGGGGAAGTGTAATCAGACCGAAAAGGTTGCACCTCTAGTTCCCATTCCTCCTTTTGAGGAGCCTTTCACCCATGTGTTGGTGGATATTGTGGGCCCTCTTCCTAAGACTTCTTCAGGATTTTCTTATGTGTTGACCCTGATTAATATGGCTACTCGTTATCCTGAAGCCATTCCGTTTAGAAATATCTCAGCAAAGAACCTGGTTAAGGAAATGCTAGGGTTCTTCACAAAGTTTGGTCTGCCCAAGGAGGTACAGTCAGACCTGGGAAGTAATTTCATGTCGAATGTTTTCAAGCAGTCTCTGAAAGAGTTGGGCATCACCCAGATCACGTCTTCAGCTTACCATCCCCAGACCCAAGGAGCGTTGGAGAGATATCATCAAACACTCAAATCGATGCTCAAGAAATACTGTTTGGAACATCAGAAAGACTGGGATAAAGGTCTTCCATTAGTCGTATTTGCCGCAAGAGAATCTCCAAATGAATCACTGGGCTTCTCACCTTTTGAACTACTGTTTGGCCATGAAGTAAGAGGACCCCTTAAGCTACTCAAGGAATGCTGGCTGTCGGAGGAAGATGACGTCAACCTACTGGAGTATGTGATGAAGTTCAAAGAACGGCTGTCCACTGCTTTACAGTTGGCAAGAGAGAATTTAGGAGCTGCTCAGGAGAAGATGAAGACTTGGTATGATAAGAAGTCCAGGTTACGCCACTTTCAGCCAGGAGATCAGGTTTTGATTCTGCTACCAGTTCATGGGCAACCTCTTCAAGCCAAGTTTAGTGGTCCTTATTTCGTGGAGAAGAAACTCAGTGATGTCAACTATGTCATCGCCACACCAGATCGTAGAAAGAGCAAGCAACTATGTCACATCAACATGCTAAAGTTATATCACAGGCGGGACGAAAATAATCCAGTCTGCACTGTAGCTGTTCCACCCGAGTCTGCAAGTGAAGCTCTCCCATGCAGTATGAGCCTGAGTGATAGTTTGAGGAAGAATCCTGATATCATGAATGATCTCCAGACTAAGCTTTCTCATCTACCTCCCGAGGAAAGGCAGGAGTTTTCGGCATTACTGCAGGAGTGCCCGCAAGTGTTCAGTGCTACTCCGGGGAGAGCCACTGTGTTGGTGCATGATGTCGATGTTGGAGACGCAAATCCGGTTGAGCTGCCTCCTTGCCGTGTGAATCCAGTGAAAATTCCTCTCATCCAGAAGGAGCTTGGCTACCTGTTGGACCACAAGATGATGAAGCCCTGTCAGAGCGAGTGGAGATCTCCTGTCACTCTGGTCCCTAAGCCAGGTGGGTCACAGCAGCTTTGCATTGACTACAGACGTGTTAATCAGATAACCAAAACAGACACTTACCCTCTCCCTCGCGTGGAAGATTGCATAGACAAGATCGGAAAGCCTAGGTACATAAGTATGTTTGATTTGTTAAAGGGATACTGGCAAGTACCTATGACTGAACGTGCTAGGGAGATCTCATGTTTTGTAACACTAGGAAAGACTTTTGCATGTTCTGTAATGCCGTATGGTATGAAGAATGCACCAGCCACATTTCAGAAGCTCATGAATGTTGTAACAGAGGGTTTGGCAGGGTGTGTTGTTTATATTGATGATGTATTAATCTTCAGTGACAACTGGAAAGATCACCTATGCCATGTCAGTAAATTTTTTGAGCGTTTAGTTCAGGCTAATCTTGTAGCTAATTTATCAAAGTGTGAGTTTGGTCAAGCTAAAGTTCAGTACCTTGGGTATGTAATTGGTGATGGACATGTTCCACCACCAGGAGCTAAGGTTCAGGTTATAAGTGATCTTCCCAGACCTAAAAGTAGGAAAGAGCTACAAAGATTTTTGGGAATGGTAGGTTATTACGGGAGATTTGTTCTTAACTTTTCTATTCTTGTATCACCACTTACAGACCTACTGAAAAAGGGAGTTAAATTTGTCTGGACCGATAACTGTGAATCCTCTTTCAACAAACTTAAAGCTATTCTATTAAGTCAGTCAGTGCTCGCTACTCCAAATTTTGCTAAGCCTTTTAAGATGGCTGTTGATGCAAGTGATACAGGAGCTGGGGCTGTTTTGCTGCAAGAGGATGATCAGGGTATTGAACACCCTGTATCTTATTACAGTAAGAAGTTCACTCCACCTCAAAAGAACTACTCAACTATTGAGAAAGAGCTTTTGGCCTTGATTTTGGGTTTACAGCATTTTTCATTTTATTTGTGTTCTGGTTTTGACCCCATAGTCATTTATACCGATCATAACCCACTGAAATTCCTTAGTAAGTTTAAAGATAAAAATCAGAGATTGACAAGATGGAGTCTACTTTTTCAGGAGAATTCATTAGACATACAATATGTCAAGGGGAAAGAAAATGTCATTGCAGATTGCTTATCTAGACTTTAGACAGATTGTTTTAGAGTAATAAGAAATTTCCTTTGTAAATTTCTTTTTCTTTGTGGGGAGGTGTTACATAGCCTATGATTTCATCATCCTTTGTGTAATTTTAACGCACAGTATGCTGCATGTTTGATCACGAGCGTGTTCTGCCTCAGTCCCCCCCTTCTACCGTTATAGTAGAGTAAGTCGTCCTTTCTGTTGTTCAGAGCGGGATTGTCAACTCTTTGTCCCTATGGCTTCATTTGCGCGTCCTTCTTACAAGTTGTATCAAGCTCTGCTGGCCCCTATATAATGAGGTCAGTCTCTGCATCATTGCCACTTAGATCTACTCCTCATTTTGTTCACATCTCTGTCCTCCCCTGTACAGTTATTGTTGTGAGTGCTCAGGATGTCTCCAACCATCTAGCAGCTGTGTAATTTGAGTATAAGTGTTATTGCATTTTGTTCTTGTACTGTGTAGCATAAGGTTAATTCTTAGGGCTAGTAAGGTTTTTGTAATTTGTATGAAGGTTCTTGTTATCAGCCATCATTAATAATATTTTGCATCTGTAATAATTTATCTTGCATTAACTGAGCATTACCCAGTGTATTTTCATTTTATCAGGGCTGACTTAGGTAAATTTACTCTTGCTAATTTCGTGTTAATAGAGGCTATTGCAGTTAACCATATATTTAACCTGTTTTTTGCCATTACATTATCCTTATGAGTCCTGAATGTTTTGTTGTTAGTTTGAGCATTAAACTTTAACTTGTAATTTTACCTAACTCTTTTGTTTTGAACCTGGAACTTTACGGGACAGTAGTGATTTTTAGTATTCTCACTTAAAGTGTACATTTTCTTTCTCTGTTCCGTAACAGTATATATATATATATATATATATATATATATATATATATATATATATATCTATATATATATATATATCAGCAGCATAGGAATCTCGCTACTGTAACCGTGTAGGCTTTATGGAATTCCTCAACTAGTCATATATCAGCCTGGAACCCCACAGCTGATCACCAATTTATTATATATCAGCTGAGTCGTGACCTCACAGTTCCAAGCAAGATTATAACGTTGCTCCTGGTTAAGTCACCCCCGGCTGACACACTCCACCAAAACGTCTTCTCACACACTGGAGATGGTGGGAATCGGTGTAGAATCCTGTTGAAGGAATGTTGAGGTAGCGTGTGCAGGTGATGAGAAATAGAGCAAATTAAATCTCTGTTTATTGGCCACAGAAAGATAGAACTGCGACACACAGAGAGCTCAGAGTTCTACGTCCCTCTCGTTCTAGTGATACGTGCTTTCTGCTGTTAGCCGCCTTCCCCACACCAGGTGTGGTGCCGAGGTCAACAAAATCAGAGGTGCTAAACCTCCACAGACAACTGGGATTTATACATGAATAGAAGAATCATAACTATACCATGTACATCATACACCTGAATGAAATACTATTGATTACATTAAAGTATACCAACAAGGTAAATATTTCCACAGAAGACTTAAACATATATACAATTCATATTTCTCTATCGCCTTCCCTTTCCTCTAGGTTCTGATTAAAAAAAGATGTTTGAGTGTGCGTCTTTTCCCAAGCCACACCTTACAGTGAAATGGCGTTTGTTGGTTTATCATTCATACTACATTGCACATTGTTAATTATGAATAAACAACTTTATATGCAATATGTAACAATAGTATGGAACTATAATTAGTCTTGGAAACAATATCGGCACCAGAACATCGCTCGGCCACACCTTTCGACGTCCCCGTCGACATTGTTGTCGTAACTACTGTGTAGCCTAACCAAAGTGTAGGGTAGCTAACTATTCATCCATGTCCCCTTGCAATCCGCGAGTACGGATCCGTGGATTTATTGGGTTTCTCATTTGGTTTCGTAGATAGTAGCCCCAAACACAAACACAGGACAAGACCACAACAAGTAGAAGACCAACGCCAGGACCAAAATAGGAAGGAGAAAGGTATGAAGGGAGATAGGAACGTACATATGGTTCTAAATCAGTATTGTTCAAGTGGGTTAGGAACTGTATCTCCTTGAGCACATGAGACAGCCTGTTCACATTCAAGGTAGAAACACTGACTGAAGGTAAACACGGTCATAACTGTGACGAGAAGTTCACCGACAAGGCTAGATGGTGCTTGTTAGGTAGAACTGCTATCTCCTTACTGTGTAACTCACAATAATCGGGTGCAACATAGTACCCCTTTACCGTTAAGAACTGGTTTCGTGAGGCACATGTGAGTGTTACGTCCTCTGTCTCATGAAGGAAGAAGTATTGTTTTGCATGTACATGGGCATGGAAAACTGACTTCACTTAAATGGGTTAGAAAGTGCAATGTTGCAGTGCAGAGGAAGTGCTTGTGTCCAACAAAGTCATCTTACATTTCTCTACCCTTGACGGCATGAAGACAAAATGGAAAGCAGGACATACATGGAGATCAAGAAATGAGGCCTTACACTTCTCAAATTCATCCACAGTCGTTTCAGCTATATACCCTTTGTCATTGGACACAACCAGCACCTCTGGTCCCTCATTCAGAATAACAAGTGAATTGTTAGTAGTAGCAAAGGGGAAAGGAATGAACCACCATGCATGGTATTTTACGGCATTCCTCATAGGTACCAATATCAGGATGCCTTCATGGGTCAACTGGGCCTCTAACAATGGGTAATAATATTCCAGTTGACTCATACCAAAAGGTGGCATAAATCTATGCTTCACCATAGCCACGTCAAGAGCATTGATTAAAATTTGAGTAAGAAGCAATAAAGCATTAACCCTATTCAAACTTGCATCGATTAAGCCGTCCACCATATTGGCTGCATGCGACTCCAAAGCAGTGGTTGACTTGTCGAGAGCATGTAAGTACTCAGCGATTAACACTAAGTTAGCCAGGGTTGGTAAGGTGATTTGGATGTTGTTCACAAGTCCTGCGAGATGGTTGGTAGTCTTAATTATCTCATTAGCTTTGTTAGTGAACTCACCTAACTGTTCATACATGTGTACGATTAGCCTGTTATTCGCCTTTGCCGCCAATGTCAAATCATGCATCTGTCTACCCAATTGCACTACGTCCTTATCTAGCACTGTACAATAAGGCTTTTGAGACAGGATACTTAGGGGATCCATAAGTCCTCTCTTAGCACATGCATGGACATGCTTGGAAAGATCAGAATCTGCATTAGGTAAAGTGACATGCAATTTAGTGAGTCTGTCTGTGAGCCTAACTATGTGTCCAGT
The DNA here is from genome assembly GCF_032717465.1 of Coenobita brevimanus. Lineage (NCBI taxonomy): Eukaryota > Metazoa > Arthropoda > Malacostraca > Decapoda > Coenobitidae > Coenobita > Coenobita brevimanus. The sequence continues at coordinate 12,609,902 of NC_136991.1, forward strand.
GTGAAGGTCGGTTATACCATGCAAGGTTTGCACCAAAGCTTCATTATTTGAGGTCGTCAACTGTGGGTTCCCGTTGCATAACATGCCGACTTTCGACAGTTGCTGTCTGAGGTGAAACAATCCCTTAGAGACCTCTTGTATCTGCAGCTTGGAGATATCCTTCCAAATGGGCTCTTCAGTGCTCCTGTCATCAATGCAGTCGTGTCCGTGTCCGACGTCGTTCCATAAGTCCACTCCAAGCAACGCGAGAGGAGTACAAGCCACATGTTTGTAAGAGAAGAAACTCCCTTAATCGCTCTTGCTGTGGGATCGTAGCTTGCTGCAATATTCTTGGTTAGGGACAGGTACGTATGACAACACAGACTGAGACGAAGACAGAGAGGACAACACATCAGACGATTGGTTAGTTAAGCTTAGCTCTTGACTTACTGGTTTGATCCTGGCAGCATGTACTGCCTCCTGAGTTCCATCAGCATCATTCCGTATTTGATAAGTATGTCCACGCACGTGTTCCACAATGGTATATGGTCCACAGAACTTAGGTCTGAGCTTGGAAGTTCTCTCAGGGTTAGTTATCATAACCTTCTGGCCTATCTCCAACGTCTTTTCTTGACTACCTTTGTGTTGTTTCACCATCATCTCCACTCTTGAGGCTTTTAATCTTTTTCGTACTTCACTATGTATGTGTTGAAACTTTGCAAGCTGCACTTTGCTATAATTCTCTTGATTATACACTGGGGTAGGAGGTCCAGCTAGCAAATCGTAGGGTAACACCTTCTCCTCTCCACAAAGGGTATAATCAGGAGATTTCCCTGCTGACAAATTTTCTGAGGAGTTGATGGCCGCTGCTACATGTGGCAGCCAATCTTGCCACTCTGTCTGCGTGGTAATTGCTGGTCTCAAGACTTCCAGTATTTTCCTGTTTGCCCTTTCCACCAGGCCATTGCTCTTGGGACTGAAGGCGTAATAAAGACTTGCCTTACCCTATACGTACGACAGATTTCCTCTAACACTTGGTTACGAAATTCACTGCCATTATCTCTGAGTAAAACCTTAGGTGTTAAGTATGGACAAATCACTGAGGTTTTAAAAGCATGTGCCACCTCCTTTGCAGTTTTCGTCTGTAAAGGTGCTAAAACAGTGAATCGCGAAAAATGGACCACTGCCACCAATACATAGCTTGAACCTTGAAGACTCCTTCACAACGCTAAGAAATCAATGGAGACTGTATCCCACGTTTTTTCCGGTAGGGAAATATTCCAAATGGGAGTCAGAGGTCCCGTCGTTTCTTGCATTTCCGCGCACTTGACACATTAACTAACGTGGGCTTCTATGTCCTTCCTCATGGTCGGGCAATAATATTTCTTTCTTGCCTCACGTATGCATCTGTCGTGTCTAGGATGACCCGCTTGAGGTACGTCATGAACCAACTGTAACACGGCTTGCTGTAGTGTAGCAGGAACAACCAACTGATACACAGTGTCCTTCCCAGGGGGCTGTTTATATAAAAGGCCCCATTGAAGATGGAAGTGAGTCATCAGTACTGCAAGTTTAGGTAGACATGACTCATCACCAAACTCCAAGACATAGATGACTCAAGACTACATTGTATCCTTACATTGTTCTGCCTTTACCGTGTGCGGGGAATACCCAGAAAGAGGGATATCCTCAGATATGGCAGCAGCAATATTTCTACTCAGCACCTCGGCAATGACATTTTGTCGGCCTGGTAAATATCTGACCTCTGGATCAAACTCCATTACCTCGCTGAACCAACACGCAACCTTACTGTGCAAGTTCTTCCCATAAACAAGTCGCATATGGGTGCATAATCCGTTAAAAACAATTATCCGGTACCCAAAAATAATATGCCGGAAATGTCCTAACACCCACACGACTGCTAATGTCTCCATATGCGTTACCGCATAATGCTTGTCTGGGGGTCTTAATGCACTATTGGCATATGCAATGGTGTGCATTTTTCCTTCCTCATCCTTTTGCTGTAACACCGCTGCCAGTCCCAAACCTGAGGCGTCCGTGGACAGGTAAAAAGGTTGAGTTAGGAAACGCTAACACGAGAGTCGCTGTCATGGCTCTCTTGAGGTCGTTGAAGCTTTTCTCTTCCGATGATCCCTATTGCCATGCAACATCCTTCTTAACTAGTGTCGTCAGTGGTGATGTGATAGCAGCATAATTGTGGACAAAGCTCCTGTAAAAATCAGTGAGCCCTAGGAATGAGCGAACATAGTCCTTGAACTTGGGCGTAGAGAAATTTACCATGGCTGTAACCTTATCCGGCAGAGCCTTGATGCCATCACCATCAACTAAGTGCCCTAGAAATAAATCACACTTCGGTAGCTTGATTATCAGACCAGCGGATCTTAAGGTTTCCATCACTCGTTTTAACTTATAATAATGAGTGTGGATATCCTTGCTTACAATTATTAAGTCATCTAGGTAGGCTAGGACATCCTACCCAATCATGTCACCAAACAACTGATTTATCATCCTCTGAAATGTCAAAGGAGCATTACTCAGTCCAAAAGGCATCCGGAGAAATTCAAAGTGCCCACGGTGAGTGCTAAAGGCAGTATGGGACGTGACTCTTCGGTCAACTCCTCCTGCCAATACCCTGACGCTAGATCCAGGCAGGTGAACTCGGGTAACGATCCGGTGGTTACCTTGTTTACTTGCCGAAAGTCTACAACAGGTCTCACACCACCGTCGTTTTTTTAGGGACTAGAAAGAATGGTGCATTCCAAGGTGAGGAAGAAGGCTGAATGACTTCATCATAAAGCATCTTTTCAACTTCCTCTACCACTGCTCTCCTTTGGCTGTGTGGTAGATGGTATGCAGGTACATAAATCGGATTTATTCCAGGGCACAACCCAATGATGCTTCACCTTGTCCGTACTACCCAGCAGTTCTCCTGGAAGTGCCACTACATCGGAGAGTTCTTTAAGAGATGCTAGTAACCGCGTTTTATGGGCAATGTTATCTGTTACCTTCACGTATTGTTCTAGCAGCTTTTCTCTCTCAAGACGTGTAGGTTCCAACTGAGTCGTTGTTTGCGATGTGACTACGGGAGAGATCACTGGTACGTCGTTGACTTCCTTTACAGGGGCACCATAGGACATCAAGTCGCCTATATAACATCCATCTCTGAGCTTAACTGCGCCACCAATCATATTTGCGATGAAGAGGGGCGTCTTCTGATCTGGTCCAACACAACTCAGGGTGGACTCTAGTGACAATGCCTTATGTTTTACGGTCTCTGTTAAACATACCACATCAATTCCCTCCGATACATCAGGAACTCGGACAGGAATTTTGCAGACAGTTTGACTGGGTAAGTGGTGATTCCCACTTACCCGCTTCCAATCCATACCGTCTGTTTCGTGTGCATCCGGGGACTCCCTTGACGCTTTACTTGTCGGGGTCACAACTGGTTGAATGGCTCCTGATTGGATGCCAGTTCCAGCTTGTGTTACTGAGGGACTAAGGCCTACAAACTCCTTTCCATTAAAGGATATAGAGTCTCTGGGGGTGTATTATTACGTTATACTCCTCCATGGAATCAAAGCCCAATAAAACCATCAGCTGGCAGAGGGAAATCCTCAACCACATAAATGTAGCACATAACATAGGAGATCGTCGTTTACCTGCCCTCAGTGTCAACGGTACCTGGCTTACGATCTTTATTTTACTCTGTCACACTCGTCAAAACCACGTCAGGTGCTGACAACGTCCAATGAGCTCGAGGCATTTCATACTTCAGCCTCTCTAGTGCTTTACTAGAAACAATATTTGCTCATGCTCCAGTGTCCACTGTCAAAGACACCTGGCTTTTCCCTATGATCCAAGGTATCGAGAGCAAATCTATCTTTTTAATAGCTGCCACACATGCATCGGTGGACTGTACGATTTTGCTTACTTTTGCGTTTGGTCCTGAGCTTTTCCCAAAGTAACCTGGTTGCCCAGTTTTCCTGATTTGCAAGAATAATTGGGCAATAGTCCGTAGAATAAGGACACCACCCATGGATGACACACCATCTTGGCACTTTTGGCTTTACAGTCTTGGTCTTTTGCTGTGGAGAACTAGTAGCTGTATCTCTGCAGCCCGAAGTTTGCAAGGCTTTGCTAGCCTCTGCATAGCATATGCCTGTCTTCGCCAAAGCCTGACTTTCAGTACAGGTAGGATGCTGCTGTGCTATATCTATTAACCTAAATATCCAAGCATCCAACATGTAGCAGTCGCTTGCAAAAGTGTTAACTGAGGTTTCCTTAAACTTATGGGCAGCAGGCCCGGTTTGAAAGTTGTATTCATCTTCCCCAGTAAACTGAAAACTCAGTTGGGCTGTAGGTAGCACCTTTATACAATCTGGGTTCGAAGGTGCCTGAACAAACTGTCCTTGGGACTTAACCGGCGCTACAGGAGGTAAAGTTGAAGAAACGTTAGCAGTAGCCAGATTAGTGGTCGCCATATTAGGTTCATGCCATGCAGAAGGAAAAATTCACCTGAGTTAGCATGTCAATACTGTTAGTATTCATGCCCCATGGATTACCACAAAGATCCTGGGTTTGGATGCCAATACTGTTGGTATTCATGCCAATACTGTTGGTATTCATGCCCCATGGATTAGCAGAAAGATCCTGGGTTTGCACACCAGTACTGTTAGTACTCATGCCCCATGTATTAGCTGAAGGAACATTAGCAAATAAATGGTCTTGTCCTTGCTGTCCAAGGGTTAATGGTGAATTGAACATGCCTGAGGTGTAAGTGGGTATGTGAGTGGTTGCATTAATATAAGAGATTATTGTACCTTCAGTATCTGGTTGAGAGACCAAGAGTGCTGTTGTAGCCTGTTCAACATTCACAGTCTCTTCGCTAGGAGTACCCTTATTAGCAAGACTAGTGGCCATGTTGGACCTACTGAACTTTCAGGAACTGTTGGATAAGAACGACCAGAACACAAAGGTAAAGTGTTAAGTCCCCACTATCCAGTTCCTCAGAAGTGGCCTGACTATCTTCAGCCCAAGATATCCTTCACTGTAGAGTTTGAATACTCGTAACCAAAGTCTCAGTCCAAAGTCTCAATTCACTCACAAAACTCTGAGTCTAATTCACTAGACTCTTCTTCCGTCGTGGTTGGTTTCTCTGAATATACCCTTAATTTGTCCCCACTTCTTCACTGTATCCATCTAACCTTGTCAGAATTTATTCCCTCCCCAGTCACAGGAAAAATTAAACTGACACAAATAGATTAGTTGTGGCTTTTAGCAATAGAGAATGGGATGCAGACAAGATATAGAGAAAATGTATGTATTGAGGGGAAACTGAGAAACCTCTACTTTAATTTTTTCACATATTATCTAACTAACATGTGCTGCAAAAAGTGTCTGAAGGTTCACTGTGCATGTACACTACCTTGGTGTCATATGATGCTGAAGTTTCTGGGTAGATTCGTACTGCAAGTCCACTTGCTCTGCAACGTTTCTCCTCCAACCACACGACGATACTCCTCTTACGCTGGTCTTTGGGTGACTGCCACTCAGCAGTGTTGCCAGGTGCTGGCCCTAAAATATCTGTAGAATCATCCATAAAATTTCTTGAGATCTGAAAAAAATTCTGTAGATCACAATTTCACGCATATATTGACAAAAGGTATGCAAATATGTCTTAGAAGTTATCTGTGCCTTTAAAAGAAAAAAAATATATGATTAATTCCATACGAATAATATAAGATTAATAGTTTTATTAAGAATATGGTACGATTTTTCATATTTCAAATTCATAAAATGCGGGTTAACACACAGTTACTATGGGTCAAGTTAGACACGAACCTAACTGAAAACTTATACTGAAAACAAGGGCTAAAAGAGCGAGCCCCTTTTTCACTTTTCGTTTTGCTCATAACTTTCTAGGCCAAACAACTATAACCTTGTTATATTAGATAACCGTAGGAACAGTCGCTAACACCACTAATATATTCCAAATATGTCCAAACTTCCGTAACTAACTCTGACATACCAGCTTCTGACTCCCTCAGATTGTAAACAAAAATGGCAGTATACCGGCGCATTCGATAGTAGAAAAATGTACATATTTAATATTGAAATTTTCGTATTACTTCACAGATTAAGCAGTTTATAAGTATATTAATTGTTATACTGCAAGTACTAGTCTAATATAGCTTAAGCGACATAATTTGAAATTAAAGAAAATACCATATTTCATAGAAAACTTTACGTTTCAAGGGTTAACTACTGTATACAATATGCTTTCTTTCAGGACTGTCCTCTTGCCCACTGCTAAATTTCTCTATCGTATTTGTAAATTGAAATCCTTTCCATATTGCTTGTAAAATTTCTTGAGAATTTCTGTAATATATCAAAATATCTGTAGATTAAGCACAAAATTCTGTATTTCTGTAGATCCTTCCAAAAATCTGTAGAAATACAGAAATTTCTGTAGACCTGGCAACCCTAACTGCCAGTCTGAGGCGGAGGCACCACACCGGCACCGCATACAGCCACACACACCAACCTGCCGCACTCCAGCCTCCAGAGTTGCTAGATGTGTCTAGACAATTCAACCCTTCACCGCACTGGCCTCGGTACGAGAGCGAGATAATTGCCAGTTCGTGCTTAATGGTAGAGATATCTCGCCAGGCAGAGATGGAGAGAGAACGAGTTTTACTCTGATTTCTGCTCTACTTACTCACTATCCAATTAGTCCCTTTGCACAGGAGAGTCAGATTTTCTGTTTCACCTGCAGGATCACGAGCGGTCGCACTTTGTCGTATCCCAGCACGAAACACCACTTGTCGTTGCACCACTGGCACCAAAAATAGGTTTCATCCCACCACTGCCACCAAAATATGTATCAGCAGCATAGGAATCTCGCCACTGTAACCGTGTAGGCTGTATGGAATTCCTCAACTAGTCATATATCAGCCTGGAACCCCACAGCTGATCACCAATTTATTTTATATCAGCTGAATCGTGACCTCACAGTTCCAAGCAAGATTTTAACGTTGCTCCTGGTTAAGTGACACCCGGCTGACACACTCCACCAAAACGTCTTCTCACACACTGGAGATGGTGGGAATCGATGTAGAATCCTGTTGAAGGAATGCTGAGGTAGCGTGTGCAGGTGAAGAGAAATAAAGCAGATTAAATCTGTTTACTGGCCACAGAAAGATACAACTGCGACACACAGAGAGCTCAGAGTTCTACGTCCCTCTCGTTCTAGTGTTACTTGCCTTCTGCTGTTAGCCGCCTTCCCCACACTGGGTGTGGCGCCGAGGTCAGCAAAATCAGAGGTGCTAAACCTCCACAGACAACTGGGATTTATACAGGAATAGAAGAATCATAACTGTACCATGTACATTATACACCTCAATTAAATACTACTGATTACATTAAAGCATACCAAGGTAAATATTTCCCCAGAAGACTTAAACATATATACAATTCATATTTCTCTATCGCCTTCCCTTTCCTCTAGGTTCTGATTAAAGGAAGATGTTTGAGTGTGCGTCTTATCCCAAGCCACACCTTACAGTGAAATGGCGTTTGTTGGTTTATCATTGATACTACATTGCACATTGTTTATTATGAATAGACAACTTTATATGCAATATGTAACAATAGTATGGAACTATAACTAGTCTTGGAAACAATATTGGCACCAGAACATATATATATATATATATATATATATATATATATATTAGCGATACTTTCGTGCTGTGGGAAGCGGAATCTAATGATGGCCAGCAAAACCAGAGTGATGATGTACATGATTTATTATTGGTGACGTTTCGGTTTCATAACACAAACCATCTTCAGACCTAAAACAAAAATAAAAACACACAAAAAATAGAAAATTCTATTTTTTGTGTGTTTTTATTTTTGTTTTAGGTCTGAAGATGGTTTGTGTTATGAAACCGAAACGTCACCAATAATAAATCATGTACATCATCACTCTGGTTTTGCTGGCCATCATTATATATATATATATATATATATATATATATATATATATATATATATATATATATATATCATCATCATCATCATCATCCGGACCTCCTTTCCCACCTAAGGGCAGGGTGAGGAATAGCAATGTCCAGACAGCCCAAAATTGCCCAGTCCAATAGGCCAAGCTTCCATTCACTCATCATTCAAGCCCCCGGCATCCTGGCTCTATCGGATACGCCAAAAACATTCACCACGTTCTGTAGCTTCACATATCGTATCCGACAGAGTCAATTCAGACGCTGCCACATTAAAAAGGGATGCCAAAAATCCCTTATCATGCACATCTCCTCACAAAATTCATCCAGCCAGCTCGATCTCTTTCAGTTCCCTAGCCTCACTGACTTCCAAACCTCTCTTCCTCACATATTCATCCACCATATCTCTCCACCTTCTCCTTGGCCTACCTCGCCTCCTCCCTCCTTCGAATTCGCTCAGATATACCTTCTTCACCACTCTATTGTTATCCATTCTCTCCACATGACCATACCATCTCGGTACAATCTCTTCAATTCTGGTGTCCACCGACTTCCTCACTCCGCATCTTTCACGAATCCCATTATTGCGTATCCTATCCACCCTATGTACTCCACATACATTCCTCATCAGTCCCATCTCCATTGCTCTTACTCTTGACTTTTCATTTTTATGCCACACCATAGTCTCACATCCATATGTTAAAGTTGGCACTAACACTCCTTCATGTAAGCCTCGTGCAGCTGCAACACTCAAGCAATGTTTCTTATCGAGGCCTTCATTGCACCAGCTACTTTTCTTCCTTGTGTCACTCTACTTTCAACTTCTTTTGCAAATTTTTTTTCTCTTTTCTATATATCGTATTTCTTTATATATATATATATATATATATATATATATATATATATATATATATATATATATATATGTGTGTGTGTGTGTGTGTGTGTGTGTGTGTGTGTGTATATCATGTTTCTTTAAAATATATATATATATATATATATATATATATATATATATATATATATATATATATATATATATATATATATATACACACACAATTTAAGTAACAGAACAGACGAAGGAAAAACAAATGAATAAAAAATATAATCCATACACCAGATTACTGGTGTCCTCTGTTCATAAAATACCTGTAACAGTTAGACTTGAACAGCTGTAGGTTGAAGTTTGGTGGGAAACAACTCTGGAGAAGCGAGTTCCAAAGAGATGCAGTTCGGGGAATGAAATTCTGATAGGCAGAAGTTCTGCCATATGGGTGAGTGACATTTCAGTCTTGAGCACTACCAGATGCCCATGTAGCACGAGGGAGAGCCTTGAGAGGTGGCACGCTTCTTAGTCTGAGCATTTGCCATAAGAATATCTGTAAAATAATGCAAGGGAGGCAACATTCTTTCTTACTTGTAGGGGAGGTAGTTTATTTGTAATGGCAGGGTTGTTAGTAATTCTAAGAGTCTTGTTCTGAATTTTGTCTAGTTGTTTTAATGAAACCTCTCCACAACCATTCCACAAGGGTTAGCAATATTCAAGCTGAGAGTGAACATGACTCTTATAAATTATGGCTAACTGCTCGTCAGTGAAGAATTTACGGACTCTGTACATTAATCCAAGTTTCTCTGAGGCGGTTTTAGCAAGTGATCTAACATGAGAGGTCCAGCTAAGGGCATTGTTAAGTGAGACGCCGAGAATTTTAATATTTTTGGAGATGGGATTTTTAGTAGCATTGAAGGTAATATACGAATCTGGCAATACATACATACATATATATATATATATATATATATATATATATATATATATATATATATATATATATAGAGAGAGAGAGAGAGAGAGAGAGAGAGAGAGAGAGAGAGAGAGAGAGGTTTTGCCAGACTCCTCAATCCCGTTCGGGGTGGCCACAAACAATTCGCCTCCACGTCGCCCTGTCCCCAGCCATTTCACTGCCCCGTTCCCAACACATCCCCCCCTCTCTTATATACCTCTCCACCCCATCCCTCCATCTCATCCTCAGCCTCCCCCTCCCTCCTCCCCCCTCCACCTCATTCACATACACTCTCTTCGTCAGTCTTTCACCCTCCATCCTCTCCATATGGCCAAACCACCTCAGTGTATTCCTGCTAACGCTTCCTGTCACATCCACATCCACACCACAATGCTCCTTTATATCCTCATTTGTCAGCCTGTCTCTCCATGTGACTCCACAGGCTCCTCTTAACTAACTCATTTCCACTGCTCTCACTCTTGACTTGTGTCCTTCCAACAACGTCCAAGCTTCACTTCCATACGTTAGAGTTGGTATCACAATACTGTCATGTAGTAACTTTTTCACATCGATGCTCACTTCCCTGCTTCTTATCACTGCTTTCAAGGAACCAGCAACCTTTCTTCCCTGCTGTACCCATTCAAGCACTTCACCCTCCAAATCTCCATCCTTACTCATCACAATACCGAAGTACTTAAACGTACTCACATTTTCCAATTCCTCACTATCCAACCTCGCTGTACATTCACTGATTTCTCCTCTCTCAAAGACCATCACTTTACTCTTCCCTACATTCACCTTTAGATTCCGTTTCTTACACACTCTTCCAAACTCATCCACCAAGCCTTGCAGCTCTCTTTCGTCTTCACTCAACAACACAGTATCATCTGCAAACAACAGTACAGGGAGTTTCCAAATACTACCCTCTCTCACCAGGGCCACTCCAACATCCACTACTCTACCTTGTACCTCTTTTATTACCCCATCCATGTACAGATTGAACAACCATGGAGACATGACACATCCCTGTTTCAACCCAATCTTCAAAGAGGAAAATTCACTCAGTTCACCATCCACACGCACTGCAGCCTTAGCACCATCATACATACTCTTCACAGCATTCAACAACTTCCCATCTACTCCATATATTCTTAATACTTTCCACAATCCTTGTCTATCCACCCTGTCATATGCTTTCTCCAAATCCATGAAAGCCGCATACAACTTCTTTCCTTTCTCTAGAAATTTTTCCACTAAAGATCTAAGAATGAATATCTGATCTAGACAACCTCTTCCCTTCCTAAAGCCTCCCTGTTCTTCTCCAACTAATTCCTCTGTTTTTTCTCTAACTCTGTCAATAAGTATCCTACCATACACTTTTCCTATTATACTAAGAAGACAGATACCTCTGTGAGTACCACACATTTCTTTTTCCCCTTTTCCTTCATACAGGGCCGGCCCTAGGGCGATACGAGCGATGCAATTGCATTGGGCCACGCGCTTCTAGGGGCCCCGCGCTCCCTCCTAAAAGAAAAAAAAAAAAAACTTTAGGCTTTTAGGGGCCCCACGCCTCACGAGGGGGCCCCTGATAGAGCATAATGTGGTGCAACGCACTTGACATGTCTGCAGCTGAGCGGGCCTCTGATTTAACATTATGTAGCATGCATCAGCCACGCGCCTCTCTCATTGTGCTCATTTAGGGCCCTGCTCTGCCCCAGGATAGATATGTGACCCCTGCAGATTAGTCACATTCTTCCTCATGTTTATCTCTTCAACACGTTTTCAAAAAGTGTGTGATTTTTCTTGGCTTGACTGATTGTCTTGATAATGTTGTTTATCAGAGGTCTAATCTGTGAAATTTGTGTTGCATGCATTTTCCTGAATTAAAGAGTGGTAAACTGCTTGAGTCCTTGAGCCAAGTGATTTCGGCTGTTGGCCTGGGTTTCATAGTTTTCTTGTGAGATCCTGATCGGGCTTATAAAAAGATTCTGTCAAACATAGTCTGCAAATTTCTATTGGAAATACTTGCCTTAAATGATTAAATTAATTTTTACTGGGATTATAAGCATCAGGCCTGTATTCAGTTTGCAGATACATGAGCTGACTGTGGGTATTGTGACATCCAAGATTAGGAGTTTAGGACCCAGGCCTTTATGTATTTTTGACGATATCTGTGTCTTTGGATCCATCTGATAACAGCAATGTTTAGCAGTTCTTTTCTCTGTAGCGCACCAATTGTTACTGGTTTTGGTTAAGAAATTCCTCGGCCAAAAATCCCTTCATCTGGTAACAGCAGGAGCTGAACAGCACTTAATTTAACACTTGTGAAGAAAATATTTTTGAATAATGTAAACATTGTTTAAAGAACCTTAGCCCTCTCCCCCTTGCAAAAAGATGCCGAAAAGAAAGCGTGACATTGGCAGAATCTACCTGAGTGGCAATGAAAAGAGGAAGATAAAGGCAGCAAAAGAAAATGAAGTCAAATGTCTCAGTGGAACAATGGAGAAATTTATCATTAAAAAGAATGACACTGAGACCGAAGAGTAAGATTGTGAGTCAGTCGGTTCCATGGAGGTCCAAGATCTGCCTAATCTTCCTGCAGCTCCTTCCATGCAAACTACTGAACAAGCTACATCATCATCTACCTTACCTCAGCAGCGTACATCAGAATTCAAGAGGAAAGACAGCAGCCTTGATGTTAGCTTTATTGAAAATTATTAGGATCCTGCCTCTTGGCCATAAATTCTTTCCACAGCTCAGCGAGATTTTCTGGTCACAAAGGGTCCACATAAGTTAGATTTGAACCATGAATTCCCCAAAGATGCAGCAGGCAGGAAATTTTCAAATTCCTACCTACAGTGCAAATTATCAAATGGGGAGGTGATGGAAAAAAAATGGTTGGTGTATTCAGTTATAATCAGATATTTTGTTTTTCTTGTAAGCTTTGTTCCAGTGTTAATGCCACACTGTCCTCTGATGGGTTTCATGACTGGTCCAATGCTAGTGTGAGTTTAGTTGAACATGAAAAGTCCAGTGGTCACTTGCAGGCAAGTGTTCAATGGTTTGAGGCTGAGCAAAGACTAAAGAAGGGTTGCTCTTTGGATTAATTAGCAGCGAATCAATGATGAAAAGCTACGGTAGCAAAAAAATTTTTCAGCGCCTCCCTTACTATTGTTCAGTTTCTCTCAGAACATAACATGGCTTTCCCGAGGATCTGTTGATAAGTCTTTGAACCTAAAAATGTCTTGGTCTAGTCCAAATGATTGCCAAGTTTGATCCTGTCATGCAAGAACACCTGCGACGAATCAAGGATGAAGAGATCCATGACCATTACCTTGGCAAGCGTATCCAGAATGAGCTGATTCAGCTGATGGGTAACAAAGTCCAGAAGACCATTATTGACCGTATAAAGGCCTAAAAATACTTTGCTGTTATACTTGATTGTACTCCAGATGTTAGTCATAAAGAGCAGTTGTCTCCGACAATTAGATATGTATCTGATGGCTCCACTGTTCCTGTTGGAATATATAAGCATTTTATTGAATTCATTGAGGTGAAGGAAAGTACAGGAAAGAGTCTCCTGGATGTTCTTCTTGACAAGTTAGTGACACTGGGTTTAAATTTACAAGATATCAGGGGCCAAGGCTATGATAATGGTGCTAACATGAGAGGCAATAAGTCTGGTGTTCAGGCTTGTCTTTTGGAAATGAACCCAAGAGCTTTCTTTTCACCCTGTGCATGCCACAGTTACAATTTGTTACTGGGGGATATTGCCAAGACGTGTCCAGAGGGAATAACCTTCTTTGGTATCCTTCAAAGGCTGTATGTCTTGTTTTCTGCTTCAACTCGGAGATGGGCAATTTTCACAAGACATGTTAAGGACTTGACTGTGAAATCTCTCATTGAAACCCGATGGGAATGTCGTATTGCCAGTGTCAAAGCTGTGAGGTACCAAATTGTTCAGTTTTACGATGCCTTAATGGATATTGTTGAGGAAACAAATGACCCCAAAGCTCGCCGTGAGGTTATGTCACTATGCAGTGAGCTTCAAAATTTCAAGTTCATTGTTTCCATAGTATTTTGATATGCTATCCCCTTTCAGGTCAATCAGGTCAGTAAACAGCTACAAGGTGAGGCAGTTGAACTTTCTGTTGCAGTCAAAAACATGGAGAGAACTATTGCATGGCTGCAAAAACACAAAACTGATGGATTTGACAATGCTCTTGCAAATGCAAAGGAGATAGCCAATGATATGGACACTGAACTTGTCTTTAAAGAGAACAGAATTCGTAGAAAGAAACGAACATTTCAGTATGAAGCTCAAGATGAGCCAGTTCAAAGTCCGCAAGAAATATTCAGAATTGGATGTTTCAATCTTATCCTTGATAGAGCAATTTCATCCATGGAACAAAGATTCCAGCATTTGAAGTTACATGTTGCTTTGTTTGGTTTCTTATTTTCTTTCCACAACCATACCAAAGCAGAAATGAGAGTGCATGCAGCCAACTTGGAGAAAAGTCTCACCGTAAATGGCACCTCAAATACTGACGGTTACATGTTAGCAGAAGAAATGGATGCTCTAAAGTCTGTTATTCCAGAGAAGATCGTTTCTCAGTCCTCCGAAATCTTAAGCTTCCTTTCCAAAAGGAACAGCTATGTAGATTTCCCAAATTTTTGGATTGCTCTGAGGATATTGCTGACTATTCCTGTTACTGTGGCATCAGGTGGAAGAAATTTTTCCAAGTTGAAGCTTAAGACATATCTGAGGTCAACAATGACACAAGATCGTCTTAATGGCCTAGCCATACTTTCAATTGAAAATGAAGTCTCATCTCAGCTAGACTACAATGAAATAATCAGAGACTTTGCAGGCATTAAGTCCCGCATGATAATTCTCTAAGGTTCAGTTACATAACAACAGTTAAAACTGCACTGGAGCAGTGAATGATGGCAAACCGCACAATGAATCTCTTAATCTCAAGGATGAACGGAAAAAAGATGAATCTGATCCACAACATGCTCACTGACTGTTTATCATTGTATTGGCTGTATATATCTATTATAACTATCTTGCATATTATACTGTATCTTGTATCTTGTATATTATATTGTATCTTGTATCTCATAGGTATTGCATATATCTATGATATGGTGGTTTAGGAATCTTTGTTTTACATTTCTAATTCATAACGAATCATTTGCATTAATCTGTGAGTCCACCCATTAAGCATAACTATAAAATTGTTTTATTTTGGGGGGCTTTGGGTTTAACATTCAAAATCAGAGGGGCCCCGCCCCTACTCCTTGCATTGGGCCCCACACCTGCTTTGGCTGGCCCTTCTTCTATATAATAGAGCTGTAATGATAATACCACCGAAAAATGTTGGGAGAGGCAGGTAAACACGGAGCTCTTCCGACACACGTCCTCTCACTACCACGGCTAACCGCCCCTCCATATATATATATATATATATATATATATATATATATATATATATATATATATATATATATATATATAATGACCTCGTCCCATGTCTTTCTCGGTCTACCCCTCATGACCCCACCCCCAATATTAACACTTTTCACCTTCCTCACCCACTTATCATTCCCCATCCTCTCCACATGTCCAAACCATCTCAATCTACCTTTCCTCATCACGACACCAATACGCTCCATTCCCATCGTGCCTCTCAACTCTTCCTTCATAAACCCAGCCTCCTGGGACCTTGCACGCAGGGACGCACTACACGTCCACCTAATCATTATCATTTCTGTACGTCTGAGTTGGCGAATATCCTCCTCCTTTACTGCCCAGGTCTCACTACCAAACAGCATTACACTCCTAACACATGCTGCATACAAAGACCCCTTAGCACATAGGGAGAGCCCTCTCAATGTCAGAAGAGGCAAGAGCTCCGTGAACTTCTTCCAACCACTTCTCACCCTAGCCCGAGAGCTAGCTCCAGCCCCACCTCCAGCACACAGCTATTTATTTATTTATATTTATATGACAACTCGTAATATCCCCATGCTCCTACTAAAATTGACACTTCCGAAACTTGTGCACTGTTATTACTTTACTACACACAAATCCTGCATTTCCCTTTCACTGTGCACTAGCCAACTTCACCATACACACATGAAATTACATCATAGTACACATAATGCGTATGATATCCAGTACTTCCAGCACCCTGTGCACAAAACAATACAAACTGCAAACTTGAAAGTCATTCTCTTACCAGGACATAGCTTCGCACATGATAGTAAATCCAGAAGCGTATTTAGGATCTTGAAACATTTAGGGCTTAGCCCAGCCCAGAAATCTTTAGATTTTCACCAGATAATTTTCAAGGTATTTCAGAGTAAAATGAATATAAGATGTGAGACAGTACTATACTCTACCAAAAGGTTCCGGTCAGGTGCTTAGGCTAATTTTTGCAACATGAAATAAAAATGAGTACAATCTGGGTTGTAACAAAACTGTGTTAACTGTGTCTTGTCCGCCTGATACTCTCCTCTTCACCTTTTCAGAAGGTTTTTGGTTGTCTCATCTGTCTGTCGCACTCCTCACCTTCTCTGCTTTCTCCTGTTCTCTCCTCTTCTCTCCTGTGCTGCTGATAAAAAGGATGCAAGCAACATATGCCAAGCAACATCTAACCAAATCTCTCTTTTTTTGATGTGATGATTAGATCATAAACACATGTTATTTATCAATTTATTTTATACATAGACTTAACATATTCGACTTTCTTTCTGGGGAGGAAGGATCAGAGTGTGGTGTCTTGATTTTGGTTGGGCAAATGTGTCAGTCACTTTGTCATAAACAAGGCTTCCAACCATCTCTCTCTCGATTGGCAACACTGCCGGATCATTGAGCCTCTCCTGGCCCATGGTGCGCCTAAGCCAAGTATGTAGTCAGCGAAGAGCACTAAATGATTGCTCACAACTCGGCGACCTGTAAGATCGTCTTCAGTGATGGGAATATCGTGAGATCGAAGAGCCTGAACACACTCAGAATGTCTGGGATGGCTTCTGGCCCCTTCCTGCTCAAAATGCTTTTCGCCATCATGACCTCTTCTGGGACTAGTTGGATGTTGTACTGCAAGGCTAGTTTCTCTAGGGACTGTATGCACAGTAAGGTTTCAGAGGCCGGGTGACATGCTTGGATACCAGTCATGACTTCTCTCCCAGCACTAGAAAAACGATTCTCCAACTCATTGGTCATTCAATCGATGCAAGGGTAGAAAAGTCTCTCCTTGAGATGTTCTAAATCATTAAGCAGGTCTGATGTGGAACTGCAGGACACTTCCACAACAAAGTCATCCTCTCGATAGCGTGGTCATAGGTACTTGTATGGAGATAGGGAAGTCGATTATGGATCGTTAAGCATAGCCAGAATAAAGTAGTAAGACGTAATGTCAACGAGGTGAGTCACAGCACTCTTGAGTTACTAAGTTTTTATTACACGGTTATACCAACGGTGAGTTACAGAGTAACGGAACGTGACCCTGATTTTGAACCTTCTCTCTAGCCCCTCTCCCCTTTCTCTAACCCCTTCTCACTCTATCTGACCCTCGTGTTAACGGGCCTTCTCTCCAACTCCTTCTGCTTTGAAGGGAATCTCTCCGACATTATATACAGCCTGGAGAGGATGTGTGTGTGGGACGTAGTGTCTAGTTACTCACGTGGACTACAAAGTGATTGTTTGAGATACATCATATGTTAAGAATTCTTGATGGTCTGAAACAGCAAGATTGTGGATGTACATTATGTGGATTGACATTCCTAGCGAGAAACAGTGTATGTCCCCAGCAGACACTACATCCTCTACATTGTGTTTTATGAGCTATATACTAATGCCTATAACTATATAGTTACATTTTGTAGTTACATATAGTATTATGTCATAACATATAATACCTACAATCCATCTTCTGTTTCCCTCTCGGAACGAGTGAAGACTCCGGGATGTTGTTTTCCTCACATGCTGCATTTGTCATGGCACAGATCTCTTCAGACACCTGTGCAGGTCGATGGCTAACCAGGGTGTCATGGACTACAATTTTGTAGTGCACCGCCTGTGCCATGTTAATGGTTTCTTTCTGAAGAACTTTGTGAAACCCTTCAGTGAAGCCAAGCAACTTTTTGAACACAACCAACAGGTAGACACAGGGAGGTTGGATAATTATGAATGTAGATCTAGTGCTGTTGGTATTCTGATCTTCTGAAGAGATTTCATGACAACAGGAAAATTCTTCAGGAGTGCATTATAAGGGGACAGCTGACATGACCATCGGGTGTTTGATATTAGTACCAGCTATCTCTGCACAATGTGAAGCTCTATCTGAACGGCAACAAATTGATCGTGGTTGACTATAGACATAATGAAAAATGAGTAGAAGTTTTCAAGCAGATAAAAAAAAAAAATCACTGGCTTCAGGAATGGCCGTGCAGGTTTGGCAAAAGACCAGGTTTCGGACATGTGCATAGCAATGCACATAGACAGATGTGAATGTTTTTCCCGGAAACTTTTTTTTTTTTTTTATGCGAGGAAGAAGGAACCAAAGGCCATGAGCCCGCAGTAACAGTTCCCTCCAAGAGAAAAACAAAATACAATATAGAGCCAAATTCAAGATCCGATCATTTTGAGATGCCTGGACACAATGCGTTTGAAAGACTGGAGATCATAGGCAGCAGGAAATACAGACAGAGGGAGACAGTTCTAGAGCTGACCTGTTGCATAAATGAAAGACTGGGAGTAACGGTTAACTCTTGCATTAGAGAGTTGGACAGAAAAAGGATGAGAGTTTGCTGCCAGACGGGTGCTACGCGCCCGTCGTAGAGGTGGAGGAATGCAAGCAGACAGTTCAGAGGAGCAGTGACCATTAAAGTAGCGATAGAAAAGAGATAAAGATGCAACAGTGCAGCGAAGAGACAGAGGTTAAAGGGAGTCAGTAAGAGGAGGAGAGTTAATGAGACGAAAAGCCTTTGACTCCACCCTATTGAGAAGAGCTGTATGTGGGAAGCCTCCCCAAACATGAGAGTTGTACTCCACACAGGGGCGGATAAAACCCCTGTATAGAGTCAACAATTGCGCAGGGGTAAAGAAAGAGCGGAGTCGTCATAGCACACCCAATCTCTTGGAAGCAGATTTTACAAGAGAGGTAATATGATCTTTCCAAGATAAGTCCCGAGTAAATGAAACCCCAAGCATGTTCAAGGATGATGCAGGATTAAGCTGAATATTATTAAACATTAGTGGGTATACCTGTGGAAGATTTTGTCGGGTTGATAGGTGTAAGAACTGAGTCTTAGATGCATTAAAGACAACCATATTATTTTTACCCCAGTCAGAGATACGAGCCAAATCAGACATTGGGTGTGCCACAGCCTCATCCCTTGCTTGTTGAAGTAACTGTTGAGATGGGCGTTGTGGGAACCGATTGGAAAGGTGAAGGGTGGAGTCATCAGCATATGAGTGGATAGGGTTAGATGTACAGCTTAGAAGATCATTGATGAATAAAAGGAAGAGAGTTGGTGATAGGACAGAGCCCTGAGGAACACCACTGCTGATAGATCTAGGAGAAGAACGATGGCCGTCTACAACAGCGGCTATAGAACTTCCACTCCTCGAACACATCTACTCACCACTGCTGAATCGTCATATGTTTGGGCGACAACTTTCAGGTCAGCGTTGCTGAACACAAGAACCTGTCCGACTGGATTTCTGACCGCTTCTGCACCATAACCATCCAGTTTTTTCAAGCAAAGGAAACTTTCCTTGATGTTACCTTCTGGTGGAACATAACACACACATACATTACAGTGAGCTGTTCTGTGTGCTCATTATTGGCTTCGTCTGCCATTACCGCAAACATCTTTGATTCCTTTACTTCTAGAATAATCTATGCCGTGACCTCTGTGGAGCAACATCCGATCAATTCACTTTGATAATAAGAGGAGAGGTATGTACAATTGGCAGGAGCTTTGGATCTCTGCAGGAAAGGTCAAACTTTTGCAGCTGCTGCATGCATTCAAGTAAGTTCCCTTGCTTGGGGCTGTCATCCTTTTCACTGTGGCCACGAAAAGAAATGCCCTGTTTGGCTAGAAAGACGGTAACTGAAATAGTGCGGCATAAATTCTCCCTTCTTTCACTGATCTCAGCTACAACAATGGTGTGTAGCTGCTCAGCTACATAACCATGAGCTTTGCTTGCTTTATAGCTCATCCATTCCACCATGGAGGCCTTGTGTAATGAAGTCTTCTCATGGTCCTTAAACGAATCCAGAGCCCTCTTCCAGTTCCTGTAGCGAGTAGAGGCTAGACCATCCGTCTTTAGCCTACACTACATTGCTGCTTACTGAATAGTCAGCAGCAGAAGCAGAAATTGGAATTTTATCTGATTGAATACCCAGTTATAAGTGTAGTACCAGCTCCTCTGAAAGGACCTCCTGTGAAGTCCAGATTGTTTGGAAGGAAACTGGATATCTTTTACTTGCTTCGGACCTGTGTCCGGGCTTCCTAAATCTGCCATATTAGAGACCTCTCCTTTTTTTTTTTTTTTTTTTTTTCCCTCATCTGTCCTCCCCTGCTCAACTGTGAAGCATCAGTAAATGACGGGTTTTAGGCCTTTACTTTTATCTACACACAACATAATTCATAAAAACTCTATCAACTGTTTTATTTGCTCTATGATTTACCCACTTAACAGTTTTTTACTTTTATTTTTACACATTTTTTCTAATAACTCTCCTTTATACTGTATTATTGTTTTATTGTCGTATATTGGTCTACACTTGATTTATTTCACACCTGTTATGCCATGTGTCTAGTTTAATCATCACCTTGTCTCTTATGCTTTTCATTTATATTTTTTTTTATTCTCCTATATATAATGTTTTGAGTTACATTTTAGTTGTTAAATGTGATGCGCTATACAAATAATTATTATTTATTGCTTATTGCGTATGATCCCCCCCCACACAGACACATTAACTATTTAATAATCTTTGGGTCGCTGGGTGTTGGTGGTGGTGGTGGTGGTAGTGTGTGTGTGTGGCTGGGTGGGTACTCGTATATTTGGTGTGTGTGGGGGGGAGGGTACGTGACTGGGTGGGTACTCGTATTTTTTTTTTCTTTTTTTTATGGGGGGATGGCAAGTGTAATGGACTGTTGCAGGGGGCACTGCCCCGTTCCTACAGATCATCACTTCTTCTCTCAGTATGGTATTCTAACGAGCACGGTGGCATAGGTACGTCATATATAATTTCATAAACTCGATGCATAATTTATAATACACAGACACGGTTACCAAAAAGTCTAATTGCCTCTCAGGCTTTAACATCCACGAGAGGTTTTACTGGCATTTTTTTTTTTTTTCAGTTGACAACCAACATATATATGATGAAACAAATGACAAAATGTGGGGACAGACAGTGCGTGTGTAGCCGAGGCAGCTTGGCACACATTTTATACGCTCATGATCCTGTAATTTCTAGTAGTTTTCAGCTCAGGGAAGGACGATTTTGATCGGCTGAGAGCGAATCACTGGGGCATGAGTGTATCTTCAGTCACCATTCAACCTCCTATATTAGAGACAACTTTATTACGCTCTTCCATCTAACATCAGAATATTGCATCTAGCTGAGAATGAGTCAAAGAAGCTTCAGTTAAAAAAACAACTTGCTTATCATGACCACCACTCCGTAGCATTGTCCCCCATCAAACTCCATGTGCCTCAGAGATGGTGGTGATGGTGGTCAAGAGGCACACGCACACACATAAATGAGCCCGAGAGCAGGCATAAAAAACATGGTCGGGCAAAAAGCATCTCTCTCTCTCTCTCTCTCTCTCTCTCTCTCTAGCCATCCCTATCAGCACATTCTTTCCTCACCAACTTTGTCTCCAACATGGCTTTGTCACAGGGACTGCAGCGGAAGGATTGGAGTGACGTGCTGTGGAGTAGCTTAGCACTGTGTGATGTGTTGTGAGGGGTAGTGTGTTGTGGTTTGACTTGTGGTGGTGTGTGATGTGGTTTGGCATGTGGTTGTTTGTGATGTGGTGGGGTGATGTGTTTATGGTTTCTTTAGGTGGCGTGTGGTATGGTGCAGTGTTGTGTGTGAAAGTGATCGGTGTGACGTGGAATGTGATGTCTTGCATGGTGATACTCTGGATGTGGTGTGGATGGGCAGGGTTCATATGGTGCGGTAATACTTTGGATGTGATGTGATTGAGTGGTCTTTGGTGCAGTGTGGTGTTCTGCAGTGTGGTGTGGTGCATATATGATGGGGTGTTTTGTTGATGAGTAGGGTGTGGTCTTGTGTGATGTTGCGTGTACCAGGGCCTTAATATTCACAGTGGGAGAAGCAATTTGCTCTGATATTCTGACAAAATGGTGGCCGCTCTGCTAGGTTACCTGTAGATATTAGGGTGTTTTGGGAGGAGTTAAATCACTGAGGGAATTTGTGGATGGGAGAAGAAATGGAATAATGGGTGGGAGAATGTGAGGTGGACAAACATGTAATAGGAATGAAAGAAGAGGGAGGGAGGCTTGATATTTTTAGGTATAATTATGCTGAATGGTAGAATGGGGAAAGAAGGACGAGGGGGATAAGGCAGAATGCAACAACTACTTGAGTGATGGATGGGAAAATATGGACAGGAAGAGCCACCTGTGGGGTTGAAATGAAAATGAAAATTTGTGGTGGTGGAGATAGAGACTGACGGTGAGAGGGACAAATGATACGGGAGGGTGAGACATGTTAGAAGGGCGGGATAGATTGTGGAGAGAAACAGATGGGAGAGGGAGGCATTTGGGAAGTACAAGGGAAATGAGAGAAAGAAATATATGTACGAACTTGAAAGTTATTAAAAACGAAAGTGAATGGAAAAAAATTGGGGTGAGGGGAAGGAATTATGGAAAACTTGCAAAATGGGATCAGTTTATCGATGAAAACAGAAAGGTGGTAATGATGTAAAATTCTGGCTCTGGGAAAAATTAGGTTATCTTACTGAGCAGCCAGACAGTGGAAACTGTGTCTGAATTACTTAACCCCTTAACCGTGGGGCGTCACTTTCATGATGCTTGAGAGCAAGGGATCGTACTGCGGGGCGTCACTTTTGTGATTCTGTGTTATTTTGAATTTGCCCGGGCTTTCAAGTGGTGGCTTGTATCATCTATCAGTACTGCCAATGTCCAACACTAGTCAGCACTCCTAATCTCATCTGTACTTCCATCCATTGTTGACAATTTAGCCATTTCTCCCCGTTTTTGACTCACCTCCCTACCTCCCCTCCATTACCCTCTCCTCTCTCCTGCCCGGCCAT
The DNA here is from genome assembly GCF_032717465.1 of Coenobita brevimanus. Taxonomy (NCBI): domain Eukaryota; kingdom Metazoa; phylum Arthropoda; class Malacostraca; order Decapoda; family Coenobitidae; genus Coenobita; species Coenobita brevimanus. The sequence continues at coordinate 12,633,039 of NC_136991.1, forward strand.
GCTGCACTAAGTAAATCCTCCCTGGAATTTTCCACTGATTTCATCCATTGAAATAAGCTCTATGCCCCATTCTTATACCAAATAATATATACAAAAAAGAAATAAGGTAAGTGATAGTGCCATACACCTGGAATTGGCTAATTATCACCTGACAAGACCTCATGTGTGCTTGTTTGCTAATTTTTGCTGTTTATTTCCCCTTGATATATGCCGTATAATCTATTCTCGTAATAAAAATATATATAAGAAAGGAAGGGAGAAGCCTAAGTGATATTTACATTCACCTGGAACTACCTAATTTATTATGTATTGTCTAGATTTCCTGCCAATCATTTCATGGCGTATATATTAGGAGCTGTCACCACGCTGACACTGGCAACATTGCACTCCCCCTAGGCCACCACACTGTATTCAGTTTACTGTCGTCTTTCAAGGCGAAACCACGTCGGATTCACGCCTGTCCAATTCCGCCGTTTTTTAGCCCCCTGCAAAGGGCCCTGTGACCTCTACCCACTACTAAACCTCGTGTGGAAAGGGATAAAGGGCTAAGTGACTGTTGTGGAATGTGAATTGGCTAATTTATCAATGAAAATGATGGACAGTGACTACAATCTTTCTGGTGAGTAAAACAGTGCAAGTGGAAATGTAAATAATGGGTAAATAATGTGTAACCAGCAAGTGAAAGCAATGAATGTAAATATAAGTGAACAGTGGATAATAGTTTTATAAGTTACTGCAAGTGACAGTGCATAACACAGTGTAAATAAAATAGAAATGTATATAATGTAAATAAAATAGAGAATGTAAATAGAAATGCAAATGAGTAGTAATATAAGAATACGAGTATATACTGTATACTAGGAGTAATGAAAGTGAAAGTTTCACTCTAGCATGTGTGAATATTGGGAGTTATGAAAGTGAACGTGACAGATTCGCTCTCAACGCTAGTATACAGGACGAGAAAGTGAATGCTACGTATTTTACTGAAAGAGAAATTTAATGCCTACAGTGACAGTAAACTACTATTACTGAAGGAAACTTATGGATAAAGACCCCAGATATATACAAGTGTTATATAGTAATAGAAATATAAAGTGTGAGTGTTTTTATGAATAATAAATGACAGAACACCAGCGGCGAGCGAGCGCAAGTGGGAAGGTCAGACGCGCTAGTAATTTTCGTTGCTTTCACAGTGTTTTTTTTTTTTTTTTTCGAGTATGGATTCCAAACTATTTGAAAATCATAGAATAGTGTTTCTAGTGATAATATCAGGCTGTGGTAATCATATTACGGGTGGTCGGGAAGTGTAAAGTGGAGACTTTGTTACCCAACTTCAGAGGTCTCCACAAGTCCTACGGTACTCGACGAAGGCTCAGCAAACATCCCAGGAGAAAGCTGAGGGTATGTGCCATATGCATATGTAATTTTGATATTCTAGGACTAATAACTGATTTTTGGCAAATATTTTTAGAGAGTCTGTTGGAGCGCGAATATGCCCGCGAGACACGCAAGTCAAGCCAAAACAACCTCGCGGTTTAGGGGCTAAAACACCACTCCAATGTCTGATATATGAGCTGTATTTATTATGTGAAATTTGTTATGGAAACCATATTGTGTTTGTTCAGTTTTTATTATTTTTTTGTTTAATTCTTGTAAAATTGTGTGCCATTTCTTCATTTCACAACAAGTTCACTTCGCACTTGTTCCCTGGGCAAATAAACATGGATAAATTGTTCATATGTGATATTTAGGGTTTTTAAGGGTCCTATGTGCTCAGAAATTATATTGTGCAAATACGTGAAAAATGGCAACACGGGACCTTAGAGTTTGCCAAAAAAAAAAAAAAAAAAAAAAAAAAGGATTTTCAAAAATAATCTTTTGGGGATGAATGATAAGACCATCCTGCAGTCCCTTGGAATTATTGGCAATATTTAGTTATCAATTTTTTCACATGAATCGTTCGTTAAAAAATCCTCGCAAATCACGAGCCGTGACCACTGGTAATGTAATAATAACAGCGGCAGAGGATATGTAGTTGAGAGAAGCAATAGAGAATAGAAGGGATCGATTAAGGAGTAAAAGAAACGAGTAAATCTGAAGCATTAGTCGAGAGAATAAAGTAAGATGGAAAACGAAAGAGGTGGTTACTTAAAAGAGAAACAGGAACACGTGAGGAAAGGAAACAGAGAGAGAGAGAGAGAGAGAGAGAGAGAGAAAGAGAGAGAGAGAGAGAGAGAGAGAGAGAGAGAGAGAGAGAGAGAGAGAGAGAGAGAGAGAGAGAGAAAATGTAGATTATCGGCTGGAGTGGTGTTTGAAATTTTAAAGAAAACCTTTAAAAAAGGCCGATGAGGAAACTACGACAGGGAGAGAACAGTTATAAGAAAAATACTTGATACACGGCACAGACCATAATAAATGTGACAATATGATATCTTCAAGACGATACAGATCGACAGAAGCAGACAGGAGAAGCAGAGAATGAAACTGAAAAGGAAAGATGTATATCAAGGAAAGTAAATTTTAAAAGATAGTGGCTAGGGCGGAAGTAGGCAGAGTCACGACTGAAAGCGTGAGTGAATGAAAACAATATACAAATCGAGAATGAGGACAGTAGTACAAAATATAAATTAATGGAAATATACACATAAACACAGTGGAAATAGGTAATACTAATTATGGCACTGGTCAGAAAAAAAAAAAATACATGTTTCTAAATTGAAATGGTCTGATTTTGGGGTAATCGAAGGTGCTGAACTCAGTATCAGGTCCGGTTCATGAAAACCAATATATCGGTGTATCTTGTTCACAGGATGTGACATTGACATTTGTTTGTTTAGTTCCATCAATTAAATCTGTATTTTTGTTGCAGGTTACATATATTGTTTCCACTTCTGTTCTTGCAGAAATTCTCAATCACTTTGAGAATGGTGAAAGATGGAACGCAGCAAATGTGTAAACGATCCTGACCGTTTTTTGTTATATTTGTGGAGCTTTCACCTCGGAAAGCTTCAAGAAACCCATCATGAAAATTGTTTGAGTGAACTACAAAAGCTACTTCAAATTTTCTTTGGGAGACTAAGACAAATATTGGGTGACTCACATGGCGTGCAGGTCCTGAGTGAATGGATTCATGGAAAACGAAAAATTCGGGTTTGCCATTCACTGTACGGATGGTGTGGCAAGAGCCCAAAGGCCACAGCAATGACTGCTACTTCTGTCTTACGAACATCAAAGGAATATCTGTAATGACAAACCACAGTACAGTACCCCAATATCGCTTCTGCAATCCGACCAGTGCCACACAGTGCAGAACTACCGGTTCCAAACCTATCTGCAGAACACGAGCTAAGTAGTAAATCTGATTCCAGTCATAGCCCCATGGATGATGACTACCAGGACGATTCAGGAAACAGTGGGCCCAAACCATTCAACCAGGGAGCCCTTCATGATCTCATAAGGGACCCTGATTTGTCTAAAGAAAAGGCAGAGCTCCTGGGATCACGACTGAAGCAGCGTAACCTGCTGGAAGATGGAGTGCGGATCACTAAGGCATACCATCAGCATAGACAACTGTCTGCATTTTTCAAAATGGCAAACAACCTCTGCTATTGCGATGACATTGTGTATCTCATACAACAAGTCTGCAAGTCTGATCCATACAATCCGGATGATTGAAGGTTGTTTATAGATTCAGGAAAAGACACTCTGAAAGCAGTCCTCCTACACAACGGGAATCGGCTTTCATCCGTGCCAATAACATATGCGGAGAAGATGACCAAGAGCTATGACACTATGAAGAGTGGGCTTTCCGCTATCGAGAATAAGAATAAGTGGAAAATATGCGTGGACCTTAGAGTGATCAGTCTACTTCTGGGCCTTCAGAGTGGTTACACAAAGCACATGTGCTTTTTCTGCTTGTGGAACAGTAAAGCTAATGTTGAGCACTATGTAAGAAAAGAATGGCTGGCAAGACCAAAAGGTGCACCCGGAAGGTGCAACTTTCTTCACATACCCCTTGTGGATCCAGAAAACATATTCTTGCCTCCACTACATCTCAAGCTGGGCTTGGCGAAAAATTTCGTAAAAGTCATGGATCAAATGGGTACTGGGTTTCATTACTTGTCTACGAAGCTCGGTGGCATGGTATCCGAAGCCAAGTTGAATGCAGGGGTCTTGAATGGTCCTCGGATCCGCATGCTGGTTAATGATGGTGATTTAATCTTGGCATTAAACCCGCTGGAGCGGGACGTATGGGAATCATTCGTGAATGTCTCACAGAACTACCTTGGAAACCATCGTGCAGACAACTACGAAGAAATTGTGGCAGGCATGTTCCGGAGTTATCGAGCTCTGAGCTCATGGACGTCCCTGAAGATTCATTTCTTTCACTCCCACCTCGATTTCTTACCAGATAACATCAGTGACGAGCACAGTGAAAGGTTTCACTAAGACATTGCTATAATGGAGACCAGGTATCAAGGCCGACCCAGTTCCAACATGATGGGCTACTACTGTTGGATGCTACAACGTGAAGAGAGTTAGCTGAACAAGGGGAAAAGCAAAGTGCAGAAGTATTTTTAGAACTTCACAGCTTGCTAATGAAATGTACATTGGCTTTCCATATTTTTGTACCATAAATCATCACAATATTAACTGTGTGTGGCTAAATAAATATTACAAGGTTGAGACGAGTTATGCCACACTGCATATGTTTTCAGTCTGATATTCAAGAAACCTGGTCTGATAGTGCAAAATGAATATCAGATTTGAAATCAGTGCTATCGAATTAGTCAGGGACACATACTCACGTATGAGAACCATTTTGGCTGTTGACCAGTGTTATGAGTATATAACAGGAAGGTAGAAAAAAAAAAAGGCATACAATATATCAAACAGCAGAGAAGATAGAGATCAACATATGCCAACAGGAGAAAGATACAAAGAGTAAAGGGAAAGAGGTTAAAAGCAGTAAGCCAGAAACCAAAAACTCCAAAGCGACCTTAGAGAGAGAGAGAGAGAGAGAGAGAGAGAGAGACCACTGCCAAGAATGCCATGGTACAAGGATATAAGCAGATCTAGGAAACCTGTTCAGGCTCTTACTATCATCTCTGGAACTGTCTTGCTTCGTCCGTTATTCCTATTGCCTATGATCTCCAGTCTTTCAAATGCAGTGTGTATAAGCATCTCGAAAATAATGAATTAATCTTGAATTTCGTGTTCTTTTTCCTGGAGGGAACAATCTTGCCGAATTTTGGCCTTTAATTTCTTCTTCCTTGCATTAAAAAAAATCCTCTGATTGGCTATAAGGGTCGCAAGCAGGGCAAGGGTAGGCGGAAACGGCCTGGGAAATGAGGGAAAATAGTTTCTGGGAAGGCCGAACCAAATGGGTATAAAAAGCTTAGTGAGCGGGAGCTGAGCTGTAATAAGGAAACTGGGTGAAGGGAAATGGATGGATGCTGCAACACTATTAGCTTGGGGAAAGCAATCTCGTTCTTAAATGCACGTATTACTGGATCTACCATACTAAATGGGCAACTGAATGTAGTTTATGAGTCTTGAATGCATAGGGTGTTTACTGTTTGTTGCTGTTGACTCTGTAATAGCAAACAGGTTTTAAAATAGACGATATTTTTATACAAAAGGAAAACATTAGAGGAAGAAAGTGAGGTGGAAATTCGATCTATCTATCTATCTATAGCCCGACGCCCTAATCCCGCAAAGGGTGGCCGCAGACAAAACGCCTCCAAGTCACTCTGTCACCCACCAATTGACTACCCTCCCCCCAACTCACCCCCCCCTCCCTCATATACCTCTCAACTCCATCCCTCCACCTCATCCTCGGTCTACCCCTCCCTCTCCCTCCCTTCACCTCACCTACATACACCCTCTTAGTCAAGGTGGAAATTACCTTCGTTAAACGTATTCAGCCTCGGAAAGACCAAAAGGTCTGTTGCTGTTTGCCGTCCCCAGTACTTCTCTGTACACGCTATCTATCCACCAATGTGCGGCTTGCTTATATCTCCCATGCTCTCCTCTTCTCCCGTCTTCTTACCAGATTTTCAGTCTCTGTTTTTGGCTGATAGACTTTTCCTTTTTACAGATAATGGTCCGCTAGCTCCAATGCTGTTTGTTTTCCATACACTTATTTGTACGTTTCCCCCCCCCCCCTTTCCACCTGGCTGTCTTTGTATTCCTTCTGTCATATTTACCTTTCCCCTCTTTTCCCACTCGTGCTATCCTATTAATTTTTACTTTCACTGTTCATTCCCATCCCACCCCACACCTCCCTTTCAATTGCTACTACCCTTTCCTGCTAACTACTTCTTCTATTGACTGCCTCCTGAATTGGTATGCTCCCTCCTTTTCCCACTCCTCTTCCTTTATTTTCACACTCGTTCCATCTTCTTATATTTTCATCTCCCCCAATCCATTCCTTCCGTCTCTCCTCCTCTTCCCCTTCCCCAGTTTTCACATGTTTTAATTTAGTCAGGTCAGTTATACTAGTTACATATTTTCTAGTGTGATGGACAGCATTTTTCAGCAAAGGAGAAAAGCTGGAAAAAATCTGTAATCAGTTAGGAAGTCCAGGATTATTACATACAGGTGCGTGATCCTCAACAGATTTGGAAATCACCTTGAACTCGGCTTTGTTACTTAATAACACATATATCAAAGTAAATTGATTTTATGGGCAATCATGTATAATTAAGTGAAATTATTCTCACCTGTTTCTATCATCTCATCACAGTCAAACAGCAGAAATAACTCAATAAACTGATGCAGAGAATTCCATTATGGCAGAATTTGTAACTAAGTTTACATAAATAACATCGGCTCACTTTAGAATCCTAAGGACAATGGAAAATAAATCATAACTAGAACTCTGTAACTCTCCTGCACAGTCACTACACTCCACCTACTGTTTCTTACAATGACTTTGACCCTATTGGGGAAATTTTGATCTTTTTCTATCAGCAATGACCCACACTAAGACAAATAACCTGGACCGCAGGTGGTATTGAAATCTTCAGTAGACATGACCAACTTATCTCATTCACAACATAATACTGATATGATTCTTTCTGGCATGCCTTTCCAATGCCCGTAGATGATTTGGATTTTTTTGTATTAGCAATGGCCCATGCCAGGACACATAATCTGGACCATTCAGATTCCTCAAGCAGTCTCCGGTTCTCCTGGAATCGTTGCGAAACTGAGGCAGGAATAATAATAATGCCAGCGAAAACAATAGTCTCCACCTTTGTAATAGGTTTAGTCTAATAACGAGGACACTCACCATTGCTTCAAGGACAAATGGAACTTGGATGTAAGAAGAAAAAGCGAGGACTGGGCTTAACATAAATTTTAATGTAAATATGAAGATATACGCAGACGTTCAATTCAACGGAATGTGAGGACTGAAACCAACGTGCCTCTGGACATCAGTGCAGGGAAGCGAACGTGACCTTGAGGGAGAACACAAAATTAGGTAAGACATGCATTTAAGCTATAATATTACTTGCATTAAAAATACTGCCTTCAGTTTTAAAAAGTAATGGAATACATGTCACTCACTTATTAGTAAAATAATAAATATATAAATAAAACAAAAATTAAACAGTGTTAGGGCTACATAATAGTCTTGCGCGGAAGCTTAGCAAAAACAGTCATAAAACAGGGTTCGTTACACTGAAGCATAAAGGTTCCTCTAAAAAATATGAAAGTAGTTTTACTTTTAATTGGACAGATAAAAGAATCGACGTAACAATTACGATACAACGGAAAGGTACAACGTTAATTTTGAGCAGAATTAAAAACTATCAGTTAAAGCACTTAAAAAATACTTTATTTTATCTCTACCTCAGTCTCCCTAGTTAAATGCCTAACCGTAATGAATCGACTCTCTTTCTCCATACTGTCCATTGCCTTAATATTCTGACTTGTTTCAATCACAGCATTTCCTGAACATTCCCTCCCTTGTTTCTGGTCGCTTACCACCTTCCTTCCTCCGTCTTCAAACTCTCACAACCCACCTTCACCCCTTACACACTCTCCACCCATTCACCTCTCCTCTCTTTCTGCCTCATCACCTTGCCTATCCATGTCTCGCACTCTCCCATTTCCCCTCAATCTTCACAGCTTCACACTGTATTCCTCACGTTTCTCTCACAGCCCCATAATTCCATTCACTTCTTTCTAAAACTTTCACGCCTCCATTCATTCCGTTCACTTCTATGATCTTCTCTCGTCGTCTTTTCCCCTTTATTATTTATCGCTGCTCTACTCCTTTTTCCTCTCATCATTATTCTTTCTCCTCTTTCTTTATGTTATGAGCTGTTTGGTTGTGTGTCAAGATTCTTTCTCCTTTCTGTACTTATTAACTGTTTGGCTGCGAATCATGACCTTAGTATTAATTTTTGACGATAACCGAGTTTTTTTACATAAACTGAACAGAAGGAAAAAACAAATAAATAAAAAAATACTCCATACACCAGAATACGGGTGTCCTCCATTCATAAAAAATCTGTAACAGTTGGACTTGAACAGCCGTATAATCAAGTTTAGGGGAAAACAATTCTGGGGAAGCGAGTTCCGAATAGATGCAGTTCGGAGCACAAAAGAATTCTGTTAGGCAGAAATTCCGCAATATGGCAGTGTGACAGTCCAGTTATGAGCGCTACCAGATGCCCATGTAGCGCAGGGGAAGCCATGGAAGGGTGGCACAATGGATGCAACTTCGTTTGAACGTTTAGCATAAAAGTATCCGTAAAAATAATGCAAGGGAGGTAAGACTCCTTCTTACTTGTAGGCGAGGTAGTTCGTTTATAATTGCAGAATTATTAATAATTCTTACAGCTTTGTTCTTAGTTTTGTCCAGTTGTTTTATTGCAACCACTACACATCGACTCAACATAGGTGAGCAATACTCCAATTGATAGTGCACATGACTCTTGTAAATAGCTAACTGCTCTTCAGTAAAGAAGTTTCGGATTCTATACAATAAGCCAAGTTTCACTGAAGCGGTTTTAGCAAGTTATCCAACATGAGAGGTCCAGCTGAGGGCACTATTAAGTGAAATACCGAGAAATTCAAAACCTTTAGAGATACGGATATTAGTAGCACTGAAGGGAATATCGGAATCAGGCAATATCTGTCTATCAGTAACTTGTTTATATATGGTTTTCCAAGCATTATCTAAAACAATGTTTTGTCCCCATTTGGAGATCTTGATTTACGGAGATTGCTGTACTGAGTTGTAAGTAAGAGATATTAAACACTGTGAATAGGTGTTTAAGTGTGAATGAACTGTTAAGTGTTCAGTCGTCTGCATGTGAGTCGATGAGATTATGGGTGACAGTTTAGACATCATTTATATGAAATAAGAGTAGGAATAGGGTTGGAGCGAGGATGGATCGTTGTGGCACGCCAGCATTAATCGAGTGGAAATTGGAATGTATATAATCTGGCAATAGATAGATAGATAGATAGACTTTTATCTTTCTGTCGCTGAGATATGAGGAAATCGGTGGAACAAAATATGATAGGCCAAATCATGGGAGTTTGAATTGTGGGGAACGGTGCCATACTCTGTCAGAAGCTTCAGAATATCAAGGGCTACTGCAGGGGTTTCTCCATGTTTGATGATTGACTGATGGATGGCATGAGTCAGGAAATTGGGTATACGAAGAGTGGATCATTCGTGGTGAAAGCCATAGTGTCTGTCAAAAATTAAGTCGTTGGATTCGAGATGTTTAACACTGTGTTTATTAATTACAATCTCAAATACTTTACCAGGAGAAGATGTGATAGTGATTGGTTTGTAATCAGAGGGGCTAGAGGAACTTCCTTTCTTTGGAATTGGGGTGGATATTAGCTTCTCTCCAAGAATCGGGGAGTGAAAAATAATTTAGCTAGAACAGGAGCAGGTTCTGAGGAACACTTTTTCAAAAAAAAATTGTCGAGGAATTCCTTCTGAACCTGGAGCTTTGTTGGCTGGTAAATTGTTTGGAATGGCTTTTACTTATTTTATCCGTATCTTCAGTGGAGCAATTTCGGGAGAATCAAGTTCTAGTACAGGGATGTTCTGACTGACTTCCTCTAACGTGGAATTTCTAGCAAACGTACTAGCAAAGATGTTTGCTTTTCCACGCAGGTCATTTATAGTGTTACCATCCGAAGATTTTAGTGGGGGGAATGGGCAATGACTTATTAAAGTTATCACTGAAAGAACTGACATCTTATCAGAATACTGTATTGTCATAAGATTTATTAAATAGTTTAGGATTAAATAATAGCATAGAAAGCCTGATTTAGCGAGATTTATTACTTCTTATGCATGGTTTCTAGCAATTTTAAACTGACGAGGGGATTCAGATGTTTTTTATTTTATGTAAAAGTTATATGCTAAGGACTTCTGTATCTTTGCTCTGGCACAATTGCTCTCAAACCACTCTGGGTAGTCCAGTCATTTAGTAAACTGTTGATTGGGTAAGAGGAGTTCTATAGCAGCTTGTACTAAGTCACTGATGTAGGTCTGAGTAGAACTGCTGTCAGTGGAGAAGAAAGACTCATTATCAGCAAGATAATTTTTAAACCCATCCCAGTCTACCCTGTCAAAGAGCCATCTGGTCATCTTGACAAGATCAGAACGGGGGGCTTTGGGGCAACTGACTAACGAGACTTTGATGAGATTGTGGTGGTAGGATCCAAGTGGTGACAGTACTTCTATCCTGTACTGATCTGGGCTATTTGTCAGGAACAGATCCAAGAGATGGGCTTTTTGGTCAGGATTATATGATTATCTGGCTGGTTGTTTTACCAATTGAATGAGATTAAACGATTCTGCAAACAGCTCGCATTCTAAACCAGTATCGTCAGTCCTGGCAGAATGTATTAACTGTTCTACAATATAGACGTTAAAATCACTCAAAATGGTAATTTCAGTGGTAAGGTTGAGGTTAAGGTTTGTCAGCTGTGTGGAAATGGAGTCAAATATACTGGATTCTGAAGAAGCACTGGGGGAACAACAAACTATAGAGATATATTATTTAGGTAATATAGTTTGTATAATGAATAATCAGAGTTAGCTGAAGAGAAGTTCTAAGTAGTATCAACTGCAAATTCAGATTTGAAACAACAACAGGTACCACCCTTGTTATGGAAGTTTGTGAGGAGTTGGTAACCAGGAAAACTAAATGGGGATAGACCTATGTCACTAGAAGGAGAGATTTGGTTATCTATGAGGAATAGAGCTTCAGGGGATACCAAGTGAATGAAAAAGTTAACAGAATTCAGATTAGTACTATGACCACGGATAACAGAGAATTATATGGCCGAACCCGCATTTCTCTGCTGACGAGCATGAGTCTTTGCAATAACCGCTGTCGGCACAGTCACCTGACTGCGACCAGGAGGGCCCTGTGCCGCCAGTCCTGCCATGCCGGTGGTAGCAATCCGAGGTACAACCGAATTTGCTGATCATAATGCACTAGCCATTGCAAAGGGGAGATGGATATAGAATGTGTGATGTCTACTGTGTATGTTGTGTGGTGTAGACAGTTGGAGGTAGAGGTGTTATGAGAGTATGCTGGCCTACTCTCTGTGTTAGAGGAAAACACCGAAATTTTTCAGCAAAGGAAGATGGTCAGCAACATGTCCTGAGGGCTGGGGAAACGGGAACTCCAGCTCTCCCTAGCATCAGTTTGCGATCCACCTCGGGAGCACTTCCCTACTGATGCTACAGTCTACTCTTTACGATGATTTTATTCAGCACATTCTCCCCATAGCGTCACGCACCAATGGGATTGAATATTTACTGGCTTAACCCTCTGCAGGCATTACTAAATTAGTTCATGAATCATGATCATTTTCTCTAGTAGAATGAAACGTCAAGCGACTAAAATGTTAAAGTCCTTCTCATTATATTCTCTTTCCTAACAATGTCCTTTCCTTAAATTTTCCCTTTAATCTCACACCTCCAGTTCTCTCTCTCTCTCTCTCTCTCTCTCTCTCTCTCCCCTCCTTTACTGCATACGCTATCACGAAACAGTAAGTTCTTCTTGGTTTGTTCATTACATTGTGTGTGTGTGTGTGTGTGTGTGTGTGTGTGTGTGTGTGTGTGTGTGTAATTCTTCTTGATTTGTTCATTAAGTGTGTGTGTGTGTGTATGTGTGTGTGCGTGTGTAATTCTTCTTGATTTGTTCATTAAGTGTGTGTGTGTATGTGTGTGTGTGTGTAATTCTTCTTGATTTGTTCATTAAGTGTGTGTGTGTATGTGTGTGTAATTCTTCTTGATTTGTTCATTAAGTGTGTGTGTGTGTGTGTGTGTAATTCTTCTTGATTTGTTCATTAAGTGTGTGTGTGTGTGTGTGTGTGTGTGTGTGTGTGTGTGTGTGTGTGTTCTTACCTAATTGTTTTTACCTAATTGTATCTTTACAGGAATGAGTCAAGCTCCTACTGTTCCGTGTCTTGAACCATTTTTATCGTACATATCCTTAAATTTATGAATTGTTTTGGCACACATTATTTCATTCGGTAGTGCATTCCACTGATCAGTTGCCCTATTTGGGAAAGTAAATTTCCTTACGTGTTTATCGCCTCTCTTTTTATGCGGTTTTTTGCAGTGTCCTCTTGCTGATTCATTCCCATAGGTTATGTAATCATTTATGTCTATTTTCTCCTTCTCTGATATGCATTTATATTGCATAATCATGTCTCCTCTTTTCTTTCTCTCCTGTAGTGTAGGTAGATTCAGTTTTTCTAGTCTTTCTTCGTTGCTTGGATCCCTTAGGCTTGGTACCCATCTTGTAGTGGCCCTTTGAACTTCGTCAATCTTATCTATGTGTTTTTTGAGATGAGGATTCCAGGTTACTGATGCATACTCCAGGGTTGGTCTGATGAATGATGTTATTATCTCTCTTAGCATGTCTTCATTTATGTATGTGAATGCTATTCTAATATTTGCAAGCAGTGTATACATGTTCCATACCTAGTCACCGTTGTGGTCAGCCGGAGATAGTCTGTTATTGATAATCACACCTAGGTTCTTCTCTATGTGTGTAGAGTTTTACTTCCTAACTTATAATCCCAATCAGGTCTTTTTCCACTTTTACCAAACTTGATTACATGACACTTATCCACAGTGAATTCCATTTGCCATGTATTGCTCCATTCATGAAGTTTATTTAATTCTTCTTGTAGCTCTTTAAGAGTCTGTGATAGTAATTCTCCTTTGTATTTTTGCATCATCAGCAAACATTTAGATACCTTTCATTTCTAATGTTACTGTCTATATCATTTATATACACTAAAAACATAATTGGTGCCAGCACTGAGCCCTGTGGAACTCCGCTAGTCACTTCCCTCCATGATGAGTAATTTCCCCATCTGCTCTCATTTCTCTTTTTTTGAGAAAATCTTGCATCCAACAATACAGTTTGGCTCGGATTCCTCCTTGATGGTACAGTTTCCATAAAAGTCTTCGGTGCGGTACTCTGTCAAATGTTTTCTTGAAATCTAAATGGATACTGTCCACCCATCAATCTCTTTTCTATAATGTTTCTGTTACTCTATCATAGTAGCTCAACAAACTAGTAACACATGCTTTTCCCTTTCTGAAACCAAACTGTCTTTCTCCCGGCGACGACTCGAGGTGCCTGGAACCACTGTCTGACTCACTTTTCTTCATTTCTGCAACATTCGCAGCCTTTCCTCTAACTTTCGCTCTGTTGAGCACCACCTCTCCTTCTCTAAACCTCACCTTCTTTTTCTAACTGAGACTCAGCTGTCTGAGGCAACTGACAGCAAACCCTTTTCTGTATACTCCTACTTTCTCTATACTCATTTCAAAGCCAAAGGTGGCTGTTGTGTATATATACGCAACGACTTATCTTGCTCTTGTGTTCCTGAACTAGATTCTTCTGAATTCTCTACACTCTGGCTTCGGCTTTCCTGTCATTCTCTGACTAAATATATCTGTGCTGTTTACTTATACCCTAATTCTACTGACTATCAAAAATTCTTCGACTATCTTACTTCTACGATGGAACACATTCTATCCATTTCTCCTTTCTCTGAAATCTCCATTCAAGGAGATTTCAATGTTCACCACCACCTTTGGCTCTCCTCTCCTTTCACTGATCCACCTGGTGAACAAGCCTACATCTTTTCTATCCTTAATGACCTAGAGCAGCTTGTACAGCACCCTACCCATATCCCTGACCGCCTTGGAGAGAGCTCCAACATATTTGACCTCTTCCTCACAACTAGTCCTTCTGCTTACTCTGTTAATCTTTTCTCTCCGTTGGGCTCCTCCGATCACAACCTTATCACCTTAACCTGTCCTATCACTCCGGTACGGCTTGTGGACCCTCCAGGGAAACGTCGTCTGTGGCATTTTGGAGCCGCGGACTGGGAGGCCCTCAGGCAGTAATCTTTGATTTTCCCTGGAATGATTATTGCTTCCATGGCCGTGAGCCATCTGAGTGTGCCTTGCGCATTACGGAGGTTATTCTCTCGGGCATGGAAGCATACATTCCTTTCTCATTGTCACGAATCAATTCGCGACATTTCCCTTTTGTGAGAAGCCACGAAACTCACTGTGTATCGCTCAGTTAACCGTTTCTCTCTCCATTTCGGAGTATACTTTTCAAAACATTCGTCACTTTCAAAAGTGACCGATTTAATGCACGTCACTAAGTGCTCTAGTAAGCGATACAATTGTTTCTTTATCGTTCGCCTCTGCTTGCCTAAACCATTAGCCACGCCTTCTTCCGGTGGCTTGTGCGTCCTGCCCATACAATGTATTTTGAAGGCAGGCGAGTGTTTGTTGTGACGGAAGAGGGTCCTGCGCTCCAGAAGTGTGAGAGGTCGCTAGCACCCAGACTCCACTGAGACAGTTATCCAGTTCTTCCATCCTTAGTTCAGCTTCGGGTGATACAAAGCATTCATCGACTATAGTATTTCCTTTTTGTATTTTGTAGTTTTAAGAGTTTAGTTAAGGTGTCTTTTCCTAGGCATAAGTATTTAGCTTTTGTGTGAGTGAGTGAGTGCGTCTCATTAATTTGATTTGAATTGTAACGTTAAATTTATTTTTTGTAATCAATAAATTTAACAGTTCTTTTCCTTGAGTTTAATGTAAAGTAAAATCTTGTTTCATTTCTCCAAATTAAGCTTATTTTCCATATAGCTCCTAGCTTGCATAAACCTTTGCCTTCATAACTGGTACTTAGACCAGTCATGTTGTATTAACTTAAAATCCGTTGTGCCAGATAGGAGTTAAAGCATCAGCAAGAACCTGTTGTTATTATTAGTATTAGTTATTTATTGTCAGGGGTGAAGTAACTTTCTCCAGAGGCTAACAGTACTAATTCAGCAATTGTGAGTAATTAGTCTCTGCTGTGTACTGTTGAGAAAGTTTATAAATTCTCGTTCTTAGAGAATCATAGCAAGCCAGCGTAAAGTAATCGTTGCTCGATTTAGCAAGACAATCATTGTCCCTGCTCTTTAATATTATTGAATATTAATATCAATTTAAATATTTAAGCAGCAATTATTTTAAAATATCGTGATATTAAAAACCCCGTGACAATTGGCGACCTCATTCCAGGATATTAACTCCTAGCTATAAAGCTATTCACAAGATAGTGCTCACTCATTCATATTTAGGTATTTATCATTAAAGTTTATAGGCACAATTTTACTGGTGGTTACCGCTGATTTAGCAAGTGAATTTTTGCTTTATTAATCAATAGAGTACTTAACTCTAGTTTATTCTTGGTAACGCCAGACGATTTTATTCGCTACTGGGAAGTCAGCGTACCCATTGTGTTTATTATTAAGTCTTCCCAGTCATTTGCATTTTTGCTTTAATTTTTGCCAGTTAACTAGATAAGACTGGTCACCACTAGCTTGTGTCTGTATTCTTTATTTGTGTTATTAGCATTTGTTTGCGAAGCAGTTAGTACTCAATTTCGGTTTGCTTAATAAATTAGCGCCATGGCTACTACTGTATTTTTACAGGAAGCCAAAGATATGGGTCTTTCGGACCCAACCGAAATTAAAGAGTACATACTCTCACGGTTCAATTATGAGCAAGAACGTGAGAAAGATGCTCGTGAAGAGCGTAGAATTCAGCGCAAATACGAGCGAGAACAGCGTGAACACGAGCAAAAACAGGGCGAACTCGACTTGGAACACGAGCGAGAACAGCGTGAACACGAGCAAAAACAGCACGAACTCGACTTGGAACACGAGCGAGAACAGCGTGAGGAACGAGAGAAAGAACGAGAACATGAACTTGAAGTGCTGAAGCTCAAGCGAGATTCCTTGGCTTCAGACACGTCTGGTGCAGTTGGTCCAAGCTCCACGAGCGTTCTCCCTGCACATGTCCTGGCGACCCCACGCATCAAGCTTCCTTCATACAAGGAAAGCGAGCGAACCAAGCCGTACATAGCTCGTTTTGAGGACATGGCAGACTTATATCAACTGGATGAGGCAGCTAAGCGGCTTCAGTTTCTTAGCCTATTTGAGGGCCCTGCCCTCGATATTCTCCACAGAATTCGTGGAGACAATCTACATATGAGATGATGAATGCTGCACTCATTAAGGTGTATGGTCTCACAGTAGTTCAGTTCATGCGAGCTCGTCTCCAAGACAAGGAGACAGCTGTTCAGTTCTTTGATCGTCTCACAGCTTACTTAAATGAGTGGATGGAGAAAGATGAAACTCCTTCCACGTGTGAGGGGATAATTGACCTTATGCTGCGTACACAGCTAGAGAGGTCGTGGCCTGCTGAGCTCATAGCACAGCTTAAGATCTGCCAGGTGAAAGATGCCAGTCAAATGGCAGAGAAGGCTGACGCATTCTTTACTGCATACGGGTATCAAACTCGTAAGCAAAACACCTGGAGCAGAAAAGATACTGCCAAGTCTGGGAAGCCGTCTCAGACTGAATCCCAGCACCAAGGCCGTTCTCAGAGTAATGGCCAAGGTCCAAAACCGCAGTGGAAGGACCAGGGGCAAAACACTCAGAAACCTGAGTGGAAGAGGTACAACAAGTACCCTAACCAGCAGCAGTATCAGCCACGCAACCGACCGTCGGGACAAACTTTTTCAGTACCAGCTCAAAAGAGGCAGGAAGCGAATGCAGCCTTCATTCCTCAGCAGCAGCCTGGTGGTCACGTCCCTACCAGTGTGGGTACTTCCCCACAGTTCACTAGTCCCACAGTGACAGTGAACCCCCCTCCACAGATGGCCAATGTTCCATCTTCCCAATATAACCATCAAGGCACAATGTTTGCCACATCAATTCAGCAGCCTCATGACTGGCTAGCTGCTTCCTCCACAGGCCCTCCCACAGGTGACAGTACCTTCCTTGTTCGGCCAGGGCTTGTGGGAGGCATTCCTGTGAAGGTCCTGAGAGACAATGGTTCCTCAGGTTGTTCTGTCAAGCAGAGTCTAGTTCGGCCTGAGCAGTATACAGGTCGACAGATCCATGCAAGCCTTATTGATGGATCAGTGAGATTGTTCCCTGAGGCATGTATCCAGGTGGCATCTCCATTTTACACTGGTATGACACTTGCAGTTGTCATGCCAGAGCCTTTATTTGAACTCATCATTGGAAATATTAATGGAGTCAAGGATAGTTGCTCTGATGATGGCGCTACTCAGACTTCGGCTGCTGCGGTAACACGAGCCATGACTGAGGCTCCAGACTGTGTCACCCCAGTGATCATTGAATCGCCGCAAGATCTGATGTGCAGTCAACTTGTTGTACAAGAACAACATTCTGACCCGACACTTGCTGCCGTGTGGAACAAACATAAGGGTCGAGTGATTAAGTATTCACGGGGAGGTCGAGCCAAGTTCCTTCGCAAACAAGGACGGCTCTACTGTGAGTCACGAACACCCGAGGGCGAGGTTCGACTGCAGTTTGTCGTTCCCGCCAAGAACCGCCTAGCAGTGTTACAATGGGGTCATTGTTCAGCCTCAGGAGGTCACATGGGCAAAAGGAAGACCCAGGGCCGTATCCGAGCTGACTTTTTCTGGCCGGGGATGGGACAGGACATAGATAGTTTTGTCCGTTCCTGCAGTGTGTGCCAAAGTATCACCACTAATCAGGGACATGCCCTTCCTGTGCCGTTCGTAACCACACCTGTAATCTCTGAGTCAGTTGAGAGACAGGGTAGTGGTGAAGTGGGTGCAGACCTGACGTCTCACCCATTGGCCCCACAGGACACATTATGTCCAGGGCCTGTACATACATATTATGTACCGTAAGTTAAGGGGGAAGTTGAGAGGCGACTTAAGGCTATGGAAGACCCGAGTTTGCATAAGGATTCTCAGCTCCCCGATATTAATATAAGTAATGTAGGTTAAGGGGGAAGTGAGAATTCTGCAGAGGCGTCTTGAGGCTATGGAAGACCCGAGTTTGCACAAGGATTCTCAGCTCCCTGATACTAATATAAGTACTGTAGGTTAAGGGGGAAGTTCGAGAGAGAGAACTCCGCAGAGGCGACTTGAGGCTATGGAAGACCCGAGTTTGCACAAGGATTCTCAACTTGTCGACACTAATCGTGTGCTTAAATTAATGGCGACCTCGAGTGTACTTTTCGTAGCATGTACTCATTGCTAGGCAGAGAGAGTAATTGTAACGTAATAAGAATTTTGTCTCATTGACACTTTTGATGCTCCACCTCAATTGGTTTTGCAGGTTCAGCAATGGGTGTAGCAGTTTTGCTGTGCGGGCCAGCTGATTGTCTGCCGCACGCTGCCGCCTCTTCTCCTCTGCCTTCGTCATCGCCATATATTATTTACTGTCATTTTACACGTAGGTACAGTTACACTACAACTGTCACACCTACACCGTGTATTACATACACCACGCTACACAACAATTAGTTGTCAGTGTAAATGTAGCGACATTTCGCACAGTTTGACCTGAGTACAGGATTTTCACCGTCGTCACGGAGTTTTTCCCTCAAGCTTGCTTCTATTAACGTAAATACGAGGTTTTTTTCGCTCACTGGCGACTGCGACTTTCTCCTGTAGCAGGATAGCACACACACCACAGTGTGAATCTTGTGTGAATGACTTAGGATGTACATATATATATATATCCACAAATTTTTTCCCATAAGGAAAAAATTTAATTTTGTAGGGGCGTAATGTCACGAATCAATTCGCGACATTTCCCTTTTGTGAGAAGCCATGAACTATTAGTGGGAAACTCACTGTGTATCGCTCAGTTAACCGTTTCTCTCTCCATTTCGGAGTATACTTTTCAAAACATTCGTCACTTTCAAAAGTGACCGATTTAATGCACGTCACTAAGTGCTCTACTGAGCGATACAATTGTTTCTTTATCGTTCGCCTCTTCTTGCCTAAACCGTTAGCCACGCCTTCTTCCGGTGGCTTGTGCGTCCTGCCCATACAATGTATTTTGAAGGCAGTCGAGTGTTTGTTGTGACGGAAGAGGGTCCTGCGCTCCAGAAGTGTGAGAGGTCGCTAGCACCCAGACTCCACTGAGACAGTTATCCAGTTCTTCCATCCTTAGTTCAGCTTCGGGTGATACAAAGCATTCATCGACTATAGTATTTCCTTTTTGTATTTTGTAGTTTTAAGAGTTTAGTTAAGGTGTCTTTTCCTAGGCGTAAGTATTTAGCTTTTGTGTGAGTGAGTGAGTGCGTCTCATTAATTTGATTTGAATTGTAACGTTAAATTTATTTTTTGTAATCAATAAATTTAACAGTTCTTTTCCTTGAGTTTAATGTAAAGTAAAATCTTGTTTCATTTCTCCAAATTAAGCTTATTTTCCATATAGCTCCTAGCTTGCATAAACGTTTGCCTTCATAACTGGTACTTAGACCAATCTTGTTGTATTAACTTAAAATCCGTTGTGCCAGATAGGAGTTAAAGCATCAGCAAGAACCTGTTATCATTATTAGTATTAGTTATTTATTGTCAGGGGTGAAGTAACTTTCTCCAAAGGCTAACAGTACTAATTCAGCAATTGTGAGTAATTAGTCTCTGCTGTGTACTGTTGAGAAAGTTTATAAATTCTCGTTCTTAGAGAATCGTAGCAAGCCTGCGTAAAGTAATCGTTGCTCGATTTAGCAAGACAATTATTGTCCCTGCTCTTTAATATTATTGAATATTAATATCAATTTAAATATTTAAGCAGCAATTATTTTAAAATATCGTGATATTAAAAACCACGTGACACTCATATCCTTTGACTAACGCAAAAAAGCCTTGGTTTAATCAAGCTTCTTCTAATGCTGTCCACAACAAGTAGAGGGCCTACAAAAGGTACCGGAGCCAACCCACCCTTGAATCACATCATCTTTACGTTTCTGCCCGGAATTGTGCTAAGTCTGTTCTTCGCTCTGCTAAAAATAATTTCATCCATACTAAATGCTCTCAACTCTCCAACTCGAATTCTTCTTGCTCCTTCTGGCACCCTGCCAAAATCCTTTCTAATAACTTTACCTCATCATCCTTCCCTCCTCTTTTCTACTCTGATGGTTCTGTAGCTATTTCTTCTACTGATAAAGCAGGTCTTTTCGCACAGACTTTCTCCTCCAATTCCACCTTAGACGATTCCGGTGCTGTTCCTCCACCACTTCCCCCCTCTGACTTCCTCATGGCTGACATTAAAATTTCTTCAGCTGATGTATTTTCTGCCATCACTGCCTCAGTACTAACAAGGCATATGGGTCTGATGGGGTCCCTCCTGTTGTTCTCAAGAACTGTGCTTCTGTGCTTACACCCTTCCCAGGCAAACTCTTTCGCCTTTGTCTATCAACTTGTACCTTTCCTTCTTGCTGGAAGTTTGCTCTCATTCAGCCAGTCCCAAATATGGGTGACCACTCCTAACCCTCCAACTATCGTCCAATTGCTTTAACGTCCTGTATTTCAAAAGTTTTCGAATCAATTCTCAATAGAAAAATTTTAAGGCATCTTTCCTATCACAACCTTCTTTCCGATCGTCAGTACGGGTTCCATCAGGGACGCTCCACTGGCGATCTTCTCACCTACGTTTCAGACTTCTGATCATCCTCCTTTCGGGACTTTGGCGAAAGCTTTGCCATTGCACTTGACATCTCAAAGGCTTTCGATCGAGTCTGGCATAAATCTTTAATTTCCAAACTGCCCTCTTACGGTTTCTATCCTTCTATCTGTGCCTTCATCGCTAGCTTCCTTTCTGGTCGTTATATAGCCGCTGTTGTAGACGGCCATCGTTCTTCTCCTAGATCTATCAACAGTGGTGTTCCTCAGGGCTCTGTCCTATCACCAATTCTCTTCCTTTTATTCATCAATGATCTTCTAAGCTGTACATCTAACCCTATCCACTCATACGCTGATGACTCCACCCTTCACCTTTCCATTTGGTTCCCGCAATGCCCATCTCAGCAGTTACTTCTACAAACAAGGGTTGAGGCTATGGCACACCTAATGTCTGACTTGGCTCGTATCTCTGACTTGGGTAAAAATAATATGGTTGTTTTTAATGCATCAAAGACTCAGTTCTTACACCTGTCAACCCGACAAAATCTTCCACAGGTATACCCACCAATGTTTAACCCGCGCCGTCCCGAGGACGTACTTCCACGTCCTCACGTTTTGTCACAGCTAATCCCGAGGACGTACTTCAACGTCCTGCAATTGCAAGGTTCATAATTTCCACAATTTTCAATTTTCGCGAGTCATTTTTGGTACGTATACACGGGACACCTTCCTCAACAAGATGCCAGGCAGAGACAATGCCTTACCCAGCATGACCTCCTCCTCCCCCCTGCATGCCCTTTTCTCAGCAATTCACCTGTTATCAGTGACCTGGCCAGTATAGCCATGTCATGCCACGGTACGAAATTCAGGGCCAGAGTGATTCCCCAATCAATGACAATGTGGAGGACAAACTTTACATAGCATTAGAGGAAGAAACAGTTAGAAATGATGATCAGGTAATGTGGCAAAAAAAGGTCAGGTATTAGTGAGTGAAACAATGCTTATAATGCCCATATTACTGCTTGAAAACCAATATACTCTTGTACTACATATAAATTCGTAACAGTAAATAAATAAATACCGTTTATGAGTGGTGTGAAATAGTTATCCTCCCATAGAACTCGTTTTCTTTGGTGCCAGCCTGATAGAAAACCCAGTAAGGTAAGGAGGCTCTCCTACCTGTAATGAGTATTTTAAACCTCAGGTGAGCGATTTCTCTATGAATTTTCGATGCTTCTCACCAAAAGCGAAAGTTTTAGCAAAAAAAAAAAAGTCGAAATATGGTCGGGATTGTAGGGTACCAGTGGTCAAAAAGTGGTCGGGACGGGGCGGGTTAATAATATTCAGCTTAATCCTGCATCATCATTGAACATGCTTGGGGTTTCATTTACTCGGGACTTATCTTGGAAAGATCATATTACATCTCTTGTAAGATCTGCTTCCAAGAGATTGGGTGTGCTAAGCTGACTCCGCTCTTTCTTTACCCCTGCACAATTGTTGACTCTATACAGGGGCTTTATCCGCCTCTGTGTGGAGTACAACTCTCATGTGTGGGGAGGCTCCCCACATGCAGCTCTTCTCAATAGGGTGGAGTCTAAGGCTTTTCTCCTCATTAACTCTCCTCCTCTTACTGACTCCCTTCAACCTCTGTCTCTTCGCAGCACTGTTTCATCTTTCTCTCTTTTCTATCGCTACTTTAATGGTCACTGCTCCTCTGAACTGTCTGCTTGCATTCCTCCACCTCTATGACGGGCGCGTAGCACCCGTCTGGCAGCAAACTTTCATCCTTTTTCTGTCCAACTCTCTAATGCAAGAGTTAACCGTTACTCCCAGTCTTTCATTTATGCAACAGGTCAACTCTGGAACTGTCTCCCTTTGTCTGTATTTCCTGCTGCCTATGATCTCCAGTCTTTCAAACGCAGTGTGTCCAGGCATCTCAAAATGATCGGATCTTGAATTTGGCTCTCTATTGTATTTCGTTTTTCTCTTGGAGGGAACTGTTACTGCAGGCTCATGGCCTTTGGTTCCTTCTTCCTTGCATAAAAAAAAAAAAATTTTCTTATCAGCTTTTCTGATATCTTGCTTACAACACTGATAAGCAATACTGGTCGGTAGTTGGGTGGATTTTGTATATTCCCTTTCTTGAATAAGGGAAAAATGTTTGCTTTTTTCCATATATCAGGTAGTTTACCTTGTCCCAAGGATTCCTTGAAAATTAAAGACAATGGTTTACTTAACTCCTTTTCACATTCATGTAGCACCCAACGTGAAATTTCATCAGGACCACTTGTTTTCCCTTTGTCTAATTTACTTAACTCCTCCTATATTTCTTTTTCTGATATTTGTATATCTGGTAGTATGTGTGGGCATGGATGTTCCATATAATCCCTCTCAAAATTATTTTCTTATGTAAAAACTGATTCAAAATTCTTATTTAGTGCTTCACAAATATCCTTCTCTTGTGTGTAGGTGATCCCCTCATCTGTAATGGTTTGTATGTTATCTTTTACTTTGGTTTTGCTTTGGATGTACCTGTAGAATTGCTTCGGTTGATTACTATTTTAATTTACGATGTCCTCCTCAAACTGTTTTTCGGCTTCCCTCCTTATTCTTGTATAATCGTTTCTTGCCTGTTTATAGTTGTTATATGCCCTTTCACTATTGTGTCTTCTATATGTTCCACAAGAAATCTCTTTTTTCTTTCGATTTTTTTTTACATTCTGTATTAAATCACTTCTTTATTTTCTTTTCTGCTTCTTTGTGCTGTGGGATGTACTTCTGGACTCCTATATCATAAAGTTCACAGAATTTCTATATATAACATTTAAATCTTGTACTCTAAGCTCTTTTTCCCAATCTGTTTCTAAGAAGTATTGTAGAGGAGTTTGGAAGGGTGTGTGAAAGGAGGAAATTGAGAGTAAATGAGAATAAGAGTAAAGTGATGAAGTGTACGAGGTTGATAGATGGTAGGGGGATGAATATAGTTTTGAATGGTGAGTTGCTTGAGGAGGTAGATTGTTTTAAATATCTAGGGTCACATGTTGCTGTGGATGGAAGAATAGATGCAGAAGTGATGTTTAGAATAAATGAAGTAGGAAAGGTGCTGGGAGGAATGAAAAAGTGTTTAAATGTCGTTCGCTTAGAATGGATGTAAAGAGAAGGCTGTATGAGGGTGTTGTGGTACCGACTGCATTATATGGGGCTGAAACATGGAATATGGGTGTAGCAGAGAGGAAAAGTTTGAATGTAATGGAGATGACATGTCTGAGGAGTATGTGTGGAGTGACCCGTATGGATCGAGTGCGAAATGATGAAGTGCGAAGGAGAACTGGAGTTGTTCGGGAGATGGCTGGTAGAGTTGAGCAGAGGGTGTTGCAATGGTTTGGGCATATGGAGAGAATGGATAATGATCGATTGGTGAAAAAGATAACTAGATCTGATGTGAGAGGTGTAAGACTGAGAGGAAGACCACGAATAGGATGGATGGACAGTGTGAAGAGAGCGCTGGATGCGAGAGGGATTTCTGTTGAGCAAGGAAGAGTGGCTGCGCGTGACAGAAATAAATGGAGAGAAATTGTGAATGAATAAGTGATGACGCAGCCCTGAGGGGATATTCTCCCGCATTTGGTCTGATCAGCTAGTCAGGTCAGGTGTGGGTAAGGGGATGGGTCTGTTATGATGTGGCAGGGGTAAACCAGTTCTGCTGTCGGGCCCTGCTGTGGATGTCACTGATTGCATTGCGCAGTTGACCCTTGTGCGGTGTGATGCGGTGAGGATCTGTCCGTTCTCCCCTTTGGGGCTAAGATGCGAATGAATGTGTTTGAATGGATGAGTAAATGGAGAGTGAGTCGTCCTGTCTCGGCTACCTCCCTTTCCTTGGGGGAAGCAGCCTAGGTATATAGATAGATAGATAGATAGATTTTTTTAGGTCATGATAGTTACCCTTTTTGTAGTTAAGGCTCTTTTTGTAGCTTTCATTACTATTACCTATGTCATATGCAATCCTGAAGTTGTAATTTAATACTGCATGGTCACTTTTGCCGAATGGAGAGTGATACATTATATTGTCAATATCATTTTCTTGCCTAGTAAATATAAGATGTAGTATTGATGGCATGTCAAGTTCTCTTTTTCTGGTGCTTCCTTTTACATGTTGTGTTAGGAAAAACTCTTGCACAAGTTCCTGGCTTTTGGTCCCAACAGCTTTCCTGGCTATTTATATCTATAGTATTCCAATTTATATTTTTATTAAAATCTCCAGTTAGTATAATTCTTTCAGATTTCTCCTTCATGCTATGTAGAAATGCTCTTAATCTTTGAATTGTTTTCTCTGCCAGGTCTTCATATTCGCCTTTTTCCCAAATGTTTGATCTGGGTGGCATGTATAAATTTGCCACAGATACTTTCCCTTCAGACATACTAATCTTTACCGGGATCAGTTCTACCAGTGAGGGTATATCTAGTTCTGTTTCTTTGACTAGCAGATTTTTCTTTGTTATTATCATAATTCCTCCTTCTTTTTTAAAGTTCCTATCTCTTCTCCATATATTGTATTCCTCTAGCTTTAGTGTATCGTTTGATATCCTTGGTGTTAATTTTGTTTCAGTCAGGCAAACAATATGTGGTTCCTTTTCTTTGATATTATCATTCATCTCCAGTAATTTAGATATCATTCCATCTACATTAGAGTACATCAGCTTAATCATCTTGTTTACATACTTGTCATGACTTGGGTCTACAACCTTTCTCCTTTTTATTCCCTCCTCTTTATGTACCACTTTCGAACCTGCAATCCAATTACTTTGTAAAAAATATGTTTTTCTCTTCCTCTGATCTTCCCTAATTCTTTGTTCTTGCCTCCTCCCTCTTCTCTTTTAGTAATCGAAGTTCCTTTTGAGTTAGGCATCTGTTTATCCATACATTTTTGAAGTCCTCTTTTTCCATAAGTTTGTTTGCATTTTTCAGTATTTCCTCCACAGTGTTTACACTCTGGAAGGTTACTTTCAGAGGCCTTGATTTATCTCTCTCATATTTCCCTAGACTTTTGTGTTCCTCTATGTCTTTACTACAGATTTCCTCCGACACTTCCGTCATTAAGTTCATTACATTTGTCATCTCCTTTTTGTCTCTCGAAATCTTATTTTTTATTTCTTCCTCCTCTATACCAGTGATTACTATAGATTTGTTGATGTCTGCTGAATCTTTGACCAATTTTGGGTTGTTTTGGACTATTTTCTCACTTCCTTTTTAATGCTCTTTTCTTCAACTCTTGTTTCTAAGTCTTTCTTTATTTTCACCATTTCAGCATATGTGGTTCCACCTCATTTTTGTAGCTTTGCATCGCTTCATTTACCTGGGTTGTCTTCTCCTCAATATCACTGTTATGATCTATCAGAGTGCTTGCCTGCCTTATTGTCTCTGTATCATTTCTGAACTCTTCCATAATACTCTCATGGTTGACAACAGTGCTGGCCATTTCACTAATCTTCCTTCTAAGTGTAACCACCTCAACTGATAATTCATCTATTGTTGTGTCTTTCTGATTAATCCTCTTTACTAAATTTCATGCTCTTCCTTCTGCATGTGCAACTGCTTCGTAATTTCATCTACTTCTTTCTGAAATGCCTTCTCTAATCTGTACACTCGTTCTACCAGTTTATTATGCGTCTCCATTTCCATTAGTTCCTGGCAGAAATCACCATCCTTCTTTCTACCTTTGTCCCTTTTCTTAACTCCTTCCAAAGTTGATTTGCTAAAGATGGTGGTCATCTTCTGGTACTGACAGAAAGCTTCTACTTATAGTTTTGCATTCCTTTACCTCGCAGACTAAACAGTCAACACTGAAACAGCTGATTTGTTTGTTTGGCACTGTTGCCTACTTCGTTGCATTGTATTATTGGAACAACAATTTTACTTAAACTTCCTCTTTTATATTTGAACACTTTTTAGTTGGATCTAGTACTAAGCTTGACTCATGTAAAGATACTTTTTAGGTAGAGCCATTTGAGGGCCGACAATGGCCCGGTACGGAGCGATGCACAGGCACGTCCTCTCACTCTCGCGTCTAGTGTGTGTGTGTGATTTGGCAATTTTAATTATGTATCTCTGTCGATGAAACCTAATGCAAACAGACGAATGTGATGATGATGATAATGATGATTATGATCATGACTGCTATTCACAATGGGGTAAGCGTGTATAGCAACCAAATCGGAGAAGGGGGGCGTGTATCTTTATACTTATGCATTGTTATGAATTACCGAAATATAAAATGCACAAAATGATACGTAGCTTTTACTGACGAGATTAGATCCATCCTGTCATGTGCAGAGGATCTGATGGAAGGCTTGGGGAAGGGAACTATACTAATATGCTCCAAGTACCCTTACACGCTCTGTCAGGGGCTGCCCAAATGTGTCTCTTTTCCTGTTTATTGCGGACAGCTTGTGGTATATTGTGTGATCCTTTATTCGGTCGATTTCGAATTCTTCTTGCTTCAGTATCTTACTTGTTCAGTCTCTACTTTTCTCTCTTCCTTCCTGTTATTTGCTTTTGTTCCCACTGTCCTGCTTATTCATAACTTACGAGACATTTCACTTGGCTTCCAAAAACGTTATCTGATTTGCCTCTTCTCGTTCTCCTTTTATTTCGTACTCGACCATCTCTTTCCGTTGATTCTGTCGTATTTTACTTTCGTTTAATCAGTTTTCCCGTCCCATGATTCCCTCCCTATTATCTTTTATATGCCTCTTCACCAAGCACTAACTTGCCTCTCTTTCGATTCTACTCTTTCATAATTCTCTTCAAATTTTCCTCTCCCTCCCATCCGCACACGAACTTACTATCCCTCACGCAATTCACCATCTGATAGTTTCCCTGTAAAATTTGTGGTTGTCTGCGGGGAAATGTCACCCTCATTCTTTTTTAACAGCTGTAATATTCTCCCCCACACGGATGGTAAGAGGAAATTAGAATTAGCTGGATATACGGGTGTTTTTCCTCTACTGAGAGAGAGAGAGAGAGAGAGAGAGAGAGAGAGAGAGAGAAATCTGAAAGAAAAGGCGGTGATAGATAAACATGCGGGGAAAAGGATGAGAGACGAAAAACAGGAAACAAAAAGATATGAAGGAAGGAATACATTCTTAAACGTGGAAAATACGAGAAAATCCAGGAAAGGAAAATAAGGGAAGAAAAAGCTATGGTAATGGAAGGATCTGGGAAGAAAGAATGAGAAGTTTGAAAACCAATCGAGAGATGTCTGTTGAGTGAAGCAGACAAAGAATTACACAGGAGTAGAGAGATTGCCAGACATTAGTTTGAGAACAAGACCTAAGAACGAGAACACTGATTGCTGAAGAGAGATGTTTTAATAAGAGAATATATTTTAAATAAATGTGAAGCAGGATTGCTGGACATGAGGCGGTGGTTGAATAAACAGAGAGGCGGCCTGCGGTCCTAATGGACCCAGGTTAGAATCCAGGCTGGGGCAAGGAACAGTTTAAGGATTTGAATTTCATAAAAGCAGACTTCCCTGATCTACCAGAAGATCCGTCGACATGTTAAAGTACCCCGAATACCAGTACACCAGTCCTGTATGAGACAGCCCTAGCATGTATCCTATATGGACTGTAAGTGTTAGAGTCGAAAAGGTAATATGTGGAGGTGTAGGAAGACTACTGGGCCTTGGGATAGGCCACTACCCCTGAGAAATAGGCCCTGATGCCTTTGTCCAGGGCCAAACATATAAAAAAATGAGCTAGATGGACGTCGGGAACCAAGGTAAAATGATATCAAAGAATACAAGGCAGACTAGAGGGGCACTTACTGGGGCTCATCCTTCTGACAAGAGCAACGTAATTTCTAAATCACTCTTCGTAATGGGTTAGTTTTATTTTTTTTTCATCAATGATTCAGTTTCGCAAAAAAGTGTTTTCCGGATCCGGAATCTGCAATACGATTCGGATCAGTCCTAAAAGTTAA
The DNA here is from genome assembly GCF_032717465.1 of Coenobita brevimanus. Classification (NCBI taxonomy): domain Eukaryota; kingdom Metazoa; phylum Arthropoda; class Malacostraca; order Decapoda; family Coenobitidae; genus Coenobita; species Coenobita brevimanus. The sequence continues at coordinate 12,662,027 of NC_136991.1, forward strand.
TCGACTGCTCCCTGGGGCATGGGCTATCTATCAACGAAATTTGGTCCAAATCTCTCTTTCGGATTTTGAGTAATCCTGGTAACAGGCAAACAAACAATAATCGGTCCCAAAAGTTAATTGTTTGTTCCCTGGGACATGGGTTATCTACCACCAACTTCGGCCAAAATTTCTCAATTAGTTTTTTAAAAATCCTGCTAACAGACAAGCAAAACAAACAAACAAACAAACAAACATGGGTGAAAACATACTCTTCTTCTTGTAGAGAATAAGCCATGGGCTCCAACCGAGAGAACACTTTAAGGAATTGTTGAACATACACGATGGAAGTAATGCGACTATAAGTGGCTGGGGAATGGCTGGGAGAAGGAGGGAGGTGAGAAGACAGGAAGAAATCAGAAGGATAGAAGTTGTGGAAGCAATGAAGAAAGTTAAATTGGGGAAAGCCCCAGGAATTGATGGAGTGTGTGGTGAAATGCTGAAGCATGGGGGAGAGATAGTAGTATAATGGATGTGGAAGACGTGCAGATTGGCCTGGGAGGAGGGTAGAGTCCCGGAGGATTGGAAGTCAGGTATAAATATTCCCTTGTACAAAGGAAAAGGGGAAAAAGAAGTGTGTGGTAATCATAGGGACATTTGTCTTCTTAGTATAATAGGAAAAGTGTATGGTAGGATACTTATTGACAGAGTTAGAAAAAGAACAGAGGAATTAGTTGGAGAAGAACCGGGGGGCTTAAGGAAGGGAAGAGGTTGTATAGATCAGATATTCATTCTTAGATCTTTAGTGGAAAAGTTTATAGAGAAGGGAAAGAAGTTGTATGCGGCTTTCATGGATTTGGAGAAAGCATATGACAGGGTGGATAGACAAGGATTGTGGAAAGAATTAAGAATATGTGGAGTAGATGGGAAGTTGTTGAATGCTGTGAAGAGTATGTATGATGGTGCTAAGGCTGCAGTGCGTGTGGATGGTGAGCTAAGTGAATTTTTCTCTTTGAAGGTTGGGTTGAAACAGAGATGTGTCATGTCTCCATGGTTGTACAATCTGTACATGGATGGGGTAATAAAAGAGGTACAAGGTAGGGTAGTGGATGTTGGAGTGGCCCTGGTGAGAGAGGATAGTGTTTGGAAACTCCCTGTACTGTTGTTTGCAGATGATACTGTGTTGTTGAGTGAAGACGAAGGGGAGCTGCAAGGCTTGGTGGATGAGTTTGGGAGTGTGTGTAAGTAACGGAATCTACAGGTGAATGTAGGGAAGAGTAAAGTGATGGTCTTTGAGAGAGGTGAAGTCAGTGAATGTACAGCGAGGATGGATGGTGAGGAATTGGAAAATGTGAGAACGTTTAAGTACTTGGGTAGTGTGATGAGTAAGGATGGAGGTTTGGAGGGTGAAGTGCTTGAAAGGGTACAGCAGGGAAGAAAGGTTGCTGGTTCTTTGAAAACAGTGATAAGAAACAGGGAAGTGAGCATGGTTGTGAAAAAGTTACTACATGACAGTATTGTGATACCAACTCTAACGTATGGAAGTGAAGCTTGGACGTTGTTGGAAGGACACAAGTCAAGAGTGAGAGCAGTGGAAATGAGTTATTTAAGAGGAGCCTGTGGAGTCACATGGAGAGACAGGCTGACGAATGAGGATATAAAGGAGCATTGTGGTGTGGATGTGGATGTGATAGGAAGCGTTAGGAGGAACACACTGAGGTGGTTTGGCCATGTGGAGAGGATGGAGGGTGAAAGACTGATGAAGAGAGTGTATATGAGTGAGGTGGAGGGTGGAAGAGGGAGGGGGAGGCCGAGGATGAGATGGAGGGATGGGGTGGAGAGGTATATGAGAGAAGGGTGTGTGAATTGGGAGCAGGGCAGTGAAATGGCGGGGGACAGGGCGACGTGGGGGCGATTTGTTTGTGGCCACCCCAAACGGGATTGAGGTGTCTGGCAATAGAGATATATCTATATATATATATATATATATATATATATATATATATATATATATATATATATATATATATATATATACAAGGAAGAAGGAACCAAAGGCCACGAGCCCGGAATACTTTCCTTCCAAGAGAAAGACAAAATACAGGAGAAAACCAAATTCAAGATCCGATCATTTCGAGATGCCTGGACACACTGCGTTTGAAAGACTGGAGATCATAGCTAGCAGGAAATACAGACAGAGTGAGACAGTTCCAGAGCTGACCTATTGCATGAATGAAGGACTGGGAGTAACGGTGAACTCTGTACTTATGTCGTTCAATCCGGTGCAGTATTTTTTTTTTCCCTGCCATCTTCAGACAACATGAATTATAGCTTTGAAGAGAATTTTCGAACGGTAGGTGTTAGTTGGAACATTCATTATCAGTCTAACTTGTACATATCCTTAAAAGGCTGACGAAAGCAATATTGCACCAAACCGTACCTCCATCTTTCCCTCCTCCCCCTTTTCATTAATCATCCAGTCTCCTTCATAGTTCTCTCTCTCTCTCTCTCTCTCTCTCTCTCTCTCTCATAATATATATATATATATATATATATATATATATATATATATATATATATATATATATATATATATATATATATATATATATATATATATATAAATAATCACGCTACGCCGGCGAGTTGGTGAACTGTTTAAAATGTTTGGTTTCTTTTTTTTGGACAGACTTTGTATGTTCGGCTGCGACAGCATGTCCACAAACACATCCACAGTAATTTAGTTTTAGTAAGCCCTCACCATATGTCAGTCTGTTTAGTTGTCTCTTGGCATTCCTAATTTACCTAGCAGAACCGGCCTGTCATGAGAATTGTCAGTGAATTTAGTGACCTGTGACGGTGTTGTGCTAGTGTGTTGTAGTGACCTGTGATAGTGCGCTAGTGGCCTATGGTAGTGCAATGCTAATGTGTTGTGGTGACCTGTGGAAGTGTTGTGCTAGTGTGTTGTAGTGACCTGTGATAGTGTTGTGCTAGTGTGTTCTCATATCTGTGTCTGATGGCTTCCTATATGGAGGGTTATATTCCCAGGTAAGTTTTGAGAACTACCTTGACTTAAAGGAAAAACTTTTCGAATTTAAATGGGAGGTACAGGTTCTCAAACAGGAGAAATCACAAATGAGGGAATTATTGGAGAAAAGAGAGAAGAAGGCTCAAGGTTGGACACTTGTTCACAAGGGTGCAACAAATTTCATCCTTAAGAAACAAGTGGAGACAGAAACCACAAATGCATTCAACACTTTACATGATGAATGTGAAGGGAGGCAGAGGGGGTAGTAGAGGAGAAGGACGGCGAGTGTACTTCCCATTGTAATCCTAAGATCAAGAAAGGTAAACAAAAATGTCATTGTTGGATACTCCCAGGTAAGATGTTTAAACAGAGCAGTGTATACTCCACTCACTAAACATGTATCTTCTGGGTACCAGGATGGGTAATGTGTTAGGAAAATTTTCAAATATCGTGAGGGATAGTAGAGACAAACTCACTGTCTGCCTGAATGTAGGAGGCAACGATATTGGTAGTTATAGGAGTGAGGTTCTATGGCAATAGTACAAGGGTATGTTGGAGAAGGTTAGGGAGAGGGGAAGGACCCCTACAGTACTCGTGTTTTGCCTAGGAGAGGGTTGTGTGGGAATGGTTGAGCAAAGCGATAGGTTTTAACTGCTGCCTTGAAAGGCATTGCAAAGTGAATGTAATAGACAGCTGGGACCAATTTTGCAGAATGAGTGCTATGTATAGTTGAGATGGGACTCATCTTAGTAGGCAGGGAGTTACTGTTTTAGCTAGAATGATAAATAGGAAGTTTTTTTTTTTTTTTTTTTTTTTTTTTTTTTTTACAAGGATGAAAGTTTGAGTATAGGGTTATCAACAAAAACAAAAACGTAAATCCCAACTTAGAGGTGTAACTACTTGTACTAATCTGAAAATGTACTACACAAACAGCAGGAGTATATGTATTAAAATGGATGAACTCAATGCTTTCATGTGTACAGAGAAATAGACATTGCCGTTACTAGTGAAACTTGGATAAATACAGACACTCGGAAATTTTTAGCAGAATATCAGATAACGGGCTATAATATTTTTGTATCAAACAGTCCGAGAAGTATAGGGGGCAGGATAGCTATTTCTTTATGTCTAACTCAGGGCAAAGGCTTCATGGCCTATCACGAGGCCCCGTAGTCCTCCTACACACTTTTACATGTCACCACTGCGATGCTAACACCCACCATCTATATTGATTACATGCTAGGGCTGTCTCATTTAGGATTGGTATTTTTATGAATGTCGGCGGGTCTTCTGGTAGATCAGTAAAGCTGCTTTTATGAAATTCAAATCCTTAAACTGTTCCCTGCCCCAGCCGGGGAATTGAACAGTTTCAATAAAGGCGACATTAAAGTAAACATGGACACGGAAAGTGTCAAGGCTGAAGGTAGTAAGAACAGGGAGAAATTAGTCTTAGGAGCTGTTCACAGATCTCAAAAATTAAGTAGTGCAGATACTAAATACCTTTGGGAGGAAATTAGGAAAGCATCACAGTCCACCTTAGTAATTATGGTAGGGGATCTTAACCTGTCAAGGATAGAGTGGAGAGATCAGACAGGGAATGCAAAATCACAAAAATTCCTAGAGGTAGTACAGGATAATTTCCTTTATCAGTACATCAGGGAGCCTACCAGAGGTAATAATATACTAGATTTGGTTTTGTGAAATAAAGAAAATATCATTAGGAATATAGAAGTTGGTGGATGACTTGGTAATAGCGATCATGAAGAAATTAAGTTCAAGTTTATTTGAGATGTGTGTTCTACTGAAAACCCCACGATCGTTCCAATTTTTTTTTTTTTCAAGGAGATATCGATACATTAAGAGCTTAATTTAGAACCGTATTCCATGGGGGGACCAGTTGCTTTAGGGAGAGTCAGGTCAATGAGGAAACCAAGGTCATGGGTGAGGGACAGGATATAGGTGAGAGCATAGTTAATGTGACAGAGATTAACTCAGGTCCGTTACCAAGCAGCTACTCGACCAGTGAGAAATATGATAAGTTAATAAATATAATACACAGAGGCCAAGACAGATATATCCCTTCAAAACCATTTGCAACGAATAATTCAAAACCAGGATGGTTAAACAACAAATGAAAATCTCTCTTATGCCAAAGAGTAGAAATACAGTATTTGGACAGGAACACTTACATAACCAGTACACAGTTTTGAATAGGGATGTACAGAGCAAGATACGCAAAGCAAAGCGAGAGAGTGAAATGAATGTTGCTAGTGAACTGAAAGAACACCCCAAGGGTTTTTACCAAATCTATCACACAAAAAACAAAGATGGGATAGGACCTCTCAGAACAGAATCAGGCAACATTACCAGTGAAGATTATTCCCCCCCATGCCAGTGCCATTTTAAAAGGATGTTATGCAACTGTGCACTCAGTGCCAGTGCCATTTTAAAACTTTATTTTTTTCAAAAAATCTTGGAGAGTGCAATTTTCAAACTATGTGTGCAAAACTTCGGGAAGATGTATGTCAACCCTTCCACACCTTGCCTCAGGCGCTCAGGCCTATACACCCATGCGTTGAGTCATCGCCCTAGCTCAGCCTCGCTCTGCTTGTACCACTCATACTGTTCAGTCATGTCTCGCCACGGTCTCTCAGATGATGAGATTCAAAAGCTCCTGAAGGTGCCCTACATTGGCAAAAGCGACGTTGATGACGACGTGCAAGATAAGGATTATGTGCAACCGGAAGAGGAAAGTACTAATGAGGAGGAAATACCCACACCAAGGAAATCCAGGTATGTGAGATATGCTATTTCCCAAGGGATGAGGCCATCAGCACGTCGTCACCTAGCCCTACGTGATGAGGAGGAGGATTCAGATGAGGAAGGTGAGGCTTCTAGTATTCCTGGGTGGCTGGGGAAACTGAAGGTTTCCCCACGTGGGGTTGGAAGTGTTAGGAGGAAGAGAGGGAGATTTGGAAATTTTCCCCTGGCCGGGGACACAGGTGAGAAATCTCGCCCGCACTATCCCTGGCACCCACGTGACCCAGCCCGCCCTAGCACCTCAGGACAAAGTGTTCCCCCATTCCCCACACCCAGCACATCCACAGAAAGTGTTCCCCAATTACCCACACCCAGTACATCTTGTGAAAGTGTTCCTCCTTTTGCTACTTTTCCCAGCACATCGAGGGAAAGTGTTCCCCTATCCCCCACACTTCCCAGCACCTCCAGTGAGACTTTTCCCTCCTGCACACTTCCTCAAGCTTACCCACGGCCTTAGGATGAGGGAGGTGATGATGGTGATGAGGAGGAACTGACGTGGGAGGGGGAGGATGGGAGTGACTTTGTTCCAGAACTACACTCGTTCACATACGAGCATGTTGCTGGGTGTACTGTACACTCGCTCCAGAAAGTATCGGTGCACTGTGGGTCCGATGCCATCTGGAATGAATCGACCATCTGGCAGTGACAGCCCGTTAATACCTGTATATATTATAACATTTACGGCCATTCCATACTCATTATGAAGGACTCAAGAAGTATTTGATATGGCAGTCATCTATCGTCTGAGATGCCTGCGTGTGGGAGGACAGAACCTCAGTTTCAAGTTTCCTTTGTTCCGTGTGTCATAACATTTAACACATTTTCTGCACCAATACTTTCTGGAGCGAGTGTACCTGAACTAACTCCAACTTCAAGTGGGCTGGATTTCTTTATAAATTTCTTTACTGTGGACTTTGTATTGAGAATAGTAGCCCTTACAAACGCCTTTGTTGTCTTTGAGTGTGCAGGGGCAACACAGACACCATATAGCCCGTTGTTTGAGGTGGAAGTGAGCCTAAACGAGATGTATGTGTTCCTAGGCCTTGTACTTTTCATGGGGATTTTGAGAAATAACCAGCTCCCCTCCTACTGGACCGTAGATCCACTAATGGAAAAACCTATCTTTGGGAAAGTAATAGGGGAAGAATCGGTTCCAATACATCCTGAGCCGACTGCATTTCTTTGACCAACTTCATCCTGCAAACGCAAACAACATGGACAGTATGAGGAGGATACGTGTGGTTTTCGATCACCTACGTGAGAAATTTCGTACCTCCTTTTTTCCCTACAGAGACCTCGTCATAGACACGAATCTTGTGCTAAGGAGAGGGAATATTGCCTTCAGGCAATATATCCCCAGCAAAAGCCACAGGTTTGGTTTCAAAATCTTCGTGATGTGCGACTGTAAGACTGGGTATGTGTCATGAATCAAATTCGCGACATTTTCCTTTTGTGAGAAACCACAAACTATTAGTGGAAAACTCACTGTGTATCGTTCAGTTAACCGTTTCTCTCTCCATTTCGGTGGTATACTTTTTTCAAAACATTCGTCACTGTTTCAAAAGTGACCGTTCTAATGCACGTCATTAAGTGCTCTACTGAGCGATATTATTGTTTCTTTATTGTTCGCCCCTGCTTGCCTCAACCGTTGGCCACGCCTTCTTCCGGTTGGCCTGTGCATGTATATACAATATCCTACCACACGCATCGTATTTGAATTCAGTCTTTTGTCTGTCGTGACGGAGTGAGGTTCTGTGCTCCAGTAGTGAGAGTGAGAGAGGTCATCTAGCACCCAGACTCCACTAGACTACAGTTCTCCAGGCTCCCACCCTTCCTTGGTGATATGCTACATTGACCAGTATTTTCTTTTCGTTTTCCTAGAATTAAGAGTTTAGTTAAGTGTGCTGTTTCCTCACATGCTGGCCAGCTGCGCCGCATGTTGTTTTCCTAGGCGTAAGAATTTAGCTTTTGGGTGAGTGAGTGAGTGTGATCTCTTTATTTGAATTCATTTTGAAATGTAACGTTAAATTTATTCCTTTGTAATCAATAAATATAACAGTTCTTTTTCTTTGAGCTTAATGTAATGTAAACTCGTGTTTCATTTCTGCATAATTAAGCTTATTTCCCTTATAGCTCCTAGCTTGCATAAACGCTTTGCCATTCATAACTGGTATTTAGGCCATTCTTGTTGTGTTAAGCTTAAAATCCATTGTGCCCTCTAGGAGTTAACGCATCAGCAAGAACCTGATGTTATTAATAGTATTAGTTATTTATTGTCAGGGGTGAAGTAACTTTCTCCAGAGGCTAATAAACAGCAATTGTGAGTAATTGGTCTCTGCTGTGTACTGTTGAGAAAGTTTATATATTCTCGTTCTGAGAGAATCGGCGAAGGGAGCCGATATAAAGTAATCATTGCTTGATTTAGCAAGACAATTCATTGTCCCTGCTCTAAGATTATTGAACATTATCATTTAATAATTGCATTTATTAAAAACCCCGTGACAGTTGGCGACCTCATTCCAGGATATTAACTTCTAGCTCTAAAGCTATTCACGAGATAATACTCACTCGTTCATATTTAGGTATTTATCATTAAAGTTTATAGGCACAAGCTTACTGGTGTTTACCGTTAGTTTAGCAAGTGAATTTCTGCTTTATTAATCCATAGAGTATTTAACTATTTAGTACTTTATTTTTGTAACGCCAGACGATTTTATTCGCTCCTGGGAAGTCGCCGTACCCATTGCGTTAATTATTGAGTCTTCCCAGTCATTTGCATTTTTGCTTTATTCTTTTCCAGTTAACTAGATAAGACTGGTCACCACTAGCTTGTGTCTGTATTCTTTACTTGTGTTTATTAGCAATCGTTTGCAAAGCAGCAGTCAGTACTCAGTTTCGGCTTAGTAAATTAGCGTCATGGTTACCACTGTATTTTTACAGGAAGCCAAAGACATGGGGCTTACCGAGCCCCAGGAAATTAAAGAGTACATACTCTCACGGCATAATCAGGAGCAGCAGCGCGAGAATGATGCCCGTGAAGAGCGTAAGTTACAGCGCGAACACGAGCAAGAACAGCACGAACACGAACAAAAACAACGCGAACTCGAGTTAGAACATGTGCGAGAACAACTCGAATACAAGCGTAAACAACGAGACAGAGAACGAGAACACGAACGTGCCGAGCGAGAAGCACGCGAAAAACATGAACTTGAAGTGCTGAAGCTCAAGCGAGATTCCTTGGCTTCAGACACATCTGGTGCAGTTGGTCCAAGCTCCACGAGCGTTCTCCTTGCACATGTTATGGCGACCCCACGCATCAAGCTTCCTTCATACAAGGAAGGCGAGCGAATCGAGCCGTACATAGCTCGTTTTGAGGACATGGCAGACATGTATCAACTGGATGAGGCAGCTAAGCGGCTCCAATTTCTTAGTTTATTTGAGGGCCCTGCGCTCGATATTCTTCACAGAATTCGTGGACACAATCTCACATATGAGATGATGAAAGCTGCACTCATTAAGGCGTATGGTCTCACAGTAGACGACGCCAAAGTTCAGTTCATGCGAGGTCGTCTCCAAGACAAGGAGACAGCTGTTCAGTTCCTCGATCGTCTCACTGCTTACTTAAATGAGTGGATGGAGAATGATGAAACTCCTTCCACGCGTGAGGGGACAATTGATCTTATGCTGCGTACACAGCTAGAGAGGTCGTGGCCTGCTCAGCTCATAGCACAGCTTAAGATCTGCCAGGTGAAAGATGCCAGCCAAATGGTAGAAAAGGCTGACGCATTCTTTACTGCATACGGGTATCAAACTCGTAAGCAAAACCCCTGGAACAGCAGAAAAGATACTGCCAAGTCTGGGAAACCGTCTCAGACTGAATCCCAGCACCAGGGCCGTTCTCAGAGTAATGGCCAAGGTCCAAGCAAACCGCAGAAGGACCAGGGGCAAAATACACAGCAGCCTGCTTGGAAGTGGTACAACAAGCACCCCAACCAGCAGCAGTTCCCCAAGCAGCAGCAGCAATACAAGGACAAGCCACGTAACCCTCAGTCAGGTCAATCAGTGTATCGGAGGCAGGAGGCAAACCAGCCTTCATTCCATGACAAGCACACGGTGGTGCCATCTCTACCAGTATAGGTACTTCCCAACAGTTCACGAGTCCCACAGCGACAGTGAACCCCCCCTCCACAGATGGCAAATGTTCCATCTCCACAGGCAATGAGTACGACCCCTCAAGTATCTAATTCACAAGGCACCATGTTTGCCGCATCAATTATTCAGCAGCCTCATGAGTGGCTAGCTGCTTCCTCCACTGGCCCTCCCACAGGTGACAGTACCTTCCTTGTTCAGCCAGGGTTTGTGGGAGGCATTCCTGTGAAGGTCCTGATAGATAATGGATCCTCAGGTTGCTCTGTCAAGCAGAGTCTAGTTCGGCCTGAGCAGTACACAGGTCGACAGATCCATGCAAACCTTATTGATGGATCAGTGAGATTGTTCCCTGAGGCATGTATCCAGGTGGCATCTCCATTTTATACTGGTACGACACTCGCAGTTGTCATGCCAGAACCTTTATTTGACCTAATTATAGGCAATATTCTCGGTGTCAGGGATAATTGCACCGAAGATGATGCTACTCAGACTTCGGCTACAGTAACACGAGCCATGGCTGAGGCTCCAGATTGTGTCACTCCAGTGACCATTGAATCGCCGCAAGATCTGATGTGTAGCCAAATTGTTGTTCAAGAACAACATTCTGACCCGACACTTGCTGCTGTGCAAAAGAAACAAAAGGGTCGAGTGATTAAGTATTCACGGGGAGGTCGAGCCAAGTTCCTTCACAAACAAGGACGGCTCTACCGTGAGTCACGAACACCCGAGGGCGAGGTTCGACTGCAGTTTGTCGTTCCCGCCAAGTACCGCCTAGCAGTGTTAGAATGGGGTCATTGTTCAGCCCCAGGAGGTCATGTGGGCAAAAGGAAAACCCAGGGCCGTATCCGAGCTGACTTTTTCTGGCCAGGGATGGGACGAGACATAGATAGTTTTGTGTGTTCCTGCAGTGTGTCAAAGTACCACTAATCAGGGACATGTCCTTCCTGTGCCATTTGAAACCACACCTGTAATCTCTGAGTCAGTTGAGAGACAGGGCAGTGGTAATTTGGGTGTAAACCTGATGTCTCACCTACTAACTGCTTACTAACTAGCAACTGTTGTATGCTGGGTTCCGTAGATGGGCGTCTTCAGACATTTGAGTAATTCAAAGACTAGCCTGGTTCCCAGTTAAAAGTGTAGACCTGACGTCTCACCCGTTGGTCCCACAGGACACAGTATGTCCAGGGCCTGTACATACTTATATACCATAAGTTAAGGGGGAGGTTTGAGAACCCTGCAGAGACAGTCCGAGGCTGTGTATGAATTACCTTGTGGAACGTCTCGAGCTGTGGGCCTCTCTGAGGATTCCCAGAGAATGCACAATATCCACACGAGTGTTCACACCCACAGTGGGTGTTAAAATGTGACCTGCCCGAGATTGCGTAGCGATTCTCAGCTTCCTGTCATTAATCGTAAACGCAGAGTTAGTTAAGGTGCTGTTCCCTCACATGCTGGCCAGCTGCGCCGCATGTTGAGCGAGGTGGACGCCAGGTTAGAGCTCCCCCTAAACTGGGTGATGGGATGTTGTTAAGGTGCTGTTCCCTCACATGCTGGCCAGCTGCGCCGCATGTTGAGCGAGATGGACGCCAGGTTAGAGCTCCCCCTAAACTGGGTGATGGGATGTTGTTAAGGTGCTGTACCCGCACATGCTGGCCGGGTGCGCCGCATGTTGAGCGAGGTGCATGCCAGGTTAGAGCTCCCCCGCTAAGAACCCTTACAACTATGTTTCCTGGTTAATAATGTACCTAAAAAATTAATGGCGACCTCGAATGTACGAAGCTTAGGCTGTCACTCATATTTTTCAGCTAGAGTGTACCTTTTGTACCATGTACTGATTGCTAGGCAGAGAGAGTAATTGTAATGTAATACAAATTTTTGTCTCATTGACACTTTTGATGCTCCACCTTAATTGATTCTGCAGGTACAGCGATGGGTGTAGCAGTTTTGCTGTGCGGGCCAGCTGATCGTCTGCCACACGCTGCCGCCTCTTCTCCTCTGCCTTTGTTGTCACCATATTATTAATATTTACTATAAATTTGTATTACATGATTTTACACGTAGGTACAGTTACACTACAACTGTCACACCTACACCATGTATCACATACACCGCGCTACACAACAATTAGTTGTCAGTGTAAATGTAGTGAACTTTCGCTCAGTTTGACCTGAGTACAGGATTTTCACCGTTGTCACGGAGTTTTTTCCCTCAAGCTTGCCCCTATTAACGTAAATACGAGGTTTTTACGCTCACTGGCGATAGTGATTATTTCCTGTAGCAGGATAGCACACACACCACAGCGTGAATCTTGTATGAATGAGTTAAGATGTGTACATATATATATACATATATATATATATATATATATATATATATATATATATATATATATATCCACAAATTTTTTCCCATAAGGAAAAAATTTCATTTTGTGGGGGCGTAATGTCACGAATCAAATTCGCAACATTTTCCTTTTGTGAGAAACCACAAACTATTAGTGGAAAATTCACTGTGTATCGTTCAGTTAACCGTTTCTCTCTCCATTTCGGTGGTATACTTTTTTCAAAACATTCGTCACTGTTTCAAAAGTGACCGTTCTAATGCACGTCATTAAGTGCTCTACTGAGCGACATTATTGTTTCTTTATTGTTCGCCCCTGCTTGCCTCAACCATTGGCCATGCCTTCTTCCGGCTGGCCTGTGCATGTATATACAATATCCTACCACATGCATCATATTTGAATTCAGTCTTTTGCCTGTCGCAATGGAGTGAGGTTCCGTGCTCCAGTAGTGAGAGTGAGAGAGGTCATCTAGCACCCAGACTCCACTAGACTACAGTTCTCCATGCTCCCACCCTTCCTTGGTGATACGCTTCATTGACCAGTATTTTCTTTTCGTTTTCCTAGACTTAAGAGTTTAGCTAAGTGTGCTGTTTCCTCACATGCTGGCCGGCTGTGCCACATGTTGTTTTCCTAGGAGTAAGAATTTAGCTTTTGAGTGAGTGAGTGAGTGAGTGCGATCTCTTTATTTGAATTCATTTTGAAATGTAACGTTAAATTTATTCCTTAGTAATCAATAAATTTAACAGTTCTTTTTCTTTGAGCATAATTTAATGTAAATTCATGTTTCATTTCTGCATAATTAAGCTTATTTCCCTTATGCTAATCTATTAGTATATAATATTGATTATAATATTGTATACATATAATATTCATAGTAAATTGCAATGATCTAGGAATATTACATTTTAACGAAGTTGTATACATATTTGAATAAATGCCATGGTTGTTGTATGACATTTTGTAAGATGTGTGTGTATAACATTCACATATAATTGTGCAATGGTAATACTGCTAGGTTATTACATTACATATTGAGTTATCCCTTTAGTAATGTCTAATATTTCACCTAACTTGTAAGATGATTCTGGTAATACAGAATTGTAATACATAATTGTAACATTGTGAATTGTTACATAATTGTATTGTAATTGTTACATTGTAGTAACATTGTAGTAATACATAATTGTAACATTTTATGAATTGTTACATAATATTGTGGTAAGGCATAATTGTGTTGGCCTTATAATTGTAGTTACATTTTGTTAATGCAACTGTTACATAATTGTGTTGGCCTTAGAATTGTAGTTAAGGTTACATAAAAGTTACATCTTGTTAATGCAACTGTTACATAATTGTTACATATTGTTTGTAGTTACATAATTGTAGTTAAAGTTACATAAAAGTTACATCTTGTTAATGCAACTGTTACATAATTGTTACATATTATTTGTAGTTACATAATTGTAGTTAAAGTTACATAAAAGTTACATCTTGTTAATGCAACTGTTACATAATTGTTACATATTGTTTGTAGTTACATAATTGTAGGAAGTGTAATATAATGCAATCGTTTGTCGTTACATAATTGTTACATTTCGTTTGTAGTTACATAATTGTAATAATTGCAGTCCTGACATTGAATCCGGTCATGCTGCGGTCGATGATATGATGTGCCATGCCACTAGCTTGTGGAGACAACAATTTGCTTTATGGTTTGTAGTTTATGTGGTATTTTGGCATTTGTAGTAACACTTACACTTATTTTCATTTGTTTGTTATGTGATCTTACTCTATTTCTTTATCCTTTTTTTTTTTTTTGGGGGGGGTATGTATTGATTTTCTATAGTTTGTTTTTCTTCGTTTGTCTACACTTTTTCTGTGTTCTAGGGACCCTTTTTTAAGGTTTAGTTTATATTGCACAGATATTACTGAAAATGATATTATATAGCCCCATATTTTGTTATTATATAAAAAAAATATATATTAACCCAATTACACTATTAACTATATACACTGACTTGTTGTTCACTTGTACCTGTCGTCAGCACTGTGTGGAAATCTTTGTCTTCACGATTGTGTTGAAGATGTTCATTCTTGCTAACGTCATTTGTGTTGGCCATTTTTTTTTCTTTCTTTTCTTTTCTTTTTTTCCTTGTAACTTAATTTATCTGTCTCCACTAGGTAGCTTTAATTAATAAATGTTTAATACAGTTCTTTTAATCGCTCACTGAGTAACTGTGATTGTATATTTTCTTTATCACTTTGTAGATGTAATAATGTATAGCTGTATGTATGAAACACGTATATTATGTAGGTATAAATGGTAACACTCGTTGGTAGTAAATGTTATAATAAATGAATGATTATATACAGTGTAGAATATTTATTTATTGTTGGTGCAAGTAGTTAATGATTGAATTATGAAGATAATTGAAGTAGGTATATGTATGTAAGTTGTAATTATACAGCAGGTTTTATATGTTTGTGCCGAAGTTTTTTGTCTATCACTGTGTATTGTATAAATGAAGTAACTCACTAACTTTTACCGTGGTGAGAATGGTGTTAGTGATGGTGCAGGTGGTGTGTTGACTGACGCGGCGTATTTTCAGCAAGCACGCATGACGACGTCGACTTCCCACACTGGTAGCTGTGGTGAGTGAATGAGTAGCGATGAGTAACTTGAGTGAAGCTGAGTGAGTAAGATGAGTTGTGAATATGGACTTGGTATTTCCTTCGTCATCTTGACCTCTTCACTTCTGCGTCAGCGGTGGAGGTTGGGTGGATGTAGCAGACAGAGGAGGGTGAGGTCTGGTGGTTGTGAGTTGTGAGTCGTATCTCACTCTTCGTTTGTTTGTTTTGTTTTTTCTTTCTTGATGTATTTTCGGTCCTTTTTTCTTGTGATTTACTCGTTGTAGGATGAAGACTGTCGTTACTTGTAGGTGCGTGTAGATTATACAGACGACTCGTGGAGTTGTTACTTGTAGTTGATTGTAGATGGTTGTAGTTCGTTGGTTCGTCATAGAAATTGCAAGATTGTTTGTATCAGTATTTTGTTAAACTACTTGCAAGGCGTCCTGTGACCTCTTCACCTCTACATCAGCGTGATGATCGGGGAGATGGAGGGGGGGTTGGAGAGAATACTGTCAGGAGCTGGTTGTGAGTTGTTGGTTGAGAGTTTTTTTTTTTGTTTTCACTCTTCATAATGAAGAATCAATTGTACACTCGTGGGCTTGTATTTTGTAGGAATTCGTTGTAGAACTGAAGCTAATCTTGTAGAGTGTCGCCTGCTTTTGTAGAAACTCACTGTTGATTCGAAGGCGAGGTCCATACTTTCGCTACCAACTGAATGTCTTAAAAGACTTTGTATAAACTTGTAGAGAAGTTTTGATGTTTAGTTATATATTAGACTTGTGGACGAGCAGTTGTTATAAGTGAGTAGATTTGTAAGTAGATAATCTTGGTTCCCATTTGTCATGCAATGACAGGAGAGGTAAAGAATAGTGTGGGACTATTTTTATTAGTCTTGGAAATATTAACAAAGTCTCTCACACACAAGTGAAGTATAAAGTAGAGTCCCGCTAGCTACCGCCCTGTCTCGCTCTCTCTCTTTCTGTCTTCCATGTTGCTAAGCCCTTTTCCCTACTATCTGCCTGTTCTATGGCCTGTCTCCTTCTGCCCTCTGCTTCCTAAATTCTGGCTTAGCAGGGGTGGTGTCACGTGTGTTACACTGTTGTTGGAATGTTCTAAAAGCCTGTGTGTGAATATGTGTGTATGTGTGTGTATGGTCACGAGGCGCTGCCGTGTGCCTATAAAACATTCCTTGAGTTAAGAGTGTGTAAGCATGTTTAGCATTGCTCGATTCTCGCAGACACAATACCTTCTCATCATCTGACTTCCTGCTTCTATCTGTCTCTCTGTCTATCTATTTATCTATTATGATTTGTAATTATAATATGGAGTCTTAATATGGTAAAGACGATGGTCAAAGAGTACCTTCATCGTGGGCACGTCCTGTACCTGGACAACTGGTGCACAAGCCCTTTTCTGGCCAGGTGCCTTCACCTTCAGAAGACAGGTCTATGTGGCACTGCAAAAAGAGTCGCAAGCACATGGTGAAGGTGGGGAGGAAGCTGCAAAGGAACGAAGTTGTATTTTACAAGCTCAACAACATCCTTGCAACGACCTGGTATCACAACAGAACAGTCTTCCTCCTCTCGTCTGTACACAGGCCATTTGTACACCGCACCAACAGCATCGACTACAGGACAGAAGGGCAGTGCCACATCCGGACACCAGAACCTGTCCTGGCCTACAATGTGAATATGTACAGGTAGATCAGTTGGACGTAATGATTTCCAGCGTGGATTGTGCCAGGGCTACGATGAAGTGGTACAAGAAACTATTCTTCCACCTTCTCAACATCACAGTCCTAAATGCTCACCTGCTCCACACTCAGGTAACCAGTGTAAAGGAGACCTTTGAGGGCTATATTCGTGAGCTGGTGCAGGAAATACTGGGGGAATACTCAGAGGAAAGGACTGCCGCTCGCCACCGCCACACAGCTGCAACACCTATCCGCCTCACCAGTCGCCACTTCCCAACGATCATCCCTCCCACTGAGACTCATCAGAATCCGAAGCGAAGATGTCATGTGTGTGCAAATAGCACCTCAAGGCCGCGTATTCAACGGAAGGACTCTAGGTATATGTGTGCACAATGCAACCTTGGTCTGTGCATCTATCCTTGCTTTGAGGAGTACCACACTCTTCAAAACTATTAAGACAGTATGTAATGAAGTAATGTCGGTATCGTAAGTGTAAGACGATGTATTCACAGTGTGACACTCAGAAATACACTTACAGTGTCTGTGTATACTGAAGACATGTTGTAAATAATTTACCTTAATAAGTAAAGTTGTACGAAAGTTACCGTAAATATAAGACGAAGGATGCATAGTGAGAGAGATACATGACTGGTGACAGGTGTTGCAGTACTAAGTGATTTATGTGGGAAAAAAATGTTTTCTGTATGAGATCAAGTAAAAAAAAAAAAGTTACGCATATGAACTGAAAAGTGTAAAAAACATTCCTAGACCTTCCCAGAGTAACGTTGGCAAGAATACCTGAGTTTACCTTCATAGAAAACTAGGTTTTCTCTCACCTTCACTGCAGGCCTTGTGGGAAACCACACCTGAGGGATGGACTGGGTACTTTCGGAAAATGCAGTTGTAGCCTCCGGTGGGTCTTTTAATGGTCATATTTGTTATTTTCACATCAAAATCTATCATTTTAGCCTTTACAAAAAAATCGAAAATTGGCTGGCACTGGCGTGCCATTTTATGTCTGGGGGTCCGGTATGTGGTGGGTTAAGAAATGTGCTCTATCCTAAACAATTTTTTCGTATTAGTATTTACCAATGAAAATCTAGACCTGGTCCCTGAAGCATCAAATATTTACAATGATACTGTAATATGTACAATTTTCCTAGTAAAATAACCCTTAGTAATGAGAATGTACTGAAAGAAATGACGATAAAGACTCAAAAATTGCCAGGTCCGGACGATATATATGCAACAATTATTAAAGTTACAAAAGATGAATTATTTCATCCTCTTCTAACGTTATTTTATGATTCTTCAAATTCAGGAGCAATTCCAGAGACATGGAAGACCGCAAACATAGTGCCAATTTTTAAAAAGGACGATAAAACATCTGCATCAAATTATCGTCCGATATGCCTATATGGTAGGGGTATGAATATAGTTTCGAATGGTGACTTGGTTTAGGAGGTAGAGTGTTTTAAATATTTAGGGTCACATGTTGCTGTGGATGGAAGAACAAATGCAGAAGTGAAGTTTAGAATGAATGAAGTAGGTAAGGTTCTGGGAGGAATGAAAAAAGTGTTTAGAAGTCGTTAGCTTAGAATGGATGTAAAGAGAAGGCTGTATGAGGGTGTTGTGGTACCGACTGCATTATATAGGACTGAAACATGGAATATGGGTGTAGCAGAGAGGAAAAGTTTGAGTGTAATGGAGATGAGGTGTCTGAGGAGTATGTGCGGAGTGACACGTATGATTCGAGTGCGAAATGATAAAGTGCGAAGGAGAACTGGAGTTGTTCGGGAGATGGCTGGTAGAGTTGAGCAGAGGATGTTGCGATGGTTTGGGCATATGGAGAGAATGGATAATGAGCGATTAGTGAAAAAAATAACTATGTCTGATGTGAGAGGTGTAAGGCTGAGAGGAAGACCACGAATAGGATGGATGGGCAGTGTGAAGAGAGCGCTGGATGCGAGAGGGATGTCTGTTGAGCAAGGAAGAGTGGCTGTGCGTGACAGAAATTAATGGAGAGAAATTGTGAATGAATAAATGATGATGTAGCCCTGAGGGGATATTCTCCTGCATTTGGTCTGATCAGCTAGACAGGTCAGGTGCGGGTAAGGGGATGGGTCTATTATGATGTGGCAAGGGTAAACCAGCTCTGCTGTAGGGCCCTGCTGCGTATGTCACTGATTGCACTGTGCAGTTGACCCTTGTGCGGTGTGATGTGGTGAGGATCTGTCTCTTCTATTGGGGCTAAGATGCGAAGGAATGTGTTTGAATGGATGAGTAAATGGGGAGTGTGTCGTCCTGTCTTGGCTACCTCCCTTTCCTTGGGGGAAGCAGCCTAGGTATATAGATAGATAGATAGATGCCTAACTAAAGAGTAGGAATAATGCTAGGGTCAATTTTGGCAAACAATATTAGTGAATGCTTAGAAAGATTTAATCTTATAAATGAAATTCAGCATGGATTCAGGCAAGGACAATCCTGCCTAATAAACTTGTTTCCATTCCTCTCGGAGGTCTATGAGGCAGCAGATAGCAACAAAACTTACGATATTATTTATCTAGACTTAAGCATAATTTTTGATAGGGTCCCACTTGAAAGTTTAGTCAGAAAGGTTCGTGCACACAGTATTGACGGCTATATCTTAACCCGTATAATCCCGCCGTCGACATGGTGATGACAGTACAAAACATCTCAAGTAATCCCAGCAATGTGATAGTGCCGACAGCAAAATTAGAGCGTTGTAGCTTGTCTCTAACTGCTTCAATCTAGCTAATTTTTTGCTAAAGAGTAGCTTCATGTATTGGCAACATTGTGCACAAGCACTTGTAGCAATGAGTTTGGTTCTGCATGGCTGGGTAACATCAGTGTGCCACTGTCCATCACAGTGTTAGAATGTCACAGAAGTCACGCCATTTTTCCGCCTCACTGGGCTGGAGGAGGTGGTTGAAACTGTCACATGGACTCTCTGTCCCTTCATTTAGTGATTCTGTAGAAGAGGAAGACCTGAATGACTCTTCTGGGGAGGAATATAAGCCAGTGGAGAAGGATATTGAGAATGGGGATTCCCCCATTCTCCTCCATTCTCTCTCATCCCGCCCAGCTGGGTGGGAAAACGTAGCTCAAGGCTTGGGAAACTGGGCTAGAAACACGATGGATGGCCATCTTGCTCTTATTTCTCCTATTAGAAGTACTTTTTTTTTGCTTTTCCCTGATTTATATGTCCTTTTGGATTGTTTTGTGCAATAAAATTTTTTTCCATTTTTAGTCTGGGATAGGGTGGGTATAAAATTGCAAAAATGCCTGGTTTGGTACGGGTTAAAATGGATAGAATCCTGGCTAAAGGGACGAAAGCAGAGTATTAATAACTGAAACTAAGTTGAACTGGGGATTAGTAATAAGCACATGCCACAGGGATCAATACTTGGTTCCTTATTTTATATATATATATATATATATATATATATATATATATATATTTATATAGATGCTTATTTATTTATTATCTAGACTTAGTATTAGCAAACTTGCTGATGAAACAAAAATTGGGCATATCATTAACCCATTTACTGCGGGGCATCACTTTCATGACACTCGGGCACAAGGGATCATACTGTGTTGCGTCACTTTTGTGATTCTGTGTTATTGTGAATTCGCCCAGGCTTTCAAGTGGTGGTTTGTATCATCTGTCAGTACTGCCAGTGTCCAGCTATAATAAGCACTGCTAATGTCATCTGTACTCCCATCCACTGTTGACAATTTAGCCATTTTTCCCCTGTCCTCGACTTCCCTCCTTACCTCCCCTCCAGTACCCTCTCCTCCCATCTGCCCAGCCGCGCCGTGCTATGCAAATCCTGCCTGGAGTTTTCCACTCATTTCATCCATTAACTGTGCCCTATGCCCTATTCTTGTACAATATAATATAAAAAAAAAAAAGAGAAAAGGTAAATGATACTGCCATACACCTGGAATGGGCTAAGTATGTCCTGGCAACACCCCACGTACACTAGTTCGCTACTTTTCCCTGTTTATTTCCCCTTGAAATATGCCGTATGACCTGTTCTCGTAATATATATATATATATATATATATATATATATATATATATATATATATATATATATATATATATATATAAGAAAGGAAGGGAGAAACCTAAATGATACTTATATTCACCTGGAACTACCCAATTTCCTATGTATTGTCTAGATTTCCTGCCAATCATTTCACAGCATATAAATTAGCAGCTGTCACCACACTGACATTGTCAACCCTTCCCTGTTCATATGCGTCATCTGTACTCCCATCCATTGTTGACAATTCAGCCATTTTTCTCCTGTCCTTGACTCCCCTTCTTACCTCCCCTTCATTACCCTCCCCTCCCACCTGTCCAGCTGCGCCACGCTATGCAAATCCTGCTCGAATTTTTCCACTCATTTCATCCATTGAAATGTGCCCTATGCCCTATTCGTATACAAAATAATATATATAAAAAAGAGAAAACGTATTTGACACTGCCATACACCTGGAATGGGCTAATTATCACCTGGCAACACCCCACATGCACTCATTTGCTAATTTTCCCTGTGTATTTACCTTTGAAATATGCTGTATGACCTGTTTTCGTAATAAAAATATATACAAGAAAGGAATGGAGAAGCCTAAGTGATATTTACATTTACCTGGAACTACCTAATTTATTATGTATTCTCTAGATTTCCTGCCAATCATTTCACAGCATAATAATTAGCAGCTGTCACCATGCTGACATTGTCAACCCTTCCCTGCCCATAATACGCCACATCATTCAGTTTACTGTCGTCTTTCGAGGTGAAACCAGTTCAGATTCATGCCCCTCCATTTCTGCCGCTTCTTAGCCCACTCCAAAGGGCCCTGTGACCTCTACCCCTAATATACGTCGTGTGGGTAGGGATGAAGGACTAAGTGAGTCTGCTGTGGAACGTGAACTGGCTAATTTATCCATGATAATGATGTAGAGTGACTACCATCATTCTGGTGAATCGTGTGATAAGCCAGTGCAGGAAATGGTGACAGAAACTCCCAGTATGAGTGCTTCAGTGTCCCAAGTTCGTCCTGGCTCCAAGGGAAAGGAGCCCTTAGTTACTGCAAGTGACAGTGCATAACATAGTGTAAATAAACAGAAATGTAAATAACGTTAATAAAATAGAAAATGTAAATAGAAATGTAAATAATCACTAATATAAGAATATGAGAATAAATACTTGGAGTAATGACAGTGAAAGTGAAAGATTTGCTCTCTGCGCTAGTTTACTGGATGAGAAAGTGAATGCCTGGAGTGAAAATATTCTACTAGTAGTGAAGGAAACTTATGGATATATATTGTATATATAAATAAGTGTAATAAAGTACTAGGAATATAAAGTGTGAGTGTGTTTATAAGTAATAAATGACAGCTCTGCCTCAGAATATCAACAGGGAACGAGTGCGGGTGGAAAGCTCGTACACGCCTGTAATTTACATTGCTTACAGTGTTTTTTTTTTTTTTAGTATAGATTCTATACTGCATTATATGGGGCTGAAACATGGAATATGGGTGTAGCAGAGAGGAAAAGTTTGAATGTAATGGAGATGAGGTGTCTGAGGAGTATGTGTGGAGTGACGCGTATGGATCGGGTGCGAAATGATGAAGTGCAAAGGAGAACTGGAGTTGTTCAGGAGATGGCTGGTAGAGTTGAGCAGAGGGTGTTGCGATGGTTTGGGCATATGGAGAGAATGGATAATGAGCGATTGGTGAAAAAGATAACTAGATCTGATGTGAGAGGTGTAAGGCTGAGAGGAAGACCACGAATAGGATGGATGGATAGTGTGAAGAGAGCGCTGGATGCGAGAGGGATGTCTGTCGAGCAAGGAAGAGTGGCTGTGCGTGACAGAAATAAATGGAGAGAAATTGTGAATAAATAAGTGATGACGCAGCCCTGAGGGGATATTCTCCCGCATTTGGTCTGATCAGCTAGTCAGGTCAGGTGCGGGTAAGGGGATGGGTATGTTATGATGTGGCAGGGGTAAACCAGCTCTGCTGTCGGGCCCTGCTGCGGATGTCACTGATTGCATTGCGCAGTTGACCCTTGTGCGGTGTGGTGCGGTGAGGATCTGTCCGTTCTCCCCTTTGGGGCTAAGATGTGAATGAATGTGTTTAAATGGATGAGTAAATGGAGAGTGTGTCGTCCTGTCTCGGCTACCTCCCTTTCCTTGGGGGAAGCAGCCTAGGTATATAGATAGATAGATTCTAAACTACTTGAAATTCATAGAATAGTGTTTCTAGTGATAATATCAGACAGTGGTAATCATATTATGGGATGTCTGGAAGTGTAAAGTGGAGACTTCATTACCTAACTTCAGAAGTCTCCACAAGTCCTAAGGTAGTAGACGAAGGCTCAACAAACATCCCAGGAAAAAACTTAAGGTATGTGCCATATGCATATTTAACTATAATATTCTAGGACTAATAACTGATTTTTGGTACATATTTTTAAAAAGTCAGTCGGAGCGCGATTATCCCCGTGGAATGGGCACGGACCACTTCCGACATCCCCGCGGTTAGGGGGTTAACTCAACTAATGATGACCCTAACTTACAAAAGCGCCTCGAAATATTACCCAAATGGTCTAAAAATTGGCAAATGGAATTTAACGTTTAAAAATGTAAATTACTTGACGTACGCAAGACCACTGGAGATACTAGATATTACTTAGATAACAAAGAAATTAATAAATTGAAATGCGAGAGAGATCTAGGAGTTATGGTTAGTAAAGACCTCAGACCAAGGCAACAGTGTATCATTGCAGGAAATAAAGAGAATAAGGTCCCAGGATTTACTTCGCAAAGCATGTGCAATACGACATCTAAATTAATACAGCAACTTTATTTAGCGTTATTAAGGCCACATTTACACTATGTCGTGCAATGTCCATACTATAGAATGGATATAAATGTTGGTGTCCGTGCTATCGAATGGATATAAATTCCATAGAAAATGTACAGAGAAGAATGACAGGAAAGATACATGATTTTCGGAACCTTTCATTTGAAGACAGACTAAAAAGAGTACAACTACGCTCACTAGAAAGTGAAGAGTAAGGGGAGACTTAATTGAGGTGTTCAGGTGGATGAAGGGAATAAATAAAGGAGATATTAGCAACGTGCTTATTGTGAGCATACAGAATAGAATTAGAAACAATGGTTTCAAACAAGACTAATTCCGTTTTAGTAAGGAAATGGCTAGAAATTAATTTGGCAATAAAGTAGTAGTCGAAAAGAATAAGCTACCTAGTAATCCAGTTGCTGCCCCTTCTATTGAGAGTTTCAAGAATAGGCTCGATATGCATACGACATGACCAGTATCAATTCATTCATTTTCTTTTTCGGGTTACATTATGGTAGTCTCCTTTTTTCTCCTTTCACACTTTCCTATAAAATGTCCATGCCAGTTTTTCTACACTGCGTGGTGTTCCTTCTTACTTTTTCCTACCAGCTTCGGCAGAAGGGTTTGAAGGGCGGGGGAGAGCCTTCTTCTTTTCTATCCTTATCTCATTCTAGTAGTTTAGTTACTCTTCTAAGAGCTGTCTAGGATTGGTCAACCGGCCTACTGCAGTTATGCTCTCTTCTTGTGTTCTTTTGTTCACACACACACACACACACACACACACACACACACACACACACACACACACACACAAAAATATATATATATATATATATATATATATATATATATATATATATATATATTCACCAAAAAAAATCGGATAAGAAAGACAAAAGCAGACGACAAGCTGCAATTATATTCTGATAAATGAAACTCTAACTGCAACACTCACATGAAAAGACGCATTGGAATCTATCACCTCTTTTACCAACTTACGTAAGGAGAATCCCAGACAGTTCCTTGGTTACCTAAATATTTCAAGACCGAGTGTTGTACGGATTTGCTTATTGCTTGTCGCAAAGAGGATTTGGAGAAACTCTGACAGGATATAAAAAAAAAATCAAAATCACAGTTTTTTCACCAGTGTTTATTATGGTGTCAAGAGATGACGTTTGAGAGCCACACATAACTCACGACAATGTGAACTTGGAGAAGTTCAGTGCAGTTACGCATTTATTATTATTGTTATTTTTTTTCAGAAGACGAACAGAGGAACGAAAAGCTAATAAAAACACCACCATATTACAAATTAAAGACTTGGAATTAATCTGGGAAAGCGAGTTCCAAAGAGAAGCAAGAAACGCAACATTTCATGTTACTTGTAAGTGAGGTAATTCATTTGCAGCTGCATAATTAATACTTATTCCTATAACTTTGTTCAGATTTTTTTTTTCCAGTTGTTTTAGTGCAACCTCTCCACATTCACTCGACAAGGATGGGTAATATGGCAATATGTGAGCTGAGATCACAGATGACTTGTCAGTCATTGCTAACTGCTCGACAGTGAAGAAGTTATGGATTCTGGACACTATTCCAAGTCTTCTTGAGCCAGTTTTAGCAGGTAATCTCATGTGAGAGGTCCAACTGAGGGAACTGTTCAGCGAAACACCGGGAATGTCAATATTTTTAGAGATAGGGACACTGGTTGAAATGAAAGTAATATAGGGGTCAGGCAATATCTGTTAGCAGATTGGATATATTTGGTTTTCCTGGACTCAAACGAGGCAATGTTATTTTGTCAATATCCAGTCGTCTTAGATAATTTAAGATTTATGGAGACTGCTGAGCACGATAGGGAGTTAGAGATATAAAACTTTGTGAATGGGTCATTAAGTGTATAGGAACTGTGAAGCTTTAAGTCATCTGCATGTGAGTGAATAGGATTATGGGTGACATACAAGAGATAATCAATATGAATGAAGAATAGGGTTGGAGCCAGGACTGATCCTCGTGGCACACCGGCATTAAGTGAATGGAAATTTGAGTACAAATAATCTGCCCTAACTTGCTATTGTTGAGATATAAAGAGATAAATGTGACAAAAGGTGATGGGATATAGCAAGGGAGTTTGGACTGCGATGTCAGAAAAGCTAGCCAAAGTATTAGCCATGAAATTTCTCAGGCATCATCAGTTTCTTCCCAGAGTCTTGAGAGAAGTCCAGAACCAGGTTGCACACCACTGGCTACTGCTGTATCTTTACTGATAACAAGGCACCCATATTTGAATTTGACTCTCTCTTGTATTTTGTTTTTCTCTTGGAGAGAACTCTTATTGCGGGCTCATGGCCTTTAGTTCCTTCTTCCTCGCATAAAAAACAATAAAATAAAACGTGACATGACCATTGTACAAGAAATTACCGCGCCAATCAGCTGTACATCTCTGATATGGTAGCTACTGGAGAATATTGTTGAAAATAAAATTGTATATTGTCGAGATTCGAATTCATTACTGTATGACACAAGAAGTCTTTAGGCAGAAACATTCATGTCTGACCAATCTGAATGAATTTATTCACTGTATGCTACTGTATCTTAATTGGTGATGGACGATACCAGTGATTGCATATCGATTAGATACCAATTACTTTATCGGTCAGTACTGGTCATACTGGTTTACCAATACGAATAACTAGATAGTTACATTAATCACACCTCCTCAGTCCAATGAACCATCCGAAAAATAAATAAAAATATTCGCAACTGAACCAAAGTAAATTACAAGCACCGCATAGCCATTTTTTGAAGGGGAATGTGGGCTTCAGCACTGCCACGAAATAAACCAATAACTATTAGAATCATCATTTCCTAGTGAAAGAGTATGGTTGAAAATATATTTCAAAATAATTGGAAATTCTATCTTTAGTACTTATATTAGGCTAATCGAATCCTTAGCCATCAGATTCTACACCTCTAGATAAGATCACCAGTATTGTGCAGTGTTGCCTTTTCTCGCACTGAGGTGCATAGAATATCTATCTATTGTCTATATATCTGTCTATCTATCTATATAAATATGTGTGTGTGTGTATAAATATATACAGTATATATATATATATATATATATATATATATATATATATATATATATATATAGCTAGATAGATAGATAGGTAGATAGATATAGATATAGATAGATAGATAGATATAGATAGAGATAGAGATAGAGATACTGTATGTACAGTATATATATATATATATATATATATATATATATATATATATATATATATACCTATATCTGTCTATCTATCTATCTATCTAGCTATATATATATATATATATATATATATATATAATCTCAGGAGTGGTTTAAAAAGGGAGATGACTTGAAGCAGCCATTTCACTGTTTTCTAACCAATACATTTTTCCTTTTCGGGTTATCTAACACAGATAGGATTGTGGAGTAGACTGTCGGATCAGTTGAGCAGGGCAGTACTACCAAGGTGGATGGAAAGCTGATGACAGGGAGAGCTAGAGCTCCCGTTTCATCAGCCCTCGGAACTAGTTCCTGACCATCCCCTTCTATGCTGAACTTTTTTAGTGTTTCAGTAACACAGAGAGTAGGCCAGCATGCTCTCCAATACAAGTTTCTCTGTTAACACCAAACTATATGCACACTACACTTCCCTTTCAAATAAAAAAGAAAAAGAAAAAATGGCGTTATTCAAACAAGTCCCGGAGTCCCGGGGGGGGGAGGGGGACGTAATTGCCCCCACCATCCTCCTCTCTCCCGATGACGACTCAATGAGATGCCTGGAACCACCATCTGAATCACTTCTTCATTTATGCAACATTCGCGGCCATTCCTCTAACTTTTGCTCAGTTAAGAACCACCTCTCCTTCTCTAAACCTCACCTTCTCTTGATGACTGAGACTCAGAGGCTGCTGTGTAAATGTACGCAACGTCTTATCTTGCTCTCATGTTCCTGAACTTCATTCTTAAGAATTCTCTGCTCTCTGGCTTCGGCTTTCTTGTCATTCTCTGACTAAATATATGTGCACTGTTTCCTAATCCCCTAATTCTACTGACTATGAAAATTTCTTCAACTATCTTACTTGTACGATGGAACCCATTCTATCCATTTCTTCTTTCTCTGAAATCTCCCTTTTAGGAGATTTCAACATTGACCACCACATATCGCTCTCCTCTCCTTTCACTGATACACCTAGTGAATAGGCCTATATCATTTCTATCCTTAATGACCTAGAGCAGCTCTTACAGCACCCTACCCGTATCCCTGACCGCCTTGGAGAGAGCTTCAACATACCTGACCTCTTCCTTACAACTAATACTTTTGGTTGCACTGTTAATCGTTCCTTTCTGTTGGGCTCCTCCGATCACAACATTATTACCTTTACTTGTCCTATTGCACCAGTAAGGCATGTGGACCCTCCAAAGAAACGTCAATTATGGCACTTTGGAGTTGCGGATCGGGAAGCCTTCAAGCAGTACTTCTTTGATTTTCCCTGGAATCATTATTGCTTCCATGGCCGAGAGCCATCTGAGTGTGCCATTTACATTACAAAGGTTTTTCTCTTGGGCATGGAAGCATACATTCCCTTCTCATATCCTTTGACTAATGTAAGAAAGGCTTAATTTTATCACTTTTGTTCTAATGCTGTCCACAACAAGGAGAGGGCCTATAAAAGGTACCAGAGCCAACCTATCCCTGAAACAGATCTTTTTTTATGTTTCTGCCCGGAATCGTGCTAAGTCTGTTCTTCGCTCTACTAAAAATAATTTCATCCATACTTAATGCTCTGAACTCTCCAACTCAAATTCTTCCTGCTCCTTCTGGCACCTTGCCGAAAACCTTTCCAATAGCTTTACCTCATCATCCTTCCCTCCTCTTTTCTACTCTGATGGCTCTGTAGCTATTTCTTCTACTGATAAAACAGATCTCATCACTCAGTCTTTCTCTTCCAATTCCACCTTGGACGATTCCAGTACTATTCCTCCATCACTTCCCCCCTCTGACTTCCACTTGGCTGGCATAAAAATTTCTTCAGCTGATGTATATTCTGCCATCATTTGTCTCAGTACTAACAAGGCATCTGGGCCTGAAGGAGTCCCTCCTGTTGTCCTCAAGAACTGTGCTTCTATGCTTACACCCTGCCTAAATAAGCTCTTTCACCTTTGTCTATCAACTTGTACCTTTCCTTTTTTGCTGGAGTTTACTCTTATTCAGCCAGTCCCAAAGAAGGGTGACCATTCCCAACCCTCAAACTATCGTCCAACTGCTTTAAAATCCCGTGTCTCAAAAGTTTTCCAGTCATTTCTAAACAGAAATATTTTAAAGCACCTTTTCTATCACAACCTTCTTTCTGATCGTCAATATGGGTTCCTTCAGGGACACTACTCTGGCGACCTTTTCACCTACCTTTCAGACTCCTGGTCATCTTCCTTTCGGGACTTTGGCGAAAGCTTTGCCATTGCCTTGACGTCTCAAAGGCTTTTGATTGAGTGTGGCATACGAGTAAATCATTAATTTCCAAACTGCTCAATAATGGTGTTCCTCAGGGCTTTGTCCTATCACCAACTTTATTCCTTTTATTCATAAATGACCTAAGCTGTACATGTAACTGTATCCACTCATATGCTGATGATTCCACGCTTCACCTTTCCATTTGGTTCCCACAATGTTCACCTCAGCAGTTACTTCAACAAACAAGAGATGAGGCTGTGGCACACCTAATGTCTGACTTGGCTCGTATCTTTGACGGGGGTAAAAGTAATCGTATTTTTATTAATGCATCAAAGATTCAGTTCTTACATCTATCAACCAGACAAAATCTTCCACAGGAGTACCCACAAATGTTTGATAATATCCAGCTCAATCCTGCATCATCCTTGAACGTGCTTGGGGTTTCATTCACCTAGGACTTATCTTGGAAAGATCATATTACATCTCTTGTAAAATCTGCTTCCAAGAAAGTGGATGTGCAAAGCCAACTCCGTACCTTCTTTACTACTACACTGTTGTTGACCTTATACACGGGTTTTATTCGCCCCTGTGTGGAGTACAACTCTCATGTGTGGGGAGGCATCCGACATACAGTCTTTCTCAATATGGTGGAATTAAAGGTTTTTCGTCTCATTAACTCTCCTCCTCTTCGTGGCTTCCTTCAACATCTGTCTCTTTGCCGCATTGCTGCATCTTTATCTTTTTTCTATTGCTTCTTCAATGGTCACTGCTCCTCTGAACTGTCTGCTTGCATCCTGCCACCTCTACAACGGGCGCATAACACCCATCTGGCAACTAACTCTCATTCCTTTTGTGTCCAACTCTCTAATGCAAGAATTAACCATTACTCCCAGACCTTCATTTATGCAACAGGTCAACTCTGGAACTGTCTCCCTCTGTCTGTATTTCCTACTTCCTATGATATCCAGTCTTTCAAGCGCATTGTGTCCAGGCATCTCGAAATGAACGGATCTTGAACTTAGCTCTCTTTTATATTTTTTTCTTGGAAGGAACGGTTTGTGGGCTCCTGGCCTTTGGTTCCTTCTTTCTTGCATAAAAAATAGAAGATGAAGTAAGAGTTTCCTGCAAAAATAATATTCACAACATAGTAGAAGGTCCGAGTCATCCTTTTCTTGGAGAAGCAGAGTCTTTGTGACTGATGATGGACGTCCACTGTTGCCATTGTATATGCTATTGACAATAGGCTACCCTTGCTTCGAAGGGGTTGACAGTTCTCAGTAGCATGTAATCCTAAGGTGCATCTCGTGTATGGACTTTTAACTCCCTGCAGACTAGGCATTGGACCGTGATATATGATTGTGTTTCATCCAGAAATTGGACGATAATGACTGCCAGTGCTGTTGTGATTTTTTTTTCGACAAATTTCTACTTCATTTAAGCTAGATATCATAATCTCATACCAAAAATTTGAAGAGGATAAGAATATTGGCTAGAAATCAAAGAAATAACGGACGTTTCAAATCTCTGAACTTAAATATATATATATATATATATATATATATATATATATATATATATATATATATATATATATATATATATATATATTATATGTATGTATGTATATATATAGACTGATAGATAAATAGACAGATAGATGAATAGATTCGGCGTTACTGAGAGTCGAGAGTGCAGCGCTGCAGGTCAAGTGATGAGAATGACATGCTAGACTGTGAGTAAGCCAAAGTTGCCAATTTTCCTCCCCAAAATTTTTATTATGTTATACTCTCATTTCCATCCAATATATTGCTTATTTCGCTGACCTAAACTTCCATGATTGCCTCATTTCCCACGTTTTACACTTTTCTCTTGTTTCCTTCACCTTCTGTCCCTTCTTTTTTCACGCTGTTCTGACTGATATTTTTTCCCCTCATCTCCCTTTGTTTTTACTTTTTCCTTTTACCATCTCCATCATGCCTCTCGGCCTCTCCCTACATTTACTTCTTCGCTCTCTCTTCTGCCTCTTTTTTTCTATTTGACTTCTGTATTGACTATTTTCACTCCGGCTTCCCACACCTATGTATCTCTTCTCAATATGTATTCTTTACGTTCTTCCTACTCCCCTTCGTTCATCCTTCACTGTTTCTTAGCATTTCTCTTTTTCTGTCACTCTTCCCCCTCTCCTTATTCACTTTCTCCTCCTTTTCTCTTCTTTCCCCAAAGTGAATATTTTTCCCCTATTTACGGAAAACCTTTATTAAACATCACCATATATATGGCGAAGCTAATTAGTTTTGGTAAGTATTATTATCAAGTTTTTTGTTTTGCTCATTGAATCTTTTTATTATACAGGAAGCTACCCTAAGGTAACCCAAGTCTTTGTGCCAATTATAAATATTACTCTGACCTATTTATGAAGGTCGTATACTCATATGTGGTGCAAACATTACATATTTTAAATTGAAGTATCTCAGAAACTAATTGAGATAAGGCTATTTGGTTGAAAATTTTATGATAAAAATGTTTGCTGAAAATTTTGGCTGAATATTTTGCAATTCAGTCTAGTGTAAAGTACCGACCTGAAATCTGCTCAGTGTTTTATTTGTAACACGTTTTTTGAGAAAACCACAAAAGCTGCAGAGCTGTAACTTTACAAAAATATAGCTGTGGTCCCTCTTATTATCTGAAAAGAATGTGGTTAGAGTTAAGCATACAATTAGCCAATTACTGAGACAATTGTAAAATGTACCCATGCTTCTCTTATATCTTCCACACCTTTGTCTAACTTAAGAACTTGTTGATACTACACAAGAAGCTACCTTAGGTTAATCTACGGTAAGTACATGTTCCAAATATGAATTACCTCGAACTACTTTAAAAAGGTCAGTCTCTTGATAATGATGCAAAAATTTCATACCTTTTACACCATAAATAGGTATCCTTATTATGGCTACACATTATGTAAATAGTTTTTTTTTTCTTAATGCAGGGAAGAAGGAACCAAAGGCCAGAGGCCTGCACATTGCTCCCTCCAAGAAAAGAAATAAAAAACAAGGTAACAGAGAGCCAAATTCAAGATCCATTCATTTCGCAGATGTCTGGACACAATGTAATTCAAAGACTGGAGATAGTAGACATTAGGCAAGAGAAGATAGAGGGAGACAGTTCGACAGCTGATCTATTGCATACATGAAAGACTGGGAGTAGCAGATAACTCTTGCAGAAGAGAGCTGGACAGAAAAGGGATGAGAGTTTGTTGCTAGAGGGGTGCTACGTTCCTGCCGTAGTGGTGAAGGGATGGAAGCAAATAGTTCAAAGAATCAGTGACCACTATAAGCCTGTTAAGAAGAGCTGTGTGTGAGGAGCCTCCCCAGACATGAGAGTTGTACTCTACACAGGGACGAATTAAACCTTTATATTAAGTCAAAAGAAGAAGGTATGGAGTCAGCTTAGCACACTCAATCTCTTGGAAGCAGATTTTACAGGGAAGGTAATATGTTCTTTCCAAGACAAATCTCGAGAGAATGAAACCCCAAGTATGTTTACAGATGATACAGGATTGCGCTGGATATTGTTAAAAGTTAGAGGGTACTCCTGTGGAAGATTGTGTCACGTTGATAGGTGTAAAAACTAAGTTTCTGATGCATTAAAAACAACGAGATTATATTTACCCCACTCAGAGATACGATCCAGGTAAGATATTATGTGTGCCATAGCCTCATCCCTTGTTTGTTGAAGTAACTGCTGAGATGGATGTTACGGGAACTGAATAGAAAAGTGAAGGGTGGAATCATCAGTGTATGACTGGACAGGGTTAGATGTACAGCTTAGAAGGTCGTTGATGAATAAAAGGAAGGGAGTTGGTGATAGGCCAGAGCCCTGGGAAACACCACTGTTGATAGATGTAGAAGAACGATGGCCGTCTACAACAGCAGCAATAAAACGACCAGAAAGGAAGCTATAGATGAAGGCAGAGATAGAAGGATAGAAACCATAAGAAGGCAGTTTGGAAATTATATATTTTTGCCAGACTCGATCGATAGCCTGTGAGATGTCAAATGCAATGAAAACCTTTCGCCAAAGTCCCGAAAGGAGGATGACGAGGAGTCTGAATGGTAGGTGAGAAGATCACCAGTGGAGTGTCCCTGACGGAAGCCATACTGACAATAAGAAAGAAGGTTGTGATAGAAAAGGTACTTTAAAACTTTTCTGTTAAGAATTGATTAGGAGACTTTTGACATACAGGTTGTTAGAGCAGTTGGACGATAGTTTGAGGGTTGGGAATGGTCACCCTTCTTTGGGACTGGCTGAATGAGAGCAAACTTCCAGCAAGAAGGAAAGGTACAAGTTGATAGACAAAGGTTAAAGGGTTTACCTAGGCAGGGTGTAAGCACAGAAGTACAGTTCTTGAGGACAACAGGAGGGACTCCATCAGGCCCATATGCCTTGCTAGTATAAAGGCCACAGATGGCAGAAAATACATCAGCTGAAGAAATTTTTATGTCAGCCATGAGGATGTCAGAGGGGGGAAGCAATGGAGGAACAGCACCGGAATCATCTAAGGTGGAATTGGAGGAGAAAGACTGAGTGAAGAGATCTGCTTTATCAGTTGAAGAAATAGCTACAGAGCCATCAGAGTAGAAAAGAGGAGAAAACGATGATGAGGTAAAGTTAGAAAGGTTTTTGGCAAGGTGCCAGAAGGAGCAGGAAGAATTTGAATTGGAGAGTTGAGGGCATTTAGTACGGATGAAATTATTTTTAGCAGAGCAAAGAACAGACTTAGCACGATTCCGGGCAGAAACATAAACAAGATGTGATTCAGGGGTGGGTTGGCTCTGGTACATTTTATAGGCCCTCTCCTTGTTGCGGACAGCATTACAACAAGTCTGATTAAGCCAAGGCTTTCTTGCATTAGTCAAAGGATATGAGAAAGAAATGTATGCTTCCATGCCCGAAAGAATGCATAAGGCACACTCAGATGGCTCTCGACCATGGAAGCAATAATCATTCTAGGGAAAATCAAAGAAGTACTGCCTGAGGGCCTTCCAATCTGCAGCTCCAAAGTGCCATAATTGATGTTTCTTTGGAAGGTCCACAGGCCGTACCGGAGCTATAGGACAGGTTGAGGTAATAAGATTGTGATCAGAGGAACCCAACAGAGAGGAATGATTAACAGTGTAAGCAGAAGGATTACTGTAGTTGTAAGGGAGAGGTCAGGTATGTTGGAGCTCTCTCCAAGGTGGTCAGGGATACAGGTAGGGTGCTGTACAAGCTGCTCTGGGTCATTAAGGATAGAAAAGATGTAGTCTTGTTCACCAGGTGGGTCAGTGAAAGGAGAGGAGAGCCAGAGGTGGTGGTGAACATTGAAATCTCCTAGAATGAAGATTTCAGAGAAAGGGGAAGTGGATAGAATGTGCTCTGTCGTAGGAGTAAGATAGTCGAAGAATTTTACATAGCAGAATTAGGGAATAAGTAAACAGCGCAGATACATTTAGTCAGAGAATGACAGGAAAGCCGAAGCCAGAGAGTAAAGAATTCATAAGAATCAAGTTCGGGAATACGAGAGCAAGATAAATCGTTGCATACACATACACAACAGTTGCTTTTGGCTTTGACACGAGTATAGAGAAATTAGAAGGAAACAGAATGGGTTTGCTGTCGGTTGTCTCAGACCGCTGAGTCTCTGTCAGGAAGAGAAGGTGAGGTTTAGAGGAGGAGAGGTGGTGCTCGACAGAGAGAAAGTTATAGGAAAGGCCGTGAATGTTGCAGAAGTGAAGAAGTGAGTCAGACAGTGGTTCAGGTATCTCGTTGGGTCATCAGGAGAGGGGCGGATGGGGGCAT
Source organism: Coenobita brevimanus (assembly GCF_032717465.1). Classification (NCBI taxonomy): domain Eukaryota; kingdom Metazoa; phylum Arthropoda; class Malacostraca; order Decapoda; family Coenobitidae; genus Coenobita; species Coenobita brevimanus. The sequence goes on from NC_136991.1 coordinate 12,696,902, forward strand.
TTATGTTCCCCCTCCCCTGGGGACTCTGAGGCCTGGTTATTGTGTTTTTTTTTTTTTTTTTTGAAAAGGAAGTGTAGTGTGTACTGTGCACGTATATTGGTGTTGTCAGCTAGAGAAACTTGTACTGGAGAGCATAGTGGCCTACACTCTGTGTTACTGAAACACTGAAAATGTTCAGCGAAGGAGGATGGTCAGGAACTAGTCCCGAGTGCTGATGAAACAGGACCTCCAGCTATCCCTGTCATCAGCTTTCCACCTTGGGAGTACTGCCCTGCTTGACTGGTGCTACAGTCTACTGTGTGTGTGTGTGTGTGTGTGTGTGTGTGTGTGTGTGTGTGTGTGTGTGTGTGTGTGTGTGTGTGTGTGTGTTCTTACCTAATTCTTACCTAATTGTATCTTTACAGGAATGAGTCAAGCTCGTACTGTTCCGTATCTTAAACCATATTTATCATACATATACTTAAAATTGTAAATTGTTTTGGCACACACTATTCCATTCCGCAGTGCAGTCCACTGATCAATTGCTCTATTTGAGAAATTAAATTTCCTTACGTCTTTATCACTTCTTCTTATGCAGTTTTTTGCAGTGTCCTCTTGCTGATGCTTCCCCATAGGTTAAATAATCATTTATGTCTATTTTCTCCTTCCCTGATATGCATTTATATAGCATAATCATGTCACCTCTTCCTTTTCTCCTGTAGTGTTGGTGGATTCAGTTCATTTAGTCTTTCTTCGTAGCTTAGATCCCTTAAGCTTGGTACCCATCTTGTAGTGGCCCTTTGAACTTTTTCAATCTTGTCTATGTGTTTTTTGAGATTAGGACTCCAGACTACTGATGCATACACCAGGGTTGGTCTGATGAATGATGTTATTATCTCTCTTAGCATGTCTTCATTTATGTATGTGAATGCTATTCTCATATTTGCAAGCAGTGTATACATGTTCCGTACCTTGTCACTGATGTGGTCAGCCGGAGATAGTCTGTTACTGATAATCACACCTAGGTCCTTCTCTCTTTCTGATGTGTGCAGGGTTAAATTTCCTAACGTATAATCCCAGTTAGGTCTTTTTCCACTTTTACCAAACTTGATTACATGACACTTGTCCACGCTGAATTCCATTTGCCATGTATTACTCCATTCATGAAGTTTATTTAATTCTTCTTGTAGCTCTTTACAAGAGTCTGTGTTAGTAATTCTCCTTTGTATTTTTGCATCATCTGCAGACATATTTAGATAGCTTTCATATCCAGTGTTACTGTCTATATCATTTATATACACTAAAAACATGATTGGTGCCAGCACTGAGCCGTATGGTACTCCACTAGTCACTTCTTTCCATGATGAGTAATTTCCCTTTAGTACTGTTCTCATTTCTTTTCTTATGAGAAAATCTTGCTTCCAGCAATACAGTTTGCCTCGAAATCCTCCTTGATGGTACAGTTTCCATAAAAGTCTTTGGTTTGGTACTGTATCAAATGCTTTCTTGAAATCTAAATAGATACTGTCCACCCATCCTTCTCTCTCCTGTAATGTGTCTGTTACTCTGTCCTACCGGGTGGTCGGTGCTGTTGTTCCTCCCTCCCCCTCCTCCCCCTCCTCCAGTGAATTCTGTAAATAGTTTAATAATACTAATGTTTGGTATGTTGAAGCGCGAATAAATGAGATCCCACAAGTGATACAGTGACGAAAATAGAGAAATAGACTTGGGTTAGTATCAAGTGTTGTCATCCCCCAGGAAGTGTCACGTTTGATCACGCAAGGGTGATGCCATTGGCCTCATTTGACGAGCGAGTCCCGAGTTCCCGCTCACCTGTCTTTTATTCTGTGACCTGGAGAGTGAGGTATTTCCCATAAATTTGTGTACTGAACTGTATATTATTATTTAGTGTGTAACTGGAATATGAGAATACTAGCTACAGAGTTTTATCTGCGCCTCAGATAAATGTGTAATTTTTGTGGGCCAAATATCAGGTGCCGTGGAATGTGAATTGTTTATTAATATGTGTCGGGATGACTTTGCAATCCAGTACTTATTAGGGCTGTGTTAGTTTGAGTGTAGTTACTTTGTGAGACACAATGATATCGATGCAATGATGTCATTCATGGTTAGTGTAGGGTTATTCATGTTTAATTGTTATAGTACTTTTCTTCTATGTCTTCCTACATTATGTATTATTTTGAGCAGACCTGTGCATTTGCAGTGCCATGTGTTATTCCGTTTCTGATTGATATGTCGAGTGTTGTAACTCATATTGCTTTATTATTAGACTTTCTTTATCGTCTGAAGGGATTACTTGCATTAGGGAGAACAGTTATTCACTGTACATATTAATTTCTGGTGGATCCAACTGTGGAGGTCAAGGTCCCAGTGTGGAGGTCAAGGTCCCAATGTGGAGGTCAAGGTCCCAATGTGGAGGTCAAGGTCCAAGTATGGAAGTCAAAGTTCAGGTGTGGAAGTCAAAGTTCAAATGTGGAGGTTAAGATCCCAGTGTGGAGGTCAAGGTCCCAGTGTGGAAGCCAAGGTCAGGAATATCAGAGGACCGGACCAGTGAACTATGAGCTCAGAGGGTGGATTATGGAGAGCCACACTGAACTGAACCTGGGACAAGGGAGTTAAGTTTTGTGGAATTTGATACAAGGGCCATATGTTTGTTGAATAACGTGTTAACTGTTTCAGGGTTATTCTGTAAGGCTATTAGATGGAAAGATTTATATATTTTTTGGCATTGTTAACCCGTGGAGAGCGACCATGCTTCTGTAGGTACCGGGCACCAAGCAACGATTTGGCTGAAATTTCGAGTCTTGCAGAATTGATTGAAACACACATCATCGTCTTGGACATGTTCGTGTGCATCCGGCAATATATATATATATATATATATATATATATATATATATATATATATATATATATATATATATATATGACCACATAAAGTCACGTGGTGTTGAGAAAAAATGGCCAGAAGATGAACAGCTGGTGGTGCGAGCAACCCGCCCATGACCCCCGGTGATTGAGGTAGGTCATTGTCCGGGAAAAACAGCCTATATTTACCAAGGCATTGGCAAAGATCATGTGATTACTGTATCATTAACTCTCTCTCTCTCTCTCTCTCTCTCTCTCTCTCTCTGAGAGAGAAGGGACGGAATGGAGAATAAGAGAGAGAAGAGGGACGAAGTTTATACCTTATCTCCTCATTCAAAGGGATGCTCCTTTGCCATTCCCTTATTTATTCTCTGTCTCTGTCTATCTGTCCGTCTGTCTGTCTGTCTGTCTGTCTGTCTGTCTGTCTGTCTGTCTGTCTCTCTCTCAGAATAATGCCCTTTCCCTCTGTCTCTGTCTGTCTGTCTGTCTGTCTGTCTGTCTCTGTCTCTGTCTCTCTCTTTCTCTTGGAAAAATGCCCTTTATCTCCGTCTGTCTGTCTGTCTGTCTGTCTCTCTCTCTTTCTGTGTGTGTGTGTGTGTGTGTGTGTGTGTGTGTGTGTGTGTGTGTGTGTGTGTGTGTGTGTGTGTGTGTGTGTGTAGATCCCCTAGGACCTGATTGGGGTTGGCGGCGTCATGGGAGGAAAATTAGTGTGCGCTCCATGGTGTCCGCGCGCGCGTATTCTAAGCGTATATGGGGCAGTGCTTGGGTGGTATCGAGAGTTGCCATCTGCCCCTATTTCACATACAAATTTCAACCACCTACTCCTCATGACACGATTTTGGTACGCCTTTGAAAACCACGCTCATTTGAGGCCTATTGCTTTCAACTCTGATAAGTCCCAAATGAGGCCTATCGCTCTCACAAGGTTAATACACATTTCCTCTCACTCGAAATTTACTGTTTGTATAACCCTAGAGACCTGGTGGTATAGAGTTGACTTAGTAGCTGGGAAATGTGTAACTCAGGAGTATTTTGGGAAATCGCGAGGGTTGGGTTTGGGTCAGCCTGGTTGGAGACTGATCCCATCATTTTGGCATGCTACCACTCCTGACTTGGCCACTTGAAAAGAGACAGACGCAACCGAAGAGACCGCCAGTGGAAGAGAGTCTCCTTCAATCTGAGTTCTCGACCATTCCAGCATGCAGTGGTCATCACCAGTGACTTGATTTTGCCCCCTTTTGACCACGCTAAAGTCTGGATCACACAGCGTACTTTTACAGCCTCCTCCCCATTTCCCACCTACCCATCATCGTGAGTGCACGCTCGTCACCATGGCAGCCCACTTGCTCACTTTTGTGGTGGTGCCCTACCTGCTGCAGACCATGCTGTTCTGCTGACTCTTAGTCGTTTGTGTGATGATGGCCCCACCTCCCGAGAAGATGAAACTAGTAGTTCTGATTCTGGAGAAGGAGATATTGGAGAAGGTGGACGTGAAGGATGGAATCATCAGTGTATGACTGGACAGGGTTAGATGTACAGCTTAGAAGGTCGTTGATGAATAAAAGGAAGGGAGTTGGTGATAGGCCAGAGCCCTGGGAAACACCACTGTTGATAGATGTAGAAGAACGATGGCCATCTACAACAGCAGCAATAAAACGACCAGAAAGGAAGCTACAGATGAAGGCAGAGATAGAAGGATAGAAACCATAAGAGGGCAGTTTGGAAATTATATATTTTTGCCAGACTCGATCGATAGCCTGTGAGATGTCAAATGCAATGAAAACCATTCGCCAAAGTCCCGAAAGGAGGATGACGAGGAGTCTGAATGGTAGGTGAGAAGATCACCAGTGGAGTGTCCCTGATGGAAGCCATACTGACAATAAGAAAGAAGGTTGTGATAGAAAAGGTACTTTAAAACTTTTCTGTTAAGAATTGACTAGGAGACTTTTGACATACAGGATGTTAGAGCAGTTGGACGATAGTTTGAGGGTTGGGAATGGTCACCCTTCTTTGGGACTGGCTGAATGAGAGCAAACTTCTAGCAAGAAGGAAAGGTACAAGTTGACAGACAAAGGTTAAAGAGTTTACCTAGGCAGGGTGTAAGCACAGAAGTACAGTTCTTGAGGACAACAGGAGGGACTCCATCAGGCCCATATGCCTTGTTAGTATAAAGGCCACAGATGGCAGAAAATACATCAGCTGAAGAAATTTTTATGTCAGCCATGAGGATGTCAGAGGGGAGAAGCAATGGAGGAACAGCACCGGAATCATCTAAGGTGGAATTGGAGGAGAAAGACTGAGTGAAGAGATCTTCTTTATCAGTTGAAGAAATAGCTACAGAGCCATCAGAGTAGAAAAGAGGAGAAAACGACGATGAGGTAAAGTTAGAAAGGTTTTTGGCAAGGTGCCAGAAGGAGCAGGAAGAATTGGAATTGGAGAGTTGAGGGCATTTAGTACGGATGAAATTATTTTTAGCAGAGCAAAGAACAGACTTAGCACGATTCCGGGCAGAAACATAAACAAGATGTGATTCAGGGGTGGGTTGGCTCTGGTACATTTTATAGGCCCTCTCCTTGTTGCGGACAGCATTACAACAAGTCTGATTAAGCCAAGGCTTTCTTGCATTAGCCAAAGGATTTGAGAAAGAAATGTATGCTTCCATGCCCGAAAGAATGCATAAAGCACACTCAGATGGCTCTCGACCATGGAAGCAATAATCATTCTAGGGAAAATCAAAGAAGTACTGCCTGAGGGCCTCCCAATCTGCAGCTCCAAAGTGCCATAATTGATGTTTCTTTGGAAGGTCCACAGGCCGTACTGGAGCTATAGGACAGGTTGAGGTAATAAGATTGTGATCAGAGGAACCCAACAGAGAGGAATGATTAACAGTGTAAGCAGAAGGATTACTGTAGTTGTAAGGGAGAGGTCAGGTATGTTGGAGCTCTCTCCAAGGTGGTCAGGGATACAGGTAGGGTGCTGTACAAGCTGCTCTGGGTCATTAAGGATAGAAAAGATGTAGTCTTGTTCACCAGGTGGGTCAGTGAAAGGAGAGGAGAGCCAGAGGTGGTGGTGAACATTGAAATCTCCTAGAATGAAGATTTCAGAGAAAGGGGAAGTGGATAGAATGTGCTCTGTCGTAGGAGTAAGATAGTCGAAGAATTTTACATAGCAGAATTAGGGAATAAGTAAACAGCGCAGATACATTTAGTCAGAGAATGACAGGAAAGCCGAAGCCAGAGAGTAGAGAATTCATAAGAATCAAGTTCGGGAATACGAGAGCAAGATAAATCGTTGCATACACATACACAACAGTTGCTTTTGGCTTTGACACGAGTATATAGAAATTAGAAGGAAACAGAATGGGTTTGCTGTCGGTTGCCTCAGACCGCTGATTCTCTGTCAGGAAGAGAAGGTGAGGTTTAGAGGAGGAGAGGTGGTGCTCGACAGAGAGAAAGTTAGAGGAAAGGCCGTGAATGTTGCAGAAGTGAAAAAGTGAGTCAGACAGTGGTTCAGGTATCTCGTTGGGTCATCAGGAGAGGGGCGGATGGGGGCATTTATGGTCCCCCTCCCCTGGGGACTCTGAGGCCTGGTTATTGTGTAATTTTTTTTTTTTTTTTTTGAAAAGGAAGTGTAGTGTGTACTGTGCACGTATATTTGTGTTGTCAGCTAGAGAAACTTGTACTGGAGAGCATAGTGCCCTACACTCTGTGTTACTGAAACACTGAAAATGTTCAGCGAAGGAGGATGGTCAGGAACTAGTCCCGAGTGCTGATGAAACAGGACCTCCAGCTATCCCTGTCATCAGCTTTCCACCTTGGGAGTACTGCCCTGCTTGACTGGTGCTACAGTCTACTGTGTGTGTGTGTGTGTGTGTGTGTGTGTGTGTGTGTTCTTATCTAATTCTTACCTAATTGTATCTTTACAGGAATGAGTCAAGCTCGTACTGTTCCGTATCTTAAACCATATTTATCATACATATACTTAAAATTGTAAATTGTTTTGGCACACACTATTCCATTCCGCAGTGCAGTCCACTGATCAATTGCTCTATTTGAGAAACTAAATTTCCTTACGTCTTTATCACTTCTTCTTATGCAGTTTTTTGCAGTGTCCTCTTGCTGATGCTTCCCCATAGGTTAAATAATCATTTATGTCTATTTTCTCCTTCCCTGATATGCATTTATATAGCATAATCATGTCACCTCTTCCTTTTCTCCTGTAGTGTTGGTGGATTCAGTTCATTTAGTCTTTCTTCGTAGCTTAGATCCCTTAAGCTTGGTACCCATCTTGTAGTGGCCCTTTGAACTTTTTCAATCTTGTCTATGTGTTTTTTGAGATTAGGACTCCAGACTACTGATGCATACACCAGGGTTGGTCTGATGAATGATGTTATTATCTCTCTTAGCATGTCTTCATTTATGTATGTGAATGCTATTCTCATATTTGCAAGCAGTGTATACATGTTCCGTACCTTGTCACTGATGTGGTCAGCCGGAGATAGTCTGTTACTGATAATCACACCTAGGTCCTTCTCTCTTTCTGATGTGTGCAGGGTTAAATTTCCTAACGTATAATCCCAGTTAGGTCTTTTTCCACTTTTACCAAACTTGATTACATGACACTTGTCCACGCTGAATTCCATTTGCCATGTATTACTCCATTCATGAAGTTTATTTAATTCTTCTTGTAGCTCTTTACAAGAGTCTGTGTTAGTAATTCTCCTTTGTATTTTTGCATCATCTGCAGACATATTTAGATAGCTTTCATATCCAGTGTTACTGTCTATATCATTTATATACACTAAAAACATGATTGGTGCCAGCACTGAGCCGTATGGTACTCCACTAGTCACTTCTTTCCATGATGAGTAATTTCCCTTTAGTACTGTTCTCATTTCTTTTCTTATGAGAAAATCTTGCTTCCAGCAATACAGTTTGCCTCGAAATCCTCCTTGATGGTACAGTTTCCATAAAAGTCTTTGGTTTGGTACTGTATCAAATGCTTTCTTGAAATCTAAATAGATACTGTCCACCCATCCTTCTCTCTCCTGTAATGTGTCAGTTACTCTGTCCTACCGGGTGGTCGGTGCTGTTGTTCCTCCCTCCCCCTCCTCCCCCTCCTCCAGTGAATTCTGTAAATAGTTTAATAATACTGGTGTTTGGTATGTTGAAGCGCGAATAAATGAGATCCCACAAGTGATACAGTGACGAAAATAGAGAAATAGACTCGGGTTAGTATCAAGTGTTGTCATCCCCCAGGAAGTGTCACGTTTGATCACGCAAGGGTGATGCCATTGGCCTCATTTGACGAGCGAGTCCCGAGTTCCCACTCACCTGTCTTTTATTCTGTGACCTGGAGAGTGAGGTATTTCCCATAAATTTGTGTACTGAACTGTATATTATTATTTACTGTGTAACTGGAATATGAGAATACTAGCTACAGAGTTTTATCTGCGCCTCAGATAAATGTGTAATTTTTGTGGGCCAAATATCAGGTGCCGTGGAATGTGAATTGTTTATTAATATGTGTCGGGATGACTTTGCAATCCAGTACTTATTAGGGCTGTGTTAGTTTGAGTGTAGTTACTTTGTGAGACACAATGATATCGATGCAATGATGTCATTCATGGTTAGTGTAGGGTTATTCATGTTTAATTGTTATAGTACTTTTCTTCTATGTCTTCCTACATTATGTATTATTTTGAGCAGACCTGTGCATTTGCAGTGCCATGTGTTATTCCGTTTCTGATTGATATGTCGAGTGTTGTAACTCATATTGCTTTATTATTAGACTTTCTTTATCATCTGAAGGGATTACTTGCATTAGGGAGAACAGTTATTCACTGTACATATTAATTTCTGGTGGATCCAACTGTGGAGGTCAAGGTCCCAGTGTGGAGGTCAAGGTCCCAATGTGGAGGTCAAGGTCCCAATGTGGAGGTCAAGGTCCAAGTATGGAAGTCAAAGTTCAGGTGTGGAAGTCAAAGTTCAAATGTGGAGGTTAAGATCCCAGTGTGGAGGTCAAGGTCCCAGTGTGGAAGCCAAGGTCAGGAATATCAGAGGACCGGACCAGTGAACTATGAGCTCAGAGGGTGGATTATGGAGAGCCACACTGAACTGAACCTGGGACAAGGGAGTTAAGTTTTGTGGAATTTGATACAAGGGCCATATGTTTGTTGAATAACGTGTTAACTGTTTCAGGGTTATTCTGTAAGGCTATTAGATGGAAAGATTTATATATTTTTTTGGCATTGTTAACCCGTGGAGAGCGACCATGCTTCTGTAGGTACCGGGCACCAAGCAACGATTTGGCTGAAATTTCGAGTCTTGCAGAATTGATTGAAACACACATCATCGTCTTGGACATGTTCGTGTGCATCCGGCAATATATATATATATATATATATATATATATATATATATATATATATATATATATATATATATGACCACATAAAGTCACGTGGTGTTGAGAAAAAATGGCCAGAAGATGAACAGCTGGTGGTGCGAGCAACCCGCCCATGACCCCCGGTGATTGAGGTAGGTCATTGTCCGGAAAAAACAGCCTATATTTACCAAAGCATTGGCAAAGATCATGTGATTACTGTATCATTAACTCTCTCTCTCTCTCTCTCTCTCTGAGAGAGAAGGGACGGAATGGAGAATAAGAGAGAGAAGAGGGACGAAGTTTATACCTTATCTCCTCATTCAAAGGGATGCTCATTTGCCATTCCCTTATTTATTCTCTGTCTCTGTCTATCTGTCCGTCTGTCTGTCTGTCTGTCTGTCTGTCTGTCTCTCTCTCTCTCTCTCTCTCTCTCTCTCTCTCTCTCTCTCTCTCAGAATAATGCCCTTTCCCTCTGTCTCTGTCTGTCTGTCTGTCTGTCTGTCTGTCTCTGTCTCTGTCTCTCTCTTTCTCTTGGAAAAATGCCCTTTATCTCCGTCTGTCTGTCTGTCTGTCTGTCTCTCTCTCTCTTTCTGTGTGTGTGTGTGTGTGTGTGTGTGTGTGTGTGTGTGTGTGTGTGTGTGTGTGTGTAGATCCCCTAGGACCTGATTGGGGTTGGCGGCGTCATGGGAGGAAAATTAGTGTGCGCTCCATGGTGTCCGCGCGCGCGTATTCTAAGCGTATATGGGGCAGTGCTTGGGTGGTATCGAGAGTTGCCATCTGCCCCTATTTCACATACAAATTTCAACCACCTACTCCTCATGACACGATTTTGGTACGCCTCTGAAAACCACGCTCATTTGAGGCCTATTGCTTTCAACTCTGATAAGTCCCAAATGAGGCCTATCGCTCTCACAAGGTTAATACACATTTCCTCTCACTCGAAATTTACTGTTTGTATAACCCTAGAGACCTGGTGGTATAGAGTTGACTTAGTAGCTGGGAAATGTGTAACTCAGGAGTATTTTGGGAAATCGCGAGGGTTGGGCTTGGGTCAGCCTGGTTGGAGACTGATCCCATCATTTTGGCATGCTACCACTCCTGACTTGGCCACTTGAAAAGAGACAGACGCAACCGAAGAGACCGCCAGTGGAAGAGAGTCTCCTTCAATCTGAGTTCTCGACCATTCCAGCATGCAGTGGTCATCACCAGTGACTTGATTTTGCCCCCTTTTGACCACGCTAAAGTCTGGATCACACAGCGTACTTTTACAGCCTCCTCCCCATTTCCCACCTACCCATCATCGTGAGTGCACGCTCGTCACCATGGCAGCCCACTTGCTCACTTTTGTGGTGGTGCCCTACCTGCTGCAGACCATGCTGTTCTGCTGACTCTTAGTCGTTTGTGTGATGATGGCCCCACCTCCCGAGAAGATGAAACTAGTAGTTCTGATTCTGGAGAAGGAGATATTGGAGAAGGTGGACGTGAAGGATGGAATCATCAGTGTATGACTGGACAGGGTTAGATGTACAGCTTAGAAGGTCGTTGATGAATAAAAGGAAGGGAGTTGGTGATAGGCCAGAGCCCTGGGAAACACCACTGTTGATAGATGTAGAAGAACGATGGCCATCTACAACAGCAGCAATAAAACGACCAGAAAGGAAGCTACAGATGAAGGCAGAGATAGAAGGATAGAAACCATAAGAGGGCAGTTTGGAAATTATATATTTTTGCCAGACTCGATCGATAGCCTGTGAGATGTCAAATGCAATGAAAACCATTCGCCAAAGTCCCGAAAGGAGGATGACGAGGAGTCTGAATGGTAGGTGAGAAGATCACCAGTGGAGTGTCCCTGATGGAAGCCATACTGACAATAAGAAAGAAGGTTGTGATAGAAAAGGTACTTTAAAACTTTTCTGTTAAGAATTGACTAGGAGACTTTTGACATACAGGATGTTAGAGCAGTTGGACGATAGTTTGAGGGTTGGGAATGGTCACCCTTCTTTGGGACTGGCTGAATGAGAGCAAACTTCTAGCAAGAAGGAAAGGTACAAGTTGACAGACAAAGGTTAAAGAGTTTACCTAGGCAGGGTGTAAGCACAGAAGTACAGTTCTTGAGGACAACAGGAGGGACTCCATCAGGCCCATATGCCTTGTTAGTATAAAGGCCACAGATGGCAGAAAATACATCAGCTGAAGAAATTTTTATGTCAGCCATGAGGATGTCAGAGGGGAGAAGCAATGGAGGAACAGCACCGGAATCATCTAAGGTGGAATTGGAGGAGAAAGACTGAGTGAAGAGATCTTCTTTATCAGTTGAAGAAATAGCTACAGAGCCATCAGAGTAGAAAAGAGGAGAAAACGACGATGAGGTAAAGTTAGAAAGGTTTTTGGCAAGGTGCCAGAAGGAGCAGGAAGAATTGGAATTGGAGAGTTGAGGGCATTTAGTACGGATGAAATTATTTTTAGCAGAGCAAAGAACAGACTTAGCACGATTCCGGGCAGAAACATAAACAAGATGTGATTCAGGGGTGGGTTGGCTCTGGTACATTTTATAGGCCCTCTCCTTGTTGCGGACAGCATTACAACAAGTCTGATTAAGCCAAGGCTTTCTTGCATTAGCCAAAGGATTTGAGAAAGAAATGTATGCTTCCATGCCCGAAAGAATGCATAAAGGCACACTCAGATGGCTCTCGACCATGGAAGCAATAATCATTCTAGGGAAAATCAAAGAAGTACTGCCTGAGGGCCTCCCAATCTGCAGCTCCAAAGTGCCATAATTGATGTTTCTTTGGAAGGTCCACAGGCCGTACTGGAGCTATAGGACAGGTTGAGGTAATAAGATTGTGATCAGAGGAACCCAACAGAGAGGAATGATTAACAGTGTAAGCAGAAGGATTACTGTAGTTGTAAGGGAGAGGTCAGGTATGTTGGAGCTCTCTCCAAGGTGGTCAGGGATACAGGTAGGGTGCTGTACAAGCTGCTCTGGGTCATTAAGGATAGAAAAGATGTAGTCTTGTTCACCAGGTGGGTCAGTGAAAGGAGAGGAGAGCCAGAGGTGGTGGTGAACATTGAAATCTCCTAGAATGAAGATTTCAGAGAAAGGGGAAGTGGATAGAATGTGCTCTGTCGTAGGAGTAAGATAGTCGAAGAATTTTACATAGCAGAATTAGGGAATAAGTAAACAGCGCAGATACATTTAGTCAGAGAATGACAGGAAAGCCGAAGCCAGAGAGTAGAGAATTCATAAGAATCAAGTTCGGGAATACGAGAGCAAGATAAATCGTTGCATACACATACACAACAGTTGCTTTTGGCTTTGACACGAGTATATAGAAATTAGAAGGAAACAGAATGGGTTTGCTGTCGGTTGCCTCAGACCGCTGATTCTCTGTCAGGAAGAGAAGGTGAGGTTTAGAGGAGGAGAGGTGGTGCTCGACAGAGAGAAAGTTAGAGGAAAGGCCGTGAATGTTGCAGAAGTGAAAAAGTGAGTCAGACAGTGGTTCAGGTATCTCGTTGGGTCATCAGGAGAGGGGCGGATGGGGGCATTTATGGTCCCCCTCCCCTGGGGACTCTGAGGCCTGGTTATTGTGTAATTTTTTTTTTTTTTTTTGAAAAGGAAGTGTAGTGTGTACTGTGCACGTATATTTGTGTTGTCAGCTAGAGAAACTTGTACTGGAGAGCATAGTGCCCTACACTCTGTGTTACTGAAACACTGAAAATGTTCAGCGAAGGAGGATGGTCAGGAACTAGTCCCGAGTGCTGATGAAACAGGACCTCCAGCTATCCCTGTCATCAGCTTTCCACCTTGGGAGTACTGCCCTGCTTGACTGGTGCTACAGTCTACTGTGTGTGTGTGTGTGTGTGTGTGTGTGTGTGTGTGTTCTTATCTAATTCTTACCTAATTGTATCTTTACAGGAATGAGTCAAGCTCGTACTGTTCCGTATCTTAAACCATATTTATCATACATATACTTAAAATTGTAAATTGTTTTGGCACACACTATTCCATTCCGCAGTGCAGTCCACTGATCAATTGCTCTATTTGAGAAACTAAATTTCCTTACGTCTTTATCACTTCTTCTTATGCAGTTTTTTGCAGTGTCCTCTTGCTGATGCTTCCCCATAGGTTAAATAATCATTTATGTCTATTTTCTCCTTCCCTGATATGCATTTATATAGCATAATCATGTCACCTCTTCCTTTTCTCCTGTAGTGTTGGTGGATTCAGTTCATTTAGTCTTTCTTCGTAGCTTAGATCCCTTAAGCTTGGTACCCATCTTGTAGTGGCCCTTTGAACTTTTTTCAATCTTGTCTATGTGTTTTTTGAGATTAGGACTCCAGACTACTGATGCATACACCAGGGTTGGTCTGATGAATGATGTTATTATCTCTCTTAGCATGTCTTCATTTATGTATGTGAATGCTATTCTCATATTTGCAAGCAGTGTATACATGTTCCGTACCTTGTCACTGATGTGGTCAGCCGGAGATAGTCTGTTACTGATAATCACACCTAGGTCCTTCTCTCTTTCTGATGTGTGCAGGGTTAAATTTCCTAACGTATAATCCCAGTTAGGTCTTTTTCCACTTTTACCAAACTTGATTACATGACACTTGTCCACGCTGAATTCCATTTGCCATGTATTACTCCATTCATGAAGTTTATTTAATTCTTCTTGTAGCTCTTTACAAGAGTCTGTGTTAGTAATTCTCCTTTGTATTTTTGCATCATCTGCAGACATATTTAGATAGCTTTCATTTCGAGTGTTACTGTCTATATCATTTATATACACTAAAAACATGATTGGTGCCAGCACTGAGCCGTATGGTACTCCACTAGTCACTTCTTTCCATGATGAGTAATTTCCCTTTAGTACTGTTCTCATTTCTTTTCTTGTGAGAAAATCTTGCATCCAGCAATACAGTTTGCCTCGAATTCCTCCTTGATGGTACAGTTTCCATAAAAGTCTTTGGTTTGGTACTGTATCAAATGCTTTCTTGAAATCTAAATAGATACTGTCCACCCATCCTTCTCTCTCCTGTAATGTGTCAGTTACTCTGTCCTACCGGGTGGTCGGTGCTGTTGTTCCTCCCTCCCCCTCCTCCCCCTCCTCCAGTGAATTCTGTAAATAGTTTAATAATACTGGTGTTTGGTATGTTGAAGCGCGAATAAATAAGATCCCACAAGTGATACAGTGACGAAAATAGAGAAATAGACTCGGGTTAGTATCAAGTGTTGTCATCCCCCAGGAAGTGTCACGTTTGATCACGCAAGGGTGATGCCATTGGCCTCATTTGACGAGCGAGTCCCGAGTTCCCACTCACCTGTCTTTTATTCTGTGACCTGGAGAGTGAGGTATTTCCCATAAATTTGTGTACTGAACTGTATATTATTATTTACTGTGTAACTGGAATATGAGAATACTAGCTACAGAGTTTTATCTGCGCCTCAGATAAATGTGTAATTTTTGTGGGCCAAATATCAGGTGCCGTGGAATGTGAATTGTTTATTAATATGTGTCGGGATGACTTTGCAATCCAGTACTTATTAGGGCTGTGTTAGTTTGAGTGTAGTTACTTTGTGAGACACAATGATATCGATGCAATGATGTCATTCATGGTTAGTGTAGGGTTATTCATGTTTAATTGTTATAGTACTTTTCTTCTATGTTTTTCCTACATTATGTATTATTTTGAGCAGACCTGTGCATTTGCAGTGCCATGTGTTATTCCGTTTCTGATTGATATGTCGAGTGTTGTAACTCATATTGCTTTATTATTAGACTTTCTTTATCATCTGAAGGGATTACTTGCATTAGGGAGAACAGTTATTCACTGTACATATTAATTTCTGGTGGATCCAACTGTGGAGGTCAAGGTCCCAGTGTGGAGGTCAAGGTCCCAATGTGGAGGTGAAGGTCCCAATGTGGAGGTCAAGGTCCAAGTATGGAAGTCAAAGTTCAGGTGTGGAAGTCAAAGTTCAAATGTGGAGGTTAAGATCCCAGTGTGGAGGTCAAGGTCCCAGTGTGGAAGCCAAGGTCAGGAATATCAGAGGACCGGACCAGTGAACTATGAGCTCAGAGGGTGGATTATGGAGAGCCACACTGAACTGAACCTGGGACAAGGGAGTTAAGTTTTGTGGAATTTGATACAAGGGCCATATGTTTGTTGAATAACGTGTTAACTGTTTCAGGGTTATTCTGTAAGGCTATTAGATGGAAAGATTTATATATTTTTTGGCATTGTTAACCCGTGGAGAGCGACCATGCTTCTGTAGGTACCGGGCACCAAGCAACGATTTGGCTGAAATTTCGAGTCTTGCAGAATTGATTGAAACACACATCATCGTCTTGGACATGTTCGTGTGCATCCGGCAATATATATATATATATATATATATATATATATATATGACCACATAAAGTCACGTGGTGTTGAGAAAAAATGGCCAGAAGATGAACAGCTGGTGGTGCGAGCAACCCGCCCATGACCCCCGGTGATTGAGGTAGGTCATTGTC
The DNA here is from genome assembly GCF_032717465.1 of Coenobita brevimanus. Lineage (NCBI taxonomy): Eukaryota > Metazoa > Arthropoda > Malacostraca > Decapoda > Coenobitidae > Coenobita > Coenobita brevimanus. Next base: position 12,712,675 of record NC_136991.1, read on the forward strand.
CGGGAAAAACAGCCTATATTTACCAAGGCATTGGCAAAGATCATGTGATTACTGTATCATTAACTCTCTCTCTCTCTCTCTCTCTCTCTCTCTCTCTCTCTGAGAGAGAAGGGACGGAATGGAGAATAAGAGAGAGAAGAGGGACGAAGTTTATACCTTATCTCCTCATTCAAAGGGATGCTCCTTTGCCATTCCCTTATTTATTCTCTGTCTCTGTCTATCTGTCCGTCTGTCTGTCTGTCTGTCTGTCTGTCTGTCTGTCTGTCTCTCTCTCTCTCTCTCTCTCTCTCTCTCTCTCAGAATAATGCCCTTTCCCTCTGTCTCTGTCTCTGTCTGTCTGTCTGTCTGTCTCTGTCTCTCTCTTTCTCTTGGAAAAATGCCCTTTATCTCCGTCTGTCTGTCTGTCTGTCTCTCTCTCTCTCTCTCTTTCTGTGTGTGTGTGTGTGTGTGTGTGTGTGTGTGTGTGTGTGTGTGTGTGTGTGTGTGTGTGTGTGTGTAGATCCCCTAGGACCTGGTTGGGGTTGGCGGTGTCATGGGAGGAAAATTAGTGTGCGCTCCATGGTGTCCGCGCGCACGTATTCTAAGCGTATATGGGGCAGTGCTTGGGTGGTATCGAGAGTTGCCATCTGCCCCTATTTCACATACAAATTTCAACCACCTACTCCTCATGACACGATTTTGGTACGCCTCTGAAAACCACGCTCATTTGAGGCCTATTGCTTTCAACTCTGATAAGTCCCAAATGAGGCCTATCGCTCTCACAAGGTTAATACACATTTCCTCTCACTCGAAATTTACTGTTTGTATAACCCTAGAGACCTGGTGGTATAGAGTTGACTTAGTAGCTGGGAAATGTGTAACTCAGGAGTATTTTGGGAAATCGCGAGGGTTGGGCTTGGGTCAGCCTGGTTGGAGACTGATCCCATCATTTTGGCATGCTACCACTCCTGACTTGGCCACTTGAAAAGAGACAGACGCAACCGAAGAGACCGCCAGTGGAAGAGAGTCTCCTTCAATCTGAGTTCTCGACCATTCCAGCATGCAGTGGTCATCACCAGTGACTTGATTTTGCCCCCTTTTGACCACGCTAAAGTCTGGATCACACAGCGTACTTTTACAGCCTCCTCCCCATTTCCCACCTACCCATCATCGTGAGTGCACGCTCGTCACCATGGCAGCCCACTTGCTCACTTTTGTGGTGGTGCCCTACCTGCTGCAGACCATGCTGTTCTGCTGACTCTTAGTCGTTTGTGTGATGATGGCCCCACCTCCCGAGAAGATGAAACTAGTAGTTCTGATTCTGGAGAAGGAGATATTGGAGAAGGTGGACGTGGGATGGTCGACTTCCCATATCCTAAGAGAATTCAACCTGGCCTGCTGTACATTGTTCAATATCAAGAAAGCCCAGGACAAACTTGCCCAGTACATGGCTGACTTCGCATCGAAGACCAAACGCAATGTGCAGAGGAAGATTATGTACTCTCCCACGTTTGCAGAAATTGACCCCTCCATGCTGATTTGGTACTGTCAACAATGTGCTGCTGGTGTGCTGGTGTGTGGTGCAGTCACAAGGTTACATGACACCCCAGACTTCAAGGCATCCAAGGGTTGGCCCTTGCTTTCAAGTTATGACATGAACTTAAAAACTCTAAGGCCCATAGTGAAGCTTTGGATGCCAACGAGGAGGGATTAGAAGAGTTTCAGCAGAAGGTGAAAGGCTTGATCAACAGGGAGGGTCTCGCTGTCGGTCAAGTCTACAACACTGATGAAACTGGTCTATTCTATCACTCGCTGCCAACGAACACCCTAGCAGAGGAGAGGAGAAGCGTGTACCTGGACCAAAGCTCTCCAAGCAGTGGATATCTGTTGCACCAATGCTAATGGCATGCACCAGCTCAAGCTCGTTATTGTTGGCCGTGCAAAGCAGCCTCGGTGGCCTCATGGGGTGATGGATGTCCCTGCTGTCGTATGATACCATTCTGTGAAGGCTTGGTTCACAGCCAAGATCTTCAAAGACTGGTTTCACCAGCACTTCATCAAGGAGGTCATCCATTATTGGACAAAGATACTGGGAATCAAATGCAACCAGGTAAAGGCTCTCCCTCTCGTGGACGATGCACCTGTGCATCCATCCAATAAGCAGTTGGTGGCTGAGAATGGCTGCATTAGGTGCTTGTTTTTGCCACCGAATACGACTGCTCTTATCCAACCAATGTACCAAGGAGTGATCATGGCAACGAAGAGGCTGTATTGTCGGAAGTTCCTGGACAAGGTGATGGTTTTTCTCAAGGACGAGGATGAGCGCAGGGAGGGACATGACATGCGAGGCCAGTGGACTGTGGAAAATCTTTATTGCTACAACCTGAAGTCATTCCAGCTGAAGAGTCACACTATCGTGACCATGAAATAGGATATAAAAACCCACACTGGCAGACGAAAAAAGATGTATTCCAAACAGTTCCGGCGACAGCTGTCGCCCTCTTCAGTGGATCTACAGACCAAGAGTGGTACATACAAATGCTGAGAAGCTGCTTATATGCAGGGTGAGGACACGTTTTCCCAACCACACCTGATGTGACCTCACCTGACTTTCCCTCTACTCTGTCCACGACCTGAGTGAGGGATTACAAGGGGCGGCAAGGACATTGCCACTAATCCTCTCATCACTGGATCTAATTTATACATTCCTTCACTATGATTAAAATTATTATATCTCTCTATACATACAGCTTCCACAATCCTACGTTTCTTATAATTACTACATTTGTACAATATTTGGCTAGAATTCCAGTCGATTCTATGGTCGTTTTCCGAAGAGTGAACGTACACTGCGTTATTTATGCTGCCTATCTTACAAGCATACTTGTGTTCCTTAATGCGAGTGTCCAAATCCCTTCCCGTTTCACCAATAGAAACCAAATCACAGTCTCTACATGGAATTTTGTATACCCCTGCAGTTTTGTTACTAATTGGTTTATTCTTTACCAGCATTGATCTTAAGGTGGAAGTATATCTAAATGCAATGATTACATCCAGATCATGACTCACAGACTTCACCAAGCTAAGATTTGACACGTACGGAACCGTGATGTATGGCTTATTTTGCTGACTATTGAAGATGTAATTAGTTTCTTGGAAGAAAAATTACCTAATTGTAACATTGATCTCGGCATGCTACATGATGTCTTTCTCCAACTTATTAGCCTGTGTGTTCAGTGTAATGCATTTTCTTTTGGTGATCAGTTTTTATGCAAAAGTTTGGTATGGGTATGGGCTCGCCCCTCTCTCCAATTCTTAGTAACCTGTACATGGAATATTTTGAATCCAACCTTCTTACCACCATATCTCCTCAAAATTTAATTTGGTATAGGTATGTTGATGATGTATTTTCATTTTGGCCAGACGTATACGTTAACTTTGACGAGTTTCTTACAAAATTAAATGCACTAGTTCCCTCAATTAAATTTAAAGTTGAATGGGAAAATAATGGTTCCCTTCCATTTTTAGATGTATTTGTGCACAGGGATGAACTTGGGACACTTAGCTTTTCTGTATACAGGAAACCAACCCAGTGCAATTTGTATATACATTATTATTCATATCACCACAGTTCCACTAAAATGTCAGTTATTTCTTCTATGTTCCTTAGAGCACTCAGAATTAGTAGTCCCCAACATCTGGATACGGAAAACGCCAAGATATGGAAAATATTTTTAGATCTAAAATATCCCAGTTGGTTTATAAGGCAAGCGTATTTTAAAGCCAGAAAAGCCTTTTTTGTACCTAGACCAACATCACAAAGTCAGCAAAATAAGCCATACATCACGGTTCCGTATGTGTCAAATCTTAGCTTGGTGAAGTCTGTGAGTCATGATCTGGATGTAATCATTGCATTTAGATATACTTCCACCTTATGATCAATGCTGGTAAAAAAAAAACCAATTAGTAACAAAACTGCAGGGGTATACAAAATTCCATGTAGAGACTGTGATTTGGTTTCTATTGGTGAAACGGGAAGGGATTTGGACACTCGCATTAAGGAACACAAGTATGCTTGTAAGATAGGCAACATAAATAACGCAGTGTACGTTCATTCTTCGGAAAACGACCATAGTATCGACTGGAATTCTAGCCAAATATTGTACAAATGTAGTAACTATAAGAAACGTAGGACTGTGGAAGCTGTATGTATAGAGAGATATAATAATTTTAATCATAGTGAAGGAATGTATAAATTAGATCCAGTGATGAGAGGATTAGTGGCAATGTCCTTGCCGCCCCTTGTAATCCCTCACTCAGGTCGTGGACAGAGTAGAGGGAGAGTCAGGTGAGGTTACATCAGGTGTGGTTGGGAAAACGTGTCCTCACCCTGCATATAAGCAGCTTCTCAGCATTTGTATGTACCACTCTTGGTCTGTAGATCCACTGAAGAGGGCGACAGCTGTCGCCGAAACTGTTTGGAATACATCTTTTTTCGTCTGCCAGTGTGGGTTTTTGTATCCTGAAGTCATTCATCGACAACTGGGCCAGTGCATGGAGGGAAGTCTTTGTCAAGACTCTGGAAAGTGGTTGGTCTCATCTGCTTCTCAGACTCAATGTGGTGCACAGCTTTCTAAGTTTTGACATGGATGACTTGCATGTGTGTCTTCATGCGGCTGGCGACGAGGTGGATGTGGACGAAATGCATGAGTGGTTGGGTGATGACGAGGGCAATCCTGGGTATCAGATCATGTCTGATATTGAGATCGCATCTTCAGTTGCAGGTACTATTGCGGTCAGGAGTTCTTAACCACCCTTGTCCAGCCAACCAGTGTATGTGGCAGAGTCGCATTCACGAGCACAGAAGTTGCCTTCGATGCATTCCTGTCAAAAAATATCCCATCATCTTTGGGCTTATACTAATGGATAAAGCAATAGTAATATTTACACTGAAGGTTTGACTCTGATATCACGAATATATCATACTGATTATTAATAACTTGTTTCTCGTATAGAGCCAAGCAAGTGATAAATATGTATATTTGGTTCCACTCCATGACGTCCTGTAGGTTTGAACCAGCGAACACAGAGTGAACAAGTTTGAAACATTTATTTGTTAACAAGAGAGAGAGAGAGAGAGAGAGAGAGAGAGAGAGAGAGAGTAGCGGGTGCCTGTGAATTTTAGAGGAATGAGGTGGAGAAATGAGGTGCTCAGCACAGTTAAACAGGGATTTTTCCTTTCGTTTCGGTTGGCTTTATATGCCTAAATGACTAAATGAAGGTAAATTATAAGATATAATAACTGAATGACGAAGTGGTTATAGGGTCTGGCTAATCGTTGTTTGGTCCAAGGTGTGCAGGGGTAAGCCTAATTCCAGGCAACGGTCGCTGTTAAAAGTTGGATATTTTAGGTCCAACTTATTGTAAATATTCCATGTATGTTTACAGTACGTGTGTGCCCCTATGGACCTATTTTCATCCCATGAATATTTTTATCAATGGACATTTTCACCACTCGGAGCACAATCCCCCATGGACCTATTTTCCTTAATGACTTTTTTTTTTTTGTTCAAAGACGCCTACTTTTCTACGTAACCTATTTTCCCACGAACTAATTTTCCCCATTGATGTATTTTCTCCCCACGGACTAATTTTTCCGTCGACCTTGAATCTCTCCATGGATACAGGTTTCCTACATGGTCGTATACCCATGGATGTATTTTTCATAAATGAACCTATTTTCCCAATAAACCTGTTATCCGACGTGGTTATATCACCTACTGATGCGTGCAGTTGAAACAGACCTCTTAACCAACAGACGTATTGCACGATGGACCTATTGTAACCCACTGGATATATATATACCTACTTCAGCATGATTCCAGAATAATATCCCCTGTGGACCGATTCTCCGGACACTAAACTCTTCCCAACTCGGACATTAACTCATATCACCTAGTCCCAGTGGCCTGTTTTCCCACAATCCGTCCATCCACCTGCACACCCACCCATCAACGCACATACCCACAACCTTACTCAATACAGTATGTCTCAAAAGTAGGACGACACAAACCCGTCTCTTGCCTTGTCCTACTAGTAGCCCCACCACCCACCCCGCTTAAACAATGCACGAACCCTACTCCACCCCACTTAACCAGCCCAACAACCCTTTCCCCTCCCTCTCGCCCACCCACTCCACCTAATCCGCCTGTGAAACAACCAGCCTACACTAACCAATCCACCCACCCAGTCACCAACCGACCAACCCGCATACCATGCTCCACAAGTCAGATGACTCTCAATTCAACACACACGCGCACACACACACACACACACACACACACACACACACACACACACACACACATAGGCGGGGTGGATTTCCTTACACGAAAGATGAGTCTCACCGCTTAACTCAGTCTGTTGGCAGAAAATAGTACCTGGTACTCTTTACAGGGAGTTTGCCAGGCCGTAGATAAGGGGCTTCATTCCGGCTACATACACATGATTTTATGCGATACGAGTAAATAAGGTGCTCGAGCTAAACAGGGAATTTTTCCTTTGGCTGATGAAGGAGTTTAATCCCAGGATAACGTCTCGTCGGACATAATGAAAGATGGGTTGTATTCTGGGTAACGCCAGTTGACTTTGTCAAATTATTAGGCAGGCCGCGTAACTTCTGTTAAATGCATTATGTTCGCATTTTTTTCTCTCTCTGGTGGTTGGCACCTAGAGATTTTTGGCAAACTCATGAGTATTTTTCTCATTAACTGGATATCTCTCTCTGGACAAGGAAGCAAATTACTTTCTTAAGCACAGTTTTTTGTTAAACCAACAGCATTTATCTCCTAATTCATTACTTCAACGAAAGCAATCCTAAAAAAAAATTATCACAAAGCAATGCAAGTTCTAGTGACTGATGGAGGAAATAATCACACTGTGGCCTGTTTTCAATGGATCACAGAAATCCAGGGTTTCTCATCCCTTGCATTTCCCTGTGCCAGTCTGCCTCCATCTCATTATTCCAAAATTCACAGGCGCCCACCATACACGCTCTCTCTCTCTCTCTCTCTCTCTCTCTCTCTCTCTCTCTCTCTCTCTCTCTCTCTCTCTCTCTCTCTTCTGTTAACAAATAAATGTTTCGAACTTGTTCACTCTGTGTTCGCTGGTTTAAACCTACAGGACGTCATGGAGTGGAACCAAATATATATATTTTTCACTTGCTTGGCTCTATACGAGAAACAAGTTATTAAATAATCATTATGATATATTCGTATTATCAGTCAAACCTTCAAAGTAACTAGTACTATTTCTTTATCCATTAGTACAAGCCCAAAGCTGAAGGGATATTTTTCGACAGAAATGCATCGAAGGCAACTTCTGTGCTCGTGAATGCAATTCTGCCACATTCACGGGTTGGCTGGACGAAGGTGGCTAAGAACTCCTGGCCGCAATAGTACAAGTACCCAGCTTGAAGATTCCAGTGAGAACGGCAAGGATGAGGCGGACTCCTCTCAGTGCACCACTACTTCAGCCATCCCCAATCTGAGCGCACTCCAGGAGCATGTTGAGTTCATTCTGGACTACCTTGAACACCCAGACTGCGACAGGGAGATGGGGCCCCTAGGACTTGTGGAGGAAGTGAGCGCTTTTAGGCAGCGCATCATCACTTGCCAGAATCGTCGTTCCTTACGTCAATCAACCACTGCCAGTTTCTTTAGACCAGTGACCCGCGCCATGCCCAGCCCTAGCTCCACACCACTGCCTCACCAAGACAGGCCTTCCACCTCCGAGCCACAGCCCAGCACGTCGGCCACGATGGAGTCGCCACTTGCCATGAGTTTGCAGCTTTCTTCGGAGTCGTCAGCAGTGGATTGTCCATCACAACATCCTAGCAACGCACCCCTCGGCCGCCTGCAACACCTACTTTCAGATTCTGACAGTGAATAAACAGTAAAAACTCGCCACTAGACCACGGGGGAATTTACTGTGTTGTGCATGTTACAACCAGAATGTGCATTTGAAAGACTGCATTTGAAATCCTGGAGATCATAGGAAGCAGGAAATACAGACAGAGGGAGACAGTTCCAGAGTTGACATGTTGCATAAATGAAGGACTGGGACTAACGGTTACCTCTTGCATTAAAGAGCTGGACAGAAAAGGGATGAGAGTTTGCTGCTAGACGGGTGATACGCGCCCGTTGTAGAAGTGGAGGGATGCAAGCAGACAGTTCAGAGGAGCAGTGACCACTGAAGTAGCAATAGAAAAGAGATAAAGATACAACAGTACTGGGGAAGAGACAGAGGCTGAAGGGAGCCAGTAAGAGGAGGAGAGTTAATGAGACGAAAAGCCTTTGACTCCACCCTATTGAGAAGAGCTGTACATGAGGAACCTCCCCACACATGAGAGTTGTACTCCACACAGGGTCGGATAAAATCCGTCTATAGAGTCAACAATTGTGCAAGGGTATTGAAGGAATGGAGTCAGGTTAGCACACTTAATCTCTTGGAAGAAGATTTTACAAGAGATGTAATATGATCTTTCCAAGATAAGTCCCGAGTGAATGAAACCCCAAGCATATTCAAGGATGATCCAGGATTAATTTGAATATTATTAAGCATTAGTGGGTACACCTGTGGAACATTTTGTCTTGTTGATAGGTGTAAGAACTGAGTTTTTGATGCATTAAAAACAACAAGATTATTTTTACCCCAGTCGGAGATACGAGCCAAGTCAGACATTAAGTGTGCCATAGCCTCATCCTTTGTTTGTTGAAGTAACTGCTGAGATAGGCGTTGCGGGAACGGAATAGAAAGGTGAAGGGTGGATTCATCAGCATATGAGTGGATAGGGTTCACTGTACAGCGTAGAAGGTCATTGATGAAAAAAAAAAAGAAGAGATTTGGTGATAGGACAGAGCCCTGAGGAAAACCATTGTCGATAGATCTAGGAGAAGAACGATGACCGTCTACAATAGCGGCTATAGAACGACCATAAAGGAAGCTAGAGATGAAGGCACAGATAGAAGGACAGAAACCGTAAGGAGGGAGTTCGGAAATTAAAGATTTTTGCCAGACTCAATCGAAAGCCTTTGAGATGCCAAGTGCAATAGCAAAGCTTTCACCAAAGACCCGAAAGAAGGATGACCAGGAGTCTGAAACGTAGGTGAGAAGATAGCCAGTGGAGCGTCACTGATGGAAACCATACTGACGATCAGAGAGAAGGTTGTGATAGGAAAGATGCTTTAAAATTTTTCATTTAAGAAATGACTCAAAAACTTTTGAGAGACAGGATACTAAAGCAACTGGACGATAGTTAGAGGGTTGGGAATGGTCACCCTTCTTTGGGACTGGCTGAATGAGACCAAATTTCCAGCAAGAAGGAAAGGTACAAGTTGGTAGACAAAGGCGAAAGAATTTGCCTAGGCAGGGTGTAAGCACAGAAGCACAGTTCTTGAGAACAACAGGAGGGACTCCATCAGGCCCATAGGCCTTGTTAGTATTGAGGCCTGTGATGGTAGAAAATACATCAGCTGAAAAAAATTTAATGTCAGCCATGAGGAAGTCAGAGGGGGGAAGTGATGGAGGAACAACACCGGAATCGTCTAAGGTGGAATTGGAAGAGAAAGTCTGAGCAAATAGATCTGCTTTATCAGTAGAAGAAATATAGCTACAGAGCCATCAAATTAGAAAAGAGGAGGGAAGGATGATGAGGTAAAGTTGTTAGAAAGGTTTTTGACAAGGTGCCAGAAGGAGTGAGAAGAATTCGAGTTGGAGAGTTGAGAGCACTTAGTACGAATGAAATTATATTTAGCAGAGAGAAGAACAGACTTAGCACGATTCCGGGCAGAAACGAATAAAAGATGTGATTCAGGGGTGGGTTGGCTCCAGAACCTTTTATCGGCCCTATCCTTGTTGTGGACAGCATTAGAACAAGTGTGATTAAACCAAGGCTTTCTTACATTAGTCAAAGGATATGAGAAAGGAATGTATGCTTCCATGCCCAAAAGAATAACCTCCGTAATGCACAAGGCACACTCAGATTGCTCCCGGCCACGGAAGCAATAATCATTCCAGGGAAAATCAAAGAAGTACTGCCTGAGGGCCTCCCAACCTGCAGCTCCAAAGTACCACAGACGACATTTCTTTGGAGGTCCACAGGCAGTACCGGAGCGATAAGACAGGTTAAGGTGGTAAGGTTTTGATCGGAGGAGTGCAACAGAAAGAAATTAACAGTGTAAGCAGAAGGATTAGTTGTGAGGAAGAGGTCAAGTATGCTGCAGCTCTCTCCAAGGCGGTCACAGATATGGGTAGGGTGCTCTACAAGCTGCTGTAGGTCATTAAGGATAGAAAAAGTGTAGGCTTGTTCACCAGGTCCTCTCTTTCTGATGTGCGTGTGTGTGTGTGTGTGTGTGTGTGTGTGTGTGTGTGTGTGTGTGTGTGTGTGTGTGTGTGTGCATGGAAGAAGAAGAGCACAAGATTGTTCCCTCCAAGAAATGATAAAATATAGCAATAGAAAGTCAAATTTAAGATCCGTTCAGTTTGAAATACCTGGATACACTGCGATTAGAAGACTGAAGATCATAAGCAGTAGGAAAAACAAAGGAAGACATTTCCAGAGTTGACCTGATGCATACATGAAGGACTGGGAGTAATAATTATCTTGCGCATCAGAGAGCCGGACAGAAAACTGACGAGAGAGTGTTGCTACATGGGTTCTATGCACCCGTCGTAGTGGGGGACAGGTGGTTTATGGAAGTAATGACCTCTGAAGTAGCGATAGAACTGAGATATAGGTGCAAGAGTGCGATGAGGAGACAGAGGTTGAAGGAAGCCAACAAGAGGGGGACAGCTGATCAGATGAAAAGCATTGGACTCCATCTTTTTGAGAAAAGCTGTATTTGGGGAGCATCCCCACACACAAGAGCTGTACTTTGCATGTGGACGAATTAAACCCTTGTATAAAATCAACAATTGTGCAAGGGAAATGAAGTCATGGGGTCAGCTTAGCACACGTAATCTTTTGGAAGCATATTTTATAAGAGAGATAAAACAGTATTATTATCTTTCCAAGATTAATCCCGAAAGAATGAAAGCCCAAGTGTGTTCATTGATGATGTAGGATTGAGCTGGATATTGTTAATAATTAGAGGATACTCCCGCAGGAGAGTGTGATAGGTTGAAAGATGTACGAACTGAGTTTCTGATACATTAGAAACAACAAGGTTACTTTTATCCCAACCAGAGATATAAGCCTAGTCAGACTTTAGGTGTGCCATAGCCTCATCCCTTAACTGTTGAAGTAGCTGCTGAGATGGATGGTACAATAAGTGAAAGGAAAGGCAAAAGGTGGTGTCATCAACATACGAGTGGATAGGGTTTATTTTACAGCTTAGATGGTCATTGATGATTGGAAGGAAGAAAGTTGGTGACTGGACACCACTTTTGATAGCTCATAGAGACGAACAGTGGCCATCTACGACAGGAGCATTAGAACGACCAGTAAGGAAGCTAGAGATGAAAGTACATATCGAAGGGTATTAACCGGATGAGGGCAGATTGAAAATTAATAATTTATGCCAGACTCAATCGAAAGTCTTAGAGATGTCAAGAAAAATGGCAAAGCTTTCGCCAAAGCCCAGAAAGGAGGATGACTAAGAGTCTGAAAGGATGGTGAGAAGATTGTCAGTGCAGCGTCCCTGGTTGGACTCATACTGGTGATCGGAATTAAGTTTATGATAGGAAAGGTGCTTCATTTTTTTTTTTTTTTTTTGCTATGAGTATATTTATAAACTTTAAAAATAGAGGAAGTTAAAGCAACTGGGCAATAGTTAGAGGGCTGGAAATGTTCACCCTTCTATGGAGGAAGAATGAGAGCAAACTTCCAGGCACAAGGAAAGGAACGAGTCAACAGATAAAGGCACAAGCGTGTACCTAGGCAGGGTGTAAGCACAGAAACACAATTCTCGAGGACAGCAGGAGGGACCTTATGAGGACCATATGCCTTATTAGTATTAAGGCCATTGAGGGCAGGAAGTACATCAATTGATGAAATTTTAATGTCAGCAATGAGGAAGTCATAGGAGGGAAGTGATGCATGAAAGTGGAACTGATGGAGAGAGTATGAGCATAGAGTCCGGCTTTTTCAGTAGAAGAAACAGGTAAAGAATCATCAGAGAGGAAAAGAGAAGGGAAGAATGATGGAGTAAAGTTGTTAGGAAGGATTTTGGTGTGATGCCAGATCGAGCAGAGAATTTGTTTGTATTAAATTATGCTCATCAGAGCGAAGAACAGACACAGCACGGCTCCTCTCAGTTCATCCTTCATATCATCCTCAGCCCTCTACATGTTTGCTGTAATATATATATATATATATATATATATATATATATATATATATATATATATATATATATATATATATATATATATATATATATATCTCAGTTTTGTCCCCAGCCTTTTAAACTTTGCCTTCATACTGCTATGCAGTTTTAATACTTTTCATTTCTATCTCCTCAATCTTCTCAGTAACCCTCTGCACCTGTTGTTTAAGATCAGACTTCTAAAGAAATGTTCAGCAATATCCACACAGTTTCCGCGCGATGAAATTTTAAGTGAGACCCAGATTTCTTAAACAACTTGTATCCTGCATTGCTCTGTCCCTCACCATTTGCAAGAACCAAGTATTTACAACAGTCTCAGCACAGCTCCTCCTTTTTCATTTACCTGTGTTCAGCCCTCTTACATTACAATGGCCCAAAATCTCCATTGTTTACGTTTTCTTGCATTCTGATACATTAACCTCCACAATATTAAGCTGCAGTAAAAAATAATGATGTAAGAGTAGGAAAAACTTGCTAAACACACTCTTACATATGCTGTTCTTCACAAAACACACTCAAGTAAGGCTACATAGAACAGCAGTGGCACTTATGGCTATGATATGTTGTACAGTTGTTTCTAGCCAGTAGAAACAATCAGAAACAGCTCTAGTTACGTCTAGTCACCAACCAGTCACTTGTAGTCGACCTAATGTAGTGTGCTGGTGTCTTGAGAGGTCCTGTCAGGTATAATCTTGGCCTTAGTCTGCCGTCATATCCTGAACATCTGTCAGACACTTTCATATCCCGTACGTCTAGGGTATCAGAAAGTGCTTTGCAGTTACGTAGATAGGCTCTTTTGATTCACAGACAGGACGTGTCGAACAAAAATATTTAATATATCTCGCCAAATGTGTTGTGTCAAATGATCTGTGTATCATAGAATATTGACAGGAGTATACTGGGGGCTCCATCAGCGGTGTGCGTGTTGGGGTCTGTGCTTCGATACACTTTCCAATACTCCTCCTGATACAACTCTCACTCATCTGATATCCCAGATCACTCCCATCACAGCCTCTGACACACCACTAAACACATCCCACAGGTGTCCTTTGTTACTGAACACACATTTCAAATAAACCCCACATGCACATCACACGCACCTCAGACGCACTTTAGATGTACACAAGACACGTCACCAGCACCCCTCATCCCTAATATATCACACATAATGCTTGCATCCCACCCTTCAGAACGGGATAATAATCCAGAAAATGACTGAATTTATGGACACCACTGGATCTGAGTGCCCATCAGTATGCACTAAAAAGAAAGCGAGATGGGGGAAGACAGGAGCAAGAAGGGACTGGGAAAAATGAAGGAGTGAGACAGAAACTCAAAGGATGGAACAAGTAGTAGAAGAACGAGAGAGAGAGAGAGAGAGAGAGAGAGAGAGAGAGAGAGAGAGAGAGAGAGAGAGAGACAGACAGACAGACAGACAGACAGACAGACAGACAGATAGACAGACAGAGATCAGAAGAAATTGGATAAGTAAAGTAGATGTGCAGTTTCTTCCTATGCATTCAGAGGAAACATGGAAAGTGTATACCTAGTGTGCAATATGTATGCCGATTTCACTGAAATCCATGTGCTAATTTCTCCATGATTCTGGTCGTTTGAGGTTTTTGGAGGGGGGGCTGATCCCTCAAGAATCTTTGGGGAGTATGTTCCACCAATATTGCATTACCGATGAGAGTTCATTGTACAATAACTACTAAGATTTCAAAGCAATATTTGCCCTCCTTTCACTTTCTGAGAATTTTTAATTACGTTAGGGAGCTGACCCCCCTAAATACCATTGTTGGATAAGTATATACAGTGGAAGAAGTTTGAAGTAATCAGACGAATTCAGTTCACCTCAATCTTTCTCCTGTTTTTGATTGTTTTCATTTTTGGAAGGGGGACTGACCTCCCTAAGAATTAAACAGAGGGGATGCTCCCCCAATTATCGGATTACGGATGAGAGTCCATTGTACAACATGTATTAGGGTATCAAAGCTGTATCTGTCCCCCGCCTCCAAGTTCTATTATGTATCATTTGTATATTGGAGGGGCTCACCCCCCTGAAAAAAATGGTAGAAGATTTTATATATTGGAAGACATTATCAAGAAACTAGATGAACTTAACTGACAAGTTACATTGAAATCCATATGTTCACTTCCCCTTTTTTTTATCGTGTTTAGTTTTGGGAAGTGAGCTCACCCCCAGAGAATCATTAAGGACGTGAAATTCTCAAAATATTGCATTATAGATAAGATTTCCCCGCCATACCTCTCCTCATCCCTTCCCAGCAAAATTCCGATGTACTGTAGAAGTCTGTGCTGCTCCTACCGTAACTGCCAGCCAGTCTGGGAGTAGGACTCCCATCAACTGTAGCTAGTGTCCCCAGTGAGAGAAAACTCTCCATGATCTCATACATTCTCGGTGTTCTGAGGTTGAAAACTATGACTACATAAAGTATTTGTCAGGATCACTCGGGGTCATCCACTGCCCATGGAGGTGGCCATTGGGGATTTCATCCTGCCTAAGAAGTGGCAGCAGGAAAGATATACTGTACCATTGTCCCAAATTTTATTATTTTTGGTACAAAAGAAAATGGTATTGTTCCCCCACAGTAGCTATTGTCCAGTGCTGCCTCGTCGAGTCAGTACAGGTGACTGGAGTTACCTCTTAGCAATCCATCATTTGAAAACCCGCTCCCAGAGGCTCAGGGTACATCAGGTAATCTCACAGAGAGTCACTCACAGTCTCCCGCTTGTTCTTGTAGGGTAAAATTTCATGTTTCAAAACTGATCATTGCTTGACTTCTCTCCTGCCCACCCAGTTCTCACCACCTGGACTTCAATAAATTAGCCATACATACTAAGTGGTGAGTCATAGTCATGACACAGGCAGCTAGCATATGTACTGGGCCGTAAAACATAGCCTCGACAGGCAGCGGCTTGTGAGAGCGCAATCCAACAAGTGCCGACTGCCAAGGCTGCTGCTACACTCACATACTGGGATGCACCCATCCATCAACCATGAAAGTGGCTCCTCTTCAATGCCCAGTGATCCATAAAGTCTCCACCTAGTGACCAGGGAACACTTGCAGTGGTGTGTTGAAGAACTGGTGAGTACTATGGTCATTTACTGGGTGTTCTAAGTGGTTTAGTTACTGACATAAGATGTTCTGAAAATGGGCGATTTTGATGATTTTGCCTGCTCTAGTGAAGCAATGGCCTTCAGTTCCTTGCAGCCATTCCTATAAGTTGGTAGAAGGTGCTAGGAATCCCACGGTGTAGGAATAAGTTTATACATAAAAATAAATAAATAAAAACTAGAAATTTTTTCATTCGAACTCTCAATGAGGCTGGTAAAATGGAAGAACTTATTTCAGTGTCCAAAGAATTCAATACAGATATTTGTGATCTTACAGAAACGAGGCTGCTTGGACTTCATTAAATGAATTTGGAAGATGGTATTGCTTTGTTGGTGTCATTAAGGAGTGATGGAAATCATTACCAAGGAGTTGGATTAGTGTTGTGCAGAGATGCTTGCAAGGAACTATGTGAGTTTGAGCCAATTAATAAACCATTGCTTCACTCTTATTTAAAATCTGACCATGGTAATATCATTATGGTGGCTGGGTATGCTCCGATAAATGAGGCTGCAGATGAAATGATGAGTTTTATGAGAAGGTGCAGGGTGTGATAAACAGAGTCGCAAGACTTGTGTGAGTTTGCATTGGTGATTTCAATGCGATTGTTTAGTTGTAGGGATGGCTTTGAAGACTGTATGGGTAAGGAGGGTGTTGGTATAAGGAACGAAAATGGGGTGCGATTTGGAAGCTTTTGTTTGGTAGATCACCTTGCGATTGGTGGACTATCTTTGAGCACAGAAAAATACATAAAGCTATCTGGATTTTGCCCTGTGGTAAGTATTGTAACCAGACTGACCACACTGCAGTTAGCAGAGGGCATAGGGGTTATTTGCAAAATGTTTGTTTAAAAAAGGGTGGCAGATATAGGTAGTGATCATCAACTTGTGTCAAAGACTAAAATAAAACTTAAGAGAAATGTTAATCGTAATGGTACAAAAGGTATTAAGTATGATTTTGGTGAGCTGAGAAATTATGAGAACACGAAAGAAAAGTTTTGGTGGGACTGTAGGAAGCAGTTACTAGTCTTGCAGACCTTGATGGGATATGAAGTCAATGATACTAATCATGTACAGAGACGTGAAAAAGGTTTTGCATGAGCGTGCTAGGGTTACTATTAAGAAAAAGGGAAAGGCAAGAAGGAGAAAGTGGTCCATCATGGCAGCTTTTAAATCCTACCATAGGGGGAACATAGCTCCATGTGGAATAGGATAGGCCCCTTGAAGGGGTAGTACGTCTATGGAGCAATAGGTATATTCCCCATGAGGGATACATGTAGGTGATGGAGGACCAGGTATGTCCTCCCGTCCTCTATAACAATTAAATGCCTTCATGAAGAAACAGATTTCTCTCACAAAAGGGGGAGTATATCCAGGAGGGAAAGGTTGGTTCCTCTTGCATTGGGAACGGGGCAACGACGGATACAGGAGAGGCCCCCCTTCATAACTGAGGCTAAGTCCAATGGGAATGGGTACATTCCACCATGCGAGTAAAATTAACTCGTTGGGTATTATGGAAGCCTTACAGTATCTGAAAGTAACAGCCATCTATTGTAGGAACAGGTCCCTGTATCAATAATATTTCCTTGAGGAAACAGATCCATAGTGTAGTTTCCTTTTTAGAAAGGTAAATGAATTCTTGAGAGTAATTTTAGAAACAGTCGACCATGAGGAAAGAGCTATAACTGGAGAACTAAGTCTTCTAAACTAGGTGGACGGGCAGAGAAGGAGAGAAGAGGAAAAAGAAAGATAAGTGTAGAGCAAGAGTGAGAGATGGGAGGAAATAATTGAGAAAGAGAGAGAGAGAGAGAGAGAGAGAGAGAGAGAGAGAGAGAGAGAGAGAGAGAGAGAGAGAGAGAGGAGTTTTGTGTTAGGTGGAGGAGGAAGGAGGAGATTTGTGTTGGGTGGAGGAGGAATGAGAAGAGATTTGTGTTAGGCGGAGAAGGAGGGAGAGAGGCAGAAAGAAGAGGGACGCTGAGTATTGTCGAGGGCAAGGGAGGGAAGGAGAAGGGGGAGGATACACGTATGGTAAAAGGGGGAAGAGCAAGAACAAAGAGTGGGTCAGAAATTTTATATCAGTTTGCACGACATAATTATCTGAATTAATCAGGTATGTGTGCTACTTTGTCACTCTTCTAGGGTTGCACTAAAAATTAACTGAATAATTTCCTAATAAAGCTTCGTCAGTAAAGTGTCTGAATGAAAGGGTTACATATTCCTGTCACGTTAACATGTAAGTTTAATTATCGCTCAGCATCCACACTACATTCATTCATCATTATAATACTCGAGACCTGAGACCAACCAGCCTCAAGAAGGAAAGTAAACACAGAGAATGAGTGGTGATTGTACTAGTGGTGAACTTGGAATACATTCTGGCTAACTTTTACAGCCAGGATAATTTATAATGCGTTTCGTGCGTGATGTCCTGATAGTAGAGGGCAACCTCAACGTGTGGTTTTACTTATAGTAGACAGGTCAGTCATATTATGCCTAATTGAATTACCTTTACTACTTTTCATCATCCCACCTGTCATGTTACCATTTACAACTTGGTTAATTACTGACTACTCCTACCACTGTCTGCAAATGTTTATGAAAACAAACTATACACATTGACATCCATACACACTGACAATTCAGGGAGAGTAACAGCTTTCAGCACTTTATCGTCAACCAAACTCAATGTACCGCCTATAAGATACGGTTGGAAATTCATATGCAAGATAGCACTGGGATTGAGTATGAGGTGGAGAAGAATTATGGAATATGGAATAAGAACAAGGAAAAAACAATCAATATATCGAACATTTTTCCCCTTACACAGTAACACCAAAGTTATTGCCGCTGTAAATAATAATATTCAATGAGAAACAGATTCTCCTACAGCACTGGTCCAGCTATGTATACAATATTAAGATCAACAAAAACAACAAGAACAATTACAAAGGATGCACACATTGTATTTATATACCACGTTGCTTATGACGAATGGAAAAAAACAAAATTTATGCAGATCGTTTTGTGAAGAAATGTAATCAAGTTTTAAAATGGTTTCACACTGCGTGAACGGCTGCGTGGTGCATTTAACTGAGTACGCTGTTTCATAGTTCTACTTGTGCTTTCTCTTGGATGCTATATCTCCACATCTCCTAAACCCGGCAATCCCAAGACCCTTCATATCACTTAGCTCTTCCTAGCTCACGACGAATCTCTTCAGCTCAATAGCGAATTTCCATCTCTAGGCTTTCGTTACAGCCTTCAGTAACCCATTCATAACAAGAAATCTCTGCTTAACTAGAGGGGCGCTCAGTGGTACGCATCTCTCCGACAAGGGCAACGTAATTTCCAAATCACTCTTCAAATTCGGTTAGGTTTTCCCATCACTGAATAGGGTTTCACACACACACACAAACACACACACACACACAAAATGTTTTCCGGATACAGAATCTGTAATACGATCTGGATCGGTCCTAAAAGTTAATCGATTGTTCCCTAGGACATGGGCAATCTACCAACCAAATTTGGTCCAAATTTCTCTTTTTGTTTTTGAGTAGTCCGGATAAAAGATAAACAAATAAACAAACAAACAGGGGTGAAAACGTACTCTACTTGTTCGTTAAAATAAATTTATGTGATATGACGGCAGGAATACTCTCTTTCTGTATATCTGTCTATCTATTCATCCCACCCTAGGGTGGGAAAGGAGGTTCGGACGATGATGATGATGATGATGAATATATATACATACTGTATCTCTCTCTCTCTGTATATATATATATATATATATATATATATATATATATATATATATATATATATATATATATATATATATATATATATTTATGCCAGACGCCTTAATACCGTAAGGGGTGGCCACAAGCATATCGCCTCCATCTCACTCTGTCCTCGGCCATTTCACTACCCTGTTCCAACCTCACACCCCCCCTCTCTCATATACCTCTCCACTCCATCCCTTCATCTCATCCTTGGCCTCTCCCTCCCTTTCCACCACTCCACCTCACTCACATACACTCTCCTCGTCAGTCTTTCACTCTCCATTCGCTCCACATGGCCAAACCACATCAGTGTGTTTCTCCTAACCCTTCCAGTCACATCCACATCCACACCACAACAGTCCTTCACTTCCTTGTTTGTCAGTTTCGCCATGTGACTCCACATGCTCCTCTCAAATAACTTATTTCCACACCTCTCACTCTTGTCTCCTGTCCCTCCAACAAGGTCCAAGCTTCACTTCCATACGTTATAGTTGGCATCATAATACTGTCATTTAGTAACTTTTTCACTTCCATGCTCACTTTCCTGTTTCTTATCACTGTTTTCGATAACCAGCAACCTTTCTTCCTTGCTGTACCCTTTCAAGCATTTCATTCTCTAAACTTCCATTCTTACTCATCACACTACCAAAGCAAGTACTTAAACGCACTCAAATTTTCCATTTCCTCCTCATTAAACCTCACTGAACATTCACTGACTTCACTTCTCTCGAAGACCATAACTTTACTCTTCCCTACATTCACTTTTAGATTCCTTTTCTTACACACTTTCCCAGACTCATCCAGCAAGCCATGCAGCTTCCCTTTGTCTTCACTTAACAACACAGTATCATCTGCAAACAACAATACAGGGATTTCCCAAACACTGCCCTCTCTCATAAGGGTCTAGAATGCGAGCTGTTTGCGGAATCGTTTAACCTCACCCAGTTGGTAAAGCAACCAACCAGAATACCTGATAATCCTGACCATAATGCCCATCTCTTGGATTTATTCTTGACAAATAATCCAGATCAATACAGGATAGAGGTACTGTCACCACTTGGATCCTCTGACCACAATCTCATCAAAGCCTCATTAGTTAACCCTCCTACACCTCCCCATTCTGAACCTGTCAGGGTGACCCGATGGCACTTTGACAGGGCAGACTGGGATGGATTTAGAAATTATCTTGCTGATATTCCATGGCAGTCTTTCTTCTCTAATGATCCCAATTCTACCCAGACCCACATCTGCGACTTAATACTAGCTGGTATGGATTTATTCATACCAAGTCAACAATTCACTAAAAGATCAAACTCTCCAAAATGGTTTGATGGCAATTGTGCCAGAGCAACAGCCCAAAAGTCATTAGCATATAACTCTTACTTAAAATCAAAAACATCTGAATCACTCTCTCAATTTAAAATTGCTAGAAATCAGGCAAAAGCTGTAATAAATCTATCTAAATCAAACTTTCTTCAAAAGCAAGCATCAAAACTACTTAACAACCCTAATGACAATAGAATATTCTGGTCAGCTCTTAATTCTTTCAATAATAACTTTAACAAGTCATCTTCCATTCCCCCACTAAAATCTTCAGATGGCAATATTACAAATGACCCACGTGGGAAAGCAGATATCTTTGCTAGTACCTTTGCCAGAAACTCTACCATAGATGATGCCAGCCAGAATGTCTCAGTACTGGAACTTGATTCTCCCGAAATTGCCCCACTTAAAATACAGACATGATATGTAAAATCCATCCTAGACAATTTACCTACCAACAAAGCTCCAGGCCCATATGGAATTCCGCCAATTGTTTTGAAAAAGTGTTCCCCTGAACTTGCCTTTGTCCTAGCTAAATTATTCAGACTATGCATACGTACTTCTTTATTCCCAAATTCATGGAAAGAAGCCATTATCCACCCAGTTCCGAAGAAAGGAAGTTCGTCTGACCCCTCCAATTACAGACCAATAGCTGTCACATCTTCTCTTGGTAAGGTATTTGAAACTTTAATTAATAAGCATATTGTTAAACATCTTGAAACCAACAACTTAATTAGTGATAGACAATACGGTTTTCGCCACGAAAGATCCACCATTGACATACTCAATCTCTTAACTCATACCATCCATCAATCAATTGATCTTTTTGGAGAAACTCATGCAGTAGCTCTTGATATCTCTAAAGCTTTCGACAGAGTATGGCACCGTTCCCTGCTGTCCAAACTCCCTTGCTATGGACTAACGTCTTTTGTTCCTTTAATTTCTTCTTATCTTAGTGACAGGAAAATAAGAGTAAAAGTAGATGATGTATATTCGAATTTCCACTCAATTAACGCCGGCGTGCCGCAGGGATCAGTTCTGGCGCCAACCCTATTTCTGGTTCATATTAATGATCTCTTATCTGTCACTCACAATTCCATTCACTCATATGCAGATGACTGAACACTACATAGTTCATTCACACTCAGACATCCATTTACAAAGTCTAATATCTCTACCTCTCAACTCAGTACAGCCATCTCCATAAATCAAGATCTATCTACAATCAGGGAATGGGGACAAAACAACCTTGTCTCTTTTAATGCTAGTAAAACTACAGTTTACTAATAGGCAGGTATTGCCAGATTCGTACATTACCTTCAGTGCTACTAATATTCCCATCTCCAAAAGTATTGAAATTCTTGGTGTCTCACTTAACCCCTACACCGCGGGCTTGTTTACCAATGACTTGTGTGTGCCGCGGGGTTATTTGGGCTCCGACAGACTCTCAAAAAATATTTGCCAAAAATCAGTTATTAGTCCTAGAATAATAAAATTAAATATGCTTATGGCACATACCTTCAGCTTTCTCCTGGAATGATTGTTGAGCCTTCGTCGTTACCGTAGGACTTGTGGAGACCTCTGAAGTAGGGTAACAAAGTCTCCACTTTACACTTCCCGACAACCCGTAATATGATTACCACAGCCAGATACAAACACTATAAACACTATTCTACAATTTTCAAGTAGTTTGGGATCCATACTCAAAAAAAAAAAAAACACTGTGAAAGCAATGGAAATTACGAGCGCGTCTGATCGTCGCACTGGCACTAGTTCGCTTTTGTTACTCTGTCATTTATTATTCATAAAACCTCTCACACTTTATATTTCTGTTACTATATAACACTTATATATATCTACAGTCTTTATCCATAAGTTTCCTTCAGTAGTATTAGTTTATTGTCACTGTAGGGATTCAATTTCTTTCAGTAAAATATGTAGCATTCACTTTCTCGTCCTGTATACTGGCATTGAGAGTGAATGTCACTTTCATCTTCACTCTTATAACTCATAGCATTCAGACATGCTAGAGTGAAACTTTCACTTTCATTACTCTTAGGGTATATACTCGTATTCTTATAATACTACTCATTTACATTTCTATTTACGTTCTCTATTTTATTTACGTTATTTACATTTCTATTTTATTTACACTGTGTTGTGCACTGTCACTTGAAATAACTTATAAAACTATTTTCCATTGTTCACGTATATTTACATTCATTACTTTCACTTGCTGTTTACACATTATTTACACATTATTTACAATTCCACTTGCACTGTTTTACTCAATAGAATGATCGTAGTCACTCTTTTATCAATTGTCACCCCTTTACCTCTTTCCACACGAGGTTTAGTAGGGAGTAAAGGTCACAGGGCCATTTGCATGAGGGTGAAAAAAGGCCTTGAAGTCAGCAAGAAGAAACATACGTACCCTCGCTTCGGAAGATGAGAGTAAACTGATAACAGAGGGCCAGCGTGGAGGCCTGCTTAGGGGTTATTCAAAGTTACCAATATTGGTTCTTGAAACAGCTAAGTCTAGCACTGATATGATTGGCAGGAAATCTAGACAATACATTATAAATTTGGTAGTTCCAGGTGAATGTAAATATCACTTAGGCTTCTCCCTTCCCTCCTTACATGTATATTTATTACGAAAATAGATTAGAGGCCTACTTAGGAGATATATATTCAGAGCTACCAATGTTAGATCTTGAAACAGCTTTGTCTAGCACTGATATGATTGGCAGGAAATCTAGACAATACATTATAAATTAGGTAGTTCCAGGTGAATGTAAATATCACTTAGGCTTCTCCCTTCCCTCCTTACATGTATATTTATTACGAAAATAGATTATACGGCATATTTCAAGGGGAAAAAAACAGCGAAAATTAGCGAACGAGTGCACGTGAGATGTTGTCAGGTGATAATTAGCCAATTCCAGGTGTATGGCACTCTCACTTACCTTATTTCTTTCTTGTATATATTATTTGGTATAAGAATAGGACATAGGGCTTATTTCAATGGATGAAATCAGTGAAAAATTCCAGGGAAGATTTACTTAGCGTAGGACGGCTGGCCAGGCGAGAGGATAGGGTAATGGAGGGGGGGGTAGGGAGGGGAGTCAAGAACGGGGAGAAATGGCTAAATTGTCAACAATGGATGGGAGTACAGATGAGATTAGGAGTGCTGACTAGTGTTGGACATTGGCAGTACTGATAGATGATAGAAGCCCCCACTTGGAAGCCCCGGTGAATTCAAAATAACACAGAATCACAAAAGCGACGCCCCGCGGTATGATCCCTTGCTCCCAAGCGTCACGAAAGTGACGCCCCGTGGTTAAGGGGTTAACAGTGCCCTCAGCTAGACCTCTCATGTCAGATCAATTGCTAAAACCACCTAAAAGAAACTTGGATTATTGTACAGAGTCCGTAACTTCTTTGCCGATGAGCAGTTAGCTATAATTTATAAGAGTCATGTGCGCTCTCAGCTTGAATATTGCTCACCCTTGTGGAATGGTTGTGGAGAGGTTGCATTAAGACAACTAGACAAAATTCAGAATAAAGCTGTTAGAATCATTAACAACCCTGCCATTACATATAAACTACCTCCCCTGCAAGTAAGGAGGAATGTTGCCTCGCTTGCATTATTTTACAGATATTTTTTTGGCAAATGCTCAGACGAAGTTGCGTCCATGGTGCCACCTCTCTATGCTTTCCCTCGTGCTACACGGGCATCTGGTAGCGCTCATTACTGGAATGTCATTCAACCATATTGCAGAACTTCTGCCTATCAGAATTCTTTCATTCCCCGAACTGCATCTCTCTGGAACTCACTTCCCCAGAGTTGTTTTCCTCCAAATTTCAACCCACAACTGTTCAAGTCTAATTGTTACAGATATTTTATGAACAGAGGACACCAGTAATCTGGTGTATGGATTATTTTTTTTTTTTACCCATTTGTTTTTCCTTCCTCCGTTCTGTTATTTATTTAAAAAAAAAAAAAAAATCCACTGCCCTATCTTCTATCTCTTTTATTACCCCATCCATATACAAATTGGACAACTATAGAAACAAGACACAACCCTGGTTCATAAATAGAGCACAGCAGCATCCTAACTGTACTGAAAGCCAGGCTTTGGCAAAGGCAGGCAGATGCTATGCAGAAGCTAGCAAAGCCTTGCAAACTTCGGGCTGGGGAGACACAGCTTAGGGATTGACTTTTGAGAGGGTAGCTAGATTGTTAGAATATTTACAGTTTTGTCTTGTTTAACCCCTACTAGGCGACTTCAAGTACTTAGGCAGACCTAAGTAAAATAGCCTTGCTGGACATGAGCTATAAGCTAAAAGCAAAGGTAGAAGGAGAGGGCGGTAGTGTCTTAGCTGTGCACACAGAGAAAAGCCCTGCTGGCAGATTCTGTACTGTGTGTAACAAGGCTGGTCACACAGATAAAAAGTGATGGCATGTTAAAAAGGCAGCTCGTCAGGCAGCCAAGGCCAACCTGCCCACCACGTCTAAACCTAGTACTGAAAAGCATGTAGACAACAAAGAACCCAGTACTAGATCTCCACAGCAAAAGACCAAGGCTGTAAAGCCAAAAGTGTAAAGATGGTGTGTCATCCATGGGCAGTGTCCTCATTCTTCGGACTATTGCCCAATTGTTCTTGCCAATCAAGAAAAACTAGGTAACCAAGCTAGTTCGAGGGAAGATCAGGGCCGCACACAGAAGTAAATAAAATCGTACAGTCCACCGATGCGTGTGTGGCAGCTATTAACAAAGGTGGATTTGTTCTCAATACCTTGGATCATAGGGAAAGGCCAGGTGTCTTTAATAGTGGACACTGGGGCATGTGCAAATATTATTTCCAGTAAAGTGCTAGAGGGCCTGAAGTATGAAATGCCTCGAGCTAATTGGACGTTGTCAGCACCTGACATGATCTTGACAGGTGTGACGGGGAGTAAAATGAAGATTGTAAGCCAGGTACCATTGAAACTGAGGGCAGATAAACAATCTCCTGTGTTACGCACTACATTTTATGTGGTTGAGGATTTCCTTCTGCCAGTTGATGGGTTATTGGACTTTGAATCCATGGAGGAGTATAACGTGATTATACACCCACAGAGACATTCTGTATTCTTTAACCCGCCCCGTCCCGACGACGTATGGGTACGTCACCACGATTTGCATTTGCCAGTCCCGGCGACGTACCAGTACGTCGTGCAATTGCAAGGTACCTAATTTGCACAATTTTCAATTTTCGCACGTGATTTTTCGTATGTATACACGGGACACCTTCCTCTATTCCTGTACAAGATACCAAGCAGGGACAATGCCTTACACTGCATAACCTCCCCCCTCCCCCCCTCACGCCATTGTCTTGGCAAAGGACCTGTTACCAGTGACCTGGCTAGTAAAGTTATTCAGGGCCAGAGTGATTCCCCAATCGATGACAATGTGGAGGACAATGTTTACATAGCATTAGAAGAAGAAACAGCCAGAAATAATGATCAGGTAGTGTGGCAAAAATAGGTCAGGTATGGTGATTAGTTAGTGAGTGAAACAATGCTTATAATGCCTTTATTACTGCTTGAAAACCAATATACTGTCATACTACATATACATTCGTACCAAGTAAATAAATAAATACCGTTTATGAGTGGATAAAATAGTTACCCTCCCATAGAACTCGTTTTCTTTGGTGCCAGCATGTTAGAAAACCCACTCAGGTAAGGAGGAACTCCTACCTGGATTGGGCACTTTAAACCTCAGGTGAGCGATTTCTCTATGAATTTTCGATGTTTCTCACCAAAAGCGAAGGTTTTAGCCAAAAAAAAAAAAATCGAAAATACCTCGGGACTGGGGGATGTCTGAGGTGCGGAATACCTCGGGACGTGACGGGTTAATGGAAAGGAGTTTGTAGGCCTTAATCTCTCAGCAACACAATCTGGAATTGGCATCCAATCAGGAGCCATTCAACCAGTTGTGACCTTGACAAGTGAATAGCCAAGGGAGTCCCCGGACGTACACGAAACAGAGGGTTTGGAGTGGAAGCAGGTCAGGGCTGTAGTGAGTGGTAATCACCACTTACCCAGTCGAAATGTCTGCAAAATTCCTGTCCGAGTACCTGATGTGTCAGAGGGAACTGATGTGGCATGTTTACCAGAGACTGTAAAACATAAGGCATTGTCGCTGGAGTCCACCCTGAGTAGTGTCAGACCAGACCAGAAGACGCCCCTCTTCATCACAAATATGAGTGGTGGTGCAGTTGAGCTCAGAGATGGTTGTTATATAGGCGACTTGATGTCCTATGGTGCCCTTGTAAAGGAAGTCAACGGAGTACCAGTGATCTCTCCCATAGTCACATCACAAACAATGACTCAGTCAGAACCTACATGTCTTGGGAGAGGAAAGCTGTTAGAACAATACGTGAAGGTAACAGATAATGTTGCCCATAAAATGTGGTTGCTAGCATTAATTAAACAATTCTCCGACATAGTGGCACTTCCAGGATAACCGCTGGGTAGGACGGACAAGGTGAAGCACTAAATTGGGTTGTGCCCTGGCACAAATTCGATATATGTGCCTGCATACTGTCTACAACACAGCCAAAGGAAAGCAGTGGAAGAGGAAGTTGAAAAGATGCTTCATTATGAAGTCGTTCAACCTTCTTCTTCACCTTGGAATGCACCACTCTTTCTAGTGCCTAAAAAGGACAGTGGTGTGAGAACTGTTGTAGATTTTCGGGAAGTGAACAAGGTAACCATACCAGATCGTTACCTGATTCCGCATTTCAGAGACTTACTGCAGTCCTTGGGTAAAGGAAATACCGTGTTCACCTGCCTGCATCTAGCGTTGCGGTATTGGCAGGTGGAGCTGACCGAAGTCGCGTTCCATCACTGCCTTTAGCACTCACCGTGGGCACTTTGAATTTCTCCGGATGCCTTTTGGACTGAGTAATGCTCCTTTGACATTTCAGAGGATGATAAAATAAGTTGTTTGGTGACATGATTGCGCAGGACGTCCTGGCTTATCTAGATGACTTAACCCCCCCCATCCCGACGTTTTCTGGGCAGTGGTACACCCCAGTCCCGACATTTTTCGACCTTTTTTTGGGGGGGGGCTCAAACATCCGATTTTGGTGAGAAACATCAAAAATTCATAGAGAAATCGCTCATCTGAGGTTTAAAATGCTCGATCCAGGTAAGAGTAGCTCCTTACCTTACAGGGTTTTCTATCAGGCTGGCTGCAAAGAAAACGAGTTCTATGGGAGGATAACTATTCCATACCACTCAAACAGTATTTATTTATTTATTTGGTACGAATTTACATGTAGTATGAGAGTATATTGGTTTTCAAATGTAATATAGGCATTATAAGCATTGTTTCACTCACTAACTCATCACCATTCCTGACCTTTTTTGCCACATTACCTGATCATTATTTCTGACTGATTCTTCCTCTAATGTTTGTCCTCCACATTGTCATCAACTGGGGAATCACTCTGGCCCTGAATTTCGTACCGTGGCATGACATGGCTTTACTGGCCAGGTCACTGATAACAGGCGAATTGCTGAGAAAAGGGCATGCAGGGGGAGGAGGAGGTCATGCTGGGTAAGGCATTGTCCCTGCCTGGTATCTTGTAGAGAAAGGTGTCCCGTGTATGCGTGCCAAAAATCACCCACGAAAATTTAAAATTGTGCAAATTAGGGACCTTGCAATGTTGCCTCGTTAATTTACGTCCTCGGGATACGAGTGCACATCATGTGAGGACGTGAATTCACGTCTCTGGGACGGGGCGATGAGCAAAGACATGGACACTCATTTTAGTAAGTCAAAGCGAGTGATGGAAACCTAAAGATCCACGGGTCTGAAAATCAAGCTATCAAAGTGTGATTTTCTAAAGGCAAATGTTAGATTTCTAGGGCTCTTAGTTGATAGCGATGGCATCAAGGCTCTGCCGGATAAAGTTACAGCCATGGTAAAATTCCTTACATCCAAGTCCAAGGATGGCGTTTGCTCATTCCTAGGGCTCACTGGATTCTATAGGAGCTTTGTCCACAATTATGCTGCTATCGCATCACCATTGATGACACTACTTAAGAAGGATGCTGCATGGCAATGGGGACCATTGGAAGAGAAAAGCTTCAATGACCTCAAGAAAGCCATGACAGAGGCACCCGTGTTAGCATTTCCTGATTATACTCAACCTTTTTACTTGTGCACAGACGGCTCAGGTTTGGGACTGGGAGCGGTATTACAGCAAAAGGATGAGGAAGGCAATACGCACACCATTGCCTATGCCAGTATGGCACAAAGACCTCCAGAAAAAAAATTATTTGGCGACACGTTTGGAGACATTAGCAGTCGTGTGGGCATTAGGACATTTCTGGGCTATCATCTTTGGGTACGGGATAATTGTCTTAACTGATCATGCACCCATATGCGACTTGTATAAGGGGAAAAACTTGCAAGGTAAGGTTGCGCGTTGGGTCAGCAACGTAATGGAGTTTGACCCAGAGGTCAGATATTTACCAGGCTGACAAAATGTCGTTGCCGACGCGCTGAGTAGAAACATTGCTGCTGCCATATCTGAGGATATACCTCTTTCTGGGTATTCCCCGGACATGGTAAAAGCGGAACAACGTAAGGATTTGATGTGGTCTTGAGTCATCTATGCCTTGGAGTCTGGCGATGAGTCATGTCTACCTGAACTTCCGGCACCGATGCCTCACTTCCATCTTCAACGTGGCCTTTTGTATAAACAGCCCCCAGGGAAGGATACTGTGCATCACTTGGTTGTTCCTGCTACACTACAGCAAGCCATGTTACAGTTGGTTCATGACGTACCTTAAGCTGGTCATCCTGGATATGACTGATGCATATATGAGGCAAGAAAGAAATACTATTGGCCGACCATGAGGAAAGACATAGAAGCCCATGTTAGTCAATGTGTCAAGTGTGCCGAAATGTGAGGAATGACGAGACCACCGACTCCCATTTTGGATTATCCCCTATCAGAAAAACCGTGGGATACACATTACATTGATCTCTTAGTGTTGCCAAGGAGCCATCAAGGCTCAAGCTATGTATTGGTGGCAGTGGACCATTTTTCACGATTCACTGTTTTAGCACCTTTACAGACGAAACTGCAAAGGAGGTGGTGCATGCTTTGGTAACCTCAGTGATTTGTCCATACTCTGCACACAAGGTATTGGTCAGCGATAATGGCAGTGAATTTTGTAACCAAGTGTTAGAGGAAATCTGTCGTACGTATGGGGTAAGGCAAGTCTTTATCATGCCTTACAGTCCCAAGAGCAATGGTCTGGTGGAGAGGACAAACAGGAAGATACTGGAAATCTTGATACCAGCGATAAACTTGCAAGAGGACTGGCAAGACTGATTACCACATGTAGCGGCGGCCATCAACTCAGAAAATTCGTCAACGGGAAAATCTCCTCATTATATCCTTTATAGAAAGGAGAAGGTGTTACCCTACGATTTGCTGGCTGGACCTCCTACCCCAGTGTATAATCAAGAGAATTACACCAAAGTCCAGGTTGCAAAGTTCCAATGCATACATAGTGAAGTATGAAAAAGATTAAAAGCCTCAAGATCGGAGATGATGGTGAAACAAAGGTAGTCAAGAAAAGATGTTGGAGGTAGGCCAGAAGGTTATGATCAAAAACCCTGAAAGAACTCCCAAGCTCAGACCTAAGTTCTGCGGACCATATACCATTGTGGAACACGTGTGTGAACATACTTATCGAATAAGGGATGATGCTAATGGAACTCAGGAGGCAGTACATGCTGACAGGATCAAACCAGTAAGTCAAGAGCTAGGCCTAACTAATCAATCGTCTGATGTGTTGTCCCCTCTGTCTTCGTCGTAGTCTATCTCGTCTTCCGTACCTGTCCCTAACCAAGAGTATCGCAGCAAGTTACGATCCCACAGTGAGAGCGATTAAGGGAGTATCTTCTCTTGCAGAATATATGTTGGCTGTGGCTTCTACTCCTCTCGCATTGCTTGGAGTGGACCTATGGAACGACGTCGGACACGGACACGACTGTGTTGATGCCAGGAGCACTGAAGAGCCCACTTGGAGAGGTAGTGGTAGTAGAGGATGTGTGGGAAGTCGACGTCATCATGCGTGCTTGCTGAAACGACGCCAAGCCATTCAACTCACCACCTGCACCATCACTACCACCATTCCCACCACGGTAAAAAACTAGTGAGTTACATAGTTACTTCATTTATACAATACACAGTGATAGATAAAAAACTTCTGCACAAACATATAAAACGTGCTGTATAATTACAACTTAAATACATATACCTACTTCAGTTTATCTTCATAATTCAGTCATTCAATACTTGCACCAACAATAAATATTCTACACTGTACATTCATTTACTATAGCATTTATTTACTACCAACGAGTGTTACCATTTATACCTACATAAAATACATGTTTCATACATACAGCTATACGTTATTACATCTACAAAGTGATAAAAGAAAATATACCATCACAGTTACTCAGTGAGCGATTAAAAGAACTGTATTAAACAATTATTAATTAAAGATACCTTGTGGAAACAGATAAATTAAGTTACAAGGAAAACCAGGAAAAAAATAATGACCATATTAGGAAATTAATAGATTTTTTTTTTTCGGTAGGTAGCGATGAAGGGACTTATGCTATGGATTCTCCTCTACATAGCAAGAGGATATGCGCACTTAGACTCCCAACACATAGTATGACAAGGATGCCTCATAGCTCCAACGGCCACGACATCAGTTGTAAAAGACGTCATGAGTACTGAAATAAGTCTGGATTACTTGTATGAATTACCTTCTTATCTAGAAAATATCGCAAAACCAATGCGAACCCTGGACTTCATGATAGGAGGCTATGTTTCACAAGCACATAACACAAAGGAAGTGTATGAAAAAGTGAAGTTAGCGAAATGGAAAATAGAACAGGCAAAGTCAACTATGCTCATCATGATCCAAGATCTCCCACCTTATGGAATGGACGTATTAAGCGACAGGTAGTGGAGAGAGTGAACAAGAAGAGGGGTCCAACTAGACTTACTTAGTGTATTCAGTCTCTGTAATACATACACTGCTTAACTTAAGATTTTCTCTAAAGATAATAAATCAAGATCAACTTCCTGTATTCATCTTTAACTCTTACTACAAGAATCGAGAGTCACATTTGGTGCGTGTAGAAGATTATACAGACGACTCGTAGAGTTGTTTCTTGTAGTTGATCGTAGATTGTTGTAGTTCGTTGGTTCGTCGTAGAAATTGCAAGATTGTTTGTATCAGTATTTTGTTAAACTACTGGCAAGACGTCGTGTGATCACTTCTAAATCAGCGTGATGATCCTGGAGACGGAGAGGGGATTGGAGAGAATACTGTCAGGAGCTGGTTGTGAGTTGTTGGTTGTAAGAGGTATTTTTTGTTTTCACTCTTGATAATGAAGAATCAATTGTACACTCGTGGGCTTGTATTTTGTAGGAATTCACTGTTGATTCGTAGACGAGGTTCGTACGTTCGCTGCCGCCGTATCTCACAACAACTTTGTAGCTTCTTGTGGTGAAGTTTTGTAGATCAGTTATATATATATTAGACTCGTGGACGAGCGGTTGTTATACGTGAGTAGCATTGTAAGTAGATAATCTTGGTTCCCTTTTGTCATGCAATGACAGGAGAGGTAAAGAATAGTATGGGACTATTTTTATTTGTCTTGGAAATATTAACAAAGTCTCTCACACAGAGTGAAGTATAAAGTCCCGCGAGCTACCTCCCAGTCTCGCTCTCTCTCTCTCTCTCTCTCTCTCTCTCTCTCTCTCCCATGTTGCTAGGCTCGTTCTCCCTACTACCTGCCGGTTCTATGGCTAGCCTCCTTCTGAGCTCTGCTTCCTAAATTATGGTGTAGCAGGGGTCGTGTCACGTGTGTTACACTGTTGTTGGAATGTTCTAGAAGCCTGTGTGTGAGTATGTGTGTGTATGGTCACTAGGCACTGTCGTGTGCCTATAAAGCATTCCTTGAGTTAGAGTGTGTAAGCATGTTTAGCATTGCTCGATTCTCGCAGACACAATATCTCTGACTTGCTGCTTCTGTCTGTCTATCTATCTATCTATCTATCTATCTATTATGATTTGTAATTATAATATGGAGTCCTGACAGATGCAGTA
Organism: Coenobita brevimanus; assembly: GCF_032717465.1. Taxonomy (NCBI): domain Eukaryota; kingdom Metazoa; phylum Arthropoda; class Malacostraca; order Decapoda; family Coenobitidae; genus Coenobita; species Coenobita brevimanus. Next base: position 12,745,492 of record NC_136991.1, read on the forward strand.
TGTGTCTGCTATCCAGTGGAAGGTTATCTCCAAGCTCCAGATACTGTTAATGAGGTCTCTAAGAGATTGTTTCACCTCAGACAACAATTGTCGGAAGTCAACAAGTTATTTAACCGATACCCACAGTTGACGACCTCGGACAATGAAGCTTTGGTACAAACCTTGCATGGTATAACCGAGCTTCACACTGGACATGTAGATAGACTCACAGACAGGCTCACTAAATTACATGTTGCTTTACCTAATACAAATTCTGATCTTTCCAAGCATGCCCATGCACGTACTAAGAGAGGACTTGTGGATCTCCTAGGTATTCTGTCTTAAAAGCTTTTTGGTACAGCGCTAGATAAGGACATAGTGCAATTGGGTAGACAGATGCATGATTTGGCATTGGCGGCTAAAGCAAATAACAGGCAAATCATACACACGTCGAACAGTTAGGTGAGTTCACTGACAAAGCTAACGAGATAATTAAGACTACCAACCATCTCGCAGGAGCTGTGAACAACATCCAAACCAACTTACCAACGCTGACTAACTTAGTGTTAATTGCTGAGTACTTACATGCTCTCGACGAGTCAACCACTGTTTTGAAGTCGCATGCAGCCAATATGGTTGACGGCTTAATCAAAGCAAGTTTGAATAGAGTTAATGCTTTATTGCTTCCTACTCACATTTTAATCAGTGCTCTTGATGTAGCTATGGTGAAGCACGGATTTATGACACTTTTAGGTATGAGTCAACTGGAATATTATTACCCATTGTTTGAGGCCCAGTTGACCCATGATGGCATCATGATACTGGTACCTATGAGGAATGCTGTAACATAACATGCATGGCGGTTCATTCCTTTCCCTTTTGCTACTACTAACAATACACTTGTCATTCTGAATCAGGGACCAGAGGTGCTAGTTGCGTCGGATGACAAAGGGTATATAGCAGAAACGACTGTGGATGAATTTGAGAATTGTAAGGCCTCATTTCTTGATCTCCATGTATGTCCTGTTTTCCATTTTGTCTTCATTCCGTCAGGGGTAGAGAAGTGTAAGATGACCTTGTTGGACACAAACACTTCCTCTGTGCTGCAACATTGCACTATCCAGCCTCGGAGTCCCCAGGTGGGGGGACCACAAATGCCCCTACCTTCCGACCCTCTCCCGGTGATGACACGAGGTGCCTGAAACCACTGTCTGACTCTCTTCTTCTTCATTTCTGCAACATTCGTGGACTTTCCTCTAACTTTCACTCTGTTGAGCACCACCTCTCCTTCTCTTTCTAACTGAGACTCAGTTGTCTGAGGCAACTGACAGGAAACCCTTTTCTGTATCCTCCTACTTTCTCTATACTCATTTCAAAGCCAAAGGTGGCTGTTGTGTATATATATGCAACGACTTATCTTGCTCTCGTGTTCCTGAACTCGATTCTTCTGAATTCTCTACAATCTGGCTTCGGCTTTCCTGTCATTCTCTGACTAAATATATTTGTGCTGTTTACTCATCCCCTAATTCTACTGACTATCAAAAATTCTTCGACTATCTTACTTCTACGATGGAACACATTCTCTCAATTTCTCCTTTCTCTGAAATCTCCCATCTAGGAGATTTCAATGTTCACCACCACCTTTGGCTCTCCTCTCCTTTCACTGATCCAACTGGTGAACAAGCCTACATCTTTTCTTTCCTTAATGACCTAGAGCAGCTTGTACAGCACCCTACCCGTATCTCAGACTGCCTTGGAGAGAGCTCCAACATACTTGACCTCTTCCTTACAACTAATCCTTCTGCTTACACTGTCAATCTTTTCTCTCCGTTGGGCTCCTCCGATCACAACCTTATCACCTTAACCTGTCCTATCACTCTGGTATGGCCTGTGGACCCTCCAGGGAAACGTCGCCTGTGGCACTTTGGAGCCGCGGATTGGGAGGCCTTCAGGCAGTACTTCTTTGATTTTCCCTGGAGTCATTATTGCTTCCATGGCCGGGAGCCATCTGAGTGTGCCTTGCGCATTACGGAGGTTACTCTTTCGGGTATGAAAGCATACATTCCTTTCTCATATCCTTTGACTAACGCAAGAAAGCCTTGGTTTAATCACGCTTGTTCTAATACTGTCCACAACAAGGAGAGGGCCTACAAAAGGTACCGGAGCCAACCCACCCCTGAATCACATCATCTTTACGTTTCTGCCCGGAATCGTGCTAAGTCTGTTTTTCGCTCCGCTAAAAATAATTTCATCCATACTGAATGCTCTCAACTCTCCAACTCGAATTTTTCTTGCTCCTTCTGGCACCCTGCCAAAAACCATTCTAACAACTTTACCTCATCATCCTTCCCTCCTCTTTTCTACTCTGATGGTTCTGTAGCTATTTCTTCTACTGATAAAGCAGATCTCTTCGCACAAACTTTCTCCTCCAATTCCACCGTAGACGATTCCGGTGCTGTTCCTCCCTCTGACTTCCTCATGGCTGACATTAAAATTTCTTCAGCTGATGTATTTTCTGCCATCACTGGCCTCAATACTAACAAGGCATATGGACCTGATGGGGTCCTTCCTGTTGTTCTCAAGAACTGTGCTTCTGTGCTTACACCCTGCCTAGGCAAACTCTTTCCTTTGTCTGTCAACTTGTACCTTTCCTTCTTGCTGGAAGTTTGCTCTCATTCAGCCAGTCCCAAAGAAGGGTGACCACTCCCAACCCTCCGACTATCGTCCAATTGCTTTAACGTCCTGTATTTCAAAAGTTTTCGAGTCTGTTCTTAATAGAAAAATTTTAAGGCATCTTTCCTATCACAACCTTCTTTCTGATCGTCAGTACGGGTTCCTTCAGGGATGCTCCACTGGTGATCTTCTCACCTACCTTTCAGACTCCTGGTCATCCTCCTTTCGGGACTTTGGCGAAAGCTTTGCCATTGCACTTGACATCTCAAAGGCTTTCTATCAAGTCTGGCATAAATCTTTAATTTCCAAACTGCCCTCTTACAGTTTCTATCCCTCTATCTGTCCCTTCATCGCTAGCGTCCTTTCTGGTCGTTCTATAGCCGCTGTTGTAGACGGCCATCGTTCTTCTCCTAGATCTATCAACAGTGGTGTTCCTCAGGGCTCTGTCCTATCACCAACTCTCTTCCTTCTATTCATCAATGACCTTCTAAGCTGTACATCTAACCCTATCCACTCATACGCTGATGACTCCACCCTTCACCTTCCCATTCGGTTCCCGCAACGCCCATGTCAGCAGTCACTTCAACAAACAAGGGATGAGGCTATGGCACACCTAATGTCTGACTTGGCTCGTATCTCTGACTGGGGTAAAAATAATCTGGTTGTTTTTAATGCATCAAAGACTCAGTTCTTACACCTATCAACCCGTCAAAATCTTCCACAGGTATACCCACTAATGTTTAATAATATTCAGCTTAATCCTGCATCATCCTTGAACATGCTTGGGGTTTCATTTACTCGGGACTTATCTTGGAAAGATCATATTACATCTCTTGTCAAATCTGCTTCCACGAGATTCGGTGTGCTAAGCCGACTCCGTTCTTTCTTTACCCCTGCACAATTGTTGACTCTATACAGGGGTTTTATCCGCCCCTGTGTGGAGCACAACTCATGTGTGGGGAGGCTCCCCACACACAGCTCTTCTCAATAGGGTGGAGTCAAAGGCTTTTCATCTCATTAACTCTCCTCCTCTTACTGACTCCCTTCAACCTCTGTTTCTTCACCGCACTGTTGCATCTTTATCTCTTTTCTATCACTACTTTAATGGTCACTGCTCCTCTGAACTGTCTGCACGCATTCCTCCACCTCTACGACGGGCACGTAGCACCCGTCTAGCAGCAAACTCTGATCCCTTTTCTGTCCAACTCTCTAATGCAAGAGTTAACCGTTACTCCCAGTCCTTCATTTATGCAACAGGTCAGCTCTGGAACTGTCTCCCTCTGTCTGTATTTCCTGCTGCCTATGATCTCCAGTCTTTGAAACGCAGTGTGTCCAGGCATCTCGAAATGAATGGATCTTGAATTTGGCTCTCTTGTATTTTGTTTTTCTCTTGGAGGGAACTCTTATTGCAGGGTCATGGCCTTTGGTTCCTTCTTCCTCACATTAAAAAAAAAAAAATTCAATTGAAGTTAGTTTTCCATGCTTATGTACAGCCGTCCACTCTTCTGCGAGGGCCACCCAGAACATTGGCAACGCTGACTGAGTGAGTAACCGAGATAATAAAGAAGCAGGTGAAACACTTCCAAACCTCCCAGGTAACGCATACGTTTTCGCCGTTGCTGTATTGCTGAAGGTGATGCGGGAAATCGGAGGTGCAGATATGATCATTCGTGGACTTCCCTCTCTATCAGCAAAACCACAGAGACACCCAACTCACACAACGTGCCCGTATCATCACTCTACACGAGGATGGTATGAGTAGCAGGGGCATCGCACAGCGACTTGGATGCTCAAGATCTTGTGTTCAGAAATGGATCCAGCGTTGGCAGAATACTGGAAATCTAAATGACCTGGGTATGTTGGTCTCCAAATATTAGGGTGAAATGTCAATAATATGTCTGCATATTATGATGTGATAATTTTTTATTTTTGTAGAAATATAATTTTAAATCTTTATTTATGATACAGAGCATCTGATATCGCTAATATTTTTGGTGAGAAAGTTAATTTCATATTAAAAGTTATTATACAAAGCGACCACAAAATCATTTTTCGTTAAATTGGTGAACAAAGTGAATACTATTGTGTACATCCCGTTAATGACTTAACTGGTGTGACGAGAGAGGAGACGCAGGTCGCGAGTCACAAGTCAGGAGGACAACATCCGGATTGTGCAGGCAGCGGTGATTATGTCGTTCACAAACGCCAGGGCGATCAGGGAAGAGTTGGCTTTGGAGGTGTCTGATGAGACGGTAAGCTGTAGGTTACACCAGGCAGTCATCCAGCACCGAGTGCCTGCCAAGAAGGAGCGCCTCACTGATGGACACCGCGCTGTCAGGCTCGTCTTTGCCCAGCAGTATGTGGGCAAGGAGATGGAGTTTTGGGAGAGGACAGTCTTCACAGACGAGAAGTCGTTCTGTTCCACCAACCATGGGAAAATACACTTGTGGAGAAGAGACAATACAAGGTAAGTGTAATAAATAAACACATTATTTTAGCAAAATATTTATTAGAATGTGTCAGTCACAGTACCAAAAAGTATTTAACACCTTTACCTTATACTAATAGCATCATCGCAACATTACTCATTGCTGCCATTACCTTCCTGTAGCATTTCACTGTTACCATGTCTAGTTCATGAACAACACAGGTTTCATTTCACCATTTCGTCTTCCTTTTCTATCTGCCCTCTTATTGTTTGTTACTAAAAACTATTTATTTACATTCTGAGCAGGTAAATGTAACCTTATAACCCGGTAGTCAGATTATGCGATTACTTAACATGTTCAGTGCATTGGGTATCGTCAGCCTCCTAAGACTCGCAGACGAGTACACAATAACGTGTGAAATGGTTCTAATTTACAACCCCACCCAGGGATCGAATCCAAATACTTATATAACGTGACCTGGGTGTTAACCTTTAATCCACACCACCAATAACAAGAAGATACCGAACCTAGCCATCAGCTGATAAGTATCGGCAACCCTGGACTGGCAAGAGCCAACACATAGCAATTGCTTACTTTGTATTGGCCGTTTCCAGTCCAGGGTTCCCGATGCTCGGCAGGGTGCAAGTGTAAGTGTATAATACAGGAAAGATAGGGAGAGAGGAAGTAGGGACAACAAGGGAAAAGAAACTTCGGGGAGGATGAAACAAATACATGAATAATACTAGGAATAGGGAAGGTGACCATCGGCTAAACCCAGTCTGCTGGTCAGGGTATAGTGAGGTTCACTACCCTCTTTTTTTTTCGGTGTGGAGTAAGGTTGTTGGCACCCTAGTCTCATAATCAGAGTATCTGGGGTCGTATGAACAATGGAGTCTAATCACACTTAAAGCTGGATTTGTCTTAATATTATGCTTAAGTCGTGGTGCTTTGTCTAAGTCTGATTTACAATGATTTTTCGTGCTGAAAATTACAGTACACTTCGCAGACGATGCAGTCAGGACAACTCCCGAGGTGTCTTAACCCGCCTTAAACATTCCTAGCTCACCAATATGGTCGAACAGCAACTCCCTGTGCTCCGAGTGAAAAGTTATCACCCTCGGAAAAATTTATTGGAGCTATATAATGACAAAAAGTTATTAAAAGATACCAACTAGACCGTGCAGGGATAGTATATGTGACATTTAGTGAGAGAAGCCTTGCAAAGTCCCACATAAGAAGTATGGCCATCATTCCAGAAATGAAATGATAACTGGATATAATAAACATAACAAATTAAGCTAAGTTATACCTTATTACATAACTGATTTGTATTATTTATATTATGGTATATGACATTACTGTGATTCATAGAATCACAACAATGTAGATATTGGAGTGGGATTCCTCCCCTAGCTAGGCCTTTATTAGACCATATAGCCCTGCTAGGGTCACAAGAGAGCTCTACCTCTTAGCTGACTAGCTACCCAGGAGGGCCGCGAACTCGCTACCTCAGTCTCTAATAGTGTAGATATTACACGAAGAAAAATAGGTTATTTCAAAACAGCGCGGAAACTAATTCCATTGCGATCTAACCGACCGCCCTGCCATCTAGCGAGTACTAGAGTTAGGAGTACCCCATTGATGATTTACCGAAAAGTAGTTTTCTTCATTACATTTCTGGCAAGGTAAGTTTGTAATATAATATGCTTGTATTTTAATAATATTTTTACTTGATAGTATGACAGTTAATGCTTTAAAACTAAATATTATCACGCTGTTAATTTCCTATGTGGGGTGTTTCATACTTCGGTTGTTTTGTCTCAAGATTTCACTTATCATTGCTTAGAATATGACTTAAGTCCTTCGTGGAATACTCTTAAGAGATTTTCTCAACTAAGTTTAAGAGGACAAGTTAAGAGTTAAATTTAAGACACATTTGGGGAATTTTTGTTCATACGGGCCCTGGGTCTTATTGCCAAGTGTTGCTCTTCTTGAGAATCCTAAGACTTTTAAAGTGCTTTATATATCGTAAGAGTATCCTTTGATTTTGCTACAGGGTTTAGTGTTTGCCTGAATTATCATTCTTACTCGCATCTAATTTTGGTGTTGCTTTTTCCATGCAGATATCAACGCGAACACGTATACGAGGAGGCACGAAGTGGAGGAGTCACAGTAAATGTCTGGGGTTATACAACTCTACATGGCCTAGGTGATATCTTCCAGATCGATGGCCGCTTCATTGCTGAAAAATATGTTGATATATTGGAAAACTGTTTCCTCCCATTCCTCAGAGAGAGAAATTTCCCTTTCACTCCCGGCCCAATAATTTTTGTTCACGACCGTTGTCCAGTCCACATGGCCAGGGTAGTTCAGACGTGGTTAGGCAATAACCATAATTTGCGGGTCCTGGAATTGCATAGTAAGGGTTGCGATATGAACCCCATAAAAAACCTATGGGGTATTATCGTCAACACCTGGAAGCCCCAGAGGGAGAGGGCTGCTGCGGAACTCATGGACCACGCCAGGACACAGTGGGAGTTGATGAGAGGTGACCAACAGCTGGCAAGGAGTCTCGTCACGTCCATGCCTGATTGGCTGCAGGCGGTCATTGAAAATGAGGGCGGATGGACGCGTTTTTAAATTTACTGTCTTTGTAACGTGTAATCATTATTGTAGGTGTTGCTTACTGTATTTCTATCCTTAAATGAACTTGGTGTTTTAACGAAATAATCCTGATTACGTCAGGAAATGTGCATAATGTAACTATTATTACTCTTATACAGGATGTTAAGCTAAGCATGAGTGGATACTGGATATCATTATTAACTGTCATAATAAAGAAAATCTACAGTCTGAGTGTATTGCATTACTCCTTATATCACCCGTAACTCGCACAGCAGGTGGATTATGCGACTAAACAGAGTGCCTAATCAGCCTGGAAAAAACTACATGTTGGATACTGAGAAGCTTGGATAGTTTAGGAATTGAATACTGCATCCATTGCATATAGATTTTAATAAGGCGACAGACGGCTGCACAAGGACTGAAAGACTTTGTAGCACAAAGGAGGAGATAGAAAGGAAGGACAGTAAGCACAGGGTACAAGGAAAAAAGGTGGGAATAACACGGGACCGCAGGGGCGTCAAAACCCATCAAATAGTACCGCCCACATCTCTGCAAGCAATACCTACCAACGTGCCTTCGGTGATTTGTTTCTCTTCCAATACATGTATCATAGAAGCCTTCATTCCTAGATATGTTTCAGATTTTTTTTTTTTTATCTTCACTGATTTTCAAGTCTACCATGTTGTAACAAATTTTACCACACGAATCAATATACTTCACATCTGAATGATGGATGTTGCTGTCTCTGTACTGAACTGCTGCCAAGTGAACACAACTTCCCCGTATATGCAGAATTGGAAGAGAGAGAGAGGACTTGTGTTAGTCCTGATAGACATTGTTGCTCACTGGAGAAGGAGATAGAGAGGTGAGGGGAAACAGCAAAGACGACGGAAAAAAGAAGGAAAGGGGGAGCAGTTGTAAAGCTGAAATGAATTGTCTCGGGACCGATGGGGCGCCAAACTCTAAATGTATCGGCCACTACTCTGCGAGCATTACCCTCGTATATGGGGTCTTCTCCATGTGACCTTGTTGTTTTGACTGAATGAAATGCATTCGGATATGATACTTATTTCCACATTCTTGTTCTATACAGTATATATTAATATGTTCTTTCTGGTTACCTAGAGATTGATAAAATACTAAGGGATTCATGACGGATAGTCAACCATTACTTTTGTTATCACCTGGCAGATAATGCAAGCCCTGATATCAGGCACTGTGTGTAGACTGTTAGGTAACGCTAGATACGGACAATATGGATGTGTGTGCCAAAATGTCGAGGTGTTGTTAGTGGTGTCAGGAGTTGCTACATGCAATATTACATTAGTCTCATCTATATTATATTATACAGCAATCTAGTTTCTGAATCGAAAGGAGTAACTTGTGTCAATATCTTACAACAATCAAAGGTTGATGGCAAATTTTATTACAATAAAATGATACAACACTGTTACCTCAGCTGCCTTTTTATGTGTTACTTCATATTAGGTAGATCAGTAATTGACACAAAAGTAAAACAATGGTTGTATTATCCGTTGCCTCTTTGAAGCCTCTTAACACCTGCCATGTCTTCTCTCACTCCTAGTGTATAGGCATAACATCCCAAACTCGCTTAAACTCCCATTCCCCTCTCTCTCTCTCTCCCACCAGTGAAATGCTTCGAATGGAGCTCGCAACTTGAGGATCGGAATTACTGGCGTTGACAACACTGTGGTGGCACTCGTGGAAGTGTGGACGGCTGTACATGCGAAACAATACTTCTTCTTTCCTGAGACAGAGGACGTAACACTCTCACGTGCCTCACAAAACCAGTTCCTTACAGTAAAGAGTTAGTATGTTGCACCCGATTATTGTGAGTTGCACAGTAAAGAGATAGCAGTTCTACCTAACAAACACCATCTAGCCTTGTCGGTGAACTTCTCGTCCCAGTTACGACCCTTTTTACCTTCATTCAGTGTTTCTACCTTGAATGTGAACAGGCTATCTCATGTGCTCAAAGAGTTACAGTTCCTCACCCACCTGAACAAGACTGATTTAGAACCATATGTACTGTCCTATCTCCTGTCATACCTTTCTCCTTCCTATTTTGGTCCTGGCGTTGGTCTCCTACTTATTGTGGTCTTGTCCTGTGTTTGTGTTTGGGGCTACTATCTATGAAGCCGAATGACAAACCCACTAAAACCACGGGTCCGTACTCGCGGATAGGAAGTGGACATGGATGAATAGTTAGCTACCCTACACATTGGTTAGGCTGCACGATAGTTAGGACAACAATGTCGACGGGGACGTTGAAAAGGTGTGGCTGAGCAATGTTCTAGTGTCTGACATTTTTTTCCACATTGGAGCATGTATCTCGCTGCTGTACACATTATATTATTCATGTTTAGAGAAAATGTGTTGTAGCATTGAGATAAGAGTCCAAATACTACTTTAGTGTAGTGTGGTGTGGGAACGAAATGAACACTTGATTTTTGCAGAGCCCAGCATTCTCTATCATAAACAACGAGGGTAAAGGGAAGGCGATAGAGAAATATGAATTGTATATATGTTTAAAGTTTGGGGGGAGATACCCGTATTGGTATACTTTAATGTATTCAATACTACTTTATTGAGGTGTATGATGTGCATGGCAAAGTTGCGATGTTTCTGTTCATGCATAAATCCCAGTTATGTGTAGGATTTGGCACCTCTGATTTAGCTGACCTCAGCGCCACTCCCAGTGGGGAGGCCGGCCAGCTAGACAGAACGCACTTATCATTCAAACGATAGGGACGTATATACTCTGGGCTCACTCTGTGTCGAAGTTGTATCTTTCTGTGGCCAATAAAGAGAGATAAATCTGCTCAGTTTTCAGTTCACCTGCACATGCTACCTCTACAATTCCTTCAACAGAATCTACACCGATTCCCACCATCTCCAGTGTGTGAAGACATTTGGTGGAGAGCGTCAGCCGGAAGTGACTTCGACCAGGTGCAACGTTATATCTTGATAACCTTGCTTAGAACAGTGCAGTCACGTCTAAGCTGATATATAAATTGGTGATCAGCTGTGGGGTTCAAATAAGCTGATATATTAGTGACTAGTTGAGGAATTACTACAAGCCGACACACTGTTCCCTGCCACAGCCGGGATTCGAACCTGGGTCCATTAGGACTGCAGGCAGATTCTCTACCGATTCAGTCACCGCCTCCCCCAGACCATGCAATTTGATTGCCTATACACATTAGACTCACAACTAGGTGTCAGTTGATGCAAACAATATGTGAAATATTTGAAAGATCATTCCAATATCTGATATCGATATGATTTATATTTATTATAACTTTCATATCAGTTATTTGCAAAATCAAATACAAATTAGCAACCTACGAGCCAAATTATCAGTAATAGCAACCTTGATTCAGATGTTATTTTTGTGTAAATTTCACGCTGTTTCTACGTTATTACCTCTCCTCGAATAACATTTGCCTTTACTCATCCCACGAAGAGGCTACCAAATGATATTAAATTAGCCACCAGGGCCAGGGAGAGGAGAGGGTGCTTATAGTACCAAATCACTAGGGTCTGTGCCCAAAGGGCGCCTGGAGAGCAAACCAGGAGTTTACTTATACGCACATAATTTCGATTAAATATGTTCAATAATACCTTCATTGGAATATGCCGCCAGCATTATTATACTGTATATATATTTTACAGGGCAGAGAGAAAGATATTGTCAGTTTGCTTAACCCGCCACTTGCCGGCTATTTTTAGCCCCAGTGCTGGCCATTTTTCTAACTCTTCTTTTTTGCTAAAATGATAGATTTTAATGTGGAAACAACGAATTTCGCCATTAAAATGCTCACCGAGGCCCGGAAATGGGTTTTATTGAGTCCTGCATGCTCATGTACAGGTATAACCGCTCTCTCACGCTCACCATGTATGTGAGAGAAAGCCGTTCTCTATGTTAGGTACACTCAGGTATTTATGCTGGGAAGGTATAGCAATGTTCATTACACTTTTCTGATTACTTATTACTTCAGCATCTATCACAATTTACGTGTCTTTCTCACTGTGAATGCATTATCTTACCCTTATTTGAAGACAGGTACAACCTGACTTCATTACGTACAGTCTGGCACTTAAAAGAAGGTATTTACAACTTGCCTTCACTATACAGTCCTTACAGTTACAAGAAAATATTTACAAATTACACTTACATGAAAATATTTACAAAATACCTTCACTATGTACAGCATTGGGTGAGGCACACAGACAGAATGAGGCAGAGCGAGCGTGAGATGGGGAGCAAGTGAGTGTATGGCCTTTACAGCCTGAGGGATGGTAGAGGAACAGTTACCATACATGCCTACCAATTTTTACCCGCAAATCTTGAAGAATGCGGTCACAGTGAATTTTTTTATTGTAAACCATTTTAAAACGGTACTGGCACTGGCCACAGAGTTAAGGGTCAGGGGGCTTTAGCCTTCCTAAGCACCTGGGTCCCAACGGGTCTCTCCATAGCCCTGCTTACTGCCCACTAAGTTAAGTTTCTGCAGACTGTGCCAACTCTATCTCCCTCATGTGTGTGTGTGTGTGTGTGTGTGTGTGTGTGTGTGTGTGTGTGTGTGTGTGTGTGTGTGTGTGTGTGTGTGTGTGTGTGTGTGTGTGTGTGTGTGTGTGTGTGTGTGTGTGTGTGTGTGTGTGTGTGTGTGTGTGTGTGTGTGTGTGTTTGTGTGATTTCAGCCTGTTATTACATAAGCGTTCAGATTACGGTCAGAAGAGTGCAAGTAGGGAATCTTTCGATTAGGGTACTTAGGTAAAACCAAAACTAACTTAAGCACTGATAATATGTCTTAGAAAGAGTTGAACAATTCTAATGAAGAAAAAAAAATGTAAAGTTTTGAGAGTGGCAGGCAGTAAGAGCGGTAAACAAGCTACAGGAGCTGGATATCAATTTTGCATGGAAGACACTGAAATTGATAAGACCAGTGCCTACTTTTCCATTCATATCCCCCATTACAATCACTTTATAGCTCCTGGGCATTTCTCCCACTGCTTCATCCAACTCATCCCAAAACCTGTCTTTCTCTCTCTCTCACTCCTGTCCTCACACAGTGCATATGCAGCAATCACCGCCACTTTCACCTTCCCAAACCTGAACTTGACATACATACACCTCGAGCTAACACATCTACAGTCTATCATTCTACTATGCCACACCTCATTCATTGACAAAGCAACTGCTTCCTTGCATCTTCCTCGGCCATTCATTATTGATCTTACACATCTCACATCCTCCCACTCCTGCACTTCACACCCTTTCATCTTCGTTTCACACACTGCCATCACGGCATATTTTGCACTCTTGAACACATTCACCACTTCTACCCTATTGCTGGCCTCATTCACACCTCCCACATTCCACATGGCCATGCAAATCTGCCCATTTGGATGGGGCCCTGGGCAGGTATTGGGCCCTCCGAGGCTCTCTGAATCAACTGCCACGATTATGTGATTTTGGATAGAGGAATCTGGGGGACACTTAACTCTGTCAGAAACCCCGGTTAAATGGTTACCACCCAGCATAGTGAATGGTTTTATATATATATATATATATATATATATATATATATATATATATATATATATATATATATATATATATATATATCTATATATATACACATATATATATATATATATATATATATATATATATATATATATATAGAGAGAGAGAGAGAGAGAGAGAGAGAGAGAGAGGTAGATAGATATAGATATATAAGGGACCAAGTACTGATTCCTGTGATACACCGCTAGTTACTAATCCCAAATCCGACTTAGTTCCATTTGTTAATATTCTCTGCTTTTGGTCCTTCAGCCAGGATTCTATCCAATGTAAGATATCGCCGTCTATACCATGTGCTCGAACCTTTCTAACTAATCTTTCGTTTGTAACCCTATCGAAAACTTTGCTAGTCCAGATAAAAAAATATCGTAAGCTTTATCATCTTCATAGACCTCCGACAAGAATGACATGTTTGTGAGGCAGGCTCGTCCATGCCTGAATCCGTGTTGGCTATCGTAAATTTTCTCTAATTTTATTTGCAAAAATTTACTAGCATTTTCCTATCAATTGACGTTACACTCATCCGACAATAATTCGACGCAGATGCTTCATCACCCTTTTCTAAAATGGACACTATGTTTTATGTCTTCCAAGCCGCTGGAACTTCGGAATTAAAAAAAAATAAAAAAATAACGTTAGAAGTGACTGACATCTTTGTTTTCAATTATAATTGTTGTATAAATATCTTCCAGACCTGGCAGTTTTATAGGCTTTAACTTATTATTTCAGTATGTCCTCCTTAATAATGGTTATTTTACCAAGAATATTGTGCATATTATCACTGTACATATTTGCTGCTTCAGGGACTAGGTCTTGACTTGTTTCCCTCCACCAAGATCAAAGTTTCACTTTTATACGTTAGAGCTGGTATCAAAATACTGTCATATAGTAACTTTTTCACTCCCATGTCCACTTCCCTGTTTCTTATTAAAGAATCAGAAACCTTTCTTCCTGGTTGTACCCTTTCATGCACTTCACCCTCTAAACCTCCATCCTTACTCATCATATAATTCAAGTACTTAAATGCATTCACATTTTCCATTTCCTCCTCATCAGACCTCACAGTACATTCAGTGACTTCATTTCTCTCGAAGACCATACCATTACTCTTCCCTCCATTCACCTTTAGATTCCGTTTCTTACACATTCTCCCAAACTCATTCACTAGGCCTTGCAGCTCCCCTTCGTCTTCCAATAACAACACAATATCATCTACAGACAACAGTATAGGGAGTTTCCACACGCTGCCCTCTCTCATTAGGATTTTTCCAATATCCACTGCCTTACCTTGTATATCTGTATATCTTTTAAAACTCCATCCATGTACAGATTGAAGAACCATGGGGACCTGACACATCCATGTTTCAATTCAACCTTCAAATTGAAAAATTCGCTCAATTCACTGTATACAGTCACTGCAGCTTCAGCACCCTCAAACATACTCCTCACGGCATTCAACAACTTCCCATTTACTCCATATATTTTTTGTAATTTCCACAATCCTTGTCAATCCACCCTGTCATATGCTTTCTCCAAATCCATGATGGCCGAATACAACTTCATTCCATTCTCTAGCAGCTTTTCCACTAAAGACCTAAGAAAGATTATCTGATCTACACAACCTCATCCCTATTACACAAAGAAAACAAATGCCCCTTTGATTATCAGTATTTGCCTTGGTAAATACTGGTATGGAATATTTATTTAGGATGGAGCACATTTCTTCATCTTCACTGGAATGTTACCTGATTCTGTTCTGAGAGGTCCTGTCCTATCCTATCGTTATTTTTCGTTCGGTTAATTTGGTAAAAACCCTAGGGGTTTTCTTTCAGCTCATAGCAAACCTTAATTTCAAAATCTCGCTTTGCTTTCCATATCTCCCTCTTTTCATCCTTATTCAAATTAGTTTAGTGGTTACGTCAGTGTTCCTCTTCATATATTATTTGTTCAGATATTCCTTTCCTTTGGCCTATGAGAGATTTTAATCTCTTGTTTAACCATCTTGTTTCTGAATTATTCTTTTTAAATGGTTTTGAAGGGATATATCTATCTTGGCCTCTGTGTATTATATTTATTAATACATCATACTTCTCACTGGCCGACCGGCTGCTTGGTACCGGACCTGAGTTAATCTCCGTCACCTGAACTACACTCCCACCTATATCCTGTCCCTCACCTATGATCTGGGCTTCCTCTGTGACCTGCCACACTTTGTTCCTTCCCATTCCTATCATTGGGTTCCCCACTGCCGTGACTCTTGCTAAAGTGACTTGTCCCCCACATGGAGTATGGATAAAAAATAAGCTCTTAATCCATCGAAATCTAGACGAAAACTAGGAACGGTCGAGACGTTTTCAGAAGAACACCTATTCCTCATTAATATATAGTTAATTTCTTCATGATTGCTATTACCATGTCATCCAACAACTTCTATACTGGTAATGACGTTTTCTTTATTAGATAAAACCAATTCTAGAGTATTTTTATATCTGTTGGGCTCCCTAATATATTGATAAAGGAAATTATCCTGTACTACCTCTAAAATTCCACTAACTCTGCATCCCCTGTCTGTTTTCGCTAATCTATCCTTGCCAGGATAAGATCCCCTGCAATTATTACTAAGGACGGTTGTGACACTTTCCTAATTTTCTTCCAGAGGTTTTTACTATCTGCCATACTTAATTTTGGAAATTTGTCAATGGCTCCTAAGACTAACTTTTCCCTGGTGTTACTAATTTCAATTCAGACACTTTTCGTGTCCCTATTTACCCTAATGTTGGCTTCATTGTAACAGTTTAATGAATCCTTCACATAAATAGCTACCCCAGCCCCCATTCTTCCTAGACGATTTGACACAAAAATATTATGGTCCTTTATCTGATATTCTGCTAATAAAATCTCGAGTGTCTGTCTTCATCCAAGTTTCACTAATAACGGCAATGTCTACGTTTTCTGTACAATTTAAAGCCCTCAGTTCATTCATTTTATTACGCAAACTTCTGCTGTGTGTTGTACACTTTCAGATTATTACGAGTTATACCTTTACTTTGGGATTTACTTTTTCATTTAAAAAACTGGGAATGTCTTTCCTTTATTAATATAACATTTTTTTGTACTATCACTTTTCCCTGTACTATCACTACCCCCTCTGGGGGTAGTTTTTTTTTTTTTTTTTTTTTTAAGAATACTCCCACAGTATCTCTGCTTGTCGTACAAGGCGACTAAAAGGGTTGGCGAAGGGTTAGTGTCCCTCATGGAGGTAGGATAAAGGGGAGGCGGCGCGCGCGGGGTGAGGTGTCTAGGGAAAGTGAAGCCAGTCTGCCCCGCTCTGGCCAACGCCCAGGACTGGCAGAAAGGCCGCGCCGCGCCAACCTGTAGTATCAATTGTTTCGTTATATGTTAACGTCATACAACCATTTTTTTCCTTTTATACTAACACATTTTTTTTTATTTCAAGTACCTTGCATATTGATATTCAATTATAATATATGAAAACAAGTACCCACGCAAAAAAAAAAAAAAAGTATTTTCAGTGTAATGATCTACATAATAGAAATAGAAATGTTTTAATAATCGATTTTGAAATAAGGAGAGCCCTGTTTTTTTTTTTCATATATGTTGTAGATAATAAATATTCATTGTACACCTAATAATACCTGATTTATTAGTCTACTGTAAAGTACATAGTTATAAGTACATTATTATACAATCATTAATCCTAAATATAGTTTGTATTTATTGGCCACTAAAATGAATAAGTTTGGTGTACAACTGACGGCTCCTTACCTTAACATTACTTGCTAACTTATTAGTTATCTGTGTACCTTCATACTTAAACCGTACCTGCAAATATGTCTCGGCAACTGCCTTAACTAACAGATGCAGGTGGTTTACCTGAGGGTCTGTGTCATACATATGACTAGTTAAGGTGGGGAATATGTCCTTTTGGTTACAATAAGCCAACACTGAAGTAACTAACTTAGTAATAGCCCCCTGCCCTGCACTGTTACATGACACTTTTTCTCTGAACAGTTTTTCTGCAGTTACACAAATGTCAATGACACTATCAGAAGGATACACCAAGTTTCCTCTGTCCTTTACTTTAGCTAGTGAGTGAAGGTTGCTTGCATCATCCTTATCTAAGCTTAGGGCGGAAATGCATGGTTCACAGTGTAATGACCTCATCAATTTATATGCAACAAAACCGGCAATATATGCCACAATTTTATTAACACACTTTGAGAGGTAGGAATGACTTGGAATATATATATATAGTCACCTGCCTCTTGATTATCTGCATCATCTAGTATTCTTCTTTTAAGGACTGAATTATTAATTAATTGAAGAGAAGAATTACTTTCAGTGTTTCTTACACACCTGCTGGATACATTTAATATTGGCACAGACTCTAGTGGTAAGCAGTTGCCTCGAACAATATCTTGTAGGTCATTGTGCACAAGCAATTTCTTATATGCAGCAGAAAACTGCCTTACTGTTGGATTGTTGTTCCAACCTCCCATGCATCTTACTAGCCCAAACAGCAACTCAGTATGGTCCTGACTTAATTTGTATGTCATCAGAAACTTAAGGGTGGGCACTGGAGTTGCAATTAAGGTTTCATAGAGGTACTGTAGGCTTCTTATGCAAAAAAGAAAACCAAGAAAACCTGTCTTTCTATTTGAAGATATGACGAGCTGCCCATCAGGGAGCGCTAGCGTTCTAATATATGTTTCTGCTGATATTAGAAAATCCTTGATTTTATCTGCATTTTTATGTTGCATAGGGCACTTGTATCCAGTTGCGTTTAGATTTCTAGAATTCATTATATCAAATAATGTGTTGAAAACCATAATGAAATCAATCGTGGCTTCACAACCACCAAATTCACTGTGGCTGGGTGCGGCGGACACCTGCTGCTTCTTGCCAATCCCAAGATGGCGGATCTGACTTCACTTTCTGGACCGCGCGCCTCCTCCCCTTAATCCTACCTCCATGGTGTCCCTCCCCGGAAAACAGCTAACTAAAAAGACGAACAAGAAACCTCGGACAAGGACTGACCAAAAGATGACGACCGAGGACCGGACAAAGGACATGGTAATCGAAACATGGAATGTAAGAGGTGCGAATGATGAGGTGAAAGAGAGAGAGATTGTCCCGGTGCTTGAGGGTGCGAAAGGTGATGTATGTGGAGTAAATGAAACTAAATGGAGAGGTGAGAGTGTGAGAGAATGGGAGTATGGATGGGGTATATGTTCAGGAGTAGGTGAGAGTGAGAGGGTAAAAGAAGGAGTGTGTATACTTGTGAGTAAAAGATGGAAGAAGAACATAAGTAAGTATGGATCAGTTGGGTCAAGGATTGTGTGGGTAAGACTGAAAGTTGGAATACAAATGTGGGCGAATGTGTGTGTGTATGCGCCAATGCAATATCGTGCAAGCAGAGTGAGAGAAGAGTTCTGGACAAATGTGGAAGTGTGCATGGAAAAGTTTGGAAGGAATGAGAGAGTGTTTTTGATTGGTGATATGAATGGTAAAGTAGGGAATGTGAAGGTGGATGGAATAGTTAGTAAGTGGGATGTGTCTGCTGAGATAGATGAGAATGGCAGCGTGTTAGTGGACATTTGTGCTGGGAGGGGGTTGGTGATAGCCAATACCCTCTTCAGGCATAAAATGATCCACAGGTATACATGGGAAGTGATGAGAAGGGTGGGTAGTGAACTGAATGAAAGGGAGGCAATGATTGATTATGTGTGTGTGGATGAAAGGATGCAAAGATGTGTAATAGATGCAAGAGCTTATAGAGGTTGGGAGAGTGGACTTTCTGACCACTATTGGTGGTGGCCAGAATCAAGATCCAAATAAGATGGAGAAATAGAAGAAGGTAAGGATGGGAAGAAGGAGTATTTGCAAGGAGAGTGGAAAGGTTACCGGAGGATGAGAAAAAGGCAGAATATAAGAGAGAAGAACGATTGGGCAAATAAGAATTGGAGCAGATGGGGGACGTGGAAGGTGTGTGCAGGATATTCACAGAAGAAATACGTGCAGCAAGTGATTTGGTGCGTGGGATGAAGAGAAGACGGTGGGGGGTGCAAGGAACATCATGGTGGAATGAACAGGTGAGACAGGCTGTGGCACAAAAGAAGAAAGCATACAATGAATGGATGAGAAATAGGGGCATGGAAGAAGTTGAGAGGCGGAAGAGAGAATTATATGTAGAAAGAAAGAGAGAGGTGAAAAGATTAGTAAGAGAGAGTAAGGAGAGAGTGGATGAGGAATTTGGAAGGAATTTGAGTGTGAAGTGGAGGGACTGTAAGAAAATGTTCTATAAAGAGGTAAAAAGAGTAAGACAGGGTGGAAGTGAAGTTTGCAGGGGAGTGAAAGATAAAAATGGTAGATTACTAGTGGAGAAGGGAGAAAAAGTGAGCAGATGGAGAGAACACTTTAAGGAACTGTTGAACATAGAGGATGGAAGTAATGCGAGTATAAGTGGCTGGGGAATGGATGGGAGAAGGAGGGAGGTGAGAAGGCAGGAGGAAATCAGTAGGATAGAAGTTGTGGAAGCAATTAAAAAAGTAAAATTGGGGAAAGCCCCAGGAATTGATGGAGTGTGTTGTGAAATGTTGAAGCATGGGGGAGAGATAGTAGTAGAATGGGTGTGGAAGATGAGCAGATTGGCCTGGGAGGAAGATAGAGTTCTGGAGGATTGGAAGCCAGGTATAATTATTCTTTTGCTCAAAGGAAAAGAGGAAAAAGAAGTATGTGGTAATCACAGGGGCATTTGTCTTCTTAGTATAATAGGAAAAGTGTATGGTAGGATACTTAGTGACAGAGTTAGAGAAAGAACATAGAAATTAGTTGGAGAAGAACAGGGAGGCTTTAGTAAGGGAAGAGGTTGTGTATGTCAGATATTCATTCTTAGATCTTTAGTGGAAAAGTTTCTAGAGAAGGGAAAGAAGTTGTATGTGGCTTTCATGGATTTGGAGACAGCATATGACAGGGTGGATAGACAAGGATTGTGGAAAGTATTAAGAATATATAGAGTAGATACGAAGTTGTTGAATGCTGTGAAGAGTATGTATGATGGTGCTAAGGCTTCAGTGCGTGTGGATGGTGAACTGAATGAATTTTTCTCTTTGAAGGTTGGGATGAAACAGGGATGATGTGTCATGTCTCCATGGCTGTTCAATCTGTACATGGATGGGATAATAAAAGAGTACAAGGTAGGGTAGTGGATGTTGGAGTGGCCCTGGTGAGAGAGGGTAGTGTTTGGAAACTACCTGTACTGTTGTTTGCAGATGATACTGTGTCATTGAGTGAAGATGAAGGGGAGCTGCAAGGCTTGGTGGGTGAGTCTGGGAGAGTGTGTAAGAAACGGAATCTAAAGGAGAATGTAGGGAAGAGTAAATTGATGGTCTTTGAGTGAGGTGAAGTCAGTAAATGTACAGCAAGGTTGGATGGTGAGGAATTGGAAAATGTGAGTAAGTTTAACCCCCTAACCGTGAGGTGTCACTTTTGTGATGCTTGAGAGCAAGGGATCATACCACGGAGTGTCACTTTTGTGATTCTGTGTTATTTTGAATTCACCCGGGCTTTCAAGTGGTGGCTTGTGTCATCTATCAGTACTACCAATGTCCAACACTAGTCAGCACTCTTAATCTCATCTGTACTCCCATCCATTGTTGACAATTTGGCATTTCTCCCCGTTCTTGACTCCCCTCCCTACATCCCCTCCATTACCCTCTCCTCTCGCCTGCCCAGCCACGCTGAGCTAAGTAAATCTTCCTCGGAATTTTCCACTGATTTCATCTATTGAAATAAGCCCTATGTCCTATTCTTATACCAAATAATGTATACAAAAAAGAAATAAGTTAAGTGATAGTGCCATACATCTGGAATAGGCTAATTATCACCTGACAGCACCTCACGTGCACTCGTTCGCTGATTTTCCCTGTTTATTTCCCCTCGAAATATGCCGTATAATCCATTCTCATAATAAAAATATATATAAGAAAGGAAGGGAGAAGCCTAAGTGATATTTACATTCACCTGGAACTTCCTAATTTATTATGTATTGTCTAGATTTCCTGCCAATGATTTCATAGCATATATATTAGCAGCTGTCACCATGCTGACATTAGCAGCATTGCATTTCCCCTAGACCACCACAGCGTTCAGTTTACTGTCGTCTTTCAAGGTGAAACCACGCCGGATTCGCGCCTGTCCAATTCTGCCCCTTTTTAGCCCCATGCAAAGGGCCCTGTGACCTCAACCCCTACTAAATCTCGTGTGGAAAGGGGTAAAGGGCTAAGTGACTGCTGTGGAATGTGAACTGGCTAATTTATCAATGAAATTGATGGACAGTGACTACGATCGTTCTGGTGAGTAAAACAGTGCAAGTGAAAATGTAGATAATGTGTAAACAGCAAGTGAAAGCAATGAATGTAAAATAATATAAATGAACAATGGAAAATACTTTTATAAGTTACTGCAAGTGACAGTGCATAACACAGTATAAATAAAATAGAAATGTAAATAATGTAAATGAAATAGAGAATGTAAATAGAAATGTAAATGAGTTGTAATATAAGAAAACGAGTATATATACTAGGAGTAATGAAAGTGAAAGTTTCACTCTAGCATGTATGAATACTATGAGTTATGAAAGTGGAAGTGAAAGCGACAGATTTGCTCTCAGCGCTAGTATACAGGACGAGAAAGTGAATGCTACGTATTTTACTGAAAGAGAAATTGAATGCCTACTGTGACAATAAATTACTATTACTGAAAGACCCTTATGGATAAAGGCTGCAGATATATATAAGTGCTATATAGTAATAGAAATATAAAGTGTGGGTGTTTTTATGAATAATAAATGACAGAATACCAGCAGCGAACAAGTGCAAACAGGAAGGTCATACGCGCTCTTAATTTTCATTGCTTTCTCAGTGTTTTTTTTTTTTGGAGTATGGATTTCAAACAATTTGAAAATCATAGAATAGTGTTTCTAGTGATAATATCAGGCTGTGGTAATCATATTACTGGTTGTTGGGAAGTGTAAAGTGGAGACCTTGTTTCCCAACTTCAGAAGTCTCCACAAGTCCCACGGTACTTGACGAAGGCTCAACAAACATCCCAGGAGAAAGCTAAAGGTATGTGTCATATGCATATATAATTGTAATATTCTAGGACTAATAACTGATTTTTGGCAAATAATTTTAGAGAGTGTCAGAGCACGAATATGCCCACGGGACATGCAAGTTGAGCCAAAACAACCCTGCAGTTTAGGGGTCAAGTACTTGGGTAGTGTGATGAGTAAGGATGGAGGTTTGGAGGATGAAGTGCTTGAAAGGGTACAGCAGGGAAGAAATGTTGCTGGTTTCTTGAAAGCAGTGATAAGAAACAGGGAAGTGAGCATGGGAATGAAAAAGGTACTACATGACAGTATTGTGATACCAACTCTAATGTATGGAAGTGAAGCTTGGATGCTGTTGGAATGGCACAAGTCAAGAGTGAGAGCAGTGGAAATGAGTTATTTAAGAGGAGCCTGTGGAGTCACATGGAGAGACAGGCTGCCAAATAAGGATATAATGGAGCATTGTGGTGTGGATGTGGATGTGATAGGAAGCGTTAGGAGGAATACACTGAGGTGGTTTTGCCATGTGGAGAGGATGGATGGTGAAAGACTGACGAAGAGAGTGTATGTGAGTGAGGTGGAGGGGGGTAGAGGGAGGAGGAGGCCGAGGATGAGATGGAGGGATAGGGTGGAGTGGTATATGAGAGAGGGGGGGTGTGAGTTGGGAGCAGGGCAGCAAAATGGTTGGGGACAGGGCGACATGGAGGCGATTTATTTGTGGCCACCCCGAACGGGATTGAGGCATCTGGCAATAGATAGATAGATAGACTTTTCCCTCTTCTGTCATCATTTTTTCTGTCTTCTATCATCGCTTGCTTTTGGTTAAATTGTTCTTTTTACCTTCACAGGTCTCATTGCATCTATCCAAACCAAATTATAATGATTTCTAAGTGGAGTTGTTACAACTTCCTGTACTTCTAACTTTCAACCTCGAAAAAAAAAATCTAACTTCCTCTTTATCATTCTAGCTAAAACAGTAACTCCCTGCTTACCAAGATGAGTCCCACCTCAATTATACATGGCACTCCGTCCATAACATCGGTCCCAGCTGTCTATGAAAGGTATTTTATTTACTTTGCAATACCTTTCAAGGCAGCAGTTGAAACCTATCTCCCTGCTCAACCATTCCCTCCCAACCCACTTCCTAGGCAAAACACCGTGTACTACAGGGGTCCCTCCCCATTCCCTAACCTTCTTCAACAAATCCTTGTACTACTGCCACAGTACCTCACTCCTATGCTTACCAGTATCGTTGCCTCCTACACTGAGGCAGACATTTGGTTTGTCTCCACTGTCTTCCATAATAATTGAAATTTTCCTAACCCATTAACCACCCTGTTCTCCAGAAGACATACATGTTTAGTGAGTGGAATGTACAGTGTTCTATTTAGATATCTTACCTGGAGTCTCCAACAATGACAACATTTTTCCTGCCATTCCTGATCTCAGGATACCTGCAAGAACTACTCTCTCTGTCCTCCTTCTCTACTTCCCTTTCCGCTTTCCCTTCACATTCGTCACATAACGTGTCAAATGTATTAGTCTCCGTTTGTTTCATAAGTTTGAACTTTTTTGCACCCTTGTGAACAAGTGTCCAAGCTTCAGCCTTTTTCCCTCTCTTCTCCAACATCATCTCCAACAATTTCCTCATTTGTGACCTCTCGTGCCTGAAACTGTACCTCCCATTTTAATTTGAGAAATTCTTCATTTAACTCAAGGTAGCCCTTCTCAAAACTTGCATCGGGGACATTACTCTTCATACAGGAAGCCATCATGCACAGAAATACAAGAAGACACTAGCACAATACTACCACAGGTCACTACAACACTAGCACAACATTAGCACAGGTCACTACAACACACTAGCACAACACTACCACAGGTTGCTACAACACACTAGCACAACATTATCACAGGTCACCAACACAACGCTATCACAGGTCACTACAACACACTAGCACAACATTATCACAGGTCATTACAATGCACTAGCACGACACTATCACAAGTCACTAACACAGCACAATCACAGGTCACTACAACACACTAGCACAACACTGTCACAGGTCACTACAACATACCAGCACAACACAATCACAGTTTACTAAATTCATTGACAATTCTCACAAAATGCAGGTTCAGCTAGGTTAATTAGGAGCGCCAAGAGACGTCTGAAAAGACTGACCTCACGTGAGCATAGCACTCTGTTAATAAAACCGGTCCCAGCCGTCAATGAGAGGTCTTGCATTAACTTTGCAATAACCTTCAAGGTGGCAATTAAAACCTATCGCCCTGCTCAATCATTCCCTCCCAACCCCTCTCCTAGGCAAAACACCGAGTACTACAGGGTCCTTCCTCTAACCTTCTCCCACATATCCTTGTACTGCTGCCACAGTACATCACTCCTATGCCTACAAATATCGTTGCCTACCACACTGAGGCGACACTGGGTTTGTCTCCACTATCCTGCACGATATTTGAAATATTTCCCAACATATTACCCACCCTGGCCCAAGGAAGACACCAATGTTAAGTGAGTGGAATATAAACTGCTCTATTTAGATCTCTTACCTGGGAGTCTCCAACAATGACAACTTTTTCTTGCCTTTCTTGATCTCAGGATTCCTACGGAAAGAATTTTCACTGTCCTCCTCTAATTCACTCCCTGCCTTCTCTTCACATTCATTATATAACATGTCAAATGAGTTTGTGGTTTTTGTCTCCATTTGTTTTTTAAGGGTGATCTTTGTTGCACCGTTGTGAAGAAATGTTCAACCTTCTGCCTTTTCTCTCTCTCTCCTCCAGCATCTTCAACAATTCCCTCATTTGTGACTTCTCCTGCCTGAGGAACTGAACTTTCCGTTTTAATTGGGAAGTTCTCACTTTAACTCAAGGTAGTCTTTCTCAAAACTTGCAGCAGAGACACAACTCTCCATAGAGGAAGCTATTAAGGACAAAAATACTCAAACACACTAGCACAACACTATTGCTGGTCGCTACAAAACACTAACAAAACACTATCACAGGTCACTACAACACACTAGCACAACACTATTACAGGTCACTAACACAACATCATCACAGGTCACTACAACACACTAGCACAACACTATCACAGCTCACTACAACACACTAGCACAACACTATCACAGCTCACTACAACACACTAGCACAACACTATCACAGCTCACTACAACACACTAGCACAACACTATCACAGCTCACTGCAACACACTAGCACAACACTATTATAGCTCATTGCAATACACAAACACAACACTGTCACAGGTCTCTAAATTCACTGACAGTTCTGACAACAGGTATGTACAGCTAGGTAAATTAGGCACGCTAAGAGACGTCTGAACACACTGACCTCAGATGAGTGACGACTGACCTCAGGAATAGCTGGTAACACCAAAATTGTCACCCATTGCAATAACCAGAGAAACTGAAAATGTTAGAAGCAATTTTTATAGGAGAATGAGCACCGGTTATTAGGATACAAACTAACATGTCTACAAACATATTTTCACACAGCTTTACAAGGGAAAAGGATGCTCCCACCTCAGGTCGTATATTCGACCAACCCTGCCCCTGTGCCCTCCTTGTCTTCCCAAACCCCCACATGCTTGAAAAGATCAGCCGGTATCTGGTCTAGCCGCGCCCAAGGTCAGATAATCTGCCCAACCCTACCCCTGTCCCCTCCCCCATCTACCCCACCCCTCACATGCTTGAGAAGAACAGCCGGTATCCGGTCTAGCCGAGCCCATGACCCCCAACATGTCCATCCGGTATAATTACAGATGTAGGAACAAAGTATGTTTAGTTTTAGTTCTTCAATATCAGTATGAAGTACACTAGGTGCAATCTGTATTGTCTGGATGTATCGTTCCTGTATAATGTAAATAAATTCATGATGTTTTTGCATTTAAAGTACTGTATTAGCAAAAAAAATCGAATAAATTATACTGCAGTGATTACTGTATGTATAATTTATATTATTCCTGCTGCACATAATAATTTCCTGTAAGTTAGGTAAAATGTATACTCAAACAATTTAATAAAATTCTTGAGAAAAATTCGTTCAGTATACAAGCTACTTAACCCGCTGTGTCCCAACCAGTTTTTCACCACTGACCCCTCCCAGTCCCAGCAGATTTTTGAAAAAAAAAAAAAAAATGGGGGGCTAAAGCCTCTGCTTTTTATGAGAAACATTGGAAAGTACTCAAAAGAGTGATCACCTGAGCTTAGAAGTGGTCTAAACAGGTGACCCTTTAAACACCTGGTAACGAGTTCTCTGGAGCCACGCTATGGGTGGCGCTTTTTCTATTTTTTTTTTTTTATAACAGAACGGAGGAAGGAAAAACAAATGAATTTTAAAAAATAATCCATACACCATATTACTGGTGTCCTCTGTTCATAAAATATCTGTAACAGTTAGACTTGAACAGCTGTGGATTGAAATTTGGAGGGAAATAACTCTGGAGAAGCGAGTTCCAGGGAGATGCAGTTCGGGGAATGAAAGAATTCTGATAGGCAGAAGTTCTGCAATATGGCTGAGTGACATTCCAGTCTTGAGTGCTACCAGATGGCCGTGTAACACGAGGGAAGGCATGGAGAGGTGACACCATGGACGAAACTTTGTCTGAGCATTTGCCATAAAAATATCTGTAAATTAATGCAAGGGAAGCAACATTCCTTCTTACTTGCAGGGGAGGTAGTTTATTTGTAATGGCAGGGTTGTTAATAATTCTAACAGCATTGTTCTGAATTTTCTCTAGTTGTTTTAATGCAACCTCTCCACATCCATTCCACAAGGGTGAGCAATATTGAAACTGACAGCACACACGACTCATAAATTATAGCCAACTGCTCATCAGTGATGAAGTTACGGACTCTGTACAATAATCCAATTTTTTTTTTAGGCGGTTTTAGGAAGTGATCTAACATGAGAGGTCCAGCTGAGGGCATTGTTAAGTGAGATGCCAAGAATTTCAATACTTTTGGAGATGAGAATATTAGTACCACTGAAGGTAATGTACAAATCTGGCAATATCTGTCTATTAATAAACTGTATATATTTAGTTTTACTAGCATTGTATGAGACAAGGTTGTTTTATCCCCATTCACTGATCGCAGATAGGTCCTGATTAATGGAGGTGGCTGTACTGAGTTGAGAGGTAGAGATATTAGACTTTGTAAATGGGTGTCTGAGTGTGAATGAACTATGTAGTGTTGAGTCATCTGCGGATGAGTGGATGTGATTTTGGGTGACAGATAAGAGATCATTAATATGAACCAGGAATAGGGTTCGCGCCAGAACTGACCCCTGTGGCACGCCGGCGTTAACTGAGTGAAAATTGGAATATACATCATCTACTTTATTCTTATTTTCCTGTCACTAAGAAATGAAGAAATCAAAGGAACAAAAGACGTTAGTCCATAGCAATGGAGTTTGGACAGCAGGAAACGGTGCCATACTCTGTCGAAAAGCTTTAGAATTATCAAGAGCTACTGCATGAGTTTCTCCATGTAGATCAATTGATTGATGGATGACATGAGTTTGGAGATTGAGTATGTCAATGGTGAATCTTTCGTGGCGAAAACCATAGTGTCTACCACTAATTAAGTTGTTGGATTCAAGATGTTTAGCAATGTGCTTATTAATTAAGTTTCAAATACCTTACCAAGAGAAGATGTGACAGCTATTGCTCTGTAATCAGAGGGGTCAGAGGAACTTCCTTTCTTCGGAATTGGGTGGATATTGGCTTCTTTCCATGAGTTTGGGAATAAAGAAGTACGTATGCATAGTCTGAATAATTTAGCTAGAACAGAGGCAAGTTCAGGGGAACACTTTTTCAAAACAATTGGAGGAATTCCATCTGGGCCTGGAGCTTTGTTGGTAAGTAAATTGTCTAGGATGAATTTTACGTATTTTGTGTGTATTTTAAGTGGGTCAATTTCGGGAGAGTCAAGTTCTAGTATTGGGACATTCTGGCTGGTATCATCTATGGTACAGTTTCTGGCAAATGTACTGCCAAAAATATCCGCTTTCCCACAAGGGTCATTTGTAATGTTGCCATCTGAAGATTTTAGTAGGGGAATGGAAGATGACTTGTTAAAGTTATTATTGAAAGAATTAAGAGTTGACCAGTAGCAGTAAGTATTGCAAATCACTCAGATTAGGTAGATATTGGTTCATTTGGTACAAATTTATATGTTGAACAAGAATTAATTGGTTTTCACACAATAATATAGGCGATATATGCGTTGTTTCACTCAATGTCCACATCAACATACTGCACCTTCCTTAGCAACGTTACCTCATCATCACTTCTGCTCGTTTCTACCTTAGGTGCCACGTTACCTTTGTCCTCCACATCGTCATCGATTGGGGAATCACTCTCACCTTGAATTTCGTCCCTTGTTGCAATATGTCTTTACTGGTCAAGTCACTGGTAACAGGTGAGTTGCCGAGACGATGGAGTGTGGGGAGTGGTCACACGGGGTAAGGCAGTGTCCCCACCTGGCAGCGGGTACAGGAAGGTATCCTGCATATACGTACCAAATACGGCGCGAAATTTGAAAAATGTGCAAATTATGGACTTCGCAGTTGCAAAATGTATGGATATGTCAACGGGTGTCACCGTGACAAAATGTGGTGACGGATCCACACGTCAGTGGGACACCTTGGGTTAAGCAGGTTGTATATATAGCATGCGCCTTTCCTTACGAATGTTTCCTTGTATAAGGAATATAAATAATTGTTACTTAGTCATACTCAAATTATTTTTGATGTGCAGTACCATTTAATTAACCCCTAAATACTGCAATTCGATTTGGCTTGTCTGCCACTGGAGCCGCAATTAGAGAGTGTTTTTTCGACTTTCACCAAGGGAAACATCAATATGTTCTGGCTAAAAGGAGGAATTTACACACCTGACAGCGCAATCGGCACCCCCTATGCCTAATGGTTACCTCACAATCAAGGGTCAAAGTTGAAAAAAAAAAAAAATAGTTACCCCCCCAAATTTTCGAGAAGCCCCATAGTTTTGATAACTAACTATTTCTATTACTGAAATAGGCCATTGCAATATCATATGTCACACCAAGCCCAAGAACAGGTGTTTTGGGGTGTGGGGAGACTACTTGCTTTGGGGAAGATTAAGTACCCTGTGGGAAGAAGGTTTGTAGGTATGGTGGTTGGATAAAACCATCTTTTCTCATCATAGTAGAGCACCTTAGTTTGACCTTGACCAATTACTATAAAAACAGATCTGTGTGTACGTGTGGGGAGATAAAATTCGATCGGGGAGAAGTCCCACAACGAGTACATTGAACCTTGGGAGGTCATTTACAGTAACAACCAATTTGGTTAGTTGAAACAAACAATATCTATGTGATTTAGCACATCAACCATGCAAGCAAGTGTGTTTCCAGGTGTGGGGAGATAATTCACGTATGGGGAGTAATCCTGCATGTCTCATAGTACTTCAGAAACTTTCAGAAACACTAAATGTTTATATTACCATGAAGGAAAATAGAATATTGTTCAATACTGTTACAGATGCATGCAAGGGAAAAGGGAAAATGTAACTGTCTTTACTATATCGAGATGGAGGGGTGGTAGTGGGGGGCTGGGGCTGGGTGGTGGTGGGGGGGCTGGGGCTCAGAGGCCTGTGATTGCACGTGTTTGCATGTATAAAATAGTATACAGAGAAGCATTTATTATGTTCAGGTACGAAAAGACACAGGGAAATAAAAAACATCGAGGCAATACATATAAAGCACTTGTACATGTGTTGGAAGTGGGGGGAGGAGAGCAAGTCAAGCTGTGTGCTCGCTATCACTCGATCATTTATTGGGGGTGGGAGGGTAGTATGGTTGGGAGGGTCTTCAGAGAGGGTTATTACGTGACAGATGAGGAAACATTCAGGCAATGGGTGGGCTGAGAGGGGGGGATGACCCCCCCTACCCCCAGAGTGGCCGGATCACCCAACCCGAGGCCGGAGGGGTTAGTTCTCATTGGCTTGAAGGGATATACATCACAATCGGGGAGGAGCAATGTGCAGGCAGTTTTTTATAAGGCACGCTATATTGACGTGATTCGGCTGACAGGGCTAAGTGGTCAAAAAGTACATTGACGTGCTTCGGTATATATATAAATATATATATACCTAGGCTGCTTCCTCCAAGGAAAGGGAGGTAGCCAAGACAGGACGACACACTCCCAATTTACTCATCCATTCAAAACACATTCATTCGCATCTTATGCCGAAAGGGGAGAAGGGACAAATCCTCACTGCACCATACTGCACGAGGGTCAACTGCACAGTGCAATCAGTGACATCTGCAGCATGACCCAACAGGATAGCTGGTTTGCCCCTGCCACATCATAATAGACCCATCCCCTTATATATATATATATATATATATATATATATATATATATATCCAGGGGCAGGATCCCACTGCTACCTGGCGTGTCCACGGGTGGCAGATAGGGGAAGGAAGGCCTTGTAATTATACGAGCTACCGCCTTAGATGGCGTGGACCATGGGACCCACTATAGATATATAGGGCTCCACCGAATATAGCGAATAAGGTGGCACAAAAATTACATCTCACCAGAAACTATGTGGCAGGGAGGTGAGATTATTTGCCACAATCCTCCAAACCAAACATGAGTTCTACTACAAATGATTTGTCGGCCGTTCCTGTTGCATCATCGTCTACTAAAGGTCCAACCGCACTGCCTCCTGTGTTTATGGGCAGCGTGCTACCGAAAGTGAGTAGGCACTGTGTTAGAAAATTAGACTCTTGGATATACAAATTGAAATCCATGAATATCTATGCATACAATGTAAGAAGCCTCACAGAAGATTACAAACTTGATAACCTAATGACTGAACTGGAAAACATTAGTTGAGACATTATAGGTTTTAGTGAGATCCACAGAAAAGAAGAAAAAGTAATTCAGCTTGAAGACAGCAACCACCCATTTTACTACAGAGGATGGGAAAATGAAAGAGTTAGTGGTGTAGGATTTCTAATTAACAGAAATCTTGCTCACAACATTGTTAAATTCAGCAATGTATCCAACAGACCAGCATTTGTTGTTATTAGACTGTGCAAAAAATATACCCTGAAAGTAATACAAGTATATGCACCAACTCAAAGCCCAGATAAAGAAAAAGAAACATTCTATGATGACATCTCCCAGATTATGGAAGAAGAAAAGACAACATATACTATACTCATGGGAGACTTCAATGCAAAAGTTGGGAAGTCGAAAAATGGAGAAGCATGTATGAGAAAATTTGGAGTGAGGGAAAGGAATAAGAAAGGAGAAATGCTGGTAAATTTTGCTGAAATGTTAAACATGAGAATAATGAACACATTCTTCCACAAAAGAACAGGGAGAAAGTGGACCTGGAGAAGCCCAAATGGAGAAACAAAGAATGAAAATCGACTTCATTATAGCAGATAATAATAACACGGTCACAAATTTCACAGTTATCAACAAAGTAAATATAGGTAGTGATCATAGAATGGTGGATTGGACAGCCATATTCAGTTTCAGAAGTGAAAGAAAGAAGATGATTAAAGATAAAAAGATTTGCCCAATAATAGTTCACGAAAACAAAGCAGCCTTTCAGTTGGAAATAAGGAACAGATTTCAGGTTCAAAGTAATGTTGAATGTGACAATGATGAGCTGAATGACAGACTACAAAAAGTGCTAAGAGAATCAGTGGAGGTAGTAGGAAAACCTAATACAACCAAAGCCAAGAAATATTCAGAAATGACACTCGAGCTTATGAAAAAAAGAAAGGAAAGGAAAGTAAAAACAAAGAAAGACGGATTAGAACGAGCAAAATTAAATAAGCTTATCAACAAAAGACAAAGAGAAGAAAAAAAGAAAGAGAAACCATCAATAATGGAAAAAGTCTGAGACAGGTCCGAAGTAAAATGGCCCTACAGTAGGAAAGCAACAAATGACATCACTGAAAGAAAGAAACGGTGAAATCATTAAATGCAGAGATAAGATGGTGAAGAGAGTTGAAGAATTTTACAAAGAATTGCATGCATCAAAGACCGTAGTACCAATAGCTGATTTTCAGCTGACACAAGTGAAATACCTGAGGTAACACCAGACGAAGTAAATATTTGTCTTAAAAATATGAAAAGAGGGAAGGCTCCGGGAGACGATGGAATAGTAACAGATTGACTGTTGGATGCAGGAGTAGAACGACAAAATAGGCTTGCTCAGTTATTTACCCACTGTATAAAACAGCAGAACATTCCGAAAACATGGTGGAATGCAAAAGTTATTTTACTCTACAAAAAAGGTGACTCAAAAGATCTTAGTAACTGTCGACCCGTTAGCTTATTATCAGTCATTTACAAACTCTTTTTTAATGTCCCTACGAACAGAATAACAACATTTTTGGAGGAAAACCAACCTCGTGTACAGGCAGGATTCCGAAGCAGGTATTCGACCACTGATCATCTACATACAATGTATCAGCTAATTGAGAAAACTACAGAATATAAGAAACCACCGTACTTAGGTTTTGTTGATTACGAGAAGGCTTTTGATTCAGTGAAGCACATAGCAATTATAAATTCATTGCGAGAACAAGGAGTGAATGAGAACATCGTAAAACTGCTCGAAAACATATATAAAGAGGGAACTGCTACAGTTAAATTATATAAGGACTCGGAAACCATTAAGACTGAGAAGGGCGTGCGTCAGCGAGATACAATTTCACCAAAATTATATACAGCATGCCTAGAAAGTATTTTCAGAAAGCTAAACTGGGAAAACAAAGGAGTGAACATACATGGAGAAAAGCTAAACTATTTAAGATTTGCATATGACATCGGAGGCATTGTAAGAAATGTTATATGATCTGAACAGAAAAAGTCTGAAAGTAGGACCGAAGATGAACCGGAGTAAAACTAAAGTATGTTTAATCCACAAACACCAAAGAGCGTCATCAGAATAAGCAATGAAATTCTTGAAGACGTTGAGGAGTACAACTACTTGGGACAAATACTAAAATTAATAAAAGATAACGATAGCGAATTAAAAAGACGCATTACAGTTGGATGGAAAGCTTTCGGTAAACATAGAGACATTATGAAAAGTAGCTTGCCAGTTTGTATGAAACGAAAAGTATATAAAAAAAGTATAATTCCAGCTATGACGTATGGTTGTGAGACCTGGAAACTGACAAAATAAATGGAAAATAAATTAATCCATTCTCAGAGAGCAATGGCAAGGTCAGTGTTGGGAATATGATTAAGAGACAGGAAAAGATCAACGTGAGTGAGAGAGCAGACTAAATTCAGAGATATTATAGAAGTTATAAAAGAACAGAAATGGAGGTGGGCAGGCCATATAGCAAGAATAAGGGATAACCGATGGAGCAAGAGGCTGACTGACTGGACACCAAGAGATTGTAAGCGTAGCAAAAGAAGGCCAGACAGGAGATGGAGAGATGAGATAGAGAAATTTGCAGGGAAAACGTGGCAAAGATTGGCTCAGTCAAGGAATTCGTGGAAAAGGTTGGGGGAGGCCTTTGTTCAGCAGTAGACTAGTTATCGTTGATGATGATGATGATGAGGGTATATCTATCTATCTATCTATCTATCTATCTATCTATATATATATATATAATCTATCTATCTATCTATCTATCTCTATATATATATATATATATATATATATATATATATATATATATATATATAAATAAAATACACACACACACACACACACACACACACACACACACACACACACAATAACAGGGTACCCGGCGTTTCCCGGGCCAAAAAGGCAAACGTTCTAGTCCCGTTTGTTCTAGTTCAATATTTTTCTCAACTCCAGAAAGATCATGTACCTCTCATGCTTTTGGAGTGGAATTAAATGAGGTTCAAGAACTTTCTCAGTATTCCCAGACTAACACACAGTATTTGTACACACTTATTTACTATTACTGGTGACCTCAAATGACCTCCTACCAGCGACCTCAAATGACCTCGGAGGTCAACCTCACATATTCTATGTCCGAACTGGATGTCATGTGAGTCTTCGTACCGAAAACTGGGCTGGTGGGACCATTCGTTCTAATGTGTACGGTGACCTCAAAATACCTGGCACCAGTGACCTCAAATTACTTTGGAGGTCAACCTCACAAATTCTATGTCCGAACTGGAGGTCATGTGAGTCTCCATGCCAAAAATTGGGCCGCAGGGACTCCCGGCGTTGCCCGGGCCCAAAAGGCGAACACTCTACTGGTGACCTCAAATGACCCAGAGTTTTGATATATATATATATATATATATATATATATATATATATATATATATATATATATATATATATATATATATATATATATATATATATATATATATATATCACACACACAGAAAATCTTCATCTTCTGCATCTCCATTCCTTTCTCTTTGTCCTCCTTCGACTTGTTCCCTCCTCTCCCTCACTCCCTCCCCAGTTCTCCCTCTCTTCATCCCTTACTACCCAATTACCTCTCCTTCCTTCCCTTTCCTTCCTCTCTCCTCACATCCCCCTTACTTTTTTAATCCACTCAATTGTTGCCAGAATTTCGTCATGTCGTGGATGTTGAATATATCCAACTAGTGTTTTCCCAACAGAACCTACGTTTTGCAGTGCAACTCAGACTCAGGATACTGAAGCCAGTAACTGGATGTAGGAGAGGGATGCAGTCAACTGAGGGGAAATTGTGACAGAGGGATATGCAATTGTTCTATAGTTTAGGTGTGTGTTGAAATGTGGTGGATGAATGCGGGAGGAGTACAGTATACGAAATAGAGTTGATAGACAATAATAATGGAAAGTTTTTGTGGAATAATTATACAGAGGTATGTGTTTGCTGGGGTACCCAAGAAAGATCTGATGGCAGTAAAATGGTGATGAAACTGGCAGATTGGGATGTGACGAAGGATATGAAGCTGGGTGATATGCAACGTGATCTAGTGTACGGGATGTTCGAGAAGAGTATATGGGCAAATAGATGATAGAGTATAAACAACAGGGTGAGGTTTATGAGGCAACGAATGGACAGGCCTAGGCTTAAAGGGTTTTGATAAGAGGTTGTTGTATGGCATGCTCGTGTAATCGTCCTGATATATTTCAGTTTATTTCACCATAAAATTCTATACAGTGATGGGAAAGAGCACAAAAATATACAGTTTTGTCTAAAAACTAATTAAAAATCCTGAACGATGGAAAAAAAAAAAAAGCATGAGCTCATTAGTATATGAAGAATAATGTCAAAATAATGTCATTTATTGTTGGCGGAAGACCAGCAGCAATGACTCGAATTACCGGTAAAACAACAAACCAAAGAAAGTAAAGCCCCCTCCCAAGGAGGGAATCACACCAGCCGCGAGCAGATACATATCTAGGGCGGCTTGGAATATGACCTTGACCTTGACCTACTTTCACCAATTTCGAATTCGTAGATTTTCATCCCTACTATACACCTATAAATTTTTCTGATCATAACCTGAGCGGTTGCTAAATTATCGTGGTAACAAAAACACAGACCTTGACTTACCTTCACCAATTTCGAACTCGTAGGAGATTTTCATCCCTAATGCACACCTGTAAAAAATTATGATGATATCTTGAGCGGTTGCGAAGTTATTGTGCTAACAGACACACAGACGCACAGACAGACAAATTGAAAAAAATACTCTTGGGAAATTTTCATCCCAACTACACAGGGGTAAAATTTTGTAACGATATTTTGAGCTATTGCCAAATTATCATGGTAACAGACAAATAGACCTTGACCTACCTTCACCAGTTTCGAACTCGTGATCGACTTTTTTCCACACTACACACCTGTAAAATTTCGTGATGATATCTTGAGCAGTTGTAAAGTTATCATGCTAACAAACACTCAGACAAACTGAAAATAATACCAGTTTCGCTATCGCAGCTGATAAACAAGGGAACACTGTGTTTGGAACGCAAGAAATACATAACTAATCCGTTAAGAGAGAGTTCAGGAACTGCATGGATCTTTGCTCTTTCCAATATGATCCCATTTTCTTTCAACTGTCTTCACGAAGCAGTGAGACTCTATTTACCGTCTTTCGTCTTACCAATTCTCCTTTCCTCTCGTAATCTACTTTATGTACTGCAAGAACAACTTCCTTGCTCCAACCTCCATCTTGGTGGTCACTTTCTCTTTTTCACGCTTCTCATTGGTTAGTTACCTTTTCACTATTGAAGAATTTCCCAGTTCGTATTATTATTTTATAAATGTCAGTATGTTACTATTTTTTTTTAAATTATGCATTCCTTTCCTATTATATCCTTTCCTCGTTATTGTTCCTCCTTATACTCGTTTCAGGCCTTTCTTTAAGCCACTTTTGAGACTCTCTGCAAACCATTTTGAATCTCACACCTGACCATTTTAGTTTGCTTCAGGCCACATTGTGACTCGCTTCAGACCAACCTGAGTCTCACATCAGGCCATTTTAAGGCATACTTTAGGTCACTATAATACACTTAAGGTCACGGTGAGGCTTGCTTCAGATCACTGAGACGCTTCAGGCCCGTCGTAGAGGTGGAGGAATGCAAGCAGGCAGTACTTCTTTGATTTTCCCTGGAATGATTATTGCTTCCATGGGCGGGAGCCATTTGAGTGTGCCTTGCGCATTACGGGGGTTATTCTCTCGGGCATGGAAGCATACATTCCTTCCTCATATCCTTTGACTAATGCAAGAAAGCCGTGGTTTAATCACGCTTGTCTTAATGCTGTCTGCAACAAGCAGAGGGCCTACAAAAGGTACCGGAGCCAACCCAACCCTGAATCACATCATCTTTTCGTTTCTGCCCGGAATTGTGCTAAGTCTGTTCTTCGCTCTACTAAAAATAATTTCATCCATACTAAATGCTCTCAACTCTACAACTCGAATTCTTCCCGCTCCTTCTGGCACCTTGCCAAAAATCTTTCTAACAATTTTACCTCATCATCCTTCCCTCCTCTTTTCTACTCTGATGGTTCTGTAGCTATTTCTTCTACTGATAAAACACATCTCTTCGCACAGACTTTCTCCTCCAATTCCATCTTAGACGATTCTGGTGCTGTTCCTCCATCACTTTCCTCCTCTGACTTCCTCATGGCTGACATTAAAATTTCTTCAGTTGATGTATTTTCGGCCATCACTGGCCTCAGTACTAACAAGGCATATGGACCTGATGGGGTCCCTCCTGTTGTTCTCAAGAACTGTGCTTTTGTGCTTACACCCTGCCTAGGCAAACTCTTTTGCCTTTGTCTATCAACTTGTTCCTTTCCTTCTTGCTGGAAGTTTGCTCTCATTCAGCCAGTCCCAAAGAAGGGTGACCACTCCTAACCCTCCAACTATCGTCCAATATCTTTAACGTCCTGTATTTCAAAGGTTTTCGAGTCAATTCTCAATAGAAACATTTTAAGGCATCTTTCCTATCACAACCTTCTTTCCGATCGTCAGTATGGGTTCCGTCAGGGACGCTCCACTGGCGATCTTCTCACCTACCTTTCAGACTCCTGGTCATCCTCCTTTCGGAACTTGGCGAAAGCTTTGCCATTGCACTTGACATCTCAAAGGCTTTCGATCGAGTCTGGCATAAATCTTTAATTTCCAAACTGCCCTTCTACGGTTTCTATCATCCTATCTGTGCCTTCATCGCTAGCTTCCTTTCTGGTCGTTCTATAGCCGCTGATGTAGACGGCCATCGTTCTTCTTCTAGATCCATCAACAGTGGTGTTCCTCAGGGCTCTGTCCTATCACCAACTCTCTTCCTTTTATTCATCAATGATCTTCTAAGCTGTACATCTAACCCTATCCACTCATACGCTGATGACTCCACCCTTCACCTTTCCATTCGGTTCCCACAACGCCCATCTCAACAGTTACTTCAGCAAACAAGGGATGAGGCTATGGCACACCTAATGTCTGACTTGGCTCGTATCTCTGACTTGGGTAATAATAATATGGTTGTTTTTAATGCATCTAAGACTCTGTTCTTACACCTATCAACTCGACAAAATCTTCCACAGGTATACCCACTAATGTTTAATAATATTCAGCTTAATCCTGCATCATCCTTGAACATGCTTGGGGTTTCATTTACTCAGGACTTATCTTGGAAAGATCATATTACATCTCTTGTAAAATCTGCTTCCAAGAGATTAGGTGTGCTAAGCCGACTCTGCTCTTTCTTTACCCCTGCACAATTGTTGACTCTATACAGGAGTTTTATCTGCCTCTGTGTTGAGTACAACTCTCATGTGTGGGGAGGTTCCCCACATTCAGCTCTTCTCAATAGGGTGGAGTCAAAGGCTTTTCGTCTCATTAACCCTCCTCCTCTTACTGACTCCCTTCAACCTCTGTCTCTTCGCCGCACTGTTGCATCTTTATCTCTTTTCTATCACTACTTTAATGGTCACTGCTCCTCTGAACTGTCTGCTTGCATTCCTCCACCTCTACGACGGGCGCGTAGCACCCGTCTGGCAGTGAACTCTCATCCCTTTTCTGTCCAACTCTCTAATGCAAGAGTTAACCGTTACTCCCAGTCTTTCATTTATGCAACAGGTCAGCTCTGGAACTGTCTCCCTCTGTCTGTATTTCCTGCTGCCTATGATCTCCAGTCTTTCAAACGCAGTGTGTCCAGGCATCTCAAAATGACCGGATCTTGAATTCGGCTCTCTATTGTATTTTGTTTTTCTCTTGGAGGGAACTGTTACTGCGGGCTCATGGTCTTTGGTTCCTTCTTCCTCGCATTAAAAAAAAAAAAAAAAAACTTAGGGACACTTTAAACTATTCTGAGGTTTAATTCAAGTCACTTACACGTTCCTTTCAGACATTTCAGGCCCTTCAAACTCACTTTAGAATACTTTGAGACGCTTCAGGCCACACTGAACCGTTTTCAGGCGACTGTCAAACTCAATTCAAACCACTTCGAGACTCGCTTCAGGACACTTTGAGACTCGCTTCAGGACACTTTGAGACTCAGTGTCAGGCCACTTCGAGACTCACTTCAGGCCAAAATGGGAATAACTTTATGTTGGCCGAATCCCGAAGTTATTAGGCCTCGTCAGGCAACTTTGTTAAGTTGCCTGGGAGGGGAAGGGTGAGGATGCATGAAGGGAAGATGGCAGGGAAGGAGAGGAGTGTAGCCTCGCATGATGAAGTAGCAGTTGTCTTTATGAAGGTTTATTGCGGCGGGAAGGGTGAGGATGCATGAAGGGAAGGTGGCAGGGAAGGAGAGGAGTGTAACTGAGTAGCAGTTGTCTTTATGAAGGTTTATTGTGGAGGTAACGTGAAGAAATGGCAAGATGAACTAAGATATGTTGGACCTACATTAGAACCAGTTTCAAGTGAGAGCAGTTAAAGAACGATTCTTTGAACTGTTCCACGATGAATACTTATGAACGCTTGCTGAGGATTAGATAATATGAATTCTGGGATATCACTTAATAGATAGGCTATATGATTAAGTGAAGTAACACAAATGAATATGCAACAACAAGGTATACTGTTTCCATTATGAGAGGAGAGATGAAAGACGATATGAACTAGCAAGAGAGAGAAGAAGAGAGGGATGAAAGGAACAACTGGGAGTACGAATAATAGAAAATAAAAAGAGATATAGGCACACCAAAGTGAAAAACAAAGGTAAAATGTGGGATTAAAGAGGAAGGGAAGGAGAAAAAGTATTTAATGGGGGATTAATGAATGGAGAAGAGGCGAGAGAAAACAAACAGCGGGAGAGAACTAAGCAGGATGAAGTTAGAAAAGACTAGAAGAGAAATGAAGGACATGAGATGTGGCCGGAACAGGACAGGAAGGGTAGGGATGGAGAAAAGGACAGAGAAAACAATAAGAAGCTATGAAAGAAAATGTGCGTGTGTGTGTGTGTGTGTGTGTGTGTGTGCTTGAGCGAAAAAGAGAGAGAGAGAGAGAGAGAGAGAGAGACAGACAGACAGACAGACAGACAGACAGAGACAGAGAGAGAATTTCACCCATTCTAGAGAGAGAGAGAGAGAGAGAGAGAGAGAGAGAGAGAGAATTTCACCCACACTTTGCAATGGCATACTCAGGGATCTCCTTCACTCTCATTCTTTTATAATTCATTCACCTAGTCTTCTATATTTCCTTCATCATCCCTCTTAGATAACTTCTTTTTTTATATTTATTTATTTTCGTTTTATTCTTTTTTTAATGTTTCACTTTTTCTTTTCTTATGACTTATCTGCTCCATTTACTTTCTGACGCAAAACTCGAAAAATAGTAATACACTGGAACCAGCCAGGCAATTACGGACTAATTAGCTTAACAACACCGTTCTGGTAATATTAATATCTGTTATCCGGGTTGGATTCATGGCCGACCTCCACAAGGAATTAATCGCACGACTAAAATAATACACTAATATTGTTCTTCCACTTAATATCCACGCCCACATCAGTTCAATGAAGTTAATGAGCGGTTATCACAGTAACATTAAAAAGTGACCCAGAAAGTTTGTGCAGGTAATGCAAACTGGCATTAACGTCTTTCCTCTTTCCTTCACTTACAGGGTCGGTTAAATATAGAGCTTTTCTCTAACTGCTTCACTCCCTCATTCGCACACTGAATTACTGTACTCTCATGAAGAATGGGGTTCAGGCATTGTAGGCTGAATGTCAAGAAAACGGAATTCTGTACTACCCCGGGGTAGGTTTCAGGCAGGGTCGAGGTTGGGAACCGAGTGTTCCATCTTAAGCCGTTAGGCATGGCCATTATTATTTTTTTTTTACATAGGATTAAACATTTCTACACCTTGGCCTTCACCCGTACCACGTTATAAGCATGGTCAGAACCCTGAGGGCTATCTCCAACATTAGTGGCAGGTCAGGGAGGTCTTTGCAATAGTTGTTATATACTGCCTGTTTCTAACCAAAGATAATGGAATTTTGCATACTGATAGATATTCAGTCAGCCATATTTTGGGAAGAGTGGCACCACCGAGGGAAGCCTCTCACAGGGAGGTGAGTGGCCATGAGAGATCCTAGCCAAAGCTTTCCCAAACAGTCATGGTTTTCAACCTAGGATCACGAAATTTTGCCACTGGTATACTTTGGCCCGAACCATGTTTTAGACAAGGTAGGACCCCCGATGGCCATCCCCAGGGGGGAGGGTACTGTCCCTATGGAGTGCAGTGCCATAATTAAAGTATGCATGAGATATCATTCTCAGTAGCAGACCTTCACCTGGACCAGAGTTTATGAAGGGTGGGATCACAGTATAAGTAATATTCAGCCATCCCAC
Organism: Coenobita brevimanus; assembly: GCF_032717465.1. Classification (NCBI taxonomy): domain Eukaryota; kingdom Metazoa; phylum Arthropoda; class Malacostraca; order Decapoda; family Coenobitidae; genus Coenobita; species Coenobita brevimanus. The sequence goes on from NC_136991.1 coordinate 12,787,299, forward strand.
ATGCCGGAGGATGACGTCACAAGGTCTCCCATAGAAAGAAAACGAGAAGTATAGGGATAACTCAAGTGTGACAAGTGTAAATTGTTCACGCAGCTCTGATGGCCGGAGCCAAAAAACTTCCCAATTAAGGCTGCTTATTGGTTAATGCACACTGAGGAGCGTGGTAAATCTACAACTCCTATTATTTTAACACACACACACACACACACACACACACACACACACATATATATATATATATATATATATATATATATATATATATATATACAGTATATATATATATATTTCATGCAATATAAGCAGCCACTTTAAATATGGAATAATTTCCGAAGCTAAAGAGGTCAAAGTTAGCTTAAAATGTTTACCGTTATCAAAGAAAATTAAAGTTGATTATAACATTTTAAGCTAATTTTGACCATTTTAGCTCCAGAAATTATTCCATGTTTAAACTGGCATGTTTTCAAATGCTGCACGTCTGAGCATCGTGCACGAATAAGAAGAGACTACAGGGAGAATCATCTGCGCCCTGCCGCTGCCCAGGCAAACTGACAGCTGCGGGACTGTGTGACTTCATGTGCATGCTGCTCCAAAACTGGAACAGAGTGGGACGACTCTGTATACGACTAGTGTTCAGCTCTCCCCCCCCCCCCTAAAAGTAATAATTGTTTCCTTACCTTCACAATATCACCACTAATTTTCCCCTTTCTTCTTGCTCCATGTACTTTTACTTTCTCTTACTCGTGCTTCGTCGTATATTATCGAACTTCTGCTTTTCTTTCAATCATTCCCTGTCATGCCCAATTTCCTCTGATGCAGCCCCACCACACCTCCCTTGTTTATGGCCATCTCAATAATGTCTTACCCGTATTTCCTTCTTTAATAAGATTTTTTTTCCATTTCTGTCCTTCCCAGATATATCCGTCCTTCTCCCAAACTTCTCTCCTACTCTCAACTTCTAGTTTTCCATCCCTCCTCGATTTTTCTCATCAAATGCCTAGTTTTAGGCAAGTTTTTAAAAACTCTCCTGACGACTCTCTTCCCACAATCCACACCACCTCCCATGTTTCGGCCTCTCTCCTCTCTTGTTTCTCTCCTTTCTCATACCAGGCCGTTTCCTTTTACCCGTTTTCATTTCTGAGATTGCGGTGCGACAGCGTTGCTGTTGCTCGTTTATTTGGTTTCCTTTTCTTCTCACAAGAATTTTTTTTTTTCCAAACAATGGAAAGTTAGCATCAGAAATTCATTCTTGTAAGATATATTATCATTTTAGCATTTACATTATATCATTTAATAACTTAATAAAACAAAGTTTAAAGTTTTATAGAAATATCTCCTATATGCTAAACCTGCTCATTATTCTTGTTTAACTTAAGGTGTTTTGACTAATGCCATCGTACTGTCCCAAACTCTTCCAAGTCTCTTTTCGGTTTCCTTAATGCTAGTTCTCCCTACACGAATTGTGCTGTTCCTTCGTTCTTATATTTCTCTCTATTTTTACTTAAACTCCACATATTTAATTTTTCACAAATAAATTCTCACATGCCTTTTCTTACTTCTTTAACACTTCATCGGTGAATCATTTGTCCCTCTTGTCTCTTTTTTCCTTCCACTCAACTGAACCTGATTGACTTGCTGACAACGAGGTGTAAATCGCCACATGAGAGAAGAAAGGGGTGAGAAAGGAGATAGATAAGGATAGGTAGGATGAGAGGGAGTAAATGAAGAGAAGGAAGGCAGGGATGTAGATAGCAACAAGCACACCAAAATCTACAGCCTCACTCCATAGCAGTACCGGATAGATCCTGGGAAACATGATGGAAAAAATTAATAGTTTTATGTAATGCATTGCTATGAAAACAGTTTCGGTTACAACCTCCTCCTCCTTTTTCTGTTGGAAAAAGGTGCTTTCTGTCCACTACCACAGAGCGGCAGAGTAGGAAAAAGGAAATGTGGGAAAGTGCGAGAGATACAGATATAGAATACGAGAGAGAGAGAGAGAGAGAGAGAGAGAGGTCCGTAGCCTCATCCCTTGCTTGTTGAAGTAACTGCTGAGATGTACGCTCCGGAAAGCAAATGGAAAGGTGAAAGGTGGAATCATCAGCGAATGAGTGGATAGGGTTAGATGTACAGCTTAGAAGGTTATTGATGAATGAAAGGAAGAGAGCTGGTGACAGGACAGACCTCTGAGGAACACCACTATTCATAGATCAACGAGAAGAACGGTGGCCTTCTACAACAGCAGCTATAGAACAACCAGAAATAAGCTATAGATGAAGGCACAGACAGAAGGATACAAACCATAAGAGGGTAGTTTGGAGATTTAAGATTTTTACCAGACTCGATCGAAATCCTTTGAGATGTCAATTGCAATGGCAAATCTTTCGCCAAAGTCCCGAAAAGAGGATGACCAGGAGTCTGAAAGGTGGGTGAGAAGATCGTTAGTGGAGCGTCCCTGACGGAACCCCTACTAAGGATCAAAAAGAAGGTTGTGATACAAGATGTTAAAGCAACTGGGCGATAGTTAGAGGGTTAGGAATGATCAACCTTCTTTGTGACATGCTGAATGATAGCAAACTTCCAGCAAGAAGGAAAGATACAAGTTGATAGACAAAGACGAATGAGTTTACCCAGGCAGGGTGTAAGCACAGAAGCACAGTTCTTGAGAACAACAGGAGAGACCCTAACAGGCCCACATGCCTTGTTATTACTGAGGCCAGTGATGACAGAAAGTCCATCAACTGAAGAAATTTAAATGTCAGCGAAGAGGAACTCAGATGCAGGACGTGATGGAGGAACAGTGCCAGAATAGGAGGAGAAAATATGAGCGAAGAGATCAGCTTCAACAGTAGAAGAAATAATTACAGAGCATTCAGACTGGAAAGGAAGAGAGAAGGATGATGGTGTAAAGTTGCTAGAAAGGTTTTTGGCAAGATGCCAGAAGGAGCAGGAAGAATTCAAGTTGAAGAGTTCAAAGCATTTAGTACGGATGAAATTATTTGAAGCACAGTGAAGAACAGACTTACTGTAGCATCAATCCAGGCAGAAACAGAGAAATGATGAGATTCAGGGGTGGGTTGGCTCCGGTATCTTTTGTAGGCCCTCTCCTTGTTGTGGACAGCATTAGACTAAGCGTAATTAAACCAAGATTTCTTTCCATTAGTCAAAGGATTGCTCTCGGCCGTGGAAGCAATAATCATTCCAGGGAAAATCAAAGAAATACTGCCTGAGGGCCTCCCAATTAGCAGCTCCAAAGTGCCACAACCGACGTTTCTTTGGAGGGTCCACAGGCCGTACAGGAGCGGTAGGACAGGTTAAGGTGATAGTGTCGTGGTTAGAGCAGCCCATTGGAGAGGAAAGATTAACAGTATAAGCAGAAGGATTACTTGAAAGGAAGAGGTCAAGTATGATGGAACTCTTTCCTAGGAGGTCAGGGATATGGGTAGGGTGCTGTGCAAGCTGATCTAGGTCATTAAGGATAGAAAAGATTTGGGCTTGTTCGCCAGATGGACCAGTGAAAGGAGAGGAAAGCCAAGGGTGTTAAAGCCGCTTGAAAGAAACTTGGATTATTGTACAGAATCCTCAGCTTCATGACTGACGAGCAGTTAGCTATAATTTACGAGAGTCAAGTGCGCTCTTAGCTTCAGTACTGACCACCTTTGTGGAGTAGATGTGGCGAGGTTGCAATATAACAACCGAAAAATTTTCAGAACAAAGCTATAAAAATTATTCATAACCCTGCTGTTACAAATGAACTACCTCCTCTACAAGTAAGAAGGAATGTTGTCTTCCTTGCATTATTTTACAGTTACTTTTATGGCAAATGCTCAGATGAAGTTGCATCGATTGTGCCCCCTCTCCACTCCTTCCTCCGTCCTATACGGGCATCTGGTTGCACTTATGACTCGACTATCGCACTGCCATACTGCAGAACATCTACCTATCTGGATTCTATTATTCCCCGAACTGCATTTCTTTTGAAGTCGATTCCCCAGAATAGTTTCCCCCTTACGTCAACCTACAGCAGTTCAAGTCGAAGTGTTACAGATTTTGTATGAATGGACGACACCTGCAATCTGGTGTATGGATTTTTTTCCAAATGCTCTTTCTTCCTATTTTTATATTCTATTTCAAAAAACTTTTTTCTTTTCCCCATTCATCCGAAATAAATTTACATCCAACATTTCATACTGTCCCTCCGTCACCAATCATGGCACGATCAAGAGATGATGTTTAAGTGATAGGGATGAAACGAGTGATGACGGTGGTTGACTATGGTGACAGTATTCCCCCCCCGCCCCCCCATCACAGTTCATTTCCCTGAGTCCTTGCCGCCTGTCCTCACTTTACCAAACTCTCAGTTCTTGATGGTAATATTACTTCTATACATCGTCTCTTTTCCTACTTCCATGTAATCAGGAGCTCTTACCTGCCAGTGCGATTCTCCTCGTTCTCCTTACTACATATCTCGTCACTGCACTAATATCTTTTTTTCCCCCTGTCATCTTCCAATCCCTCTTTTCTCTGCTTTAACTGTTTCCTCCGATTTCTCCTCTCCCTGTTGCTCCCTCTGTTACTCTCTGTTCTTATGGCTTCCCTTCCTTCGTCTCACCATCCCACAACCATTCCTTTTCAGTGATATTTCGGCTCGGTTGCGAAATCTGTCGCTTTCATTTGCACAATTTTCTCTCGAGCCACAAATCTTAAACGGCTTAGAGTAGCATGAAAGGTGGAAAAATATACTGACTTTTTGGTACTTATATTGTAGGACACATGTTCAGAGTATTATTATTAATGCAATTGTAATTAAAACCATGAAGTATTTAATTTCACAGTCTTGGAAGGTTGCTCGAAGACAGTTGAATTTTTACTTGACTGAGGGAATATTTACACGCAGGGGGACATATTTTAAAATGAGACTGAAACCATTATTATGTCATAAATGTGCTGGAGCTATTCCTTGGTTGAATAATATCCTTTGGTTTTTGACAGGAGAATTACTTTTCTACTGGTTAATGTCCCCATCGGAGTTCCTGAATGAAACTGAGGGTTATGAATTTAGCACAGAAATTTAGCAATTGGTAAGTCACCTTCAAAATGAGTGTGGGAGGTTTTAAGTTGATGAGAGTGTTGTAAAATGAGTGTGTGAATCTGCCAAGAGAACTGTGAACTTAGGGTAATTGCGAGTGTTTGAGCCTTTGGTGTGAAGTCTCTCTCTCTCTCTCTCTCTCTCTCTCTCTCTCTCTCTCTCTCTCTCTCTCTCTCTCTCTCTCTCTTTCTCTCTAACTTCTCTGAACGTGTCTTATTTCCATCATCCTTCTCCTGTTTTCCCCAACTCTTAAAATACGGTCACGGATCTTTTTTTTTTTTCTTTTCTTTTTTTTTTTTACCACTGCCAGACTATTTTATAAAGCTTGGAATATAATTACCGAACTGGACAGGTTGGAATCAATAACTCTTCGTTGCAAAATAACTTTTATTAGTTGAATAGAAACTCTTCGAAATAAGAAAAGTAAACTAAAAACGGCATCACTGTTTGAAACGGGTGAATTAGTTTCTTTCTGTTATGTTTCCTTTCTGTTTATATTTCATTAGCTTCTTTCTTGCCTCCGACTTTCCTTGCCGGATCTTTCTTTCCTTCTTTCTGCCACTTATGCCTAATGTCTTCCTCATTCCTTCCACTCAATCTTTGTCTCGTTCTCCTCGCTCTATATTTTACTGTTCATATATTTTCTCTTTCTTTCCTACCTTCCGTCTTCCCTTTTTTCCCAGTTCTACCTCTTCCCTCAGCTTCCTGTATCTAATTCTTCCTTCGCCTAAGTTCTGAAACAGTATAAGTGACGCTTTTAAAGTTCATTAAATTCCCCTTGATTTTAAATGGGATCACCGAACTGGTTTTCACTTCCTTAGGGTAACTCGGCCAAAATAATGTTGTGGTTGCATGAGTGTGTGGTTAAATGGTATTGTTGTGAAGAGAGAGAGAGAGAGAGAGAGAGAGAGAGAGAGAGAGAGAGAGAGAGAGAGAGACACACACACACACACACACACACACACACACACACACACACACACAGAACAGGCAGGGAGAAAGAAAGAGAGGGAAGTAGGCAGCAGGAGAGGTAGCGGGGAGATAAAGAGGGAAGGAAAAAACTTGCAGGTAAGGAGAGATACAGGTGGTCGTCAGGCAGGGAAAGATGGAGATACTTAGATAACAAAGGCATGGACCTTTATAAGTTGAGAAACTCGCTACATATATCTCGTGAAGGACAGGTTTAAACAGCCATGGAGGCAGATGCAGCTAAATATGCAGGCAACTGGATGTAAGCAGATATGTAAAAAAAAAAAAGTAGCAGACAAGGAATGATGTCTGGGAGGATAATAAAATACTCGGAAGTGGATGCATGCATATTCGGATGAAAGTAGACATAGACATGCAGACAAGGAAGCAGGCACTCAGAATGAGAGTTCCAAAGAGATATGTAAGCAGCAAGGCAGACCAGCAGGCCCGGAAAGTATATAGTTACGAGGCAGGCCGCTAGTCCAGCAATGAAATGTATGAACTAAGGATGAAGTCACCTGTTGGAAGATCCCCATTCATGCTATCCATGTGTTCACCTGTCGGAATACTTATATATATCAGTACACAGATGCTTCTCAGTTCATCTCCTTCCAGCATTCTTTTCACTTGCACTTCATATGCCTTTGTCTCGGACCTCTTTGTGGCTTCCATACATTATTGTGTGTGGGTGTGGGTGTGTATATATCATCATCATCATCAGCCGTTTGAGTATTCACTGCAGGACCGGCCTATCCCGACCTAAGTCGGGACGATACAGCCAATGTATCTCTACCGAGTGGCTTAGGCTGTCTGGTACAGATTGTATGTAGGGTGAGAAGTGCTTGTAAGTGTAATTGTAGTCTTGGAGTGGCTTTGGATGTGTGTGTAGTCTGTGAGCCAAGTGTAATCGGCCCGCGCAAGCCGACTGGGTGCAAGCATACTTTATAGTAAGCGACACTGGTTCAACCACAGCACCACTTGTGTCTGCCAATGTAGTACGTGGCTAGGTGAACACTCCCAAAGTTTATTACCCTGGCGGCGCGCGAACCCTAGCTCACCCGTGTACGAAACGCACACTCGACCACTGTACCACAGAGGCTCCTGCGTGTGTAACTATATATATATATTTATATATATATATAGTTACGGAACAGAGAGAGATAATGAATACTTCAAGTGAGAATACTAAAATCACTACTGTCCCGCAAAGTTCCAGGTTCAAAACAAAAGAGTTTGGTAAAATTACAAGTTAAAGTTTAATGCTCAAACTAACAACTAAACATTCAGGACTCATAAGGATGATGTAATGGCAAAACAGGTTACATATATGGTTAACTGCAATAGCCTCTATTAACATGAATTTAGCAAGAGCAAATTTATCTAAGTCAGCCCTGATAAATGAGAAAACCGGATAATGCTCAGTTAAAGCAAAATATATTATTACAGATACAAAATATTATTAACAATGGCTGACATTAGAAACTCTACATGAATCACAAAAACCTTACCAGGCCTACGAATTAACGCCTTAGGCCATACAGTACAAGAAAAATGGTAACAACACTTATACTCAAATTATACAGCACCTGGATGGCTGGAGACTTCCTGAGCACTCACAAAAATAATAATACACTATACAGGGGAGGACAGAGATGTGAACAAAATGAGGAGTAGATCTAAGTGGCAATTAATGCAGAGACTGAGCTCATTATATAGGGGGCCGGCAGAGCTTGATTCAACTTCCAAGAAGGACGCGCAAATGAGGGCACAGAGGACGAAGAGTTGACACTCCTGCTCTGAACAACAGAAAGAACGACTTACTCTACTATAAGGGGGAGAAGGGGGAAGTGAGGTAGAACACGCAAGCCTGGTCACTATGGAAGCCACGAGGCGAATCGTGATCAAACATGCAGCATACTGTACGTTAGAATTATACAAAGGATGATGAAATCATAGGCTATGTAACACCTCCCCACAAAGAAAAAGAAATTTACAAAGGAAATTTCTTATTACTCTAAAACAATCTGTCTAAAGTCTAGATAAGCAATCTGCAATAACGTTTTCTTTCCCCTTGACATGTTGTATGTCTAATGAATCCTCCTGAAGAAGTAGACTCCATCTTGTCAATCTGATTTTTGTCTTTAAAGTTACTAACGAATTTCATTGGGTTATGACCGGTATAAATGACTATGGGGTCAAAACCAGAACACAAATAAAATGAAAAATGCTGTAAACCCAAAATCAAGGCCAAAAGCTCTTTCTCAATAGTGGAGTAGTTCTTTTGAGGTGGAGTGAACTTCTTACTGTAATAAGATACAGGGTGTTCAATACCCTGATCATCCTCGTGCAGCAAAACAGCCCCAGCTCCTGTATCACTTGTGTCAACAGTCATCTTAAAAGGCTTAGCAAAATTTGGAGTAGCGAGCACTGGCTGACTTAATAGGATAGCTTTAAGTTTACTGAAAGAGGCTTCATAGTTATCGGTCCAGACATATTTAACTCCCTTTTTCAGTAGGTCTGTATGTGGTGATAAAAGAATTGAAAAGTTAAGAACAAATCTCCTGTAATAACCTACCATTCCCAAAAATCTTTGTAGCTCTTTCCTACTTTTAGGTTTGGGAAGATCACTTATAACCTGAACCTTAGCTCCTGGTGGTGCAACGTGTCCATCACCAATTACTTACCCAAGGTACTGAACTTTAGCTTGACCAAACTCACACTTTGATAAATTAGCTACAAGATTAGCCTGAACCAAACTCTCAAGAAATTTACTGACATGGCATAGGTGATCTTTCCAGTTGTCACTGAAGATTAATAGATCATCAGTATAAACAACACACCCTGCCAAACCCTCTGTTACAACATTCATGAGCTTCTGAAAAGTGGCTGGTGCATTCTTCATACCATATGGGATTACAGAACATGCAAAAGTCTTTCCTAGTGTTACAAAACATGAGATCTCCCTAGCATGTTCAGTCATAGGTACTTGCCAGTATCCCTTTAACAAATCAAACTTACTTATGTACCTAGCCTTTCCGATCTTGTCTATGCAATCTTCCACGCGAGGGAGAGGGTAAGTGTCTGTTTTGGTTATCTGATTAACACGTCTGTAGTCAATGCAAAGCTGCTGTGACCCAGCTGGCTTAGGGACTAGAGTGACAGGAGAACTCCACTCGCTCTGACATGGCTCAATCATCTTGTGGTCCAACAGGTAGCCAAGCTCCTTCTGGATGAGAGGAACTTTCACTGGGTTCACACGGTAAGGAGGCAGTTTATTTGGCTTTGCGTCTCCAACATCGACATCATGCATCAACACAGTGGTTCTACCTGGAGTGTCATGGAACACTTGCGGGTACTCCTGCAGTAATGCCGAAAACTCCTGCCTTTCCTCAGGAGCTAGTCTGGAGATCATTCATGATATCAGGATTCTTCCCCAAACTATCACTCAGGCTCATACTGCATGGGAGAGCTTCACTTGCAGACTCGGGTGGAACAGCTACAGTGCAGACTGGGTTATTTTCGTCCCGCCTGTGATATAACTTTAGCATGTTGATGTGACAAAGTTGCTTGTTCTTTCTACGATCTGGTGTGGCGATGACATAGTTGACATCACTGAGTTTCTTCTCCACGAAATAAGGACCACTAAACTTGGCTTGAAGAGGTTGCTCATGCACTGGTAGCAGAATCAAAACCTGATCTCCTGGCTGAAAGTGGCGTAACCTGGACTTCTTATCATACCAAGTCTTCATCTTCTCCTGAGCAGTTCTTAAATTCTCTCTCGCCAGCTGTAAAGCAGTGGACAGCCGTTCTTTGAATTTCTTCACATACTCTAGCAGGTTGACGTCATCTTCCTCTGACGGCCAGCATTCCTTGAGTAGCTTAAGGGGTCCTCTTACTTCATGGCCAAACAGTAGTTCAAAGGGTGAGAAGCCCAGTGATTCATTTGGAGATTCTCTTGTGGCAAATACAACGAATGGAAGACCTTTATCCCAGTCTTTCTGATGTTCCACACAGTATTTCCTGAGCATCGATTTGAGTGTTTGATGATATCTCTCCAACGTTCCTTGGGTCTGGGGATGATAAGCTGAAGACGTGATCTGGGTGATGCCCAGCTCTTTCAGAGACTGCTTGAAAACATTTGACATGAAATTACTTCCCCGGTCTGACTGTACCTCCCTGGGCAGACCAAACTTGGTGACGAACCCTAGCATTTCCTTAACCACGTTCTTTGCAGAGATATTTCTAAGTGGAATGGCTTCAGGATAACGAGTAGCCATATCAATCAGGGTCAACACATAAGAAAATCCTGAAGAAGTCTTAGGAAGAGGGCCCACAATATCCACCAACACATGGGTGAATGGCGCCTCAAAAGGAGGAATGGGAACTATAGGTGCAACCTTTTCCGTCTGATTACACTTCCCCACAACTTGACAGGTATGACAAGACTTACAATACCAGGAGACATCTCTGAAGATACCTGGCCAGTAGAAGTGTTTCAAAATGCGTACCACAGTCTTCCTCACTCCAAGGTCTCCTGCCAAACTGGAATCATGACCCACTCTAATGATATCCTGCCTACAAACACGAGGGATGACAACTTGATGTACAACCTCCCATTCACAGTCGGCTGATGCTGTTGGGGGTCTCCACTTTCTCATAAGTACTCCTGACTTTATATAATAACAAGTAGAAGCACCAGCTGACTCTTCCTCACTGCAAGCAGAGTTAGCGAGACCTTTCAACTCAGGGTCAGCAACCTGCAACTCAACCAACTCTTGACGAGACAAATTATCAACACTACGGGGTACTGCCTCATCTGGTGAGTGGTCCAAATTAACAAGAAAAGTGTCAGCTAGGATAACATCATCATCATCATTATCCTCTAAGTCACCAGTAACTTTAGACTTAGCCCTAGTGACAGCACATGCAGAGAACACATCAGGGACATCACAATCCTGGGCCGCAGTCACTGGCTCACTAAACAACTGAGGAGCTGGAGCTGGACACACTTGACTTCCACCAATATCATTTCCAAGTAAGAATGTTACACCTGACATTGGGAGTGTCTCAACCAACCCAACCATAATGGAACTATTAACAAAACCAGACTCTAAATTCACTCTGCACAGAGAGACAGAGAAGTAATTATTCCCTACACCTTGTAAGATTACAGTTTCATCAGAGGAATTAACATTAGAGCCTAGAACACTGGTCAGCATAAGGGATTGGCAAGCACCTGTATCACGATATATTTTAACTGATTTCCTGTCATTATTGTCCAGAGGACTGACAAAACCATCAGACAGGAAATTAGCACATGAACTCTTGAGAGTGTCACCCACGTTACTGCTCAAAAGAGGAGCTTCATCATGAGAATTTAATTTACCCCTCAAAGCAGGTTCAGTTAACTCGGTTAAAGAATTCTGGGAACTCTCAAGGGTGGACACTAGACCAATTGACTGAATATTAAAAGACTCCTTTTTGTTCATATCATGCTGTCTCCTGAAACATTTCTCCGTAGTATGACCAAGCTTACTACAATAAGTACATTTACTTTTCTGAAATCTAGAGGTGAAGCTGGTATTTACTTCCTGAGAAACACCATCTTTATTCTCTTTCCTGTTACCTGTACTCTGAGTAGAGGCAACGTACTTACTCTCAGCTTTCCTTTTTTCTTTAGAATATCTCTTGTGAGTGAGAACATATTCATCAGCTAAAACTGCAGCATCAGACAAATTATCTATTCTTTTCTCATCAAGATATAGGCTTACATCTTTATTAATACACCTTTTAAAGTCCTCCAGCAAAATTATCTGCTTAAATTTATCAAAATCAGAATTTACATTCTTAGAATTTAACCACTGCTCTAACAGATTTTCTTTGATTTTTGCATACTCAACATGGGATTGCTTATCTTGCTTATAAGTTGTCCTAAATTTTACTCTATAAGCTTCAGGAACAAGCTCATAGGCCTTAAGAATCAAGCTCTTAACTACATCATAATTAGCAGATTGATCCTGAGGCAAAGATGCATAAGTTACTTGAGCTTTACCGGTGAGAACACTCTGAAGGAGTACTGGCCAATACTTTTTGGGCCAATTAAAACCTGTAGCTACCCTCTCAAACAACTGAAAATACTTTGTTAAATCAGATTCATTAAAAAGAGGGACAGGTTTAACATTTTTAGCCACATCAAAATCATCAGAGCTAGATGATTCAGTTCCACCTTGTTTCATGCGATACTCATGGTCTGCCTGAATCCTAGCAAGTTCAATTTGTGCCTGAGCCTGTGCCTGTGCCTCCTGAATACGAGCCTGAGACTCACCCTCCTTAGCATTTGCCTGAAACTCAGCCTCCTTAGCACGAGCCTGAAACTCAACCTCCTTAGCATGAGCCTGAAACTCAGCCTCCTTAGCACGAGCCTCCTGCAGGGCTAGCTGTAACTTAGCTATTTCAATCTGCGTTTGCTTATCTGGAGGAGTTACATAAAACAAGCTTTTATTAATGTCAACAATTTGATCTTTAGAATGATGAGAGCGAACAGCAATTCCCAATTGTTGACCAACAAGCTTAAGTTCATTCTTTGTTCTGTTTTCTACATCACACACTGTTTGCACATTTGACAAAAAATCTTTGGCTTCATCCAACGTAGTAATAGTAGACATCATGAATAAATCACAGTCACAAAATATCAAGCAATATCCTTATGATAATATCCTGAATATCCTGATAAGAGGTCACCAAATTTATGTTACGGAACAGAGAGAGATAATGAAAACTTCAAGTGAGAATACTAAAATCACTACTGTCCCGCAAAGTTCCAGGTTCAAAACAAAAGAGTTAGGTAAAATTACAAGTTAAAGTTTAATACTCAAACTAACAACTAAACATTCAGGATTCATAAGGATAATGTAATTGCAAAACAGGTTACATATATGGTTAACTGCAATAGCCTCTATTAACACGAATTTAGCAAGAGCAAATTTATCTATGTCAGCCCTGATAAATGAGAAAACCGGATAATGCTCAGTTAAAGCAAGATATATTATTACAGATACGAAATATTATTAATAATGGCTGACATTAAAAACTCTACATGAATCACAAAATCCTTACCAGGCCTATGAATTAACGCCTTAGGCCATACAGTACAAGAAAAATGGTAACAACACTTATACCCAAATTATACAGCAGCTGGATGGCTGGAGACTTCCTGAGCACTCACAAAAATAATAATACACTATACAGGGGAGGACAGAGACGTGAACAAAATGAGGAGTAGATCTAAGTGGCAATTAATGCAGAGACTGAGCCCATTCTATATGGGGCCGGCAGAGCTTGATTCAACTTGCAAGAAGGACGCGCAAATGAGGGCACAGAGGACGAAGAGTTGACACTCCTGCTCTGAACAACAGAAAGAACGACTTACTCTACTATAAGGGGGAGAAGGGGGGAGTGAGGTAGAACACGCAAGCCTGGTCACTATGGAAGCCACGAGGCGAATCGTGATCAAACATGCAGCATACTGTACGTTAGAATTATACAAAGGATGATGAAATCATAGGCTAAGTAACAATATATATATATATATATATATATATATATATATATATATATATATATATATATATATCACCATCATCATAATCATCCGGACCACTTTTCCCACCGTCAGGCAAGGTGAGTAGTAGCAATGACCAGACAGCCCAGATTTGCCCAGTCCAATGGGCCATGCTTCCATTCAATCATCATTCAAGCCCCCGGAATCCTGGCTCTATTGGATACGCCAAAAACATTCACCACGTTCTGTAGCTCCATATAAATGTATCCGGCAGAGTTAATCCGGATGCTGGCACGTTAAAAAGGGGTACCAAATCTCCGATCATGCACTCCTCGTCACAACATTCATCCAGCCAGCTCGATCTCTTGTCAGTTCCCTAGCCTCACCGACTTCCAAACCTCTCCTCCTCACACACTCATCCACCATATCCCTCCACCTTCTCCTTGGCCTACCCCGCCTCCTCCCTCCTTCAAATTCGCTTGGATATACCTTTTTCACCACTCTCTTGTCATCATTTCTCTTCACATGAGCACACCATCTCAGTGCACTCTTCGATTCTGGTGTCAGCAGACTTTCTAGCTCCTCATCTTTCAGGAATCACATTATTTGGTATCCTATCTACTCTGTACTCGACACACATGCCTCAGCAGTCCCATCTCCACTTCTCTTACTCTTGATTATTCATTTTCATGCCACACCATAGTCTTTCATCCATATGTTAAAGGTGGCACTAACACTCCTTGATGTAAGCCTCGTGCAGCTGTAACACTCAAGCCTCTGTCTCTTATCAAGGTCTTTATTGCATGTGTTCTACAGACCCATTGAAAAACATCTATGGGCCAACCGTGCCCAACATAAACCCTATTCGATTAGCCGAATGAGATCTCCTTAAAGACAAGCGAGCAGTCCTAGAAAGATGGGCAGAACACTTCAATACCTAACAGAATGAAAGAAATCCGGCCGGGCACAATATCTTTGGTAACATCCCAAATGCTCCCTAAGTGGCAGATTTTGTTGTCCCACCGACACTTCCATAACTGTGTGGGCCAACTAATTTCAAAAATATAACGAAAGCCCTGGCCCTGATGGCATACCATCTGAACATTTGAAAAAGGGTGGCCAGTTACTCCACTAGTGCCTCGGTGATCTCATACTGATTCTTTGAAACCAAGAACAAATTCCATCTGAATGGATTGCTTCCTATATTGTAATCATCTACATAAAGAAAGGGAAAAAAGGATACCACTCAAATTGTGACAACAGCATTCACGTCCTTGTGAATGCTAGCAAAGTACTGGCCAAGATAATGTTACCCAGGCTGACAAAATATCTGACTGAGTCAACATTTCTTGAAGTACAGTGTGGATTTCGAATGGAATGAAACACGTGTGATGTGATCTTTGTTGCCCGACAGACACAAAAAACTGGCACAATCTCAGTCGTGACTTATATATTGCATTCATCGATTCTTCATTAGACACTGCCAACAGAAACCTCTTATGGAATACTGTTTAAAATTTCGAGTTCCAGACAAACTTCTCACCATCGTGCAGAACCTGCACAACAACATGAAAGCTCGTGTGTCCATAAGTGGGAGCAAATCCGAACCCATCAACATGGAGGTAGGAGTAAAGTAAGGATGTGTCTTGGTTCGTGTCATTTTCAACATCGATTTCACTGCATTCACCCTTTTTAAGTAACCATCGTGTCATTTTCAACATCGATTTCACTGCATTCACCCTTTTTAAGTAACCAAAAAATTAATCCTGATTATGGAATAAAAATCCAGATCTGTCTATACAGTAACTTACTCAGCCTAAGATATCTTCAAGCACAATCAAAGACAGAAATGTCTCATTTCTTAGAGCTACAATATGCTAATGATTGTCTTGTCTTTAAATATACTCCAGAAGTGCAACAACAGTCTCGCCATCTTCTCCAACATATACCATGAAATGGGGTTCTCTAAACTTCACCTTTTCTTCTTAACTGAGACTCAGCTGTCTGAGGTACCTGATAGCAAACCCTTTTCTGTATCCTCCTACATTCTCTATACTCATTTCAAAGTCAACAGTGGCTGCTGTGTATATGTATGCAATGACTTATCTTGATCTCGTGATCCTGGACTTGATTCTTCTGATTTTCTCTACTCTCTGGCTTCGGCTTTCCTATCATTAGCTGACTAAATATATCTGTGCTGTTTACTTATCCCCTAATATTACTGACTATGAAAAATTCTTCGACTATCTTACTTCTGTGATGGATCACATCCTATCTGTTTCTCCTTTCTCTGAAATCTCCATTCTATGAGATTTCAATGTTCACCACCACCTTTGGCTCTCCTCTCCTTTCACTGATCCACCTGGTGAACAAGCCTACATCTTTTCTGTCCTTAACCCATACATACCATGCTAGTGACGAAGATCTACACCCCTTTCAAACTCTGGTGACATAGATCTATGTCCTACAGCATTGAGAAGTCATTGCCAGTAACCAAAGTAAAATGGAAGGCAATATCGTATCCTGCTAACTTCATACATTTCTCAGCTATGCTTATAATACTGATTTAGGAGCATGGGAGGTGAGTGACAGTGTTCACAGGCTGACAGCTGCTCTGCTTTCTCAGTAACTTTGAAGATTTCAGAGGTCAAGTGGCACCAACCTGATTCGATTCAACCTATCTTTCTGGCTTTGGTGATTAATTTTATTGGTGCCAGGGATCTTATATTAATGTATTAAGGTCATTTAGCCAGGAAAACAAAACAAAACATAATAACCAGGTATAGAGGGGTTTCATTTCCCCCCTCCCCCAGCGCAGTACAGGTTATGACCTAGTGCAGCTTGTACTCATATCCCTGACAGCCTTGAAGAGAGTTCCAACGTACTAGACCTCTTCCTTGCAACTAATCCTTCTGCTTACACTGTTAATTTTTCCTCTCTGTTGGGCTCCTCCGATCACAACCTTATTACCTTAACCTGTCCTATCATTCCTGTACAGCCTGTGGACCCTCCAAAGAAATGTCGGTTGTGGCATTTTGGTGCGGCTGATTGGGAGGCCCTCAGGCAGTATTTCTTTGATTTTCCGTGGAATGATTATTGCTTCCATGGCCATGTGCCATCTGAGTGTGCCTCGCACATCACAGAGGTTATTCTCACGGGCATGGAAGCATACATTCCTTTCTCATACCTTTTGGCTAATGCAAGAAAGCCTTGGTTTAATCACGCTTGCTCTAATTCTGTCCACAACAAGGAGAAGGCCTATTAATGGTACTGGAGCCAACCCATCCCTGAATCACATCTTTTTTTCATGTTTCTACCTGGAATCATGCTAAGTCTATTCCTTGCTCTGCTAAAAATGATTTCATACATACTAAATGCTCTCAACTCTCCAACTCGAATTTTTCCTGCTCCTTCTGACACCTTGTCAAAAACCTTCCTAACAACTTTACCTCATCATCCTTCCCTCTTCTTTTCTACATTGATGGCTCTGGAGCTACTTCTACTGATAAAGCAGATCTTTTTGCTCAGTCTTTCTCCTCCAATTCCACCTTAGATGATTCCGGTATTGCTCCATCACTTCCCCCCTCTGACTTCCTCATGGCTGACATTAAAATTTCTTCAGCTGGTGTATTTTTTGCCATCACTGGCCTCAATATTAACAAGGCATATGGGCCTGATGGAGTCCCTCCTTTGGTTCTCAAGAACTGTACTTCTGTGCTTACACCCTGCCTAGGTAAACTCTTTCGCCTTTGTCTATCAACTTGTGCCTTTCCTTCTTGTTGAAAGTTTACTCTCATTCAGCCTGTCCCAAAGAAAGGTGACCATTCCTATCTCTCTAACTGCTGCCCAGTTGCTTTAACATCTTGTATCTCAAATGCTTTTGAGTCTGTTCTTAACAAAAAAAATGTATCCTATCACATCCTTCTTTCTGATTGTCACTATGGGTTCCGTCAGGGCTGCTCCACTGGCGATTTTCTCAGCTACCTTACAGACTCCTGGTCGTCCTCTTTTCGGAACTTTGGCGAAAGTTTTGCCATTGCACTTGACATCTCAAAGGATTTCGATCGAGTCTGGCATAAATTTTTAAGTTCCAAACTGTCCTCTTACTGTTTCTATCCTTCATTCTCAGCCTTCATCTCTAGCTTCTTTTCTGGTCGTTCTATTGCTCTTGTTGTAGACGGTCACCGTTCTTCTTGTTGATCTATGAATAGTGGTGTTCCTCAAAACTCTATCCTATCAGCAACTCCCTTCCTTTTATTCATCAATGACTCTAATCTGTACATCTACCCCTATCCACTCATATGCTGATGAATCCACCCTTCACCTTTCCATTCGGTTCCCGCAACATCCATCTCAGCAGTTATTTCAACAAACAAGGGATGAGGCTATGACACACCTAATATCTGACTTGGCTCGTATCTCTGACTGGGGGGAAAATAATCTTGTTTTAGTGCATCAAAGACTCAGTTCTCATACCTATCAACCTGACAAAATCTTCCACAGTAGTACCCACTAATGTTTAATAATATCCAGCTCAATCCTGCATCATCCTGAAACATACTTGGGGTTTCATTCTCTCGAGACTTATCTTGGAATATCATATTACCTCTTGTAAAATCTGCTTCTAAGAGATTAGGTGTGCTAATCTGACTCCGTGCCATCTTTACCCTTGCACAGTTGTTGACTTCATACACGGGTTTTATTCGCACCTGTGTAGAGTACAACTCTCATATGTGTGGAGGCTCCCCACATATGCCTCTTCTCAATAGGGTAGAGTCAGAGGTTTTTCGTGTCATAAACTATCCTCCTCTTACTGGCCCCCTTCAACCTCAGTCATCTTGCTGCATTGTTGCATCTTCATCTCTTTTCTATCGCTTTTTTAACCCCTTAACCGTGGGGCGTCACTTTCGTGACACTTGGGAGCAAGGGATCATACTGCGGGGCGTCACTTTCGCGATTCTGTGTTATTTTGAATTCCCCCGGGCTTTCAAGTGGTTGCTTGTATCATCTATCAGTACTGTCAATGTCCAACACTAGTCAGCACTCCTAATCTCATCTGTACTCCCATCCATTGTTGACAATTTAGCCATTTCTTCCCGTTCTTGACTCCCCTCCCTACCTTCCCTCCATTACCCTCTCCTCTCGCCTGCCCGGCCGTGCTACGCTAAGTAAAACTTACCTGGAATTTTCCACTGATATCATCCATTGAAGTAAGCTCTATGCCCTATTCTTATACCAAATAATGTATACCAAAAAGAAATAAGGTGAGTGCCATACACCTGGAATTGGCTAATTATCACCTGACAACACCTCACGTGCACTCGTTCGCTAATTTTTCCTGTCTATTTCCCCTTGAAATATGCCGTATAATCTATTCTCGTACTAAAAATATATATAAGGAGGGCAGGGAGAAATCTAAGTGATATTTACATTCACCTGGAACTATCTAATTTATAATGTATTGTCTAGATTTCCTGCCAATCATTTCACTGCTATATATTAGCAGCTGTCAAGAGGCTGACGTTGGCAGTAATGCATTTCCCTAGGTAGGCCACCCCGGCCCACCCCTATCAGTTCACTGTCATCTTCGAAGGTGAAGGTACGTCTGTTTGCTCCTGCTGACTTCCCCCCCGCTTTTTAGCCCCATGCAAAGGGCCCTGTGACCTTTACCCCCTACTAAACCTCGTGTGGAAAGAGGTAAAGGGCTGACAATTGAAAGAGAATGACTACGATCTTTCTGTTGAGTAAAACAGTGCAAGTGGAATTGTAAATAATGTGTAAATAATGTGTAAACAGCAAGTGAAAGCAATGAATATGATTATAAGTGAACAGTGGAAAATAGTTTTATAAGTTACTTCAAGTCACAGTGCATAACACAGTGTAAATAAAATAGAAATGTAAATAATGTAAATAAAATAGAGAACGTAAATAGAAATGTAAATGAGTAGTATTATAAGAATACGAGTATATACTTGGAGTAATGAAAGTGAAAGTTTCACTCTAGCATGTATGAATACTATGAGTTGTAAGAGTGAAGGTGAAAGTGACATTCACTCTCAGTGCTAGTATACAGGACGAGAAAGTGAATGCTACATATTTTACTGAAAGAAATTAAATCCCTACAGTGACAATAAACTACTAATACTGAAGGAAACTTATGGATAAAGACTGTAGATATATATATATGTGTTATATAGTAATAGAAATATAAACTGTGAGTGTTTTTATGAATAATAAATGACAACACCAGCGGCGAACTAACGCAAGTGGGAAGGTCATACGCCCTCGTAATTTTCATTGCTTTCACAGTGTGTTTTTTTTTTTTGGAATATGGATTCTAAACTATTTGAGAATGATAGAATGGTGTTTCTAGTGATAATATGAGGCTGTGGTAATCATATTACGGGTTGTCGGGAAGTGTAAAGTGGAGACTTCGTTACCCAACGTCAGAGGTCTCCACAAGTCCTATGGTACTCGACGAAGGCTCCACAAACACCCCAGGAGAAAGCTGAAGGTATGTGCCATAAGCATATGAGATTTTAATATTCTAGGACTAATAACTGATTTTTGGCAAATATTTTTAGAGAGTCTGTCGGAGCGTGAATATGCCCGCGGGTGCCGCAAGAAACAGAAAATCAAGCCTGTGGTTAAAGGGTTAATGGTCTCTGCTCGTCTTAAAAGTTTGCCTGCATCCCTCCACCTCTACGACTGGAGCGTAGCACCCGTCAAGCATCAAACTCTCATCCCTTCTCTGTTCAGCTCTCTAATGCAGGAGTTAACTGTTGCTCCCAGTCATTCACTTATGCAACAGGTCATCTCTGGAACTGTCTCCCTCTGTCTGAATTTCCTACTTCCTATGATCTCTAGTCTCTCAAACGCAGTGTCCAGGCATCTCTAAATGAACGGATCTTGAATTTGGCTCTCTTTTGCATTGCTTTTGTTTTTTCTTGGAAGAAATGGTTTGCAGGCTCCTGGCCGTTGGTTCCTTCTTCCTTGCATTAAAGAAAAAAATGTAATTAAAAATGTAATAATATCTCAGACAAACAACCCACCAGAGCCTCTTGCATTTCAGATAAATGGCAAAAATGGAAAGCAAGTACCTTGGAATAGGCTCTGAGATAAACATTACATTAATGCAGAGGTCCTTGCATGACTCAACCACAGCTCAGCCTCTTTTGGACGTCTCAGATCCATAACCTTTGAAAATTCCAATTTGAGAATCAAGATGAACGTATCAGTATATATTCGTACTGTACGGCTGTATCCCTTTCCATATTCTTATCCAGAGGTGAATCCTGGATACCCTTCCAGAGTCATATCAAACAGCATGAGTTGTTTCACATCCGATGTTTACAGAGCATCATACGTCTCACATGGTGAGATAAAATCCTTCACTTACGTTCTCTGGTAGGCGAAGTCAACCACCACAAAAACCATGGTGGTTAAAATGCAGCTCGGATTCTTTGGACACGTGTTCCTAATGCCTGAACGTCTCCTTTTCCACCAGATTCTGTTTGGCCAACGCCATCCAGCATGCCACAACCCCAGTGGGACAGAAGAAGAAATGTAAATAATATATGAGGACAACCCTGAGGAAACGGAACATCATACCAATAGATTCTGAAACCAATGCCTTGGACAAAAAGCAAAGTTATACCCTCTGCGGCAACGAAACCATTCATGACAAAGAAGCTCGGAACCTAGCCAGAGAAGAGCGTAGACAATGGAGGGACAACCAAAACAATGTTCTCCCAGCAACCCGGACATGACAGGCTGACTGTGTGGCAAACTTTGCGGATACAGGATCGGTCTGCACAGTTACACACAATGGCACCAAAGACAATGAGAAACACACCATCCTTGATGGTATAGTAGGCGTCATCTTCTGTAACAGAAGGAGAGCTTTAAGTGTGTGTGTGTGTGTGTGTGTATGTGTGTGTGTGTGTGTGTGTGTGTGTGTGTTTTAGCAAAACATCTCCGTCAGTTGTTATCCAATTTTATCAAAGTTTGGAGAAAGTACTGAGGGTACCCAATGTGTAAGCCCATTGTTTTTAGGACAATAGTATATAGGTTAAGATCACAGAGTTTGGATAAGCCTTGATCTAGCAAAATCATCGTAAACAGTTTTCATTCAAATTTCACTAAACTTAGTTGAAGGTAAGCCATGAATGGGGTGTTTTAATTTTTAGAACAACGTGTAAAATATAAAGCATAAAAGACAAGGTCAAAGTTTGACAAATGTGTATGGTTTAAATAAAAGAATGCAGACACTTTTGATCCTACTTTAACCAGATTTGATGGCAAGGTTAAGGGTTACCCATTCAGTAAGAATATAGTTTTGAGAACAATGGGTTAAAGGTCAAGGACACGGGGCAAGATCAACTTAAACATTCTTTATCCGATTTAGACCAGCTTTGGCAAACATAAAAGAATTTGGTTTTGAGAAAAATCAGTCAACGGTCCAGGTCACCCGGAAATGACAAAAGCAAGGTCACAGTGCAATGGCAACTCATTTTTTATCTAATCTAAATCAAACTTAGTGGGCGGATTAAGAATTACTGAAGAACAAACGGACTCTTGGAGAACAAAGTCCCAAGATAAGATCAAAATTTAGCCAGTGTTTCTGTGTGTGAATAAAATAATTAACTGAGTTTTATCTGATTTCCATTAAACTAGCTGGATAAATTGAAGATCACCAATGAGTCTGATGATACTGATTTTAAGATACAATAATGTCAAAGGTGTAGGTAACCTAGCAAGGTTCAAGTAAACAGGCATTACCTAGGTGAAGAGCAAACTTTGTAAAAGGGTTCAGTTTAAAACAAAGATAAAAAGATTTGATTCTGAGTAGAATCAGCCAAAGGTCGTTGTCTCACGGAAAAAATGGTTACTGAACAAAATACCTAAAACAACTGTGAACTGCTTAAATCAATCCTGGTGGATGATGTGTCATAAAGACTTTGTAGTTACTTGTAGAGAAGTATATTTTAGACTTGTGGTCGAGCGGCTTTTATATCTTGTAGTAGCTTCCCCACCAGATGTCATGTAGTGACGGGAGAGGTAAAGAATAGTATGGGACTATTTTTATTTGTCTTGGAAATATTAAACAGGTCTCTCACACGGAAAGAGTATAAGTCCCGGGTAGCTACCTCCCTGTCTCGCTATCTCTCTCTCTCTGTCTCTGTTCTAAGGCTAATCTCCGTCTCGACCTCTCTCTAGGGTCGCTTGTCTCCTTCTAAACTCTCTTTCCTAAAATCTGGTGTAGCAGGGGTGTGTCACGTGTGTTCCTCATGGATGGAAAGCTTAAGGAGCCTGTGTGTGGGTATGTGTGTATATGTGTGTGTGGTTACCAGATCTTTGTTCACGAGAGGACTGCTGACAGCTAACTGCATCATCTCCTTACTGGCCGCTGTCGTCAGCTTTCCTCAGTGTTAAGAGTGTGTAAGCATGTTTAGCACTGCTCGATTCTCGCAGACACAACGCCTTCTCATCATCTGACTCCCTGCTTCTATCTGTCTCTCTATCTATCTATTTATCTATCTATCTATTATGTAGTCCTATATCTGCTCGGTCGCGCGAAAATGGCGTGCCATCGACATTTAATAGTTATAACATATTAATACATACTACATACACATTATAATGAACTTATAAGCTAATTAAGTGAAATACATAATATTGTAAAGTAACATAATTGTATGAATATTGTATACATATATTATTCATTGTAAATTGTGATTATTCAGTAATATTACATTTTAAATAAGTTGTATACATATTTGAATAAATGCAATGGTTGTTGTATAACACTTTGTAAGACGTGCATGTACAACAGACGTACGCATATAATTGTGCAATGGTAATACTGCTAGGTTATACATTACATATTTGAGTTATCACTTTAGTAATGTCTAATATTTCACCTAACTTGTATGATGATACTGGTAATACAGAATTGTGCTATAATTGTATGACTTATAATATTGTACTAACATTGTGGTACTACATAATTGTGTTGGCCTTATAATTGTAGTTACATTTTGTTAATGCAACTATTACATAAGTGTCTTGGCCTTATAATTGTAGTTAAAGTTACATAAAAGTTACATCTTGTTAATGCAACTGTTTTGTCGTTACATAATTGTTACATATCGTTTGTAGGTACATAATTGTAGTTAGTGTAACATAATGCAATCGTTTGTCGTTACATAATTGTTACATATCGTTTGTAGTTACAAAATTGTACTTAAAGTTACATAAAAGTTACATCTTGTTAATGCAACTGTCACAGAAATGGTACATATTGTTTGTAGTATTGTTTGTAGTTACATAATTGTAATAAGTGTAACATAATTGTTATAACTGCAGTCCTAACATATGCTGCGGTCGATGATAGTGAAGATGTGTCATGCCACTTGTTTGTGGAGACACAATTTGCTTTTTTGTTTGTAGTTTATGTGGTATTTTGACTTATGTAATAACACTTACACTTATTTTCATTTGTTTGTTATGTGATCTTACTCAATTTCTCTTTTTTCTTTCTTACTCTTTCTTTCTTTCTTTTTTTTTTTTTTTTATGTATTGATTTTCTATAGTTTGTTTTTCTTCGCTTGTGTACGCTTTTTCCATGTTCATGGTTGCATAATTGCTGACTAATTTCCTTGAGATACTTTGTTAAAGTTTAGTTCATATTGCACAGATACTACTGAAAATGATATTATATAGTCCCATATTTTGTTATTTTATATAAAAAAATATATACACTATATACAGTATTAACTATACACACTGACTTGTTGTTCAACTGTACCTATCGTGGGTAGTATGTGTGTCAGCACTGTGTGGAAATCATTGTCTTCACGATTGTGTTGAAGATGTTCACTCTTGCTAACGACATTTGTGTTGGCCATTTTTTTTTTATTCCTCTCTAGTTTACCTTGTAACTTAATTTGTCTGTTTCCACTAGGTAGCTTTAATTAATAAATGTTTAATACAGTTCTTTTAATTGCTCACTGAGTAACTGTGATGGTATATTTTCTTTATCACTTTGTAGATATAATAATGTATAGTTGTATGTATGAAACACGAATTTTACGTAGGTATAAATGGTAACACTCGTTGGCAGTAAATAAATGTTATAATAAATGAATGAATATATACAGTGTAGAATATTTATTGTTGGTGCAAGTATTTAATGATTGAATTATGAAGATAATTGAAGTAGGTATGTGTATTTAAGTTGTAACTATACAGTACGTTTTATATGTTTGTGCAGAAGCTTATTGTCTATCACTGTGTATTGTATAAATGAAGTAACTATGTAACTCACTAATTTTTACCGTGGTGGAAATGGTGTGAGTGGTGTTGCACGTGGTGATAGCGTTGTCCTTCGCGGGTTGATTGGCGCGCTGTCGTCTCAGCACATGGTGACGTCGGCTTCCCACACTGGTAGCTGTGGTGAGTGAATGAGTAGCGATGAGTAACTTGAGTGAAGATGAGTGAGTAAGATGAGTTGTGAGTCGTGTTTCACTCTTCGTTTGTTTGTTCCGTTTTTCTATGTCGATGTTTTCTCGGTCCTTTTCTCTAGTGATTTACTCGTTGTGGGATGAAGACTGCCGCTACTTGTAGGTGCGTGTAGAAGATTATACAGACGACGTAGAGTTGTTAATTGTAGTTGATTGTAGATGGCTGTAGTTCGCTGATTCGTCGTAGACTTGTAGACTATTTGCACTGTAGGCTGTATTTTGTAGGATTCAATGTAGAACTGAAGCTAATCTTGTAGTCTCGGTTGCTTTTGTAGAAATTTGCTTTTAATTTGGAGACGATGTCCGCAGATTTGCTGGTTTGTTGTTAAGCTACTTGCTAGGCGTCGAGTGATCTCTTGACCTCTGCATCAGCGTAATGATCTGGGAGACGGAGGGGGCTGGTTGGAGAGAATACTGTCAGGAGCTGATGTTGTTGGTTGTTTTCAATCTTGATATTTTGTAGGAATTTAATGTTGATTCGTAGACTAGGTTCGTATACGTTCGCTGCTACCAAATGTCATAAGGACTTTGTAGTTACTTGTAGAGAAGTATATTTTAGACTTGTGGTTGAGCGGCTTTTATATCTTGTAGTAGCTTCCCCACCAGATGTCATGTAGTGACGGGAGAGGTAAAGAATAGTATGGGACTATTTTTACTTGTCTTGGAAATATTAAACAGGTCTCTCACATGGAAAGAGTATAAGTCCCGGGTAGCTACCTCCCTGTCTCGCTATCTCTCTCTCTCTCTCTCTCTGTTCTAAGGCTAATCTCCGTCTCGACCTCTCTCTAGGGTCGCTTGTCTCCTTCTAAACTCTCTTTCCTAAAATCTGGTGTAGCAGGGGTGTGTCACGTGTGTTCCTCATGGATGGAAAGCTTAAGGAGCCTGTGTGTGAGTATGTGTGTATATGTGTGTGTGGTTACCAGATCTTTGTTCACGAGAGGACTGCTGACAGCTAACTGCATCATCTCCTTACTGGCCGCTGTCGTCAGCTTTCCTCAGTGTTAAGAGTGTGTAAGCATGTTTAGCACTGCTCGATTCTCGCAGACACAACACCTTCTCATCATCTGACTCCCTGCTTCTATCTGTCTCTCTATCTATCTATTTATCTATCTATCTATTATGTAGTCCTATAGATGAACTAAGATTCAGCCAAGAGATTCAATTATTGATTTTTAGAATAATAGGCTAAAAGTTAAGGTCACATGGCAAGGTCAACGTAAACAGGTTTAATCCGATTTCTGTCTATCTATCTATCTATCTATCTATCTATTTGCCAGACGCCATAATCCCGCAAGGGGTGGACATTTGACTTTGAGTTATTTGTTTTACGGGGAGGGGAACCCTCCATCAACCCACTTGTTGACACGAAGGGAGCACGTGTGGTTTGGTTATATGGTTACCACCCAGCGATGTACATGGTTTCTTAGCCTACAGGAAACCATTTGGTTTGTCACTCAGTGTAAAACCACCTGTAAAGGAAAGAAAAGTAATAAGAAGTAACAGGAAAGATGGGAGAAATAGAAAGAAAGGATGGCAGGTACAGAAAAAGAATGATAAAGGCTAAGGAAGAATTATGCAGCACTACATCCAGTGAGTGGATGTTGGAATCGTATTTGTGGATTCACTCGTACTAACACAAGGATAAACAGAATAGGATTTGAGAAACAAATACCAAGAATTAAGGCTTCAAGAATTGCTCATATTATGTCAAGGGTTGTAGAGAAAGTTAATTTAAACTGTTTTGGTCTGATTTGAACTAAAGGTGGTGGAAGGGCTAAGAGTTAGGCAAGAATGTAACAAGTCGATTTTGATCGTAATTTGTCAAAGGTCAAGGTTGCAGGGCAATCATTTAATCCACCCTTAGCCTAGTTAGTGGATGAGGGTGTTGCACTCCCTGAGCGCTTCTTCTCCTCTCTGATTTCCTTTCTCCAATTCCTACTGCATTAATCTCCATGCTTTCAATATATTGTTTGCTCATTTCCCACTTCTCATTCTCCTTATCCTCCACAGCACTTGTAATACCAGTTTCACTGCTCTCTGGGATATTAGTTTGGTGCATCCTACTTCAGTCCCTCCTCTCCCTTCCGTCTGACGCTGTTTTTTTCTCCTTCCCTTTTCTCATCTTCCATCTATGATCCACAGCCAGACGCAATAATCCCGTAAGGGGTGGCCTTTTTTCTTTGAGTTAGTTGGTTTACGGGGAGGGGCACTTAACCCTCCGCCAACCCACCTATTGACACGTAGGGGACACGTATGGGTTGGTTATATGGTTACCACTTTGCGTTGAAAATGGTTTCCTGGCTTACAAGAAACCAGTTGACTTGTCACCTGAAAAGGCAAGAGTGGTAAAAAGTGACAGGAATGATGCGAGAAATATAAAGAGAGGAGGGAAGACACAGAAGGAGAATGATAAAGACGAAGGAAGAAGAGGGCAGCAATACATCAAGTGAGTGAATGATGGTCGCCACCGCCTACCATCTTCATTCCTTAAATTTTCCATTTTTCTATCTGGTCACATTACTTCTCTTTATGTTTTATTCAACTTTACATTTTCATCTTTTCTTTCCACTCCCCTTTAGTACTTAACACTGTATCACTCACCACGTACACTTCTCCCAGACACATTATTGTTCCTCAAATTCTCTCTTATATCTTATTTCTTAGGCAAATATTAACGTCTCCTCGTTTTGCACTTGCCTCTTCCAAAGCTTTCCCAGCTTCCGTCTCGTACTCCCATAATCATTTCCCCTCTTTTCCCTTCTCCCTCTTTTCCTTTCCTTTCCTTTCCCTCCTATCCCCGTACTCGGTAATACATGCTTATGTCAACTTCCCTTACACCAGTTACCCTTATTCTTTTATCCTTCAAATCTAAAATTCTCTTGTTTCTATCTCCTTGCTATCGTCGACCTTCCAATTTTTTTCAGCTGCTTCTGTTAGTTGTTCATATCATTTATTCTATACCTACTGTCTCTCTCTCTCTCTCTCTCTCACACACACACACACACACACACATATTTACCTGTTGCTGGTGTGGTCACCTTCGTTACCCGCCTGTTCTCTTTCTCCCTGTGCAGGTGAAGGAGTAAGATGGATGTATCTGGGTTACAATAAATCTGCCTCTCTCCTGCACCCCAGCACCCTCCTATCTGCTTACCTCTATCCCTGTGCAGGTGGGAGAGGGACCGGGGGTGCCCGTCACCGCCCTCAGCCAACACTGCTGTTTGTGTCTTCGGTCTTTGTGGTGAAGGATCCTGATCAGTTTTACTGGCAACGAAGCCTCCATAGTACTTGACAGTTATTGCAGATATTTTGGTTTCGTATATGTATTTTTAATCATAAATCCAATTTGAATATTATTTTCTACGTTGTTGTATGTGTAAAAACAAAAGAATACATAAGTAATCTTATCTACATGATAAGTTTAGAAGAACTTTTAACCCGCCCAATCCCGGCCAATTTTCCACCACTGATCCACCCCCCCACCAATCCCGGCAGATTTTGGATTTTTTTTTTTTTTTTTTTGCTCAAACCTCCGCTTTTGGTGGGAAACGATGGCAGATCACAGAGAAAGTGCTTACCTGAGACTAGAAACAGACAAAACAGGTGAGCCACGACGCACTTGGTACCGTATTCTGTAAAGGCGCTCGGCTGCTGTCCCGTTTTCTATGGTTGAGGTACAGTCAACAAGAGTTCCACCTGGACCACCTAGTCGCGGGATATGGCTAACGTGGCAGAAGCGCGCGTGTGTGTGTGTGTGTGTTTGTGTGTACAGTAAGCAACAATAATCGTGTCGTGAAATTTGGTGAAAACATAAGCTAACGGGCTAAGCGTCTGGTACATTCCGCCGTCTATCATACGGACGGTTCATAATGTTTCACGAGTTACATTTAATCTTCGGAAAAAACCGCGACACGACTACTGTTGCTCACTGTACATGCCCGAGAATTTTTTGAATCATCAAGCTTCATCCTCTTTGCCGTATTATATTATTATGTGGTCATTATATTATGCTGTGATATTGGCTAATAAATACTGTGTGATTGGTATAATGAGCTGTGCACTATGCTATTTATAAAGTCTGATTGATATAAAATAATTCTTCTCTTATCTTGTAGCGTGAACCACGATACAGGTTGAGTTGTGGTTCACAAACATCGCGCCATTTATGGGTGAACTTGCTCACTGATTCTGAACCACATCTCAACCTGTATCGTGGTTCATGCTACAAGATAAAAGAATTATTTTATATAAATCACTCTTTATAAATAGCATAGTGCACAGCTCATTATACCAATCACACAGTATTTATTAGCCAATATCACAGCATAATACAATGACCATATAATAATATAATACGGCAAAGAGGATGAAGCTTGATGATTCGATAAATTCTCGGGCATGTACACACGAACACACACACACACGCGCTGTGCCACGTTAGCCATATCCCGCTACTAGGTGGTCCAGGTGGAACTCTTGTTGACTGTAAGTATTGGAAATCACTCAGAATTGGTAGGTATTAATTAATTTGGAACAAAATGACAGGTAGTACAA
The DNA here is from genome assembly GCF_032717465.1 of Coenobita brevimanus. Lineage (NCBI taxonomy): Eukaryota > Metazoa > Arthropoda > Malacostraca > Decapoda > Coenobitidae > Coenobita > Coenobita brevimanus. Next base: position 12,816,997 of record NC_136991.1, read on the forward strand.
GAATATATTGGTTCTCACACAAAAATATAGGCGAAATAAGCATTGTTTCATTGAGCAGAGCGAAATCGCCCAAATCAGTCACATATGATTCGCTATGACTGTAGTTTCAATATACATTTCATTTTCCCTACTTAAATACTTTTCCACTAACATTATACCATTTTCCGCTTTATAGAACTGTTATCACATATTTACAGGCCTAACGATTATATTTAGCGTAATAGTAGCGCATATTTACATTGTGAGCGAACTCGCTATGACTGTTGTTTCATCATACATACCTTTTTTTCAACTTAAATAATACTTTTCCACTATCATTACACCCGTTTCCACTTTATCGAACTGTAATCACATATTTACAGGCCTTACAATTATATTTAGCGTCATATTATCGCATATGTACAGTACAATGCGAGACAAAACTATCTTCCCAGTTCAGTCCGAAGATAATTTACACCTGGCGAAATACAATGGAAACCCAATCTCTACTACTGCGTGTTGCAAATGGTTCGATTTTTCTACTATATGTTCGTCAAACTTTGGGAAGATAGTTGTGTCTTTGTACGTAGTGAGTGGACTCGCTATGACTGTTGTTTCAACTTACACTCTATTTTTCAACTTATACAATACTTTTCCATTAACATTACACTCGTTTCCACTTTATATCATTGTTTTCACATACTTATAGGTCTTACTATTATACTGAGCGTCATATTACCGCATATGTAGCTTACATAGTGAGCAAACTCGCTATGACTTGTTTCAACTTACACTATTTTTCAGCTTATAATAGGCCTACTTTTCCACTAACATTACACACGTCTCTATCTATTTATCTATTGCCAGACGCCTCAGTCCCGTTCGGGGTGGCCTCCACGCGCGTCGTCCTGTCCCCCGCCACTTCACTGCCCTGCTCCCAACTCACACACCTCTCTCTCATATACCTCTCCACCCCATCCCTTCATCTCATCCTTGGCCTCCCCCTCCCTCTCCCCCCCTCCACCTCACTCACATACACTCTCTTCGTTAGTCTTTCACCGTCCATCCTCTCCACATGGCCAAACCACCTCAGTGTATTCCTCCTAACGCTTCCTGTCACATTCACATCCACACCACAACGCTCCTTTATATCCTCATTTGTCAGCCTCTCTCTCCATGTGACTCCACAGGCTCCTCTTAAGTAACTCATTTCCACTGCTCTCACACCCGCTTCAACTTTATATAATTGTTATCACATATCTGGAGGCCTTACTATTATATTGAACATCATATTATTGCATGTGTACATACTGAGCGAACTCGCTATGACTTGTTTCAACTTACGCTATTTTTCAACTTATATAATACTTTTCCACTAACATTACACACGTTTCCACTTTATATAATTGTTAACACATACTTACAGGTCTTACTATTATATTGAACATCATATTATCCGAAGCACGTGCAGTATCAGTAATGTAACAAGGTGTGATATTCCTTGCCAGAGTGGGGAGGAGAAGGTGGTGGGGGAGGTTGGGGAGGTGGAGAGCGGCGCCTTCCCCACTCGTGCTCCTCTTCCCTCTCCCTTTTCCTTTCCTCTTTCCCTTCCCTTTCCTTCCTTTCCCCACATCATGGGGCTGTAGGGAGGAAGTGCAGGAATACTGCGGGGTGAAAGACATGCTAGGGAGCGGCTCCTCGCCTGCCTGCTGCCACGTACACCACGTGCTCGCACTGCCTCCCTCCCACCCTCACTTTCCCATTCACCGTTCACTCCCACCACACCATTTTCTCTTTCACCCCTCACTCCCGCCACATCACTCGTGCCTTCCCCAGACAACACAGAAGGACCATACCTTATTTTCCTTCTCGCCGTACTTTGCTTGCTTATACGTACCAAAAATCACAAACGAAATTTGAAGAATGTGCCAATGACAGACTCAACGTTGCTTAACTTCGCTGATTGGACGGGAAGCGGTGTACTCAACGTGGTATGGCCTGGTTAGTACTTGGATGGGTGACCGCCTGGGAACACCAGATGCTGTTGGCATCCCTATGTGTCAAGTGGGGTTGGTGGAGGATTAGTGCCCTTCCCTGTAAAACAATTAACTCTAGGCCCTTGGCCACCCCATTTGAGATACATGGCGTCTGGCAATGAATGAATGAATGCAAATGACGGACCTCGCAATTATAAAACGTATGGACACGTTGTTGAGTGTCACCGTGACAAAATGTGGGAATGTATCTATATGTTGTCGGGACGCCTCGGGTTAAATAGGGGTCCTGGTATATTATTCTTACCTAAGCTGAATGTCTTCTAGTTTGCTGACTGCTTTTTGGGAGTTGTACCTTGCCAGCATATCTATTATATTAACCAAATGTTTTTATCATTAACCCGCCCCATCCCGACCACTTTTCCACCACTGACTCCCCCCAATCCCGACCATTTTAGGATTTTTTTTTTTTTGGCTCAAACCTTCGCTTTTGGTGAGAAACATCGAAAATTCATAGAGAAATTGCTCACCTAAGGTTTAAAATACTCATTACAGGCAGGAGTACCTCCTTACCTTACTGGGTTTTCTATCAGGCTGGCACCAAAGAAAACGAGTTCTATGGGAGGTTAACTATTTCACACCACTCATAAACGATATTTATTTATTTACTTGGTACGAATTTATATGTAGTACAAGAGTATATTGGTTTTCAAGCAGTAATATAGGCATTATAAGCATTGTTTCACTCACTAATACCTGACCTTTTTTTGCCACATTACCTGATCACCATTTCTAACTGTTTCTTTCTCTAATGCTATGTAAAGTTTGTCCTCCACATTGTCATTGATTGGGGAATCACTCTGGCCCTGAATTTCGTACCATGGCATGACATGGCTATACTGGCCAGGTCACTGATAACAGGTGAATTGCTGAGACAATGGCATGCAGGGGGGAGGGAGGAGGTCATGCTGGGTAAGGCATTGTCCCTGCCTGGCATCTTGTTGAGGAAGGTGTCACGTGTATATGTACCAAAAATGACTCGCGAAAATTGACAATTGTGCAAATTAGGGACCTTGCAATTTTTTCGTGTTTATGTACGTTGACGGGATTGGCAGTGACAAAACGTGTGGACGCTAAAGAACGTCGACGGGACACTGTGGATTAAGCAAACTAATTATGATAAAGTGATTAAGTCAAAACTAGCGATGTAATACCGAAACTAATGATGATTCTTATGCTAAATACTTGTTATTTAAGCCACTGGGAATGTACATCACCACTAGTGCAATATTGAAGCTAAAGACAATGTTTATGTCAATGGCATGATGTTAAAGCCAGTGACGATGTCTGGGCCAGCTGAGTTCTTTAAGCCAGTGACACTGAATGTCAGTGACAGTGTTAATAAGATAGTGTCATTGTTAAAGATAGTGGTGATGCTAAGGTTTGTCTCAGTGTTTAACCCTAGATAGGTAATGTGGGGTCTCAGAGACCCCAGTCCCCGAAATTTGATTTTAACCCATCACGTCCCGAGGTTTTCCGCACCTCCGACATCCCCCAGTCCCGAGGTATTTTCAAAAATTTTTTTTTTGGCTAAAACCTTCGCTTTTGGTGAGAAACATTGAAAATTCATAGAGAAATTGCTCACCTGATGTTTAAAATACCCAATCCAGGTAGGAGTTCCTCCTTACCTGACTGGGTTTTCTAACATGCTGGCACCAAAGAAAACGAGTTCTATGGGAGGGTAACTATTTTATCCACTCATAAACGGTATTTATTTATTTACTTGGTACGAATTTATATGTAGCATGAGAGTATATTGGTTTTCAAGCAGTAATAAAGGCATTATAAGCATTGTTTCACTCACTAACTAATCACCATACCTGACCTTCTTTTGCCACATTACCTGATCATTATTTCTGGCTGTTTCTTCTTCTAATGCTATGTAGACATTGTCCTCCACATTGTCATCGATTGGGGAATCACTCTGGCCTTGAATATCTTTACTAGCCAGGTCACTGGTACAAGGTCCTTTGCCAAGACAATAGCGTGAGGGGGGGAGGGGGGAGGTTATGCGGTGTAAGGCATTGTCCCTGCTTGGCATCTTGTAGAGGAATAGAGGAAGGTGTCCCGTGTATACATACGAAACATCACGCACGAAAATTGAAAATTGTGCAAATTAGGGACCTTGCAATTGCACAACGTACTGGTACGTCGCCGGGACTGGCAAATGCAAATCGTTGCAACGTACCCATACGTCGACAGGACGGGGCGGGTTAAAAAATATGAGCATAAGGTCTACAGATCTGTCCGTCTCATTACCTTCCTGCCTAGTGATGCTCTTCATGGGGATGATGGGGTCATAGCTGTACCTGGCTCTGATTTTGCTTTATAGAGCCATTGAGGTATGTTAGACCCCAGATTACCTATAATGTTACCTCAGTTGAGCCCTCTTGTGATTTTTTTTATTTCAATTTGCTGTCTTTCTCCTTTTGTATACAGAAGGTCCCAACATCGGTCTACTGCAGACCACCCAAGGAATCATGATATTACTTTTCAAATTTGCAAGATTTAATTTTAAAATTTTTATACCTAAAATTTAAAAATTTTTGTATAAACTTTAAAAAAATATATATTTTTTCGATTAAACTAAATTTTTTCTGGCCCTATTTAAAGATAAGGGGTTGAATTATTTGTGTATTGAAGCATTTTGAAATATCTCAAACGGAAGTATTTTTTTTTATTTTTTTTCCGTGGGGTCTGTCAGACCCCACGTTACCTAATATAGTAACAAAATCAAGATTACCTTACAAGGGTTAAATCACTGCCGATGTTTAAGTCAGTGGCACTGAAATTAAAATGAAAATTTTATGTACGCAACAATGGCCATTGCCTCAATTATCATCGTTAGTCGTTTAACTTCATTTTTTTCTGTGGAAAAATAAGTAGATATACCCTCTCATGCACGATAAGTTTCAGTAAGTTTTCTGGTGCACAACTTTATCTGCGAAGCCGCCCGGCTCGGCTGCCATTGCGCGGCAAATATCATGTATTCTCTCCTTATTTTCGCCACCCAAACATCAATATACTGCCATGAAACCTATGTCATCTTATTCGTCGAAGTTTGTTCTAGCTGATAAGCGCCACAAAAAAACAGGAAAACCCGAATAAAACAACATTAGGTGGCAGTGAATAAAATTTCGCTACATCATGTTCACTTCCCAACATCACCATTCGAGTGTTTTCCATCATACAGGAAAATGTTATTAGGAGTTTTGATAGAAAATTTCATCAGTTTTCCAAAGAGACAAATCCGGTGTTGATACAATTTGTAGTTTTCGAGAAAATAGCCAAAAACTTAAAGCCATTTTTGAAAAAAAATTCGAGGAGCTCTAATATGGAAATTTTCTTGCAGATGTTATGTTTTTATTGCATAAAATTATGCAGAATTTCACCAGCTTTCTAATGAGCACCTCTTGGTTTCCATACGCCTCATAGTTCTCGAGTAAATCGCCAAAAACGACTGGGAACTCACATCCGTACATCACTTTTGTGATGTACGCACAGCATATGCAATATTCCCGCCCACGTAACAACGAATTCTTATCATAGATATTACATTGTTATGTCGTGTACATACGTAGATTTTACTGCTCTTTATCATGGTTCTTATAGGAAATTGATACGTCCAATATTTTCGAGTAATTGGCCGACAAAGTGAGATTACTCCTCCGAGCGTTTTCAACTTTACCAAAAGTCTGTTCCCCCAACTTTTCCAACAGAAAATGCTCCCAGAGGCTTATATTCTGCAAATGGACACATGTAGAATTTACTGCTCTTTATCATGGTTCTTACGGGAAATCGATACGTCCAATAGTTTTGGAGCAATTGGACGACAAACGTAGAATAATCTTCCCCACCCGCACGCAAGATAAAAAAAAACTCTTTCCCTCTCTCACCCACGGCTGCATATTTTCGCTCGTTACTTTTTATTATTTTCTTTTTTTACTCAAAGTATACACGTAAAATATCATAAGGTTTTTGATAGTGCTGTCAGAAACTCAACATGACCAGTAGTCTTTTTCCGAGGTTCTGACAAAGAAGCTGAACTTTCTTCCATCTCATATGTGTGTATGTAAAAAACATTATTTATTTGTGTAAAAAATATTGAACTATAGAAATAGGTTAATATACAGATCAACAAAATACGGATAACTCACTTCCTCCAGAGGTGTTGAGATGCTGGCAGTAGCTTGAATATGAGGAGTTATGTAGTGTGTGAGCGTGTGCATGTGTGGGTGAGCGTGTGCATGTGTGGGTGAGCATGTGCGTGTGAGTGAGTGTGTACATGTGGGTGAGCGTGTGGGTGTGGGTGAGTGTGTGTGCGTGTGTGTGTGTGTCTGTGGCTGTGGGGTATTTTCTTCTCTCCTTGCGATACATTTGCCTAAAACACATGCGATCCACACAATAGATTTCTCCACGAACATTCGCTGCACAACATACGTATGTATGTGTGGCTGTGGCATATTTCTTGTCTCTGACACTTGCACTTTGTTTTAGCAAAGTCAGTGAATGCATGAAATGTTTCTCTGTGAACACTCACTGTGACTCTATTGTATTGGCACACACCACACTCCTTCATGAACACCCGCAGCATGTTTGATGTATATTTCACACAATTCTATACGCATTTTCACTATCAGAATCACAATAATTCCATCACTAAACACCTCTAATTCTTCCTTCCTGACTATAAAAACTGTACATGATGCCTGCCCCATTCCACACTTTGGTACCATAATTTCACCAAGCCAGCCACAATATCTTTCACACAAAATACACTTTAGGCATTGGCTTCATTATATACGTATTTGTAATCATGCCATGGGCCTTGGGGAGGGCGAGAGGTGAAACCCCGCAACAGTGAACACGCATATCGGCTCGTAGGCCTAACGATTCATAACGGAAACAGTTCCTTTTCATGACATATATCTATGTTCCATCGACAATATCAAATACAAATATGCTCATAAATATTGCATTATCACACTGAGTCCATAGGGGCTTCGGCTCAGGAAGGAGGGGGAGAATTAGTAGGAGTTTAAAGGGACTGAAGACACAATGCAACCCACCACCTAGCTGCTTGGAAGAGACTGAGGTATACTGCTACGTGCTGGGCCCAATGAGGCAGCTCAGTGTTGCCAATGCCTTACAATTGGAAAGCGCTATACTGGCTAAAATGCGTCAAACTTTGACACGACTTTGTTAGAAATTTAATTTTTGGCAAATTTTTTTGTGCTTAGGAACACGATTCGAGTGACTGAATAAAATGAGAAAATCCACATGTCACGTGAATCGCGTGACTGTGCCTGGGAGGGTAAATGAATAAATTAAATAATAGGTGTGCTCTAAGTACAGTATGTTCCCAGTGGTAATAATAATCTTCCCACGCCACAAAAAATGTCGCCGTCACCCTCGCATTTTACGGCCTTTAATATCGACGTCCATCCACTCAAGACTGATGTACCGGCTTTAGTGGGTGTTTCAGGAGTAAGGACTATGAAAACGGCATTCAGATCCCAAGACTGTTCCTTGCCTTACCCCAGAACTGTTCAGTGATGTTATGAGCAAATGTTAAATCCTTTATCACTTAAAATATCACTTTAGTGATCAACACATAAAATAATGATAAAGTGATTGTAATGGAGGTTGCATTAGTGGGGGCTCCTATGCGATATGACAGCCAGCGTGGTGGTGGAGTAAGTAGCAGGAAAGGGAGGGTTGCAGTGTTGTGTCTGTATGGGGGTGGGATTGACAGTTGCATAAGAGCAACAATCTCTCTCTCTCTCTCTCTCTCTCTCTCTCTCAGATTTGCAGCATGTACTATGTCAGCAAACTTAATGTGTAGAAAAATGCATGACAGCTCGGGTCAATTGCGGAAACTTGATGATGGTGGTGGTGAAAATCACGGACCGGTAACGCGATAATGTTGTGTGGTGGTAATGGTGCAGTGGTTGGGGTACTGTAGTGGTGGTGTGGTAGTGGTGGCTTTGTGGAGATAGTGGTGGTGAAATGATGGTGGCGGCTGGGTTGAGGGTTAAGTTTGCTGTTAGTGATGGTGGTGGTATTGCTGATAATGGTGGCAGTGATCATGGTGGTGGTAGTACTGGTGGTGAAGTCGCTGTCCAGGGGTGGCGGTGGTGATTGCAGTGGTGGGGTGCTGTGGTGGTGGTGGCTGTGCACTGGCGGTGGTAGCTGTGCAGTGGTGGTGATGATTGTGCAGTGGTGGTGACGGTGGTGGCAGCGGAAGGTATGTGGTGGTTGTGATGATGTAGTGATGGTGATGGTGGTGGTGATGGCATTTGTATGTTGGTGGTGATGTAATGGTAGTGATGATGATGAAAAGGTTTGTAAGCTCATCATCAGACAATGGAAGTTGTGGTGAGGACACACACACACACACACACACACACACACACACACACACACACACAAGACTATCCACACCAGCTCACAAGTGGACACACTCAAAGAGTTTATACATCTGGCTGTCAATGTTCTATCTTTCGATCTGTCTACCTAACCCCTTAACCACGGGGCGTCACTTTCGTGATGCTCGGGTGCAATGGATCATGCCGCGGGGCGTCACTTTTGTGATTCTGTGTTATTTTGAATTATCCCTGGCTTTCAAATGGTGGCTTGTATCATCTATCAGTACTGCCAATGTCCAACACTAGTCAGCACTCCAAATCTCATCTGTACTCCCATCCATTGTTGACATTTTAGCGATTTTCCCCCATTCCTGACTCCCCTTCCTACCTCCCCTCCAGTACCCTGTCCTCTCACCTCCCTGGCCTCGCTGAGCTAAGCAAATCTCCCCCGGATTTTTCCACAGATTTCATCCATTGAAATAAGCCCTATGCCCTATACTTATACAAAATAATATATATATAAAAAAAATAAGGTAAGTGATAGTGGTATACACCAGGAATTGGCTAATTATCACCTGACAACACCTCACATGCATTCGTTCGCTACATTACTACGGTAATTTCCCCTTTGAATTATGCCTTGTAATCTACTTCTGTAATAAAAATATATATCAGAAAGGAAGGGAGAAGCCTAAGTGACATTTACATTCACCTGGAACTACCTATTTCTTTATGTATTGCCGAGATTTTCTACCAATAATTTATTAGCATGTAAGTTAGCAGCTGTCATCCCCATTGTCACTGTCAACCCTTGCCTCCTCAGATAAGCCGCAGCATTTAGTTCCTTGTCCTCCACTGTGGTCAAAACATTTCGCACTCGCGCCCAGCCATTTCTGCCGCTTCTGCGCCCATTGCAAAGGGCCCCGTGACCTCTACACCCAGAAAAACTCGTGAAGGAAGCAGGAAAGGACTAAGTGACTCTGCAGTGGAATGTGAACTAGCGGAATTATCGAGGGTGATGATGGATAGTGATTTTGACCCTTCGGGGGATTCATGTGATGAGCCGGGTGAGGAAATCGTGCCAGAAAGTACTAGTACGAGTGCTTCAGTGTCCAAAGTTATCCCTAGCTCCAAGGGAAAGGAGCCGTTAGTGCAGCACGGGAAGGAATTTGGGAAAGGAGTGAAAAGGCTGCGTGTTAGCCCCAGAACAATGGCCCTGCGTGGCCCAACCTGCCATGAGTCCCAAGTTGATTCACCTCCCCGTTCCCTAAGCGCCACTTCACTCATTTCTTCCTCTTCTTCTGCTGAATTATCTCCGGAGTCTTCATTGTCGGAGTCACCACCAGCATCAACAGTGAAGGCAGGCCATAGAGGAAGAGGTAAATCCCTGACCCATAAAAGTAGAGTTGCTAGTAGAGTAAGGGCTGCTAGTGCTGTATGGCAACCCAGGGTCAGTGCGAGTGACCTTGAACGTGGTAAATCTCCCTCACAGCCACCCACCACCCTCACCCAACATACACCGCCATGACAGGGAATCCTGGACGCCTTCACGTGGAGGGAATGGTCCGATTTTGTCCCAGAACATTTAGATTTTGACGAGAGTTCCTCAGGAGTACAGCCTGCCTTCACTCTTGATGAGGATGCTGAGTGTGTGGACTTCCTTTTGGCCTTCCTAGATGACGAAGTCATGCAGCACATATGTGATGAGACCAACAGGTATGAATCACAACGTGCTCCAAGTGGTACAGGTGCAGCCAAGATGTAACAGTGGTCCATGCTGGGAGTGCAGGAGCTATATGTGTTCTTCACCCTCATGCTTCTCTTGCCACACTCAAGGAAGCATGAGTTGGAAGAATACTGGTCCATGGACCCCTTACTACCCTCACCCACCTTCAATAAGTACATGGCCAGAGATCGCTTCCGGAACATCATGGGAAACCTGCACTTTGCTGACAACGATGTACCTTCCCAAACCAAAACACTGTGGAAGATCCGGGAGATTCTGAGCAGAATGAAGGATAAGTTTATGTCATTCTTCCACCCCTTTCAGAAGGTTGTCATTGACGAATCCTTGGTTTTGTTCAGAGGACGTCTTAGGTTTGTGCAGTACATTCCAAGCAAATGACATCGCTTTGGAATCAAGTTCTTTGTACTGTGCGACTGTAAGACGGGGTACATCCTTGACTTCGTCATTTATTCAGCCAGCACTGTCGATCTGGATAAAACACACACCCTTGGCTTCTCAGGCTGTGTAGTGAAAGTGCTCCTTGAAAAATATTTTGGTGGGAATCATGTGCTGTATATAGATAACTATTATACAGCACCGAAACTTGCCAAATACTTTTCAGAGCACAGCATCGGCTCCTGCGGCACTGTCAAAAGTAATCGTGCCCACTTCCCTAAATTCCCAGAGGCAGGAACCTTGCAGCGAGGAGACGTGCACCTACGCAAGTCTGAGAAGATGCTGGCAATACGGTGGCATGACAAGAAGCTAGTGCACATGCTCACCACCGTACATAAGGGGGAAATGACAGACAGTGGGAAGGTCGACCATAGGACAGGCGAACCTGTGAGGAAATCTGATGCTGTGTTAGACTACAATATCAACATGCGGCTGGTGGACAAGTCCGACATGATGATTGGTGAGATCGACTGCCTCAGGAAGAATACTAGGTGGTATAGGAAAGTTTTTCTTCATCTCATAGACATGGCGATGCTGAACTCCTTCATCCTGTACAAGATGAAGGTCAAGCCACCCAAGTCCTTCTCCCTGAGGTTGTTCACCAGGACTTGTGTTCAGCAGCTGCTTGAGAGATATGGTAGGGTGACAGCAGCAACTCCAAGGCGCCATCCAGTAACACTTCCCGACAGACTTGAGCAGAGGGCGTACATGGATCGGCACAAACTGGTGCAAATTCCTGCCACAGGCAAGAGGAAGGCTGCGATCTGCAGGTGGCAGGTGTGTGCACATACCACCCGACGCACACCTGAGAACAAACGCACCTCTTGGCAGTGCGCTGAGTGCCAGGTTCCCCTCTGTGTTACCTGCTTCTTTGATTACCACAGTCAGAAGCAGTTCTAAAAGGGCAAGTGGGAAAGGAAAGTAATGTGTAAATAACGTGTAAATAATGTGTAAATAATGTGTAAATAGCAAGTGAAAGCAATGGATGTTCAGTACATATGACTGAACAGTATAATATAGTTTTATCTTACTGAAAGTGACAGTGAATAACATGGTGTAAGTAAAATAGAAGTGTAAATATTGAAAATACAATAGAAAATGTAAATAGTAATGTAAGTAATTAGTAATATAAGAATATGAGTACAAATACTTGATGTTAGAACAGTGAAAGTGAATCCATGGCTCTCTACGTATTTTACTGAATGAAAAATTTAATGACTTCAGTGACAATAAACTAATACTATTGAAGAAAACTTATGGATAAAGACTCCAGATATATATGTTATATAGTAATAAAAATATAAAGTGTGAGGGGTTTTATGAATAATAAATGACAAAATACCAAGAGCGAACTAGCGCAAGCGGGAAGGTCATACGCGCTCGTAATTTTCATTGCTTTCACAGTGGTTTTTTTTTTTAGTATGGATCCCAAACTACTTGATAAGCACAGAGTAGTGTTTATAGTGTTAATATCTGGCTGTGGTAATCATATTACGGGTTGTCGGGAAATGTAAAGTGGAGACTTCGTAACCCAATTTCAGAGGTCTCCACAAGTCCTACGGTAATCAACGAAGGCTCAACAAACATCCCAGGAGAAAGCTGAAGGTATGTGCCATAAGCATAATTAATTTTAATATTCTAAGACTAATAACTGATTTTTGGCAAATATTTTTTGAGAGTCTGTCAGAGCCCAAATAACCCCGCGGGACACGCAAAACATTGGGAAACATGCCCGCGGTGTAAGGGCTAAAGGTCTGTCTATCCGCCTGTCTGTCTGTCTACAGGTAAGAATGAGGAGGAGGAAAATGGGCCGAATAACAGATGAAAGTGCAGATTAGAAAGGATGAAAGGCAAGACCTAAATAGGTAATAAAGGAAGAGACGATTGTGAAAGGAATGAGGTCTGTGATGAATTAAGAGGACGAAAAAGGAGAGGGGAATAAAAGAATAGAAAACTGTATGGTGATATGGATGAGGGGACGAGAGCAAGATAAAAAGGTAGAGAGGTCGAACGAAGGAGGAAAGGAGACTAAGAAGATTATTGGAGGAAAGAGAGGGTCGCAAGTACAGACGTTCTTTAAAGTTGTTGCCCTTCCCCAGCCAGCTCCTCGCTTTTCATTTGGTAACACTGTAAACCTAAGACCCAAATCCAAGTCTTGATTTTGAACCTGAACCCCGGTTAAAACCTTTGATTACGGCATAATCCCGGATGGCAGATATTCAGAACGAGGTTTTGAGCCGCTGAGGCCGGTTAGTCATTGCGCTATTTAAACCTCAGGGAAGGGGTGGATTGACGGAAGATAGTGCTGGAGTGTTTCAGCATGAATACGAGATTATTTTCTCCAAACATATCAACGGACTGAAGTCTGTGAAGAGGAGACTATTGGGTGGCATGCGTGAAAATGTGTGTCATATATTGTCAAGCTTCATTGTCCCCTGTACGTTGAGAATGCTCTGCAACCGAGTTGCCTATTATTACCGTAATTTACTTCTCAGTCAATGAATTTTGTCAGTTGTGCAGACATTCAGGCCTTAGGCATTACTCTACAGTATGTGCAGCGCGCTTTGAAATCCAGTATAACGCAAAATTTTGAACTGTTGACCCATAGTTTACTCAGTTTAGTGCATTTCCAGGTTTCTGTTTGGCAACACGGTGATTACACCTGATCACTTCTTCAGTCACGCTGGGTGAGAAAAGGGGAAGGATTTCCGTACAATACCTCTTTATCCCAAAACTGTCAGCTGAGCATGTCACTGTACTTTAATATAATAAAAATCAGTTGTGCAACAGTAGCCTGCCGAAATATAGATGCTTTTATCAGTTAATATATTTTCTCTTACTCAATATACAGATGCTTTAACAGAAATCTTGTTCCAAAGAAGCATGAACAGTGACAATTTACATCATTTAATCAGGATATAAATAAATCCCCCCCTCCCTTGTAATACAGTTAGACCAATGCGGCTTGACAGTATCAGCAATAAACAACTGATAATGACAATCTCATTAAGATTTGTATGATATTTAAATTAAAACTGTCGTGGACGGGGGCGACCAACATCCACTACTCAGTGTGGGGATGCCATATGGTCTTTACACTGAGTGACAAGCCAAATGGTTTCCTGTATCCGGGAAACCATTTTCTACAGTGGGTGGTAACCACAGAAACCGAGGTTTTTGGCTGGGTTAAATGTCTCCCAGATTCCTCTACCTAAAATCACTTAATCATGGCAGTTGTTTCAGAGAGCCTTGGAGGGCCCGGTAGCTGCCCAGGGACCTAACCAAATGGGTAAATTCGCATGGCCATGTGGAATGTGAGAGGGGTGAATGAAGAGAGCAAGAGGGTGGAAGTGATGAATGTGTTCAGGTGTGCGAGATATGCCGTGATGGCACTGTGTGAAACAAAGATGAAAGGGTGTGAAGTGGACGAGTGGGGGTGTGTGAAATGTGTAAGATCGGGCATGAATGGACGAGGAAGGTGCAAGGAAGGAGTTGCGTTGTTGATGAATAAGGAGTGGTAGAGTGGAATGAGAGATTGCAAATGTGTCAGCTCGAGGTGAATGTATGTCAAGTTCATGTTTGAGAAGGTGAAATTGGCGGTGATTGTAGCGTATGCACCGCATGAGGACAGGAGCGAGAGAAAGACAGGTTTTGGGATGAGCTGGATGAAGCAATGAGAGAGCTGCCCAAGAGCTATAAAGTGATCGCAATGGGCGATGTCAGTGGAGGAGTAGGCACTGGTCCTGAGCTTAATATAATGGGTTGTAATGGAGTACCAGGAGAAAATGATAATGGGAAGCGACTCAAGGATATGTGTCAAGAAAGGAGGTCGTGCACTGGAACTCATATTTCAAACACAAAGATGTAGATAAATATACATGATATAGAGGGAACGGGGGTCGTGTTGCAAAGAGCCTGATTGATTTGGTGCTCGCAGAGAGGTCTATATGGGAATGGTTGCTCATACGCGGGTTGTGAGAGGACGATGTGGAGGTCTGTCAGATCACGTGATTGTGGTATGCAAGATCAAGCTGAGAGGAGTGACGTGGACCAGGAGAGAGATGAGCAGTCAGGGAGAAAGACAAAGTCGAAAAGTTGAGGATCAAAGAAATGGCAGATGATTACAGGACCAAAGTAGGAGAAGAGTTAAAATCAGTGAAATGGAATTAAATGGATCTGGACAGCCTATGGAATGCATATAGGGACTGCTTAGTTAGGAATGCTAAAGTAGTGAGTGGTGTGGCAAGAGTAACAACAATGAAGAAAGGTAGGGAATGGTCATATGAAGAGGTTAAGAGAGCAATGGAGGAAAAGAGGAAGAAGTGGCTAGAGTGGTTACAGGACAGGGATTCAACTGAAATAAGAACTGAATATATTGAGAGCAAAATGCACGTTAAGCGACTAGTGAAGAGGAAAAAGAAGGAGGTAAATGATGATCTAGGAAGAAAAATGAATGCAAACTACTCTGAAAATAGGAAGTTATTCTCAAAAGAGATGCGGAAATGTAGAAGTGAAAGCAGAAAGAAATGTGGAGGTGTGATCGATGTAGGTGGTAGATAATTAACCTATGAGGATGAAATAAGGACCATATGGAAAGAATATTTTGGAAGGCTGATGAATGGGGATAGAGAGGGCAGAGCCACTGTAAACATCATTGGTTTTGGGGGTGTGCAGAGAAGGAATGCAGTGCCAGGAAATGTGACACTCGCACAGGTGAAGAGTGCTGTTAAGTGCCTGAAAAATGGGAGAGCGGCTGGGGTTGATGAAATGTATATGGAGATGTTTAAGTGTAGTGGAGAGAGCGGAATGAAGTGCTTGTTGGAGATAAGTAAGAAGCCATGGATGATTGAAACTGCCAGCAGAGTGGAAAAAGGCTGTGATTGTACATCAGTACAGAAATAAAGGTGGGCGAAGTGAGTGCAAGAATTATCGTGGCAAAAGTTTATTGATTGTTGTAGGGAAGGTATATGGAAGAATTATTATGGAGAAAGTAAGAGAGGTATCAGAAGTCCTAGTGAGTGATGAACAGGGTGGCTTAGGAGTGGCAAAGGATGTGTGGATCAAATATTTGCAGTGAGGCAGAGAGTGTGGAAGGCTTTTGAGAAGGACTATAAGGTGTTTATGGCATTCATGGATCTGGAAAAAGCATACAACAAAGTAGACAGAGAAGGATTGTGTAAGGTTTAGCGCATGTACGGTGTAAATAGTAAGCTGCTAGGTGCCGTCAAGAATATTATGACGGTATTGAAGCATGTGTAAGGATTGATGGGCATCTAAGTGATTGGTTCACGATCGATGTGGGTGTGCGACAAGGATGTGTTATGTCCCCATGGTTGTTTAATATACAGGATGGGGTGATGAGAGAAGTTAAAATACGGGTAATGGAGAGGAGGATGGCTTTGGTAATGAATGGTGATGGATGGAATAATGAATGGTGATGGATGGAATATCACAAATTTGTTGTATGCTGATGATGCAGTACTGCTTACAAATACCGGACAAGAACTTAGTAGGGTAGTACAGAGTTTCGTTGATGTCTGTGAGCATCGTGTCTTGACAGTAAATGTTGAAATGAGTAAAGGGATGGTTACTGGAAGAGAAGATGACTCTTAGTTCTATGTTACAGTGAATGGAGAGAGACTGGAATTGGTGAGAGCGTTCAAATACGTGAGAGGAAAATGTGCAAAACAAGTGGAACTTAGTGTTACACAGGGAAGGAAAGTAATTGGTGCAATGAAGGCCCTGATAAGAAACAGAGGCTTGAATGTTGCAGCTGCACGAGGCTCCCATGAAGGAGTGTCAGTGCCAACTTTAACATATCGATGTGAGACTATGGTGTGGCATGCATATGAAAAGTCAAGAGTGAGAGCAGTGGAGATGGGACTGCTGAGGAATATATGTGGAGTACAGAGAGTGGATAGGATACGAAATAATGTGATTAGTGAAAGATGTGGAGTGAGGAAGTCGGTGGACACCAGAATCGGAGAGAGTGTACTGAGATGGTATGGTTATGTAGAGTGGTGAATCTGAAGGAGGGAGGCGAGGTAGGCCAAGGAGAAGGTGGAGGGATATCGTGGATGAGTGTGTGAAGAAGAGAGGTTTGGAAGTTGGTGAGGCAAGGAAACTGACAAGAAATCGAGCTAGCTGGATGAATCTTGTGAGGAGAAGTGCATTATCAGGGATTTGGCACCCCTTTTTAATGTGACAGCATCTGGATTGACTCTATCAGATACGCTTATGTGAAACTACAGAACGTGGTGAATGTTTTTGGCGTATCAGATAGAGCCAGGATTCCGGGGGCTTGAATGGTGAGCGAATGGAAGCGTGACTTATTGGACTGGGCAAATTTGGGTTGTCTGTACACTGCTATTCCTCACCCTGCCGTAGGGTGGGAAAGGAGGTCCGGATGATGATGATGAATGATTAAATTCACATATGGCAGGTAGACTGATAGCTGATGTGGCAATACAGAAATAACTAGAATGGCACTCAGCACATACCTCCGCCAAGGCCCAACATGCAGTTCCTTTTAATTCAGTCAAGTCTAATCCAGTATCAAACTCATAACCCTATAAAATCCATGCGATACTCACTGAAAAATTTACGAAAATTCGAAAAACGCCCACTCTTTCAATGCTAAAGTGAAAAAAAAAAAAAAAACTAGATCCGCACCTTTATCCGGATCCGCACTAAAATTTAATGGAGTCTATACTGAGCCAAGGCTCATTCTTCTATCAAGTTTCGTGGAAATCCATCCAATAGTTTTTGTGTAATCTTGCTCAGAGACCAACAAACAAACAAACAAACAAATAAACGGACAGGGGGTGAAAACAGCCTCCTTGGCGGAGGCAATGAACTGCAAATGTAAAGCTTATGCACTGCACTAAATTTTACAGGCTCACAGTATTGCATTTTTCATGAACAATGAATAATGGTTTTTATTTTTTCGCTTGTGTTCTAACGATATTTATTATATCGGATTATTTTTTGTCATAGTAATCCATCAACTGGGCAGCGAGTGTCTTCTTTTTCTTCGGAGTATGTTTTTTTTTTTTACCACCACAAGATAGGCATACAACGCGTGCTGATTGGCTATGATTACCGTGTCCGAATGCGTGTTTCAGTCTGAGGTTTAAGTCCTAGATTACTCAGTCTCGAATTATCTGTGATACAGTCGTGCTACCTGGATATGGCTGAACCCTAGATTACAATCCGGGATCGAGTAATCCCCAGTCCTTGCTCAAACCTGAGGTATAAACCGTCGTCCTGAATTCGAGCCTAACAACCGCATATGGTTCCGGTGGTGGTTTGAACGTCTGTGCCTGTATGAACTTCAGTCTAGAAAGAAGGATCGTTTCTGCACAAGGAATTCGATAATTACCATCTGGTCTTCCTGAGTAATATTGAACTGCATACTTTGAGAGAACGCTGAAATATTAACAGTCCTGCTCAAAATATTTCAAAATAAAGCCGCATGTGTTTCAAGTGAGCAAGTAATCTCCATGGAAGGAGCCTAAGGAGGATGGAGCAAAGTAGCTGAACCAGGGGACGAGGCCACAGCCGCCAGCCAGCCAGTGAAGCTAATTTTGATACCGGGGTTCATGCAGGCATAGGAGTTCAGAGCACGACCCGATCCACGCAAAACTGTAACGTTTACAGCGTTACAGAAAGGAAGGTGTATGGGATAGCTAAAGAGATAACATCTCCTTTATGAGCTATAGTTTAAGATCATGAATAGTGGAAATGAGGCTAGTGAAGGGATATGAGATTCTGAGGGAACAGGAAGGAAGTGGGAGATAGACTTGATGATGAGGATAGTGAGGGGGCCTTGAGAAGGAATGAATGATCGATGGCTGAACAAGGAATGATGAATGTGAGGCTTAAAAGGATCTGTAAGGAGGGAGAGTTTGGTGGTTGGATGAAAGGAGAGGAAATTAAATGACGAGTAGTTGTAGAAAAGTGAGAAGAGCTGCCAAGAGGAAGAGAGAGAATAACATGCGAACAGAACACGAACATATGCATTTGCCCATGTCTTTAAGGACTTTTTAGTAATTCTCCTTTTATCCATTTTCTCAATATTCCGATCAGCCCGTCTATTTACCTGTCTAATTTCTTAATTCATTTGTCATGTTTTTCACCTGTTATAACTTTCTTTGGTGGGAATATGAATCAGGCTGATGATGATGATGATGATTCAGTAATCATCTTTAACACATTTCCTACTCCTTTCCCAGTGTGTTTCGGTTCCCTTCAGTATCAGTCTGTCATCTCTTACTCAGTATTCGCTAGTAATTCCCCTTCTAGTGCTCTTCGACAAGGAGAGTATGTACTCACATCTGTTTGTCTGTCTGATAGCAGGATTACTCAAAAACTAAAAGAGAGAACTGAACCAAATTTGGTGGGTAAATAGACCATGTCCAGGGAACAATCGATAAACTTTTGGGACCGATGTTTGTTAGTTTCTTTGTCTGCTAGCACGATTAGTCAAAAACTAAAAGAGAGATTTGGACCAAGATTGGTGGGTAGATAACCGATGTCCATGGGAATAATCGATTAACTTTTGGGACCGATCCGGATCGTATTCCAGATTTGGATCCGAAAAAACATTCTTTGCGAAACTCTAATCAGTGGTGAGAAAACCTAACCCATTATAAAGACTGGTTTCCAAATTACGTTGCCCTTGTCGGAGAAATGCGCTCCACTGCGTGCCCTTCTAGTTAAGCTACTTTTTTGCACTTTTTAAGGCTTTGTACTCATATGTATATCTATCTATCTATCTATCTCTCTCTCTCTCTATATATATATATATATATATATACTGTATATATATCCAACAGAAGTCCGAACACAAACAAGGCAAAGGAACAAACATCGTAGCTTTTAAATTTTTCTCGGGCTTAGCAAAGAAGCATACTTTTCCTGCACCCACATATGCATATTGCAACTGAGAACCTGTCACCATATTTCATATATACAGCTTAAACAAAGTACTTTCTTTCAGTTAAATAGAAATGAATGTTAAAAGTGTGTGTGTGTGTGTGTGTGTGTGTGTGTGTGTGTGTGTGTGAATGTGTGTGTGTGTGTCACTTCTGGAAGAAGTGATGAAAGACGCTTAACCCCTCAACCGCGGGATTGTTTTGGCGCTCCTTGTGTGTCCCGCGAGGATATTCGCGCTCTGACAGACTTTGTAAAAATATTTGTCAAAAATCAGTTATTAGTCCTAGAATATTATAATTAGATATGCATATGGCACATACCTTCAGCTTTCTCCTGGCATGTTCGTTGAGCCTTCGTCGAGCACCGTAGGACTTGTGGAGACTTCTGAAGTTGGGTAACGAAGTCTCCACTTTACAGTTCCTGACACCCCGTAATATGATTACCACAGCCTGATATTATCACTAGAAACACTATTCTATGATTTTCAAATAGTTTGGAATCTATACTCCAAAAAAAAACACTGTTAAAGCAATGATAATTATGAGCGCGTACGAGCTTCCCACTTGCGCTCGTTCCCCGCTGGTATTCTGTCATTTATTATTCATAAAAACACTCACACTTTATATTCCTATTATTATATAACACTTATACATATCTGCAGTCTTTATCCATAAGTTTCCTTCAGTAATAGTAGTTTATTGTCACTGTAGACATTCAATTTCTCTTTCAGTAAAATACGTAAAGAGCCAAGGTTTCACTTTCACTGTCATAACTTCAAGTATTTGTACTCATACTCTTATATTACTAATTACTTACATTTCTATTCATATTTTCTATTGTAGTTTCAATATTTACACTTCTGTTTTATTTACACTATGTTATGCACTGTCACTTGCAGTAACCTATAAAACTGTATGACACTGTTCCATCATATTTACATCCATTGCTTTCACTTGCTATTTACAGATTATTTACACATTATTTACATTTTCCACTTGTACTTTTAGAACTGCTTCAGGCTGTGGTAATAAAAAAATCAGGTAATGCAGAGGGGAACCTGGCACTCAGCGCACTGCCAAGAGGTGTGTTTGTGCTCAAGTGTGCGTCGGGTGGTATGTGCACACACCTGGCTCCTGCGAATCGCAGCCTTCCTCTTGGTTGTGGCGGGCATTTGCACCAGTCTGTGCCGATCCATGTACACCTTCTGCTCAAGTCTGTCAGGAAGCCTTACTGCATGGCGCCTTGGAGCTGCTGCTGTCACTCTACCATATCTCTCAAGCAGCTGCTGAACACAAGTCCTGGTGAACAACCTCAGGGAGAAGGACTTGGGTGGCTTTACCTTCATCTTGTACGGGATGAAGGCGTTCAGCATCGTCATGTCAATGAGATGCAGAAAAACTTTCTTGTATCACCTAGTATTCTTCCTGAGGCAGTTGATCTCTCCAATCATCATGTCGGACTTGTCCACCACCCGCATGTTGATATTATAATCTATGACAGGATCAGGTTTCCTCACAGGTTCGCCTGTCCTATGGTCGACCTTCCCACTGTCTTTCAGTTACCCCTTGTGTACGGTGGTGAGCATGTGCACGACGCTCTTGTCATGCCACCATATTGCCAGCATCTTCTCAGACTTGCATAGGTGCACGTCTCCTCGCTGCGAGTTTCCTGCCTCTAGGAATTTGGGGAAGTGGGCACGATTGCTCTTCACAGTGCCCCAGGAGCTGATGCCGTGCTCTGAAAGGTATTTAGCAAGTTTTGGTGCTGTATAATAGTTGTCTGTATACAGCACATGATTCCCACCAAAATACCTTTCAAGCAGCACTTTCATTACACAGCCTGAGAAGCCAAGGCGGTGTGTTTTGTCCAAATCGACAGAGCTGGCTGAATAGATGACGAAGTCAAGGATGTACCTCCTTCTTACAGTCGCACAGTACAAACAACTTGATTCCAAAACGATGGTTCTTGCTTGGAATGTACTGTACAAACCTAAGATGTCCTCTGAACAAAACCAAGGATTCGTCTGTGACAACCTTCTGAAAGGGGTGGAAGAATGACATAAACTTATCCTTCATTCTGCTCAGAATCTCCCGAATCTTCCAGAGTGGGTCGGTCTGGGAAGGTACTTCGTTGTTGGTGAAGAGCAGGTTTCCCATGATATTCTGGAAGCGATCTCTGGCGATGTACTTATTGAAGGTGGGTGAGGGTAGTAAGGGGTCCATGGACCAGTATTCTTCCAACTCATGCTTCTTTGAGTGTGGCATGAGAAGCATCAGGGTGAAGAACACATACAGCTCCTGCACTCCCAGCATGGTACACTGTTGCATCTTTGCTGAAACTGCACTGCTTGCAGCACATTGTGATTCGTACCTGTTAGTCTCATCACATATGTGCTGCATGACTTCGTCATCGAGGAAGACCAAAAAGAAGTCCACACACTCAGCATCCTCGTTAAGAGTGAAGGCAGGCTGTATCCCTGAGGAACTTTCATCGAAATGAAGATGTTCAGGGACGAAATCGGATCCTTCTATCCACACGAAGGCGTCCAGGATTCCCTGTCATGGCTGTGTAGGGTGGGTGAGGGTGGAGGGTGGCTGTGAGGCAGACTGGGCTGTTTCAAGGCCACTCAAACTGACCCTAGGTTGCCGTGTAGCACTAACAGCCCTTACTCTACTTGCTACTTTACTTTTACGTGTAAGGGATTTACCTGTTCCCCTACGGCCTACCTTTGCTGTAGGTGCTGGTGGAGACTCCAACGACAAAGACTCAGGAGAATATTCCGCTGAAGATGAGGAAGAAGTTAGTGAAGTGGGACTGGGGAACGGGGAGGTGATTCACCTCGGGACTCATGGCGGGCTGGGTCACGCAGGGCCATTGTTCCACTGCTATCCCGCTGCCTTTTCACTCCCTTCCCAAATTCCTTCCCTTGCTGCACTAAGGGCTCCTTTCCCTTGGAGCTAGGGATAACCTGGGACACTGAACCACTCATACTAGGAGTTTCTGTCATGATTTTCTCCCCAGGCTCATCACATGATTCACCCGAAGGATCAAAGTCACTATCCATCATTATCATTGATAATTCTGCCAGTTCATGTTCCACTGCTGAGTTACTTAGTCCTTTACTGCTTCCCACACGAGTCTTTCTAGGGGTAGAGGTCACAGGGCCCTTTGCAATGGGCGCAGAAGCGGCGGAAATGGCGGGGAGCAAGTGCGACATGGTTTCACCTCAGAGGAAGACAAGGAACTGAATGACGTGGTGTATATGAGCAGCCAGTGGTTGACAATGTGAATAGGGTGACAGGTGCTAATTTACATGCTATGAAATGATTGGTAGGAAATCTCGAAAATACAAAAAAAAAAAAAAATAGGTAGTTCAAGGTGAATGGAAATATCACTAGGGCTTCTCTCTTCCTTTCTTATATATATTTTTATTATGAGAATAGATTATACGGCATATTTCAAGGGGGAAATTACCGGGGGAAATTAGTGAACGAGTGCACGTGAGGTGTTCTCAGGTGATAATTAGCCAATTCCAGGTGTATGGCACTATCAATTACCTTATTTCTTTTTTATATATATAATTTTGTATGAGAATAGGGCATACGGCTTATTTCAATGGATGAAATCAGTGGAAAATTCCGGGGAAGATTTGCTTAGCACAGCGCGGCCGGGCAGGCAAGAGGAGAGGGTAATGGAGGGGAGGTAGGGAGGGAAGTCAAGAACGGGGAAAAATGGCTAAATTGTCAACAATGGATGGGAGTACAGATGAGATTAGGAGTGCTGACTATTGTTGGACATTGGCAGTACTGATAGATGATACAAGCCACCACTTGTAAGCCTGGGAGAATTCAAAATAACACAGAATCACAAAAGTTACGCCCGGCAGTTAAGCGGTTAATAAGGTGGAATGGTGAGCCTGAGGTAAGAATATATATTTTTTAAATACAAGAAAGAAGGAACCAAAGGCCAGGAGCCCGCAAACCGTTCCCTCCAAGAAAAGACAAAAACGATACAAAAGAGAACCAAATTCAAGATCCGTTCATTTACAGATGCCTGGACACACTGTAAGACTGGTGATCATAGGAAGTAGGAAATACAGACAAAGGGAGGCAGGTCCAGAGTTGACCTGTTGCATAAATGAAGGACTGGGAGTAATGGTTAACTCTTGCATTAGACAACTGGACAGAAAATGGATAAGAGTTTGTTGCTAGACAGGTGCTACGCATCCGTCGAAGAGGTGGAGGGATGCAAGCAGACTGTTCAGAGGAACACTCGACCATTGAAGTTGCGATAGAAAAGAGATAAAGCTGCAACAATGCAGTGAAGAGACAGAGGTTGAAGGGAACCAGTAAGAGGAGTAGAGTTGATGAGACAAAAACCCTTTGACTCCTTCCTACGGAGAAGAGCTGTATATAGCGAGCCTCCCAACACATGAGAGTTGAATTCTAAGCAGGGGCGGATAAACCCATATATAAAGTCAACAACAGTGCAGGGGTAAAAAAGGTACGGAGTAGGTTTAGCACACCTAATCTCTTGGAAGCAGATTTTACAAGAGACGCATTATGATCTTTCCAAGATAAGTCTCGAGTGAATGAAACCCCAAGCATGTTCAAAGATGATGCAGGATTGAGCTGGATATTATTAATCATTAGTGTGTACTCCTGTCGAATATTGTGTTGGGTTGGTAGGGGTAAAAACTAAGTTTTTGATGCATTAAAAGGAACAAGATTATTTTTACCCCAGTCAGAGATACGTGCCAAGTCAGACATTAGGTGTGTCATAACCTCATCCCTTGTTCGTTGAAGTAACTGCTGAGATGGACGTTGCGGGGACTGAATGGAAAGGTGAAGGGTGGAATCATCCGTATGAGTGGATAGGGGTAAATGTACAGCTTAGAAGGTCATTGATGGATAAAAGGAAGAGAGCTGGTGATAGGACAGAACCCTGAGGAACACCACTGTTGATAGATATACGAGAAGAACGATGGCCGTCTACAACAGCGGCTATAGAACGACCAGAAAGGAAGCTATAGATGAAGGCACAGATAGAAGGACAGAAACAGTTGGGAAATTAAAGATTTAGGCTAGACTCGATCGAAATCATTTGAGATGTCAAGTGCAATGACAAAGCTTTTGCCAAGGTTCCAAGAAGAGGATGACCAGGAGTCTTAGAGATAGTTGAGAAGATCGCCAGTGGAGCGTCCCTGATGTAACCCATACTGACGGTCAGAAAGAAGGTTGTGATAGGAAAGGTGCTTTAAAATATTTCTGTTAGGAATTGACTCAATAACTTTTGAGACACAGGATGTTAAGGCAATTGGACGATAATTAGAGGGTTGGAAATGGTCACCCTTCTTTGGGACTGGCTGAATGAGAGCAAACTTCCAGCAAGAAGGAAAGGTACAAGTTGACAGACAAAGGTGAAACAGTTTACCTAGGCAGGGTGTAAGCACTGAAGCACAGTTCTTGAGAACAACAGAAGGGACTCCATCAGGCCCATATGCCTTGTTAGTATTGTGGCCAGTGATGGCAAAAAATACATCAGCTGAAGAATTTTAATGTCAGCCATGAGGATGTCTGAGGGGGGAAGTGATGGAGGAAGAGCACCGGAATCGTCTAAGGTGGAATTGGAGGAGAAAGTCTGAGCGAAGAGATCTGCTTTATCAGTAGAAGGAAAAGCTTCAGAGCCATCAAAAAAGAAAAGAGGAGGGAAGGATGATGAGGTAAAGCTGTTAGAAAGGTTTTCGGCAAGGTGCCAGAAGGAGCTGCAAGAATTCGAGTGAGAGAGTTGAGAGCATTTAGTACGTATGAAATTATTATTAGCAGAGCGAAGAACAGACTTAGCACAATTCCGGGCAGGAACATCAACAAGATGTGGTTCAGGGGTGGGTTGGCCCTGGTACATTTATAGCCCCTCTCCTTTTTGCGGACAGCATTAGAACAAGCGTGATTAAATGAAGGCTTTCTTGCATTTGTCAAAGGATATGAGAAAGGAATGCATGCTTCCATGCTCGAGTGAATAACCTCTGTATTGCGCAATGCACATTCAGATGGCTCCCGGCCATGGAAGTAATAATCATTCCAAGGAAAATCAAAGAGGTACTGCCTGAGGGGCTCCCAATCTGCAGCTCCAAAGTGCCAAACGAAGTGTCTTTGGAGGGTCCACAGGCCATACCGGAGCAATAAGACAAGTTAAGGTAATAAGGTTGTGATCGGAGGAGCCCAACGGAAAGGAAAGATTAACAGTGTAAGCAGAAGGATTATTTGTAAGGAAGAGGTCAAGCATGTTGGAGCTCTCTCCAAGGCAGTCAGGGATACAGGAAGGGTGTTTTACAATCTACTCTAGGTCATTAAGAATAGAAAAGTTGTAGGCTTGTTCACAAGGTGGATCAGTGAAAGGAGAGGAGAACCAAAAGTGATGGTGAACATTGAAATCTCCTAGAAGGGAGGTTTCAGAGAAAGGAGAAATGGATAGAATGTGTTCCATCACAGAAGTAAGAGAGTCGAAGAATTTTTCATAGTCAGTAGAATTAGGAGATAAGTGGCAAATATAGTTAGTCAGAGAATGACAGGAAAGCCGAAGCCAGAGAGTAGAGAATTCAGAAGAATCAAGTTCAGGAACACAAGAGCAAGATAAATCGTTGCGTACATATACACAACAGCTACCTTTGGCTTTGAAATGAGTATAGAGAAAGCAGGAGGAAACAGAAAAGGGTTTGTTGTTAGTTGCCTCAGACACCTGAGTCTCTGTCAAGAAGAGAAGGTGAGGTTTAGAAGAGGAGAGGTGGTGTTCAACATAGAGAAAGTTAGAGGAAAGGCTGCTAATGTTGCAGAAATGATGAAGAAGTGTGTCAGATAGTGGTTCCAGGAATCTCTCTTAGTCGTCACCGGGAGAGGGGCGGATGGTGGGGGAATTTATGGTCCCCCCCCCGGGGACTCCGAGGCCTGATTTACTACAGCCATGTTTCTTTTTATTATTTTTGAAAAGGAAGTCTAGTGTGTACTGTGCATGTAGTTTGGTGTTGACAGTTAGAGAAACATGAATTAGAGAGCATGCTGGCCTTCTCTCTCTATTACTGAAACACTGAAAAACTTCAGCAAAGCGGGATGGTCAGGAACTACTCCAGAGGGTTGATGAAACGGGAGCTCCAGCTCTCCCTGTCATCAGCTTTCCATCCACCTTGGGAGTACTGCCCTGCTCGACTGGTGTTACAGTCTACTCCTACACTAATGAGAAAAGTGACAAGGTATAATGGCTAAGCAGAACAGCAGCAGATGGGAGAGAGTTCTTTCTAGCCGCAGTTTTTACACTTCCTCATTCATCTTTTTTCCATCGCACATTCACATTTTGCAAGCTTCATTAGTCTCCCCCTTTTTTTTTTCTTTTTCATTTACCTCTAGCTCATATTTACAGCACTCTGATGCCCCTCACGCTCTTTTTTGTTGTATTACTTTACTCACCTCAGTCCCCAATTATTAATCTCTCTCTCACCATATGACTCACTTCACTCTCCTCTGTCGCATCTTCGCGTCTTGTACGTCACCTCATTGAGCGTTTCTTCATCATTGTTCACAACACTCACCTCTGTTTCCTCCTCACGTCTTAAATTTAACCAACTTTTTCATAATCTCACACAGCTCAAACTTAACAAGACACAGGGCAGGAGGGAGAGGAAGGAGTTCGGGGGATGGGGGGCAGAGATTCATTGGCGCAATATTCTGGCTTTATTAAAAATCTCCAAAATTATGGTCCATTGTAAAATGTCAATCAGTAAAGCTTTTTTTTTTTTTTTTTTTTTTCTGTGGAGATTATTATAGGAAGGGGAAGCGAAGTGGGGGGAGGTTTGGGAGTGGTGTGGAACAGAGAGAGAGAGTAAGCGAGAACAGGAATAGGGGAAGAAATATAAGGGGAATAAACAGAGGAGAAAGTGAAAATAGGAACGGAATATGAGTGTAAGAGTACAGACCGGGCGAGGAGAGGAAGAGTAAAAGTCAGGCAAGAAAGAAATAGAATAGGGAAGGGAGGAGACAATGCTGAACAGAGAGAAGAGAGGTGTGAGATGACAGATGACTGAGAATGTACTAAAGAAGAAATGGATACTAGACAAGGGGAGAGGCAGATGACAACGAAAAGGCTGAGTGTTGACTATATAACTGACACACAGAAGTTTCAGGGGAAAAAAATAACAAAAATAATGCTTTGAAAGGAAGTAAAATGAGTCTGCTTACATATCAGGAACACAACAAAGGAAATGGTAATTCAGGTATGTACGGTGAGTTAGACAGAAGAATGAGAATAAATTTGTTAATGATATATCAAGGGGAGGTAGGATGGAAAGAGTCCAAAGGATAGGTTGAGCATGAGGGTATAAAAGGGAATAAACAGAAATCAAGATTGCCTAGATATGTGCTTAGTCTCTTCAAACCGACGTCTTAGTTTTAGTGTTATTCTTATCTCCCTCATACGATTTTATGTAAGTTAAAGAGGGCCTCCCTCACTCAGAAGGTAAATGAAGGCTGTCTCTAGCCCGTCTAGCTCGAAAAGTCTACCGAAAGCCGAGCAGTCTCTTGGGGATTGCAAGAATAAACAAAACCAAATAGGCCAACTACCGGGACGAGATTGAGAAAGTTATGTAAAATCGTAGTTAAAGTCAAAATGCATAAATGTGTGAGAAAAAATAGTTAATTACTGCTAAATAAAAGATTCATTTACTAAATTGAAAAAAAAAAAGAAGATACTCAATTAATGGAATTAGATAGGTATTCTAAAAAACTTTATGTGCTGTTGAGTTATATGTCTCTCTCTCTCTCTCTCTCTCTCGCTCTCTCTCTCTCTCTCTCTCTCTCTCCGTTATGTGCTGTTCAGTTATATATATCTATATACCTGTTTCTACATCTATGTCTATCTGTCTGTCTGTCTATCGATCTATCTATCTATCTATATTATTTATCTATCTATCTACCTATCTACCTATATAGATAGATAGATAGGTAGATAGATATATAGACAGATAGATAGATTGATAGATTGATTCTCTCTCTCTCTCTCTCTCTCTCTCTCTCTCTCTCTCTCTCTCTCTCTCTTCGTTATGTGCTGTTGAGTTATATATATCTATATACCTATTTCTGTATCTATTTCTATGTCTATCTGTCTGTCTATCTCTCTCTCTCTATCTATCTATCTCTCAATATTATTTATCTATCTATCTACCTATATAGATAGATAGATAGGTAGATAGATAGATAGACAGATAGACAGATAGACTGACATTGATTCTCTCTCTCTCTCTCTCTCTCTCTCTCTCTCTCTCTCTCAATACATATATATAACTCAACAGCACAGAAGGGAAGGAGTTACACACACACACACACACACACACACACACACACACATTATATATATATATATATATATATATATATATATATATATATATATATATATATATATATATATATATATATATATATATATATATATATACAGCCCAAAAGTCATTAGCTTAAAACTCTTACATAAAAAAACACCTGAATCACCCTCTCAATTTTAAATTGTTTGAAATCATGCGAAAGATGTAATAAATTTAGCTAAATCAAACTTTCTTCAAAAGCAAGCATCAAAACTACTTAACATCCCTAATGACAATAGAATATTCTGGTCAACTCTTAATTCTTTCAATAATAGATTTAACAAGTCATCTTCCATTCCCCCACTAAAATCTTCAGATGGCAAATGACCCGCGTGGGAAAGCAGATATTTTTGGCACTACATTTGCCAGAAATTCCACCATAGAGGATGCCAGCCAGAATGTCCCAGTACTAGAACTTCTATCTATCTATCTATAGCCCGACGCCCTAATCCCGCAAAGGGTGGCCGCAGACAAAACGCCTCCAAGTCACTCTGTCACCCACCATTTGACTCCCCTCCCCCCAACTCACCCCCCCCTCCCTCATATACCTCTCAACTCCATCCCTCCACCTCATCCTCGGTCTACTCCTCCCTCTCCCTCCCTCCACCTCACCTACATGCACCCTCTTAGTCAGTCTTTCATTCTCCATCCTCTCCACATGTCCAAACCACCTCAGTGTATTTCTCCTAATCTTTTCAACTTGACTCCCGAAATTGCCCCACTTAAAATACAGACAAGACGCGTAAAATCCGTTCCTGACAATTTACCTACCAACAAAGCTCCAGGCCCAGATGGAATTCCGCCAATTGTTTTGAAAAAGTGTTCCCCTGAACTTGCCTCTGTTCTAGCTAAATTATTCAGACACATACGTACTTCTTCATTCCCAAATTCATGGAAAGAAGCCAATATCCTCCCAATTCCGAAGAAAGGAAGTTCTTCTGACCCCTGTGATTACAGACCAGTAACTGTCACATCTTCTCTTGGTAAGGTATTTGAAACTTTAATTATTAAGCAAATTGTTAAACATCTAGAATTCAACAACTGAATTCGTGATAGACGATCTGGTTTTCACCACGAAAGATCCACCACTGACGTACTCAGTCTTCTAACTCATACCATCCATCAGTCAATTGACCTACATGGAGAAACTCATGAAGTACCCCTTGATATTTCTAAAGCTTTCGACAGAGTATGGCACCGTTCCCTGCTGTCCAAACTCCCTTGCTATGGACTAACGTCTTTTGTTCCTTTGAGAGAGTAAGAAGAGAGTGGATGAGGACTTTGGAAGGAATTTGAGTGTAAAGTGGAGGGACTTTAAGAAAATGTTCTGGAATGAGGTGAAACGAGTAAGACAGGGTGGAAGTGAAGTTAGCAGGGAAGTGAAAGATAAAAATGGTAGATTACTATTGGAGAAGGGAGAAAAAGTGAGCAGATGGAGAGAACACTTTAAGGAATTGTTGAACATAGAGGATGGAAGTAATGCGAGTATAAGTGGCTTGGGAATGGCTGAGAGAAGGAGGGAGGTGAGAAGAGAGGAAGAAATCAGTAGGATAGAAGTTGTGGAAGCAATGAAGAAAGTTAAATCGGGGAAAGCCCCAGGAATTGATGGAGTGTGCGGTGAAATGCTGAAGCATGGGGGAGAGATAGTAGTATAATGGATGTGGAAGATGTGCAGATTGGCCTGGGAGGAAGGTAGAGTCCCGGAGGATTGGAAGTAAGGTATAATTATTCCCTTGTACAAAGGAAAAGGAGAAAAAGAAGTGTGTGGTAATCATAGGGGCATTTGTCTTCTTAGTATAATAGGAAAAGTGTATGGTAGGATACTTACTGACAGAGTTAGAGAAAGAACAGAGAAATTAGTTGGAGAAGAACAGGGAGGCTTTAGGAAGGGAAGAGGTTGTGTAGATCAGATATTTATTCTTAGATCTTTAGTGAAAAAGTTTCTAGACAAGGGAAAGAAGTTGTATGCGGCTTTCATGGATTTGGAGAAAGCATATGACAGGGTGGATAGACAAGGATTGTGGAAAGTGTTAAGAATATATGGACTAGATGGGAAGTTGTTGAATGCTGTGAAGAGTATGTACGATTGTGCGAAGGCTGCAGTGCTTGTGGATGGTGAACTAAGTGAATTTTTCTCTTTGAAAGTTGGGTTGAAACAGGGATGTGTCATGTCTCCATGGTTGTTTAATCTGTACATGGATGGGGTAATAAAAGAGGTACAAGGTAGGGTAGTGGATGTTGGAGTGGCCCTGGTGAGAGATAATAGTGTCTGGAAACTTCCTGTTCTGTTGTTTGCAGATGATACTGTGCCGTTGAGTGAAGACAAAGGGGAGCTGCAAGGCTTGGTGGATGAGTTTGGGAGAGTGTGTAAGAAACGGAATCTAAAGGTGAATGTAGGGAAGAGTAAAGTGATGGTCTTTGAGAGAGGTGAAGTCAGTGAATGTACAGCGAGGTTGGATGGTGAGGAATTGGAAAATGTGAGTACTTTTAAGTACTTGGGTAGTGCGATGAGTAAGGATGGAGGTTTGGAGGGTGAAGTGCTTGAAAGGGTACATCAGGGAAGAAAGGTTGCTGGTTCTTTGAAAGCAGTGATAAGAAACAGGGAAGTGAGCATGGAAGTGAAAAAATTACTACATGACAGTATTGTGATACCAACTCTAACGTATGGAAGTGAAGCTTGGACATTGTTGGAAGGACACAAGTCAAGAGTGAGAGCAGTGGAAATGAGTTATTTAAGAGGAGCCTGTGGAGTCACATGGAGAGACAGGCTGACGAATGAGGATATAAAGGAGTGTCGTGGTGTGGATGTGGATGTGATAGGAAGCGTTATGAGGAACACACTGAGGTGGTTTGGCCATGTGGAGAGGATGGAAGGTGAAAGACTGACGAAGGGAGTGTATGTGAGTGAGGTGGAGGGGGGAAGAGGGAGGGGGAGGCCGAGGATGAGATGGAGGGATGGGGTGGAGAGGTATATGAGAGAGGGGTGCGTGAGTGGGAGCAGGGCAGTGAAATGGCGGGGGACAGGGCGACTTGGAGGCGATTTGTTTGTGGCCACCCCAAACGGGATTGAGGCATCTGGCAATAGAGAGATAGATAGATTTCCCCATATCTTAGTGACAGGAAAATAAGAGTAAAAGTAGATGATGTATATTCTAATTACCACTCAATTAACGCTGGCATGACGCAGGGATCAGTTCTGGCGCCATCCCTCTTCCTGGTTCATATTAATGATCTCTTATCTGTCACCCACAATCCCATCCACTCATATGCAGATGACTCAACACTACATAGTTCATTCACACTCAGACACCCATTTACAAAGTCTAATATCACTACTTCTCAACTCAGTATAGCCATCTCCATAAATCAAGACCTATCTACGATCAGTGAATGGGGACAAAACAACCTTGTCTCATTTAATGCTGGTAAAACTAAATATATACAATTTACTAATAGACACATATTGCCAGATTCGTACATTACCTTCGGTGCTACTAATGTTCCCATCTCCAAAAGTATTGAAATTCTTGGCATCTCACTCAACAATACCTGCAACTGGACCTCCCATGTTAGATCATTTGCTAAAACCGCCTCAAAGAAACTTGGATTACTATACAGAGTCCGTAACTTCTACACTGACGACCAGTTAGCTATAATTTATAAGTCATGTGCGCTGTCAGCTTGAATATTGCCCACCCTTGTGGAATGGATGTGGAGAGGTTGCATTAAAACAACTAGACACAATTCAGAACAAAGCTGTTAGAATTATTACCAACTCTGCCATTACAAGTAAACTGCTTCCCCTACAAGTAAGAAGGAATGTTGCCTCCCTTGCATTATTTTACAGATATTTTTATGGCAAATGCTCAGACGAAGTTGCGTCCATGGTGTCGTCTCTCCATGCCTTCCCTCGTGCTACACGGGCATCTGGTAGCGCTCATGACTGGAATGACACTCAGCCATTATGCAGAACTTCTGCCTATCAGAATTCTTTCATTCCGCGAACTGCATTTCTCTGGAACTCGGTACCCCAGGGTTTCCCTTCAAACTTCAACCAACAGCTGTTCAAGTCTAACTGTTACAGACATTTTATGAACAGAGGACACCAGTAATCTGGTGTATGGATTATTTTATTCTATTCATTTGTTTTTCCTTCCTCGGTTCTGTTATTTCATATATATATATATATATATATATATATATATATATATATATATATATATATATGGAGGGATGGGGTGGAGAGGTATATGAGAGAGGGGGGTGTGAGTTGGGAGCAGGGCAGTGAAATGGCTGGGGACAGGGCGACTTGGAGGCGATTTGTTTGTGGCCACCCCAAACGGGATTGAGGCGTCTGGCAATATATATATATATATATATATATATATATATATATATATATATATACTCAAAAACACATAGAGGAAGGAGATTTTTTTAAGTATCTATAGATATAGTGCTACCGGTAGATAGATAGATAGACAACTTCCTTAAACATTTTAATTTGAGCTAAACGAATGACAAGGAATGTAAAAATTTGATGATAAATTCACTTTCACACATGAAAAAATATTATTTTCCAATTATCTGTGTTACGGAATCTTGGAAAAATTGAATTACAAAAACAAAATGCCGTAAAATATTAAGGAGGTATTGTATTTGGGGGAAAAATTCTTCACTTAAAAATAAAATTTTGATATGTTGGTGCTTAAAAAAATAATAGCAGATTTATTATTGGGGCCCAACTTCTCTTACATTCAATTAATAATTTTGATATACTGCCAATTAAAGAGAAATAAAACACATCTTCTGTATACATGCCACACATAACTTGTATACAAGATAACTACCGGTACATACATAATTCAATTTTTCTTAAGCAGTTAGAAAGAAATGAAAATTACTCTTCCCCCTAGTTTTTCAGACTTATCAATCCTCCTCCTCCTCCTCCTCCTCCTCTTTCTCCTCTCCTGCTCCTCCCCTACCTGCTCCTCCTCCTCCTCCTTCTCTTCTCTTTTATGTCTATTTTTTTTTTCTTAGTTTATGCGTAAGGATGACTACTTGTAGTAGTTATGCAAAGTTTTCCTAAAAAATTTCTATTCTTTCAACTCCTTCAACTCCGTGTCTATATCGATATAATTATAGTACATGTAAGGGCATACTCGTGTGCATAATCAAACTGAGGAATACACACACACACACACACACACACAAAGAGGAGTTCAAAAATGTATGGATAAAAAGATGCCTAACACAAGAGGAACTGGAATTACTGAAAGAGAAAAGGGAGGAAGCAAAAACAAAAAATGAGGGAAGATCAGAAGAGGAGAAGAAGAAATTTTTTTTTACAAAGTAATAGGATTACAGGTACGAAAGTGGTACACAAACACGATGGAATAAAAAGGAGGAAGGTAGTAGAACCATGTCATGACAAGTATATAAACAAGATGATAAAGTTGATGTACTCAAATGTGGATGGAATGGTATCTAAATTACTAGAGATAAATGATTATGTCAGAGAAAATGAACCACAAATAATATACCTAACTGAAACAAAATTAACACCAAGGATATCCAGTGACATACTAAACTTAGAGGAATACAATATATGGAGAAGAGACAGAAAATTAAAAAAAGGAGGAGGAATTATAATATTAACTAAGGAAAATCTAAAAGTCAATGAAATAAAACTAGATATACCATCACAAGTAGAACTGATTGCAGAAGAGATCAACACATCTGAAGGTAAAGTAATTGTAGCCAATTTGTACATGCCACCCAGATCAAACACATGGGAAAGAGATGAATATGAGGACCTGGCAGAGAATACAATTCAGAGTTTAACCCGCGCCGTCCCGAGGACGTACTTCCACGTCCTCACGTTTTGTCACAGCTAATCCCGAGGACGTACTTCAACGTCCTGCAATTGCAAGGTTCATAATTTCCACAATTTTCAATTTTCGCGAGTCATTTTTGGTACGTATACACGGGACACCTTCCTCAACAAGATGCCAGGCAGAGACAATGCCTTACCCAGCATGACCTCCTCCCACCCCCTGCATGCCCTTTTCTCAGCAATTCACCTGTTATCAGTGACATGGCCAGTATAGCCATGTCATGCCACGGTACGAAATTCAGGGCCAGAGTGATTCCCCAATCAATGACAATGTGGAGGACAAACTTTACATAGCATTAGAGGAAGAAACAGTTAGAAATGATGATCAGGTAATGTGGCAAAAAAAGGTCAGGTATTAGTGAGTGAAACAATGCTTATAATGCCTATATTACTGCTTGAAAACCAATATACTCTTGTACTACATATATATTCGTAACAGTAAATAAATAAATACCGTTTATGAGTGGTGTGAAATAGTTATCCTCCCATAGAACTCATTTTCTTTGGTGCCAGCCTGATAGAAAACCCAGTAAGGTAAGGAGGCTCTCCTACCTGTAATGAGTATTTTAAACCTCAGGTGAGCGATTTCTCTTTGAATTTTCGATGTTTCTCACCAAAAGCGAAAGTTTTAGCAAAAAAAAAAGGGTCGAAAAATGGTCGGGACTGGGGGGTACCAGTGGTCAAAAAGTGGTCGGGACGGGGCGGGTTAAGATCAATACTACATAAAATGGAAGAGAAATCAGAAAGAATTATACTAACTGGGGATTTCAATACAAATATAAATTGGAATACTCTAGATATAGTTAGCCAAGAAAGCTGTTGGGACCAAAAGCTCCTTGATCTCGTACAAG
Source organism: Coenobita brevimanus (assembly GCF_032717465.1). Taxonomy (NCBI): domain Eukaryota; kingdom Metazoa; phylum Arthropoda; class Malacostraca; order Decapoda; family Coenobitidae; genus Coenobita; species Coenobita brevimanus. The sequence continues at coordinate 12,852,673 of NC_136991.1, forward strand.
AGTTCTTCCTAACACAACATGTGAGGGAAACCACCAGAAAAAGAGGACGTGATGTACCTTCAGTGTTAAATCTAATATTTACTAGGCAAGAAAATGATATTGACAGTTTAATATATCACCCTCCACTCGGCAAAAGCGATCATGCAGTACTAAAATATAACTTCAGGATAACATATGACATAGTAAACAGCAATGACAGTTACAAAAAGAGCCTAAACTATAAAAAGGGAAATTATCAAGACCTAAAGAAGTATTTCTTAGAAGTTGATTGGGAAAATGTGCTTAGAGGACAAGATTTAAATGCTGTATATAAAAAATTCTGTGAATTTTATGTAATAGGAGTCCAGAAGTGCATCCCACAGCACAAAGAAGCAGATAAGAAAATACAGAAATGGTCCAATACAGAATGTAAAAAATCAAAAGAAAGAAGAGATTTGTTGTGGAATAGATACAGAAGACATAAATAGTGAAAGGGCGTATAATAAGTACAAACAGGCAAGAAACGATTATACAAGAATAAGGAGGGTAGCCCCAAAACAGTTTGAGGAGGATATAATAAATAAAAGTAGTGATCAACCAAAGCTGTTTTACAGCTATATCAGAAGCAAAACCAAAGTAAAAGATATAATACAATCCATTACGGACGAGGGAATCACTTATACACAAGAGAAAGATATTTGTGAAGCACTAAATAAGAATTTCCAATTAGTTTTTACAGAAGAAAAAATTTTTGAGAGGGACTATGTGGAACATGCATGTCCACACATACTACCAGATATACAAATAGCAGAAAAAGTAATACAGGAGGAGTTAAGTAGATTAGACAGAGGAAAGGCAAGTGGTCCAGATGAAATTTCATGTTGGGTACTACGAGAATGTGCAAAGGAGTTAAGTAAACCATTATTTTTAATTTTCAAGAAATCCTTGAGTCAAGGTAAACTACCTGATATTTGGAAAAAAGCAAATATTGTCCCCTTATTCAAGAAAGGAAATAGACAAAATCCACTCAACTACCGACCAGTATCACTGACCAGTGCTGTAAGCAAGGTATTAGAAAAACTTATAAGAAAAGCTTGGGTAAATCATCTAGAAGAACACAGTATGATAACAGAAAGACAGTTTGGTTTCAGAAAAAGAAAATCATGTGTTACTAATCTGTTGAATTACTATGACAGAGTAACAAACACAATACAGGAAAGGGAAGGATGGGTGGACAGTATCTATTTAGATTTCAAGAAAGCTTTTGACACAGTACCACACCAAAGACTTTTATGGAAACTGTACCATCAAGGAGGAATTCGAGGCAAACTGTTTTGTTGGATGCAAGCCTTTCTCATAAAAAGAGAAATGAGAACAGTACTATGAGGAAACTACTCATCATGGAAAGAAGTGACTAGTGGAGTACCACAGGGTTCAGTGCTGGCACCAATCATGTTTCTAATGTATATAAATGACATAAACAGTAACACTGGAAATGAGAGCTATCTGAATATGTTTGCAGATGATGCAAAAATACAAAGGAGAATTACTAACACAGACTCTTGTAAAGAGCTACAAAAAGAATTAAATAAACTTCATGAATGGAGTAGTACATGGCAAATGGAATTCAATGTGGACAAGTGTCATGTAATCAAGTTTGGTAAAAGTGGAAAAAGACCTGATTGGTATTATAAGTTAGGAAATAAAACCCTATATACATCAGAAAGAGAGAAAGACCTAGGTGTGAATATCAATAACAGACTATCTCCGGCTGACCACATCAGCGAGAAGGTACGGAACATGTATACACTGCTTGCAAATATGAGAAGATGGATACCAAGCTTAAGGGACCTAAGCTACGAAGAAAGACTAAATAAACTGAATCTACCAACACTACAGGAGAGAAGGAAAAGAGGTGACATGATAATGCTATATAAGTGCATATCAGGGAAGGAAAAAATAGACATAAATGACTACTTAACATACGGAGAAGCATCAGCAAGAGGACACTGCAAAAAACTGCATAAGAAGAGAGGTGATAAAGACGTAAGGAAATTCAGTTTCCCAAACAGAGCAATTGATCAATGGAATGCACTACCGAATGAAATAATGTGTGCCAAAACAATTCACAAATTTAAGAATATGTATGATAAATATGGTTTAAGACACGGGACAGTACGAGCTTGACTCATTCCTGTAAAGATACAATTAGGTAAGAACAATTAGGTAGGTAAGAACACACACACACACACACACACACACACAGGCATGCACACGCGCGCGCGAATGAGGAAAACTAAATGGTCTGTACACATGTACGGTACACATGAAGACCTTTTAAAACATGAAAAATAAAATGTAAAGTGATTAAAACTAATTCGAAGAACAAAATAATAACCAGAATATACTAAAAAGTGTAATTATAGGAAGGATATAACTAATAAGGTATAAACAAATCTTATTTTGAGAATTAACATGTAAAAAGGAATAAACATTACTGAATATGCCTGGGTGGCAAACTTTTAATAAAATGGATCCCATCTCTGCACTTGACTTTTTTTTTTTTTTTTACACAAAGTTAGACCTAGGTGATAATCTGTCATGCGTACTGATGAGTCTGGCATTTGTACGGAAGTAGATTTTGGTACTGGTACTAGATTGATCTTTAAGAACACTCATAACAGAACATACAATTCAGCATACTAATTTCAGCATTTTTCAATGTTATTAAAAATACAAAGCTCAAAATTAGGCCAAAAAATATTGGTTGTACTTGTTATTCTTCCCTACTTGATGTGTTGGGTTTCTCTCTCTCTCCTCCAGCCAATTCGGATCAACTGTACTTTTGTTAATAAGTTGGAGACATAGAAAAACTTACCTTTGTCACTAAATATGGCGAATAAAAGAAGAGGCAAAAAAATACACAAAAAGGATACCCACACAGAACGTAGGCTAAAATGCACGCATAAGCAAAAAAACACCACAGAAATATTATTACAAGTAGGACAGTGAAAAGATGCATAATCAGATCACAATATGCATAATGGCCACAAAAATACAAAAGCCACACACAGCTACACTGTCATCCCCTTCCACTCTGGCACACACACACACACACACACACACACACACACACACACACACACACACACACACACACACATATATATATATATATATATATATATATATATATCTACAGCAGACAAACGAAGACCAACGATGAATTAAGTCAAAACAATATTGCAATCCCGATCGAAATACCTATCGTAAAATTAAATGCGTTATATCGAATGTAGTCTTGGGAAATATATAGGTTAATACTAGTACTAGTACTTGATTTGTAAAAAAGCTGAAACTGCCAATATAGCGATGAAACTTCACTTAACCAGCCGTGTCCCGTTGACATATATATATATACATCCGAACGTTTTGTCGCTGTGAGTCCCGCTGATGTATATGAACGCGCCGCAATTGGAAGGTCTGTCATTTGCACATTTTTCCAATTTCGTGTGTGATTTTTGGGACGTACACACGGGACACCTTCTTCTACAAGATGCCAGGCAGGGACAATGCCTTACCCTGCATGACTCCCCCCCCCCTCGCACACCATTGTCTCGGCAATTCACCTGCTACCAGTGACCTGGTTAGTAAAGACATGTCGTCCCACGGTACGAAATTCAAGGTCAGAGTGATTCCTCAATCAATGACAGTGTGGAGGACAAAGTTTACCTAGCATTAGAGGAAGAAACAGTTAGAAATGATGATCAGGTAATGTCACCAAAAAAGGTCAGGTATGTTGATGTATTTAGTGAGTGAAACAATGCTTATTTTGCCTATGTTGCTGTGTGAAAACCAATATACTGTCGCACTACATATAAATTCGTACCAAATAAATAAATAAATACTGTTTATGAGTGGTGTGGAATAGTTACCCTCCCATAGAATGCATTTTCTTTGGAGCCAGCCTGTTAGAAAACCCAGTAAGGTAGGGGGTACTGCTACCTTTATTCAGTATTTTAATCCTTAGTTGGGCGATCTCTTTATTAATTTTCGATGTTTCTCACCAAAAGCAGAGGTTTAAGCCAAAAAAAAAAATTCCAAAATCAGTCGGGATTGGGGGGAGTCAGTGGTGGAAAATTGGTCGGGAAGGGGCGGGTTAAAGCAAAGGAAGCAAATTTTACCTGACATGCAATATAAATGTTCTATTTAACCCGTCACGTCCCAACCACTTTCACGCCTCCGACACCCCCCAGTCCTGACCACTTTTGGAATAATTTTTTTTTGGCTAAAACCTCTGCTTTTGGTGAGAAACATCGAAAATTCATAGAGAAATCGCTCACCTGAGGTTTAAAATACTCGATACAGGTAGGAGTACCTCCTTACCTTACAGGGTTTTCTATCAGGCTGGCTGCAAAGAAAACAAGTTCTATGGGAGGATAACTATTCCACACCACTCCTAAATGGTATTTATTTATTTATTTGGTATGAATTTATATGTAATATGAGAGTATATTGGTTTTCAAACAGTAATATAGGCATTATAAGCATTGTTTCACTCACTAACTCATCACCATTCCTGACCTTCTTTTGCCACATTACCTGATCATCATTTCTGACTGTTTCTTCCTATAATGCTACGTAAACTTTGTCCTCCACATTGTCATTGATTGGGGACTCACTGTGGCCCTGAATGTCGTTATTGGCCAGGTCACTGGTAACAGGTGAATTGCCAAGACAATGGCATGCAGGGGGGGGAGGTTATGCGGTGTAAGGCATTGTCCCTGCTTGGCATCTAGTAGAGGAATAGAGGAAGGTGTCCCGTGTATACATACGAAAAATCACCCGCGAAAATTGAAAATTGTGCAAATTAGGGACCTTGCAATTGCAAAACGTACCAGTACGTCGATGGGACTGGCAAATGCAAAATGTTGCAACATACCCATATGTCGACGGGACGTCTCGGGTTAAAGTTCTAAAACAATTTATAATATGCAATAAAGTATACTAAATCTACTGATAAAATGAAACACACATAGTTTGTAGCACTTAATAAATGATTAGGGTATATAATACATTGTTTTATATTACACATATTTTGCCTCACTCTCTCTCTCTCTCTCTCTCTCTCTCTCTCTCTCTCTCTCTCTCTCTCTCTCTCTCTCTCTCTCTCTCTCTCTCTCTCTCTCTCTCTCTCTGCCAGTTGCTGTGTGTGGTGAAAATAATCTGCAGAATATTCAAACATTTCTGCAAAACACTAGATCATGTATATGTGCCACCCGGAAGTCCCATGGCCATTACGTATACGTGTCACCCATACGTGATGGATTAAAAGCAAGATTACTTTTACCCAAATCAGAGATATGAGCCAAGTCAGACATTAGGTGTGCCATAGACTCGTCACTTATTTGTTGAAGTAACTGCTGAGGTGGATGCTGCAGGAAGTGAATGGAAAGGTGAAGCGTGGAATCATCAGTTTATGAGTGGATAGTGTTTGATGTACAGCTTATAATGTCACTGATGAAGAAAAAGAAGAGAATTTGTGATAGGACAGAGCCCTGAGGAATACCATTATTGATAGCTCTAGGAGATGAGTGGTGGCTGTCTACAACAGCAATTATAAAAAGAACAGAAAGGAAACTAAAGATGAAGGTGCAGACAGAAGAATAGAAACTGTAGGAGGGCTGTTTTAACCCACTACATGCCAGCTATTTCTAGCCCTATGGGTTGCCTCTGTGCCGGCCATTTTTTTGACCTTTTCTTTTGGCTAAAATGATTGATTTTGATGTGAAAACAATGAATTTCACCATTAAAATACTCACCAAAGCTCGGAAATGGGTTTTATTGAGTCCTGCATACTCGTATACAGGTATTCCCACTCTCTCATGCTAACCACATATACTCGGCAAGATTTCCGACTGGACCACCTGGTTGCGGGATTTGGCTAGCGTGGCAACAGCACCCGCCCATGTGTGTGTACATGCCCGACAAATTTTTGAATCGCAAAACTTCATCCTCCAAATTATATTATGTGGCTATTGTATTATGCTATGATATAGGGTAATAAATATTACTGATTGGGATAATTGGCTGTGTACTATACTATTTATACTCTGAGTTATATAAAATAATTCTCTTGCACTGTAGCGTGAACCATGGTACAGGTTGGGTTGTGGTTCAGAAACAGAGGGCAAGTTCATCCAGAAATGGTGCAATGTAGGGGGAAGGGGGGAGTATGGGAGTGAGCGGCCAACAGTTATAAATTCTTAGTCATTACAGTATAGTTATTAAGGTGTCAATGATGTCCTGTATCCTAACGAATAATCAACCTATTCATTTTTATTATCTTTATATACACCCAATTACACACGAGGATATCCCCTCCCTCGTTAACGGAAAACATGCAGCCAGCTCTATCGCCTCGATTCTTTATCTCTCTCTCTCTCTCTCTCTAAAACTCCTCAGCTGGCTATCAGTGGACACACACACATAAACACACACACACACTATCAGTTTGTGCAAATGAGTAATGACGTCGAATTTAGTGTGTTTACCTAAAATTAAATACAAGTGCAATACATAACCACCTCACATGACGGATTACGTTAACCAGTAATCAATACTTATTTGCATAGGTTATGTTTCAGAAATAGTCATGGGGTAGCCATACACACAGTGACATTTTCGTTAGTGCTAAAGGTAATCATGTGTTCAGTGGCTGATACAAGTTAGAGGGGAGGTGGCCGTTGACACCTCCAATCCTCATAGCTACAGTGGTGAGTTGTAGTGTCCCTGCATACTGATGACAAGCCATTTCTTATGAAAAATACAAACAACCTATATGGAACTCTGAAAATACATTTATGAAGCATATTGTGGGAGCTTTCTAGCTCTCACGCACCAGTCACCGTCTTGGTCCTTTGTTTCAGTATTGCCAGCCTGACAGTGTACAGTGTTAATGAACATGCTATTAATATTAGTTCTATATGCATATTTACATTTGGAACAACAGAATTCAAAGCAGGATTTCATTCAGTACACAGAATGCCAAATACAGTATGTGTGTGTGTGTGTGTGTGTGTGTGTGTGTGTGTGTGTGTGTGTGTGTGTGTGTGTGTGTGTGTGTGTGTGTGTGTGTGTGTGTGTGTGTGTGCGTGCGTGCGTGTGTGTGTGGGTGGGTGGGTGGGTGTGGGATAATACGTGTGGCTGGGGGGTTGGGGGAGTATAGTGAGTATGAAATGTGTCATAATGGTATTATGGGTGTGTGCATACGTGGCTAAGGACGTCCAACACTGATATGTAATCTTTGCGTTTAACACTTGATGACACACACCTCAGTATTTATTTAGGTTCTTTTCATAAGTTTGTATCATGTTACATTGTTATATTATTATGATTATATTTTCGGGATGAGACCTGAAACACTATATAAAGACAAACACTGAAATATTTAAAAAATGTATTATGTGTGGCAAAATACATGAATAACAATATTTCAGGAAGAAATATTACTGTATTATAACACCTATTTAAATACGTTTCAGGTGCAGCGTTTCTTACGGTTAGATTATCGTATTTCCTTTGATCAGTATGTTTGTCACGGGGTTTTTAAATATTATGCAATATTAAAGGATGATTTTCAATAATACTGAGAGCAAGACAATGAATTGTCTTGCTAAAATCAAGCAATGATTACTTCATGTGGCTTGCTTTGCCGATTCTCTAAGAACGAGAATTTATAAACTTTCTCAACAGTACACAGCAGAGACTAATTCCTCCCAATTGCTGTTTTTTAGTACTGTTAGCCTCTGGAGAAAGTGACTTCACCCCTGACAATCAATAGCTAATGCTACTAATAATAACAGATTCTTGCTGATGCATTAACTCCTAGACGGCATAACGGATTTTAAGCTTAATACAACAAGACTGGCCTAAGTACCAGTTATGAATAGCAAAGCGTTTATGCAAGCTAGGAGCTATAAGTGAAATAAGTTCAATGGAGAAATGAAACACAAGTTTACATTACATTAAGCTCAAAGAAAAAGAATTGTTAAATTTATTGATTACAAAGGAATAAATTTAACGTTACATTTCAAAATGAATTCAAATAAGGAGATCACACTCACTCACTCAATCAAAAGCTAAACTCTTAAGCCTAGGAAAACGAAAAGAAAACACTGGTCAGAAAAGTGGACAAAGCGGATGACTGGGCGTCGTTACTAGAAGGACACTGCACTCGCTGTCTCTCGCCTATCACACTATGTGGAAATACAGGAATGGCGGCACTACTCTCTTGCCCAACCTGCTTTCATGGCGCTCAAACCTCGACTGACTAACTCGTGGGAAAGAGGCAAGTGCTGTGGCCACATTACTAATGGCTAGAATGAACGAAACATGCCCAAAATAAATCGCTCAGCGGAAGTGCTAATGTCTCGCATGAAGACGATCATTTATGACAGTGAAAAATTGTTTTGAAAACACTCCCGACCAGGTGAGCGGCTAACTGAATGATAACACTGGGATTCCACTAGAGTTCGCAGTTTCCCACCAAATGATGTCACGAGCAGACTCGTGACATTACGCCCCATCAAAAGATGACATTTTTTTTCCAGGAAAAAAAATTTCAATATACATACATATAAATCCTACTCAATCACAGAAGATTCACACTGTGGTGTGTGTGTGCTATCCTGCTACAGGAGAAAGTCACAGTCGCCAGTGAGTGAAAAAACCTCGTATTTACGTTAATAGAAGCAGGCTTGAGGGAAAAATTCCATGACGATGGTGAAAAATCCTGTACTCAGGTCAAACTGAGCGAAAAGTTCACTACATTTACATTAACAACTAATTGTTATGTAGCGTGATGTATGTAATACATGGTGTAGGTGTGACAGTAGTGGTTAACTGTACCTACGTGTAAAATTACATAATGCAAATTTATAGTAAATAATGACAACGAGGCAGAAGAGAAGGGGCGGCAGCATGCGACAGGGATGACCAGCTGATCTGCACAGCAATGCTGCACCCACCAGCTGCACCTGCGAAAGGAATTAAGGTGGAGCATCAAAATGTCATTTCTCTCTCTCTGCCTAGCAATCAGTACTTATGTCATTATTAACCAGGAAACGTAATTCTTGAATTCACAAATTGCTTAGAACCCTTATAGTTTACTGGTTAACTCTTATTAACTAGGAAACGTGCCAGTTCTTGAATTGCTCAAATCTCTTAGAACAGGCAGTTTACTAGTTAATCTAACATTATTAACCAGGAAACGTGCCAGTTCTTGAATTGCTCATATTTCTTAGAACGGGCAGTTTACTGGTTAACCTAACTCTACACTCACGACTAATAACAGGAAGCTGAGAATCCCTACACAATCTCAGGCAGGTCACGTTTTAACACCCACCGTGGGTGTGAACATTCATGTGGATATTGTGCATTCTCCGGGAATCCTCAGAGAGGCCCACAGCTCGAGACGTTCCACAAGGTAATTCATACACAGCCTCGGACTGTCTCTGCGGAGTTCTCAAACTTCCCCCCTTAACCTACGGTACATAGGTATGTACAGGCCCTGGACATACTGTGTCCTGTGGGGCCAACAGGTGAGACGTCAGGTCTACACTTTTAACTGGGAACCAGGCTGGTCCTTGGATTACTCAAATCTCTGAGAACGCCTATCTTACGGAACCCAGCATACCACAGTTGCCTGTGTTAGTCATGAGTTAGTAGGCGAGACATTGGGTCTGCACCCACATTACCACTGCCCTCTCTTTCAACTGCTTCAGAGATTATGGGTGTGGGTTCAAACAGCACAGGAAGGACATGTCCCTGATTAGTGGTACGTGGACACACATTGTAGGAACACACAAAACTATCTATATCTCGTCCCATCCCTGGCCAGAAAAAGTCAGCTCGGATACGGTCCTGGGTTTTCCTTTTGACCATGTGATCTCCTGAAGCTGAACAATGACCCCATTCTAACACTGCTTGGCGGTACTTGGCGGGAACGACAAACTGCAGTGAAACCTCTCCCTCGGGTGTTCGTGACTCACGGTAGAGCCGTCCTTGTTTACGAAGGAACTTGGCTCGACCTCCCCAAGAATATTTTATCACTCTACCCTTTTGCTTCTTTTGCACGGCAGTAAGTGTTGGGTCAGAATGTTGTTCTTGAACAACAAGTTGGCTACACATCAGATCTTGCGGCGATTCAATGGTCACTGGGGTGACACAATCTGGAGCCTCAGTCATGGCTCGTGTTTCTACAGCCGAAGTCTGAGTAGCGTCATCTTCGGTGCAACTATACTTGGCACCGGGAATATTGCCTATGATTAGGTCAAATAAAGGTTCTGGCATGACAACTGCGACTGTCATACCAGTGTAAAATGGAGATGCCATCTGGATATGTGCCTCAGGGAACAATCTCACTGATCCATCTATAAGGTTAGCTTGGATCTGTCGACCTGTGTACTGCTCAGGCCGAACTAGACTCTGCTTGACAGAGCAACCTGAGGATCCATTATCTCTCAGGACCTTCACAGGAATGCCTCTCACAAACCCTGGCTGAACAAGGAAGGCACTGTCATCTGTGGGAGGGCCTGTGGAGGAAGCAGCTAGCCACTCATGAGGCTGCTGAATAAATAATGTGGCAAACATGGTGCCCTGAGAATTAGGTACTTGAGGGGTTGTACTCACTGCCTGGGGTGATGGAACATTGGCCATCTGTGGAGGGGGGTTCACTGTCGCTGTGGGACTAGTGAACTGTGGGGAAGTACCCGCACTGGTAGGGACATCACCACTGTGCTGCTGCCGTTGAGAAATGAAGGCTATGTTCACCTCCTGCCTCCTATTCACTTGAGCTGGTGGTGAAAAGGACAGTCCCGATGGTCGGTTGCGTGGCTGATACTGCTGCTAGTTAGGGTACTTCTTGTGCCTCTTCCACTCAGGTTTCTGAGTGTTTTGCCCCTGGTCCTTCCTCTACGGTTTTGGACCTTGGCCATTATTCTGAGAATGGCCTTGTTGCTGGGGTTCAGTCTGAGACGGTTTCCCAGATTTATCAGGGTTCCTGTTCCAGGTATGCTGCTTGCGAGTTTGATACCCGTATGCAGTGAAGAATGTGTCAGCCTTCGTCACCATTTGGTTGGCATCTCTTACCTGGCAGATCTTAAGTTGAGTCATAAGTTCAGTAGGCCATGACTTTTCCAGCTGCATGTGCAGCATAAGGTTAATTATCCCCTCACGCGTGGAAGGAGTTTCATCTTTCTCCATCCACTCATCTAAGTAAGCAGTAAGCCAGTCAAGAAACTGAACAGCAGTCTCTTTATCCTGTAAACGCGCCCTCATGAACTGACTCTTGGCGTCGTCAACTGTGAGACCGTACGCTTTCACGAGTGTGGCCTTCATCATCTCATACGTGAGATTGTCTCCACGAATTCTGTGGAGAATATTGAGGGCAGGGCCCTCAAACAGGCTAAGAAACTGAAGCTGCTTAGCTGCATCATCCAGCTGGTGCAGTTGAGCCATGTCTTCACAACGAGCTATGTATGGCTCGATTCGCTCGCCATCTTTGTATGGGGGAAGCTTGATGTGTGGGGTCACCATAACATGTGCAGGGAGAACGCTCGTGGAGCTTTGACCAGCTGCACTAGAAGTGTTTGAAGCCAAGGAATCTCACTTGAGCTTCTTTTTCACGTGCTGCTCACTCGGCACATTCATATTCTCGTTGTTCACGCTTGTATTCATGTTCTCTCTCACGTTGTTCTAACTCGTGTTGACGTTCTCTCTCGCTTTGTTCTAACTTTGTTTTTGCTCGTGTTCATGTTGTTGTCGCCCTTGTTCTAACTCGAGTTCACGTTGTTTTTGTTCGTGTTCGCGCTGTTCTCGCTCGTATTCGTGCTGTTCTCGCTCGTGTTCGCGTTGGATTCTACGCTCTTCACGAGCATCTTTCTCACTTTCTTGATCGTAATTAAACCGTGAGAGGACGTAGCTTTGGATTTTTTCTGGGTCAGTAAGGCCCATATCTTTAGCTTCCTGTACACAGACACTGGCTGCCATGATGCTAGCTCAATCTAAATAACTAGCGACTCAGTACTGACTGCGATTTTTTTCAGAGAAAGATGTCAATAATCAAGAATAAAGAATATAGGCACAGGTTAGTGGTGACCAGTTTTATCTAATTAAACTGGTAAAGAAAGAAAATTAAACAAACAACTGACTGTGAAAACTATTATGTAAATTAATAAAAATGAATCAATAATCACCAGTAAGGTAGTGCCTATAGACTTTAATGATAAATACCTAAGTATGAACGAGTGAGTATTATCTCGTGAATAGCTATACAGCTAGGAGTTAATATCCTGGAATGAGGTCGCCAATTGTCACGGGGTTTTTAGGAAGTATGAAATATTAAAAGACAATGTTCAGTAATACTGAGAACAGGACAATGAATTGTCTTGCTAAAATCAAGCAATGATTACTTTATTCTAGCTTGCTTCGCCGATTCTCTAAGAAAGATAATTTATAAACTTCCTCCCAACTGCTGTTCTTTAGTACCGTTAACCTCTGGAGAAAGTGACTTCACCCTTGACAATCAATAGCTAATGCTATTAATAATAACAGATTCTTGCTGATGCATTAACTCCTAGATGGCACAACGGATTTTAAGCTTAATACAACAAGACTGGCCTAAGTACCAGTTATGAATAGCAAAGCGTTTATGCAAGCTAGGAGCTATAAGTGAAATAAGTTCAATGGAGAAATGAAACAAGAGTTTACATTACCTTAAGCTCAAAGAAAAAGAATTGTTAAATTTATTGATTACAAAGGAATAAATTTAACGTTACATTTCAAAACGAATTCAAATAAGGAGATCGCACTCACTCGCTCAATCAAAAGCTAAACTCTTAACCCTATTCGGTGCAACCCTTGGCGATTTCCCACACTTACGACCCTAGTATCGTGAAAAGAATCTTGAGTAATATTATTGGTTTGACGAAGTGAAAGGAATGCATTCGGACACGTCGGCGCCGTTGCAAGGCAAGAGCCACCAAACATATCGTACCGCACCCGCGCGCACTGAAACACACACACACACACACACACACACACACACACACACACACACACACACGTTTAACTATTATCAAATTTAAAATTAATATAAATATCAAATGACTAAATATTTTACCATTCACCAACGCTTATCATGTTTGCCATAATCAAAGCTGTAGGCTATATTTTCAGTCTGAGGGTTGCAGTATCAATAAACCGTTTACTGTTGTCTCTCTCTCTCTCTCTCTCTCTCTCTCTCTCTCTCTCACACACACACACACACACACACCGTCCATAACATGGAAGTTGATAGCTTACACATCTTCCTCATCATCATCACCACCCTTCGTCCCTCACACTCACCACCTCCCATTTTCCTCACTACCACCTTCCCTCCCTCCATCACCCTCACACTCATCACTATATTCCCTTCTACCCTACTCTCCCTGTCTCACTACCACCGCTTTTTTCTCACCACCATCTCTCTCACTCACTCGCCACCACTAATACTCTCGCTTTCTTCCTCACCATCATAACTGCTAAGCCCACTTTCAGTGGATTTACTACTAAGTAGACCAGTTGATGGAGAGGTAGCTATTAGTCAAGGAAATCTAATAATGTAAGCATGTAAATAATTTCTGGTGATACATGCAAGCATTTTTTTTTATGCAAGAAAGAAGGAACCAAAGGGCAGGACCTACAAATTGCTCCCTCCAAGAAAAAAACGACAGCAGAGCCAAATTCAAGATCAGTTCATTTTGAGATGCCTGGACACATTGTGTATGAAAGACTGGAGACCGTAGGCAGTAAGAAAAACAGAGATGGAGACAATTCCAGAGTTGACCTGTTGCATACATGAATGACTGGAGCAACGGTTAACTCTTGCATTAGAGAGTTGGACAGAAAAGGGCTGAGTTTGTTGCTAAGACGGGTGCTGCATGCCTGCCGTGGTGGTGGAGGGATGCAAGCAGACAGTTCAGAGGAGCATTGACCATTGAAGTGGCGATAGAAAAGAGACAATGATGCAACAGTGCCGCGAAGAGACAGAGGTTGAAGGGAACCAGTAAGAGGAAAGTTAATGAGACGAAAAGTCTCCGACTCCATCCTGTTGAGAAGAACTGTGTGGGGAGCCTCCCCACACATGACAGCTGTGCTCTACACAGGAACGAATAAAACCCGTGTATAAAGTCAACAACTGTGCAGGGCCGTGGGTTAGGGCTTCCTGACTAAAACCTCCCTAAGTGAAGAGTCCAGTCCTGCTGTGGACTAAAAATGGAAAGTACAAAATGATGATGATAAGAATACTACCATATATTTCTTTCTAATGACTGAATATAATATTTAGCTACGCGAGTTTCAGCCACACTCAACCACTTTCCCCAGCCTCCTCCCTTTAGAAAGTAGTTATTTATTTTTCAAATGTCATTACCACTATATAATAATGAATTTATAGAAGTAAAAGATTATTCTTATTAATTTTACACGTGTGGTGTGAGGACTGTGTTGGTGCGTGAGGACTGTGTTGGTGTGTGAGGACTGTGGTGGTGTGTGAGGATTGTGTTGATGAGTGAGGACTGGTGGTGTGTGAGGACTGTGGTGGTGTGTGAGGACTGTGGTGGTGTGTGACTATTGCGTTGGTGTGTGAGGACTGTGTTGGTGAGTGAGGACTGTGGTGGTGTGTGAGGACTGTGGTAGTGTGTGAGGATTGTGCTCGTGTGTGAGGTCTGTGGTGGTTTGTGAGGATTGTGTTGGTGTGTGAAATGTAATCTATTCGTGAGAACAAAACAGACTCGACCTTTTCATGGACCCACTTCACGTGTAACTAAGGAGTGAGAAACAGGTAGACCTTTATCATACAAATGGATGGCAAATGAGAAAGGGCCGGGGAGAACAGGAGGTAGATAAGGCAGAAGGGGGTAGATGTGCGGGATATAAATGCTTGAAAAGGCATACATATTGCATAATAATTGCAAAATTCCACATCAACAGCCTTGTGCCTTACCTACCTCCTATTCTGCCTGCCCCTCTGTTGTATAATAAAGGTCTACCTGCTTCTCACTTCTAACTTACAGCTGAAGGAGGTCCTTGAGAAGGCTGAATCTGTTGTCACCAATATATTATATAGGTATTTCTAAATCTGAGTACTGCAAATTAAAATGAAAGGGCACAGAGAAATATTTAGTTATAATCAATTTTTCAAAGGGCACAGTAGCTCTATCTGCTCATGCTACGCCCCAGGGAGTATTCAGAGCAATGCAATAACAAATATTCAATTATGATTAGTTATACCCAAAACATCATCAATGTACAGTATAAATCAATAGTTATTCAGTGGGGCAGTCAATCCCAAAATACCGAAAAATTAGTCAGTAGACTGTCCTTCTGATGTCAGTTTATCATTAATTTCCCACTGGTCAATCACTAGCCTATCACTGAGACCTTTGTCGGTCAGCCAGTCATTCTCTCCAGAAGTCAGTCCCTTGATCCTTTGTTAGTAGTCACCACGAGAAAATGCAGCTGCCAGCCAAAGCTCCGTACATGCGAGGTCACCATTAAATTCTTGCGAGTAGACTGTTAACCAGGAAACGTGCCAGTCCTTGGATTACTGAATCACTTAGAGCAGCCTGTAGCTTCCTGGTTAAACCCTATATTTCTATTAACCGGAGAACAAGCTGTTCCCTGGTTAATGCACAGGCACAGTGTGGATATGAGGGGTTAGGTCCAGAGCCTTGCCTGGCGCTTTCAAGGGAGACAGCAGTCAATCAGACCCCAGCTCCTTCTCTCTACTGCGAGACCATGCTTCATTTCAGCTGATCCACCCCCTGCAGCATCGACCCCTGGTAAGTTAAAAGGATCCTGACGGGTGCCAATTAACTAACAGGGCCCTCAGTGACCCACAGCCCGTCACAGGTCGAAAGAGTAGTAACCGTTAACTCAGTGCTATCCATGCCTATGTATTTTCCGGCGGTAATTGATCCTACGCACTCGAACATCCTTTTTACTCTACACTTACAACTAGTATAAGTAAGCTGGAGGATTCTTATGCTGCAAGATCCTCACCTTCCGTATCTCTATTTACATCTATCATATAAGGAAATTTTTAAACAAAAATATAATCCGTATATAACATAAACTCAGTCATAATCTATACATATTCGCAGACATGCATATTCATTCTTAATTACCAAAACAAGACTTTCACTGATTGGGCATGTTACTATAGCATTTCATACATACTTTATTTCAATGCTGATGACAGGTGTGCTTGTGACATACTTGACATTGTTTCGTGGACGATTTTACTTTAGGGCGATTCTGAGTGTATCCTGGACCATAAAGAGACTCCAGGCATGAATGACACTTGTGCCGCTTGCCTGACCTATTCTCATGTGTTACTTCTGGGACGGCCTCCTCTACATCTCCTTGTCCGAGCATTAGATTCATCTTAGCTATTGTATTCCTGGTCAAACCACAAGCCTGAACTTTTCTTCTTTCAATTTGCGGATTACACAATGCCTTCACTAACTGCCAGCCACAGGAGATTGAAGCAATTTTTCTTGGGTCCTGATTATTATATAATGAATAAATTGTCTGTGAATTTACTCTGGCAGTGTCGACAACGTAGCCAAGGGCATTCACTGTCCATCATCTAGATTTAGTGTGTACTGTACGAAAACTTATTCTCTGATCCATAATGTCAGTGCCTCCTCTAGTGAAATCATACAATTTAAATAGTTTTTTTTTTTTTTTTTTCAAATCATCATCCTTGATAATGCCTAATATAGGGGAAACTGTGCTCAGAAGTAACACATTTTTCTTACCTTTGCTTTTGGTGGGTGTTACATAGGATTTAGTGTCATTTCCTCCCCGTGTTTCTTCCAGTAAACTTGGTATGACCTATCTTCCCTTTCTGTGACTGTCTTTATCTCTGGTGGTATGCCTTTCCTAGTAGAATCTATAGTACCTAAGGCTGAGATACCTTGTGTTTGAAGCCACTCCAGTAACTCTATACTGGTGTACAATCTATCCAGGCTAATAATCCTACCTCTAAGGTCGACTGAGGCTTGTAACTGACTTACCAGAGCTTTCACTGTTGGGACTGTACCGCGTATGTAGTGTGGTCCTGGCTCTCCAGGTTTACCTGAATATACAGCTGTCCTAAAGGTAAATGGATATCTAACAGCATTAATAGATTTATATTGGAGGCCGTAGAGTACGGGTTTGCTCTTATTGTAGTCTGAACCCTATTTGTGTTCTGCACCCATACAACATTTCATCAGTGGTCAAGAAGTCACCTGGCTCTAACACTGAGCAACAACAATTACTGAACTGTTCATAAAGCTCCCTGATTGCTGCAAACCGATCGTGTACCCATCTCTGGTGTCTGGTATCAATGTTGATCGTGTACCCATCTCTAGTGTCTGGTATCAATGTTGTTAAAAGCTATGTTGGAATGTAAGAAACCAAATCTTTTTACAGACATGACGGCTCCAGATATTGGGTGACCAAACCCTTCCATGAAGAGACGATTATAGCAATATTTATTTTGTCCCAACAAGCTTCTTGCATAGAGCAGGCCAAAAAATCTTTTCAATTCTATGGCATCAGTCATCTTGACGTGTGTTGGTATTTCAGCACTCTCAGTATTAGAAATTTCGGTAATTGTGCCTTGTGTTAGCATGGGTTACAATACCATCAATCAGATGTTATAAACAACTCCCATGCCATTATTTCTGCATTAGCTGACCTCGCCTCTCCCAACAAACATCCTTCACTAGGCAATACCTTCTCAACAGGCCTACCTTCTGTATAATTGGTCCATGTTATTGACTTACCGATATCTAATTTTCTCTGGGGTTTCTCTAAAATGCAGGTATATTCCCTGAGCTCGTGTGGCAGGACAAATTCGTCATAATTTTGTTTGTTCAAGCATTGGTCCAAAGAACTGATTAATCTATTTTTCACCATTGGCTTTCTGTTTCTGAGTGGTACCCACTCTTCTTCATTTTGTCATCATTCTGATCCTCATCTTCATCGTCGCCCTCAGCTACTCTATCCAAGGCAAGGTCATCATCATCATCATCGCCAACTACCTCTTCCAAGTAATCTTCGACTGGGTCGTGAACACAGTCGAAAGTAAAAGCCATGACTACGTCCGTCAGCGCATCCACCCCGTCCCCTAATTAATGCCTAACTAACCATCGTCCGGCACGCCTACACGAGAGCCGCGAGGTTTGTGTGTGTGTGTGTGTGTGTGTGTGTGTGCACATTACAATGCACGTGTGTGTATCTGTGTGCACAATACAATGCACATGTGTGTATCTGTGTGTATGTGTACGAACGACCATTTCATTGGGTATGAGGAGTCATAGGGAAAAAACAATGAATAATACATAGATAATAAAATTAGTGAATGAAATAACTATTTCACTACGTATGAGGAGTCATTAAGTATGAACAATGAATAATACATAGAAAATAAAGTAGTTTTAATGAAAATAGGAAACAAGCTGTGTTGATGCCCGTTAGGCTTGCGTAGGCTAAGGTCCCAGATATTCCACTCATCTTCGAGCTTTTTCTTTTTGTTTAGCGCTCTCCACCGGGAAAAATCATTAATTTTAGAGAAAACGCTCGTTTCAACCCAGTTTTTTCGCTCAGAATCACCATTTGTTGTGTTTCCAGTAATTTAATAAGAAAACAATCGTGAGACCATGCATTGCTAGTAAACTAGAGTTTATTGGTAAAAATTAGTTAGGGCGTATCAAAAATGATACGGGTTGCACCGAATAGGGTTAAGCCTAGGAAAACGAAAAGAAAATATTGGTCAGAAAAGTAGACAAAGCGGATGACTGGGTGTCGTTACTGGAAGGACACTGCACTCGCTGTCTCTCGCCTATCACACTATGTGGAAATACAGGAACGGCTGCACTACGCTCTGGCCCAACCTGCTTTCGTGGCGTTCAAACCTCGATTGACTAACTTGTGGGAAAGAGGCAAGTGCTGTGGCCGCATTACTAACGGCTAGAATGAGCGAAACATGCCCAAAGTAAATCGCTCAGGGGAAGTGTTAACATCTTGCATGAAGACGATCATTTATGACAATGAAAAATTGTTTTGAAAACACTCCCGACCGGGTGAGCGGTTAACTGAACGATAACACTGGGATTCCACTAGAGTTCGCGGTTTCCCACCAAATGATGTCAAGAGCCGACTCGTGACAATGTTACGTTATATTGTAGCTTTAAGTGATATGTTATATATTTTATTATAAGTGATGTCTTGGTGGACGTTCACTTGAAACTACATCGAACAAACAGCAAGTGTAGTTGTTAGTGGTTTCCTGGTATTTGTTACTGATCGCACACTGACCAACCTATTCCTAAGTAATTTTTAAAAATCATTATCACGATTGGAAAACAGCACCTTAGGCATGTCAGCAGGTGGCAAGATGTCTAGCGAGTTGGCAAAATGTCTAGAGAGTTGTGATTGTGCCAGTCAAGAAAGCATCATATTTTAATGGAACCCACCTGCTATTGTAACAGGAATGTTGCGTTAAGAAATGCACATAAACGTCACTGATTCCTGTATAAGTGCCCCATAATAAAAATCATGTCAGTGAGCAAAGTATATAAGACAGTGTCGTAACAGTTATTTTGTCAGGTAAGTTACAGTAAGTAATTAAAGTTACTGTTAGATTGTTATACTGCATGGAATAATATCCATGATAATCAGAGGATAATAATAAAAAAAATAAGATTTGTATGGAACTCATTCATTAGTAAGAAGTCAGCCCACCCTCTTTCTCGATCACCTCTTGCAGTCTGTTTGCACAGAGGCGACATGATTCCGTATGAGCTGTTGCTGGCTTCTGAATTGTTCCTACTAGGCATGGATGTGGGCCAGTAGTTTATCTGGTGTCCTTTCACTCTCAGGCTCCCAACAGTTAACCATATTCCCCCATACATTTTCGATGGGGTTCATGTCTTCTTCGTTACTGAGCTAGTCGAGCAGCTGAAAGTCCTCTCGACCTCCAAACCATTCCGAGACTCTTCTTGCCTTATGGATGGGGCTGCAGTCCTGAACAAAAATTATAGGGCCGGGAGGAAACGGATAGTTCCGCTCCTGAATTGAGGGTAGGAAAAAATCTTGCAAAATATCAATGTATTTTTAGCAGTGAAACTCCTTTCTATCCTGGTGACGTCACCCATGCCGTGGATACACACCCACCCCCAGACATTGACGCTGACGTGTCCACTTCTGGGCTCCTCATAGATGTTCCTACGGTCGTAACTGCACGTGAATAGAACATTTACGCATCACTCATATAGTTTCATTTATAATAGCTTTGACGCTTCGGAAAAGCCACGTTTTTCATGTTATGGTTCATTATCCACTATTTCTTTGGTATATTTTATGGGGATTGTAAGGCTTAATAAACAGTGGTGCAAGTGTTGGTAATATGCGTTCATCTAGACATATTATTACTATGAATATCAATTGATCCCTAAATGTTATATATATATATATATATATATATATATATATATATATATATATATATATATATATATATATATATATATATATTAAAATTGTTTAGTGATACAGTATAAAAATATGTTTGCTATATATATCGTCAGTAAGTTTATACATATGCATTAGAGTAGTGTCGCCTCCAGAAATCTTTTCTCTATCATTAAATTTTATGAATACAAAATACCTGGTAACAGTCATTTGGAGAAGTGTTAGGCATACGAGCAACACATCCAGGGGCGTCCGCAGGATTTTTTGTAAGAAGGGACAAAAATAATTATACATACTGTCTATGTGCGGTTACAATATATCATAATACACCCTCTCCACATAAGCATAGGCATATACTTCCATGAATTACATGACTTACATCAAATGCATCCTTGAACAAGAACTAAAGCCGTCGAATTCCAAGGGGGGGCAACTGCCCTCCTTGCCCCCCCCCCTCCGGACGCCCATGAACACATATCTACTTTGGCCTTTATCTACCTACTGCTCTTCCACACTCTCCAATCAGTTTTTTCCTCAACCTGTCTATTTACCATAATTCTTACAATTCACCACCACACACACACACACACACACACACACACACACACACACACACACACACACATATATATATATATATATATATATATATATATATATATATATATATATATATATATATATATATATATATATATATATATATATATATGTATATATATATATATATATATATATATATATATATATATATATATATATATCTCTATATATATACACACACACACACACACACACACACATATAGAGAGAGAGAGAGAGAGAGAGAGAGAGAGAGAGAGAGAGATACAGTAATTTTCTGTGTGTGTGTGTGTGTGTGTGTGTGTGTGTGTGTGTGTGTGTGTGTGTGTGTGTGTGTGTGTGTGTGTGTGTGTGTGTAGGTTCTCACTTTTACTTGATGCATACACCCACATCTCTTATTAATCTTGAAACTTCATACTGGCTAGGTTATATTCAGTAAATCCACTTGGGCTATCGTGTCATTTACTCATATCTGTTCCAAGTGGCCCAACATTAAAAAAAAAATGAAACAAAGATTCTGGGTGTGGTCATTCGGGAGGGTAATGCAGTAATCATATATTATTATCAGTGATCATTTTCAAACTACTATGCTACATAGGGTATTGGTTTTACATTTGACCTCTCTCATTTTATAAAGAATTACATTGGCCAGTAAAGGAAAGCTTGATTTATAACCACACCAAAAAATACGTGAACTTGCTTTCCTTTTCGAAGCAGTTTACGTGAACGTCCACTGTGTGAACCTTCATGACAGAGCTAATAAAATATATCACGAATATGTTGCATAAATCTATGCTATAGTATAACTTAACAAACTGATCGCTAGGAATCCGGTTAGCTACCATTAAAAACAGATGCTCCTACAGTGTAATTTTGTAATGGACATTAAAATATCATTATTTTCTCCCGTAAGAAATAGTTATTCATGTAATATGGATTCCATATTACAGTATTATAATACATCAGTGTTTGTCTTTATATGGTGTTTCAGATTTCACCTCAAAATATAATCATGATAATATAATAATGTAACATGCTACAAACTTATGAATAAACCTAAATAAATACTGAGGTGTGTGTCATCAAGTGTCGGAGGCAAAGATTACATATCAGTCTTGGACGTCCTTAGCCACGTATGCATACACCCATATTACCAATAGGACACATTTCAAACTCTACTCCCCCACCCCCACTATACGTATTGTCCCCCCCCCCCCACACACACACATACTGTATTTGGCATTCTGTGTACTGAATGAAATCCTGCTTTGAATTCTGTTGTTCCAAATGTAAATAAGCATAAAGAACTAATATTAATAGCATGTTCATTAACACTGCACACTGTCAGGCTGGCAATATTGAAACAAAGGACCAAGACTGTGACTGGTGCGTGAGAGCTGGAAAACTCCCACAATATGCTTCATAAATGTATTTTCAGAGTACCATATAGGCTGTTTGTATTTTTCATAAGAAATGGCCGTTCATCAGTATGTTAACTTTAATTACTGACATAACTGGAGGAACAGGAACCTCTGCAAGGAGGATTGGAGGTGTCAACGGCCACCTCGCCTCAAACTTGTATCCGCCACTGAACACATGATTACCTTTAGCACTAACAAAAATATCACTTAGGATATGGCTACCCCATGACTATTTCTGAAACGTAAACTATGCCAATAAGTATTGATTACGGGTTGACGTAATCCGTCATGTAAGGTGGTTATGTATTGCACTTGTATTTTGACACAGTTTTAAATTTTAGGTAAACATACTAAATGCAACGTCATTACTCATTACACAAACTGATAGTGTATGTGTGTGTGTGTGTGTGTGTGTGTGTGTGTGTGTGTGTATCCACTGATAGCCAGCTGAGGAGTTTTGGAGAGAGAGAGAGAGAGTCGAGGCGGTCGAGCAGGCTGCATGTATTCCGTTAACGAGGGAGGGGGTATCCTAATGTGTAATCGGGTCTATATAAAGATAATAAAAATAAATAGGTTTATTATTATTTAGGATACAGGATATCCTTGACACCTTAATAGCTATACTATAACGACTAAGAATATATAACTGTTGGCCGCTCACTCCCATACTCCCACCTTCCCCCTACATCGCGCCATTTCTGGATGAACTTGCCCTCTGTTTCTGAACCACAACCCAACCTGTATCGTGGTTCACACTACAAGGCAAGAGAATTATGTTATTCAATTCAGACTATAAATACTATAATGCACAGCCAGTTATTCCAATCACTTAAAATTTATTAGCCTACAGTATATCATAGCATAATAGAATGGCCATCCATTCATCCATCCATCATCCAGTCCTACATTGCCCCAAGAGGAGCTTAGGAGCCCGGGGCTAGGCAGTTGGTCTCGACATTTAAGATGAGAGTGACCAGCCTCACTCATCCCTGAGTGGCATTACATGATCAATCAATCCCAGCCACCCCTTGGATATAAACCTTCACCGGCTCAATCCGACTGGAGCGCAATAATTACCCACTAAACCACCAGATGCCAAAATTTAGTTTTATGGTTATCACCCAGCGTAGTAAATGGTTTCCTGGTGTACAGGAAACCATTTGGCTTGTCACTCAGTGTAGAGTCACCCACAGGCAAAAGGAAAAGGAAAGAGTGAAGGAAAGAAAGACAGAAGAGGGAGTGACTTTACACTCCCTCTTCTGTCTTTCTTTCCTTCATTCTTTCCTTTTCCTTTTGCCTGTGGGTGACTCTACATTGAGTGACAAGCCAAATGGTTTCCTGTACACCAGGAAACCATTTACTACGCTGGGTGGTAACCATATAACCAAATTTTGGCACCTGGTGGTTTAGTGGGTAATTATTGCGCTCCAGTCGGATTGAGTCGGTGAAGGTTTATATCCAAGTGATGGTTGGGGTTGATTGCTCATGTAATGCCACTCAGGGATGAGTGAGGCTGGTCACTATCATCTTAAATGTCGAGACCAACTGCCTAGCCCCGGGCTCCTACGCTTTTCTTGGGGCAATGTAGGATTGGATGATGGATGGGTGGATGGATGGCCATTCTATTATGGTACATAATATAATTCGGAGGATGAAGCTTTGCGATTCAAAAAAATTGTCACACACACACACACACATGGGCGCTGTTGCCAAGTTAGGCAAATCCCGCAACCAGGTGGTCCAGTCGGAAATCTTGCTGAGCGTACGTGAGAGGAAGCCGTTTTCTATGTAAGGTAGACTCAGGTATTTATGATGGGAAGGTATAGCATTGTTCAGTACATTTTTCTGATTACTAATTACTTCAACTTCTGTCACAATTTGCGGGTCTCTCTTACTGTGAATGCATTGTCTTACACTTAAAGACAGTTGCAATCTGACTTTATTATATACAGTCCTGGCACTTTCAAGAAGGTATTTACAACTTGACTTCACTATGTACAGTCCTTACACTTACAAGAAAATATTTACAACTTGATTTCACTATGTAAAGTCCTTACATTTACATGAAAATATTTACAACATGCCTTCACTATGTACAGTACAGCACTGGGTGGGACACACAGGCAAAGTGAGTCAGAGCAAGCGTGAAAGGGGGAGTGAGTGGGTGCATGGCTTTGACTGGCTGAGGCATGGTAGAGAAACAGTTACCACACTTGGCTGCCAATTTTTACCTGAGAATCTGGAAAAACGCGGTCACAGTGAATTTTTAAATTTTAAGCCATTTTAAAACGGCACTGGCACTGACCGTAGATTTTCGTTGCACCATTTTATAACGGCACTGGCATGCGGCAGGTTAAAATTAAAGATATATGCCAGACTCTACTGAAAGCCTTTGAGATGTCAAGTGCAATGGCAGGTATTTCCCAAAGTCCTGAAAGGAGGATGACCAGGAATCTGAGAAGTAGGTGAGAAGATCTCCAGTGGACAATACCTGGCAGAACCCATACTGACGATCTGAAAGAAGGTTGTGACAGGAAAGTTGTTATAAGTTTTTGGTTAAGAATAGCCTTAAAAATTTCTGAAATACAGGATGTTAAAGCAGTTGGGCAATAGTTAGGTGTTTGGGAATGGTCACCCTTCTTTGGGACAGGCTGAATGAGAACAAACTTCCAACAGGAATGAAAGGTACAAGTTGACAGACAAAGGTGAAAGAGACCAGAAAAGAAAGGTACAAGTTGACAGACATAGGCAAAAAAGTTGACCTAGGCAGGGTGTGAGCACAGAAGCACAGTTTTGGGAATAACAGGAGGGACCCCATCAGGCCCATATGCCTCGTTAGTATTGAGGCCAGTGATGACAGAAAATACATCAACTGAATAATTTTAATGTCAGCTGTGAGGAACTCAGACAGAAGAAATGATGAAGGAAAAAGGCTGGAATCATCTAAGGTGGAACTGGAGGAGAAAGTCTGAGAGAAGACTTTTGTTGTATCAGAAGAAATAGCTACGGAGTCATTAAAGTGAAAAAAGAGGAGGGAAGAATGGATAGGTCAAGTTGTCAGAAAGGTTTTTGGCAAGGTACCAGAAGGAGCAGGAAGAATTGGAGTTGGAGAGTTCAGAGCATTTAGTACGAATGAAATTATCTTTAGCAGAGTGAAGAACAGACTTAGCACGATTCTGGGCAGAAACATAAAAGAAATGAGATTCAGGGGTTGTTGGCTCCATTACATTTTGCAGGCCTTCTCCTTCTTGTGGACACATATCAAAACATGTGTTACTGAACCAAGTAATTTTTTACATTAGTTGCAGGGTATGAGAAAGGAGTGTATGCTTCCATCCCCAAGAGAATAGCCTCCGTAATGCACAAGGCATATTCTGATGTCTCTTGGCCATGAATGCAATAATGATTATCATTCCATGGAAAATCAAACAAGTACTGCCTGAAGACTTTACAATCAGCAGCTCCAAAGTGCCACAGCTGCTGCTTCTTTGGAGGGTCCACAGGCCTTACTGGAGCAAGAGGACTGGTTGAGGTGATAAGTTTGTGATTGGAGGGGCCCAACAGAGAGAAAAGCTTAACAGCATAGTAGAAGATTTAGAGGCAAGGAAGAGATCAAGTATGTTGTAACTCCCTCCAAAGTGGTCAGGGATATGGGTAGGATGCTGTACAAACTGCTCTAGGTCATTAAGGTTAGAAAAGATGTAGGCTTCTTCATCAGGTGGATGAGGGAAAGGAGAGGAGAGCCAAAGGTAGTGGTGAACATTGAAATCACATAGAATGGATATTTAGAGAATGGAGAAACTGATAGGATGTGTTTCATCTTAGAAATAAGATAGACAAAGAATTTTTCATAATCATTAGACTCAGATGATAAGTAAACACCATAGAATTAATTAGTCAGAGTATGACAGGATAGCCGAAGCAAGAGAGTAGGGAATTCAAAAGATTCAAGCTCGGGAACACAAGAGCAAGGTATGTCGTTGCATACATTTACACAACAGCCAGCTTTGGCTCTGAAATGAGCATAGAAACAATAGGAGAATACAGAAAGGGTTTGCTTTTAGTTGCTTCAGGCAGCAGAGTGTCACTGAGAAAGAGAATGTGAGGTTTAGAGGAAAAGAGGTGGTGTTCAACAGAACGTTAGAATATAGGTCACATATGTTGCAGAAAATAAAAAGAGAATTAGGCAGTGGTTCCAGGCATCTCACTTGGTTGTCATCGGGAGAGGTGCAGATGGTGGTGCTTTGATGGTCGCCCCTCTCACCTCACAATGGGACTCCGAGGCTTTTTTTTTTTTTTAACGTGTCAGACTCTGGGCAAAGGCTTCAGGGCCTATTTCTCGGGGGCAGTGACCTATCCCAAGGCCCAGTAGTCCTCCTACACCTCCACATGTCACCACTTCGGCGCTAACACCCACCATCCATATTGAATACATGCTAGGGCTGTCTCATACAGGACTGGTGTATTGGTATAAGCTGGGGTATTTTTACATGTCGGTAGGTCATCTGGTAAATCAGGAAAGTCTGCTTTTACGAAATTCAAATCCTTAAACTGTTACCTGGCCCAGCCGGGATTCGATCCTGGGTCCATTAGAACTGCAGGCCGCCTCTCTACCGATTTAGCCACCGGGCTTGGTGAATTGATGCTATTATTTTTTTTTTTAACAGGAATGAAGTGTGTAATGTGCATGTAGTTAAGTGTTGAAAGTTGGAGGAACTTGTATTAGAGGGCGTGCTATTACTGAAATGCTGAAGAAGTTCAGCAAAGTGGGATGGTCAGGATCTAACCCCGAGGGATGATGAAACGGGAGCTCCAGCTCTTCCTGTCATCAGGTTTCCATCCACCTTGGGAGTATCGCTCTGCTTGGCTGGTGCTACAGTCTGCTCCCTACATAATTGTTATGTACAGCCATTGTTTTTACTTACAAAAAAGAAATTTTCCACGGTGGTAGTCATTCACTCAGCCAAAATTTGCACAAGAGTGGGACCCCAGAAAGGGGTGACAACCCCCGGTGATCTTTGCAAACGCTGCCATGCATGGCCATAGCTTTTTACCAAGGAACACAAGGTTCTGTACAGTGACAGCACTTTACTTGGGTCAGAGATTAGCAAGGCTTTGAGCCCTGAGAGCTTCCCTGGAGATGCAGGTGTGGCCGCCGAGTTCCCAGCCATAGCTGTTATGCATGGCATTAAACATTTGCCTACGAACACTTAATTGTGCACAATGGTAGTCTTTCCCTCATGATAAGTTTTAGACAAGGTTTAACCCCCAAGGTCTACCTCGCAGGATGTGTAATCCCAGTGCTTGTGTTCAAAGCCTTTAAGCACAGCTGTGGTTTTTCCCTTAACCCCTTAAACGCGGATCGTTGCGTTTGCGACGCTCGCCAAAAAGGACATAACGGCGGAGCATCACGTTTGCGATTCGAGTTAATTTTGAATAAATGCGGGCAAGGATGTTCCAGCTGTTATTGTCTATCAGTACCATCACCCTTTAGCTACAATTAGCATACTTTACCTTTGTAATACTAACCTCCGTTGCTTCCAAGTATCACGTTTTTCCCCCCTCCCCCCCCCACCACGGCCTGGCCAGCCTGGCTGTGATACATGGCAGCACTCTGACTGCTCAGAACTGTAAATCTGCGCTCTCCTCTCACAAGCAGTTTATGCTAATAGGAAACGCTTGTTTCCCCAGTTGTAACACTAGCTTTTTTTCACACGGTTTGCCCCTGTTTAGCGTCAGTTTACCACAGGCTTTCAAAGTGACATTATGCCGAGTTCTAGCTCTTCCGAGTCAGTGCGAGTGGCCGACAGGAACGAGAATAAAGTGACGGGCGTAAGGCAGAATAAAAAGCGCGCCACGGTGATCTTTTGGGAAGTAATATGATTGAAAATATTTCAGTATACATGTTTTTAGCTGTGAAAATGGAAATGTTTTGTTGAGTGACGGGAAGACCGCCGCCGCGCTGCATGTCGGCTGTACAGTCCGTTGATTTTAGCCTTATTTTCAGTGCTTATTGTACAAATACGGATTCCAAACTACCTGTACGTTGTAGTATAAAGTTTACTGTGACAGAATGAGGCTGTGGTAGAGGGGAAACCGGGTTGCTGGAGGTGTGAAAGTGAAGATTTGTTTACCCAACTTTGCAAGTCTCCACAAGTCCTTGGGTAGTCCACGAAGGCTCAACACCTGTCTCCGGAGAAAGCTGAATGTAAGTACTATCTGCCATGCCAAAGCATAATGTTCTAGGGTTAATCTCTGATTTTTGGCTAATATTTTCCTACAGGTACTCGGACTGCGATACAACCCCGCCACCTGGGGGGGGGTCGACTGTTCATGGCCGCGCATTAGGGGTTAACAACATGAAAGTCTGCAAAGTAGAAAACGGTTACCTGTGCCAGGTTTTAGGTAGGTTACGATCCCCAAGGGGTGCCCACTATGAGGGTGGGGGCATCTTCATTTGTTGCAGACAGTGCCATTATGCATGGCTATAGTTTTATTTTTACTTAACAAAAAGCTTTCCACAACAGAAAACTGTCTCTTAGGCCAAATTTTAGGCAGATGAGATACCGAACAGCTAACCCAGTGGACAGCCGCTGGGGTTGATGATCACAGTCTTTTTTTTCT
Source organism: Coenobita brevimanus (assembly GCF_032717465.1). Classification (NCBI taxonomy): domain Eukaryota; kingdom Metazoa; phylum Arthropoda; class Malacostraca; order Decapoda; family Coenobitidae; genus Coenobita; species Coenobita brevimanus. Next base: position 12,881,850 of record NC_136991.1, read on the forward strand.
ACAGCCATAGTTTTTTTTTTTTTTTTACCTACGAAATATAAATTCTGCACCCTGGCATATCTCGAATTGTATGATAGTTTATGCAGGGTGCAACTCCTATTAACTGATCTGCCCCAAAGTTTAAGCAAAAGCCAAAATAAGTGATATTTTTTTTCATAGGAACAAGAAATTCTGCACAGTATTAGGCTTTTGTTAGACCATATTATAAATGGGTGGAATAGGGAAGTGAGCATGGAGGTATAAAAGTCACAGTATCTTGTGCCCCCCCCCCACCAAGATAAGAAAGCGAATCTTCGATCCTGTTAGGTCAAGGTAAACTTCCTGATATTTGGAAGAAAGCAAACATTGTTTCCTTATTCAAGAAAGGGAGTAGACAAAATCCACTCAACTACCGACAAGTATCACTATCCAGTGTTGTAAGTAATATACTGGAAATACAGTTAATTTTTATTCATTCTCCGACTAAATATATCTGCGCTGTTTACTTATCCCCTAATTCTACTATCAAAAATTCATCGACTCTCTTCTATGATGGAACACATTCTATCCATATCTCCTATCTCTGAAATCTCCAATCTAGGAGATTTCAATGTTCACACTCACCTTTGGCTCACCTCTCCTTTCACTGATCCACTTGGTGAACAAGCCAAAATCTTTTCTATCCTTAATGACCTAGAGCAGCTTGTACAGCACCCTACCCATATCCCTGACTCCCTTGGAGAGAGCTCCAACATACTTGACCTCTCCATTAAAACTAATCCTTCTGCTTACACTGTTAATCTTTCCTCTCAGTTGGGCTCCTCCAGTCACAGCCTTATTACCTTAACCTGTCCTATCGCTCCGGTACAGCCTGTGGACCACCCAAAGAAACATCGTTTGTGGCACTTTGGAACTGCAGATTGGGAGGCCCTCAGGCAGTACTTCTTTGATTTTCCATGGAATGATTACTGCTTCCATGGGCGGGAGCCATCTAAGTGTGCCTTGCGCATTATGGAGGTTATTCTCTTGGGCATGGAAGCATACATTCCTTTCCCATACTCTTTGACTAATGCAAGAAAGCCTTGGTTCAATCACGCTTGTTCTAATGTTGTCCGCAACAAGAAGAGGGCTTATAAAAGGTACCGGAGCCAACTCATCCCTGAATCACATCTCGTTTATGTTTCTGCTGGAATCATGCTAAGTCTGTTCTTCGCTCTGCTAAAAATAATTTCATCCGTACTAAGTGCTCTCAACTCTCCAACTCCAATTCTTCCCATTCCCTCTGGCATCTTGCCAGAAACCTTTCTAACAACGTTACCTCATCATTTGGGGGAGGCGGTGGCTCAATCGGTAAAGAGGTGGCCTGCAGTCCTGACGGACCCAGGTTCGAATCCCGGCTGGGGCAGGGAACAGTTTAAGGATTTGAATTTCATTAAATCAGGCTTTACTGATCTACCAAAAGAACCGCCGACATGTAAAAATACCCCCGCTAATACCAATACACCAGTCCTGCATGAGACAGCCCTAGCATGTATTCAATATGGACGGTGGGTGTTAACACCGAAGTGGTGACATGTAGAGGTGTATGGTATGTAGGAAGACTGCTGGGCCTTGATAGCAGCCTGTGAAGCCTATGCCCTGAGTCGGACACATAAAAATGAAATAAATAAATAAAAAAAAATCCTTCCCTCCTCTATCCTGATGGCTCTGTAGCTATTTCTTCTACTGATAAAGCAGATTTCTTTGCTCAGACTTTCTTCTCCAATTCCACCTTAGATGATTCCGGTGCTGTTCCTCCATCACTTCCCCCCTCAGATGTCCTCATGGCTGACATTAAAATTTCTTCAGCTGATGTATTTTCTCCCATCACTGGCCTCAATACTAACAAGGCATATGGACCTGATACTGGCCTCAATACTAACAAGGCATATGGACCTGATAGAGTCCCTCCTGTTGTCCTCAAGAACTGTGATTCAGTGCTTACACCCTGCCTAGGTAAACTCTTTCACCTTTGTCTGTAAACTTGTACCTTTCCTTCTTGCAGGAAGTTTGCTCTCATTCAGCCAGTCCCAAAGGAGGCTGACCGTTCCCAACTCTCTAACTATCGTCCAATTACTGTAACATCCTGTCTCAAAAGTTTTCGAGTCAATTTTTAACAGAAAAAATTTAAAGCATCTTTCCTATCACAACATTCTTTCTGATCGTCAGTATGGGTTCTGTCAGGGATGCACCACTGGCAATCTTCTCACCTACGTTTCAGACTCCTGGTCATCCTCCTTTCGGGACTTTGGGGAAAGCTTTGTCATTGCACTTGACATCTCAAAGGCTTTCGATCGAGTCTTGCATAAATCTTTAATTTCCAAACTGAACTCTTACAGTTTCCATCCTTCTATCTGTGCCTTCATCTATAGCAGCTTCCTTTCTGGTCTTTCTGTAGCTGCTGTTGTTGACGGCCATCGTTCTATCAACAGTGGTGTTCCCCAGGGTTCTGTCCTATCACCAACTCTCTTCCTTTTATTCATGAATGACCTTCTAATCTGTACATCTAACCCTATCCACTTCATTGCTGATAATTCCACCCTTCAACTTTCCATCCCGTTTCTGCAACGTCCATCTCAGCAGTTACTTCAACAAACAAGGCTATGGCACACCTAATGTCTGACTTAATGAGGCTATGGCACGCCTAATGTCTGACTTGGCACGTATCTCTGATGGGGGTAAAAAGAATCTTGTTGTTTTTAATGCATCAAAAACTCAGTTTTTACACCTATCAACCCGACACAATCTTCAACAGGAGTACCCTCTGCTGTTTAATAATACTCACCTCAGTCCTGCATCATCCTTGAACATACTTGGGGTTTCATTCACCTGGGAATTATCTTGGAAAAATCATATTGCATCTCTTGTAAAATCTGCTTCCAAGAGATTAGGTGTGGTAAGCCGACTCTGTACCGTCTTTACCCCTGCACAGCTGTTGACCTTATTCACGGGTTTTATTCACCCCTGTTTAGAGTACAACTCTCATCTGTGGGGAGTTTTCCCACATACAGCTCTTCTCAATAGGGTGGAGTCAAAGGCTTTTCGTCTCATCAGCTCTCCTCCTCTTGCTGGCTCCCTTCAACCTCTTTCTATTCGCCACACCGTTGCGTCTTTATCTCTTTTCTATCGCTACTTCAGTGGTCACTGGTCATCTGAACTATCTGCTTGCATCCCTCCACCTCTACAACGGGTGCTAGCAAGAAACTCTCATCCCTTTTCTCTCCAGCTCTTTAATGCAAGAGTTAACCATTACTCCCAGTCCTTCATTTATGCAACAGGTCAACTCTGGAACTGTCTCCCTCTGTCTGTATTTCCTGCTGCCTATGATCTCCAGTCTTTCAAACGCAGTGTGTCCAGGCATCACGCAACGAACGGATCTTGACTTTAGCTCTCTTTTGTATTGTTTTTGTTTTTTCTCGGAAGGAACGGTTTGTGGGCCCCTGGCCGTTGGTTCCTTCTTTCATACATTGAAAAAAATGATAACAGAAAGGCAATATGGTTTCAGAAAGGGAAAATCAGGTGTTACTAATCTATTAAGCTACTATGACAGAGTTGCAGAAACATTACAGAAAAGAGAAGGATGGATGGACAGTATCTAACTAGATTTCAAGAAAGCATTTGACAGAGTACCGCACCATAAAACATTTATGGAAACTGTTCCATCAAGGAGGAACCCGAAGCAAACTGTACTGTTGGATGCAAAATTTTCTCAGAAAAAGGGAAATGAGAACAGTACGAAGTACAAAGGGGAAATTACTCATCATGGAAGGAAGTGACTGGTGGAATTCCACAGGGCTCAGTGCTGGCACCAATTGTGTATATAAATGACATAGATAGTAACATTGGAAATGAAGGCATTTAAATATGTTTGCTGATGATGCAAAAATACAATGAAGAATTACTAACACAGACTCTTGTAAAGAGCTACAAGAAGAATTAAATGAACTTCATGAATGGAGTAATACAAGGCAAATGGAATTCAATGTGGACAAGTGTCATGTAATCAAGTTTGGTAAAAGTGTGAAGAGACTAGATTGGTATTATAATTAGGAAGTAAAACCCTACACTTATCAGAAAGAGAGAAGGACTTAGGTGTGATTATCAATAACAGACTATCTCCTGCTGACCACATAAGTGAGAAGGTACGGATCATGTATACACTGCCTGCACATATGAGAATAGCATTCACATACATAAAAAAAAAGACATGCTGATAAAGACAATAATATCTTTCATCAGATCATCCATGGCGTATGCATCAGTAGTTTGGAATCCTCATTTCAAGACACACATAGTGTACACTTGACTGAAAAAGTTCAGAGGGCCGCTACAAGATGGGCACCAAACTTAAGGGATCTAAGCTAAGAAGAAAGACTAGAAAAACTAAATCTGCCAACACTACAGCAGAGAAGGAAAAGAGGAGACATGATTATGCTATATGAATGCATATCAGGGAAGGAGAAAATAGACATAATTGAATATATAACCTATGGGGAAGCATCAGCAAGAGGACACTGTAAAAAAGTGCATATAAAGAGAGGTGATTAAGACGTAGGGAAATTTAGTTTCCCAAATTGGGCAATTGATCAGTGGAATGCACTACCAAATGAAATAGTATGTGCCAAAACAATTCATAAATTTAAGGAGGTGTATGATGAAGGTGGTTTAAGACACGGGACAGTACGAGCTTGACTCGTTCCTGTAAAGATATAATTAGGTAAGAACAATTAGGTAAACACACACACACACACACACACACACACACACACACACACACACACACACACACAATAATATACAAATATAATAAAAACACCACACTTCCACCAAACATTTCCACAGTATTGAAGGAAACGTGTTATGTATTAACTAATATATATATATATATATATATATATATATATATATATATATATATATATATATATATATATATATATATATATATATATATATATATATATATGTATGCAGAGCCTATGTGGTACAGTGGTAGAGTATGCGTGTTTGTACATGGGAGAACGAAGGTTCGCGCCCCGCCAGGCTATTAAACTTTGGAGCGTTATTCCGATCACGTACTTCTTTGGTGGACATAAGGGGTGCTGTGGCTGAACCAGTGTCGTTTACCATAAAGTATGCCTGCACCCAGTCGGCTTGCGTGGCCCACATATACTTGGATCACAGACTACACACACATCCAAAGCCACTCCAACACTACAGTCACACTTACATGCACTTCTCACCCTACATACCGTCTCTACAAGCCAGCCTATGCCACTTAGTAGAGATGCACAGGCTGTTTCGTCCCCACTTCTGTCGGGATAGGCTGGTCCTGGAGTGGACACTGCTGCTGTTGCAGATATATATATATATATATATATATATATATATATATATATATATATATATATATATATATATATATATATATATATTGCCAGACGCCTCAATCCCGTTCGGGGTGGCCACAAACAAATCGCCTCCACGTCGCCCTGTCCCCCACCGTTTCACTGCCCTGCTCCCAACTCACACACCCCTCTCTCATATACCTCTCCACCCCATCCCTCCATCTCATCCTCGGCATCCCTCTTCCCCCCTCCACCTCACTCACATACACTCTCTTCGCCAGTCTTTCACCCTCCATCCTCTCCACATGGCCAAACCACCTCAGTGTATTCCTCCTAACGCTTCCTATCACATCCACATCCACACCACAACGCTCCTTTATATCCTCATTCGTCAGCCTGTCTCTCCATGTGATTCCACAGGCTCCTCTTAAATCACTCATTTCCACTGCTCTCACTCTTGCCTTGTGTCCTTCCAACAACGTCCAAGCTTCACTTCCATACGTTAGAGTTGGTATCACATACTGTCATGTAGTAGCTTTTTCACTTCCATGCTCACTCCCCTGTTTCTTATCACTGCTTTCAAGGAACCAGCAACCTTTCTTCCCTGCTGTACCCCTTTCAAGCACTTCACCCTCCAAACCTCCATCCTTACTCATCACACTACCCAAGTACTTAAACGTACTCACATTTTCCATTTCCTCACCATCTAACCTCGCTGTAGATTCACTGACTTCACCTCTCTCAAAGACCATCACTTTACTCTTCCCTACATTCACCTTTAGATTCCGTTTCTTACACACTCTCCCAAACTCATCCACCAAGCCTTGCAGCTCCCCTCTGTCTTTACTCAGCAACACAGTATCATCTGCAAACAACAGTACAGGGAGTTTCCAAACACTACCCTCTCTCACCAGGGCCATTCCAACATCTAGTACCCTATCTTGTACGTGTTCTTTTTCTAACTCTGTTAATTAGTATATATATATATATATACTCGTATAACATAACACGGTTTTTTTTTCTGCTAAACGATAACAAATACGCCCCATTATTATAATGACTCCCTTGAGATGCGGTGAAAGTGCTCGGCAGCTGGCAATTACAGGAGGGAAACCTCTTTAACTCTTGATCACTTTTTCTAAGTATATTCATCCAATCTCGAAATGATTTTTCTCAGCTTGTGAATTACTGAAAGGGCTGTTCTTGATGAGAGTTTTTTTTTATGGTGTTCTCATATTTGAATACTACTTGTACATTGAGTTTCCTCAGTACGTGAACAACATCAAGAAAATTTTCATGGAAGGGGAGGACAAGGGTTCTTTGAATGTTCTGGCGATCTGGCTTATTAGTTTTCCCTTCAAGAAATCGTTTCTTGACTGTATTGTGGCACTGAGTTAGTATGCTTTGTGGATATTTTAGCTTCAGGCTTTGTTTACAAAATTTCGTGCAAAAGCTGTAACAAATTTTACATAGGACAATCTGGAAAAGATTTGGAAACTAGAATCTCACAACATAAATACAATGTAAGGACAGCCCAACAGAGTAGTGGTTTATTTCAGCACAAAGCATCCAGTGATCACCATATTGACTGGACGGGCTCCAAGATTCTAGCAAGATCAAAAAGCTTAGATGAAAGAAATGTAATAGAATCTTGTCTAATTTCTGGCACATATGAAAAGAATGTAAACATGAGCTATGGTCATTTTAAGTGTGATAAATTGTTAATTGAATTAATTTTAGCGCAATATCCCCCAGACTAACACGTGATTGTTCCCTGTCATCTCCTGGTGGTGTAGTCACACCTGTGTGGGACACACCAAGCATTAATCCTCTAGGTCTTAAGTTAAGCAGCAGTATTTATCCACCCTTTGCGGGATTAGGGCGTCGGGCTATAGATAGAATAGATAGATTTATCCCCTCCTCCCTCCCTCCTCTCCCTTCCCCCTTCCCCTCCTCCCCTCCCCCTTCCCCCTCCCTCCCCCTCCCCTTTCCTCCCCTCCTACTCCCTCCTCCCTTGTCACGTGCATTTTTAGATTCAGGTTCCACTCCCTTCTACAGGTGACCATAAGTTAAGCCGCAGGTAAAAATTCAGGCATTGTTCTGTGTGGCACTACCTGCTGCATAAAAGACCACTACCTTTTACGTTTCTGTCTCACTCTATCTGAAGATGTAATATACGAAAGTACTCACTGTCATTCCTTTCATTTCTCCTGTGATTAGTTTGCATATATATCTTCACGGTGAAGTGAAGTCTCTGGAAATATATATATATATATATATATATATATATATATATATATATATATATATATATTTAAATATATGTTTGTTTGTGTCTATATATATATATATGTGTGTGTGTGTGTGTTTGTGTATATATATATATATATATATATATATATATATATATATATATATATATATATATTCATTCGGACCTCCTTTAGCACCCTAGGGCAGGGTGAGGGGTAGCACGTAAGCCAATAAAACATTCACCACATTCTGTAGTTTCAAAGATAGGTATCAGGTAGAGTCAATCCAAATGCTGTCATTTTAAAAAGGTTTGCTGAATACCTGATCATGCACTTCTTCTCACAACATTCATCCACCCAGCTAGATACCTTGTCAGTCTCCTAGCCTCACCAACCTCTATACTTCTGTTCCTCACACACTCATCCACCATATCCTTCCACCTTCCCCTTGGCCTACCTCGCCTCCTTCCTCCTTCAAATTCGCTCAGATATACTGTACCTTGGTCACCATTATATTGTTATCCATTCTTTCTACATGACCATACCATCTCAGAACTATCTTCAGTTCTGGTGTCCAGAGACTTCCTCACTCCACATCTTTCACGAACCACGATATTTCGTAATCCTATCCACTCTCTGTACACCACATATTATTCCTCACCAGTCCCATCTCCACTGCCCTTACTCTTGACTTTTCATTTTCATGCCACACGATAGTCTCACATCCCTATTTTAAAGTTGGCACTAACACTCCATGTAAGCCTCGTGCAGCTGCAACACTCAAGCCTTTGTTTCTTATGAGGGCCTTCATTGCACCAACTATTTTACTTCCTTGTGTCACCCTACTTTCCACTTCTTTTGCACATTTTCCTCTCTTTTCTATCACTGTACCCAGGTATTTGAACTCTCCCACCAATTCCAGTCTCTCTCCATTCACTGTAACATCACACTGGGATTCATCTTCTCTTTTATTAACCCGCCCCATCCCATCGACGTATGGATATGTTGCAATGATTTGCATTTGCCAGTCCCGGCGATGTACCAGTACGTCGTGCAATTGCAAAGTGCATAATTTCGACAATTTTCAAATTTCGAGCTTGATTTGCGGTACGTATCCTCGCATGACCTTCCCCTACCTGCCACCAGGCGGGGACACTTGGCGACCCCGCACGACCCGCGCTAACCCGCCACTCGTCCACTCACCTGGTAGCAATGGTCCTGCTCAGACATGGTTAAGAGAGGTCTCTCAGAGGGCGAAATTCAAGCCGCCCTGGATGCCTTTACAGGCGACAGTGATTCCCCACTGGACGACGAGGTTGTGGATAAAGATTATGTGCAGCCAGAGGAGGAGGAAACCACCAGCAGTGATGAAGAAGTCCCGTCCCCTAGGAAGCGGCAGTGCGTGACTTACCGTGCTGGTAGAGAGGGGCAGCCGGTCAAGAAACCACATGCAACATCCTATGCCCAGCCCCAACATGATGTGGAACCAGATTTCGATGACGAGGATGAGGACGAGGACAAGGACGGAGTCGTGGGACGTGCTGCCACGTGGTATGGACGTGAGGTAATAACTCATCGTGGCCCAGAGCGCACACCACGTCGGACGAGCAGGTATGGGCCTAGTATTTTGTTTGGAGAGTTAGGAAGTGCCGTGGAGGGAGTGGGGAGTGAAAGGGAAAGTGCAGGGAGGAGTATGGAAAGTGAGAGTGACATGAGTGAGTCATTGCTCTCCCTAGGTAGTGTGAGGCGGCGAAGTGTATCACGTGGGCGAGTGTGGGTGCGTTCTGTATCACATGGGGTTGTGATGGAGGGGGAAGGTGGGGAGGAACCACTCCCAAGCACGTCTTATGTTCCCCAATATACCCTAACATGTGGTCGAGCTAGGGTGCATGAAAAATCACGCGGTGTTGTCATGGAGGGGGAAGGTGGGGAGGAACCACTCCCCAGCACATCTTATGCTCCCCAATATTCCCCTACTTCATCCCCACAGCCCCCTAATGTTCCTCAAGGCCGTAAGGGTAAGGGAAAGGGAAAGGGTAAAGGCAGAGGGAAGAGGAGTGACAGTGGGGAAGCCCTCCGCACTCCTTCTCCCCAGCCTCCCCCACCAGGATCTCCTCCCCACCCAGACGAAGGCGGTGATGGGGATGATGGGGACGAGGGATTTGTGGGATGGAATTGGGAGGATGGGAGTGATTTTTCTCCCCTCATTCACCCCTTCACTGAGCAGGGGCGCTCTGGCTGCATTGCTCCCAGAATTCACCGTAATTCCACCAGGTTGGATTTTTTCCACCTGTTTTTTAGTGAGGCATTCGTGGAGCAGATTGTTTACCAAAACAACCTTTTTGCAAGCACCCAGCACCTTGCGAGTGAAAGATTGGGAACAAGGAGTAGGCATTCTATCATATTTGATTACCCTGTCTCCCTTTCAGAAATGTTCCTATTTTTTGCCCTGGTCCTTTTGATGGGTATTATACGAAAGAACAGAATTCCGGCTTACTGGACAAGGGACCCTGTTATGTTTACCCCAATATTTGGGCAAGTGATGAGCCGTAATCGATTTCAACAAATTCTAAGTCGCCTCCATTTCTATGATGCTCATGATCCTGCAAATGCGAACGACACATAAGATGAGGCGAATTAGGTTGGTCTTTGATCACCTGAGGCAAACCTTTCATTCGTCAATTTATCCCTATAGAGACCTCGTCATAGATGAGAGTCTCGTGTTGTGGAGAGGTAATATTTCATTTAGGCAGTATATACCCAGCAAAAGGCACCGTTTTGGGTTAAAGATTTTTGTTATGTGCGACTGTAGGACTGGATACGTGCAAGACGTAGTCTTGTACACCGGTGCACAGACAGACATAATAGAAGATCGGAGTATTGGACTGTCGGGAGCAGTGGTAAAGACAATGATAGAAGACTACCTTCATCGTGATCACGTCCTCTACCTGGACAACTGGTACACTAGCCCTGTTCTTGCTCGTTATCTTCACATGCATGAAACGGGAGTCTGTGGAACCGTGAAGGTGAACCGGCATCACATGGCCGAGGTAGGGCAGAAACTTGCCAGGAATGAGGTTGTCTTCTTCAAAGCCAACAACATCCTTGCAACTGTGTGGAACCATAATAGAGAAGTAAGTCTCTTGTCAACGGTTCACCGTCCCTTGATGAACCGTACTGATTCTGTTGATTACCGGAGCGAGAACAGGCGTCACATTTGGAAACCTGAGTGTGTCATGGACTATAACATAAACATGCGCCTGGTGGACCAGTCAGACTCCATGATATCGATGGTAGAGTGTGCCAGGATCACGATGAAGTGGTATAAGAAACTGTTCTTTCACTTGCTAGACATCACTGCTCTGAATTGCCACCACCTTCACGCCATGACCACAGGAGTTCAGGAAACCTTTGAAGGGTTTGTGACGGAGCTCACAAGAGAGATGTTTGCACGTTATGTTGTTGAAAGGCCCCAACATCGCACCCGCACTGCCCCTATTGCCCAAACTCCCCTGAGAATATCCGGCCGCCATTTCTCCACTCCTATCCCTCCCCAGCCAAACAGACCTAGGCCCCAACGCAGGTGTCACGAGTGTAGCAATTCCCGGGTGAGACTCACCACACAGAGAAAGGACACCCGCTACGAGTGCGTCGAGTGTGACGTGGGTCTCTGTATTCACCCATGTTTCAGCGAATATCACACTTTGATGCAATTCTGATATGGTGTGAATGCAATAGGACGCTGAAACTATGAAGTAAATGCGATAAACAGACGCTCAGTGAAATTATCAGTCATGTTGATCTGCAAATATTAATATAAAGTGCATACAGGTATAACATAAGTGCAAAAATTGTATGTAAGTGTATAAATATGCTGTAGGTGGAAACATACATAGCGAGTGTTTTATGATGCGATAATCTGTCGCTCAGTGCAATAAATAAGGCCCGTAAATATGTAATTATTATTATTGGAAATGCTAACGGGTATAATATAAGTTCAAATTATTGTAAGTGCTGAAATATATTCTAAGTCAAAATATTCATAGCGTGTGTATAGAGATGCGATATCCTGACGCTCAGTTGAATGAATAAGGCCCGTAATAATGAAAATAGAAGTCAACAAGTGGGAAAGTGTGTAATATATGTGAAGAATTAGTATATAAATGTTTGAGTATTATGTTGGTCGAAACATTCATTGCGAGGGTATTTTCATGCGATATTCTGATGCTCACTTGAATAAATAATGCCAGTAAGTATGTACAGTGCAGTATAGGGGTGTAAACGTGTGTAATGTAAGTGGGAAAGCATAATTGGAATGAATAAATAAAGTAGAAGATGAAACACGAGTGTTTGAGATTGTGCTTGCTACGTGAATATGCGCTAGCATATCGCTAAATGCCCTCGTAATGAATGTAAATAATTGAAAACATTTACAGTGGTGGAGGAAAGGTTCTATGTAAAGGGAAAAATAATAGGGAAGTGATAAAACAATCGGGTATGTTGAAATACGAGTCATAGCGAGTGTGCTTAGTAAGCCGATGTGAGCTAAACTTATGCTGCATGTCATCATAATGAATGAGAACATCTGAAAACATTTACAAACAGTAGAAATTGATAAAATGTCATTGAAACAGAAGTATATAAGTAGAAAAATGATATGTTGACTGATACAAGAAACTTAGCATATAGCATGTTACGACTCGGACCTAACTAGCTATGCTCGCTCGATGGTACAATGTTTATTTTTCATATATATGTGTCTGAAATCCATTATATTGCTACTGTTATTGTTTATTAGTTCAAATTCAATAAATATAGAGGTGTTGTGTGTTGTTTCTCCCAGTATTCCCTACCATAGAGAACATGAGCGACTGACACGTCATTGATAGAATACGATCCCTGGCGCGGGGGACCTCATCTGTTCCGACCACTTATAGACCACGGTAAGCCCTTTCTTGGTGATTTTCCTTCGTTTCTCAACCAAAGCGGAAGTTTTAGCCAAAAAAAATTTTCCAAAAAGGCTCAGGACTGGGGGATGTCGGAGGTGTGAAAAACCTCGGGACGTGACGGGTTAACCATCACTTTACTCTTTTCTACATTAATTCTCAAGGCATAAGACTCACAGACCTTAGGAAAACTCTGTACTAGTCTATGAAGTTCTTGTCCGGTATTTGCAAATTTTTTTTTTTTATGCGAGGAAGAAGGAACCAAAGGCCATGAGCCCGCAGTAACAGTTCCCTCCAAGAGAAAAAAAAAAGTACAATAGAGAGCCAAATTCAAGATCCGATCATTTTGAGATGCCTGGACACACTGCGTTTGAAAAACTGGAGATCATAGGCAGCAGGAAATACAGACAGAGGGAAACAGTTCCAGAGCTGACCTGTTGCATAAATGAAAGACTGGGAGTAACGGTTAACTCTTGCATTAGAGAGTTGGACAGAAAAGGGATGAGAGTTTGCTGCCAGACAGGTTCTAAGCGCCCGTCGTAGAGGTGGAGGAATGCAAGCAGACAGTTCAGAGGAGCAGTGACCATTAATGTAGCGATAGAAAAGAGATAATGATGCAACAGTGCGGCGAAGAGACAGAGGTCGAAGGGAGTCAGTAAGAGGAGGAGAGTTAATGAGACGAAAAGCCTTTGACTCTACCCTATTGAGAAAAGCTGTATGTGGGGAGCCTCCCCACACATGAGAGTTGTACTCCACACAGGGGCGGATAAAACCCCTGTATAGAGTCAACAATTGTGCAGGGGTAAAGAAAGAGCGGAGTCGGCTTAGCACACCCAATCTCTTGGAAGCAGATTTTACAAGAGATGTAATAGTATCTTTCCAAGATAAGCCCCGAGTAAATGAAACCCCAAGCATGTTCAAGGATGATGCAGGATTAAGCTGAATATTATTAAACATTAGTGGGTATACCTGTAGAAGATTTTGTCAGGTTGACAGGTGTAAGAACTGAGTCTTAGATGCATTAAAAACAACCATATTATTTTTACCCCAGTCAGAGATACGAGCCAAGTCAGACATTAGGTGTGCCATAGCCGCATCTCTTGTTTGTTGAAGTAACTGTTGAGATGGGCATTGCAGGAACCGAATGGAAACGTGAAGGGTGGAGTCATCAGCGTATGAGTGGATAGGGTTAGATGTACAGCTTAGAAGATCATTGATGAATAAAAGGAAGAGAGTTGGTGATAGGACAGAGCCCTGAGGAACACCACTGTTGATAGATGTAGGAGAAGAACGAAGGCCGTCTACAACAGTGGCTATAGAACGACCAGAAAGGAAGCTAGCGATGAAGGCACAGATAGAAGGATAGAAACCATAGGAGGGCAGTTTGGAAATTAAAGATTTATGCCAGACTCGATCGAAAGCCTTTGAGATGTCAAGTGCAATGGCAAAGCTTTCGCCAAAGTCCCGAAAGGAGGATGACCAGGAGTCTGAAAGGTAGGTGAGAAGATCGCCAGTTGAGCGTCCCTGACGGAACCCGTACTGACGATCGGAAAGAAGGTTGTGATAGGAAAGATGCCTTAAAATTTTTCTATTGAGAATTGACTCAAAAACTTTTGAAATACAGGACGTTAAAGCAATTGGACGATAGTTGGAGGGTTGGGAGTGGTCACCCTTCTTTGGGACTGGCTGAATGAGAGCAAACTTCCAGCAAGAAGGAAAGGTACAAGTTGACAGACAAAGGCGAAAGAGTTTGCCTAGGCAGGTGTAAGCACAGAAGCACAGTTCTTGAGAACAACAGGAGAGACCCCATCAGGCCCATATGCCTTGTTAGTACTGAAGCCAGTGATGGCAGAAAATACATCAACTGAAGAAATATTAATGTCAGCCATGAGGAAGTCAGAGGGGGGAAGTGATGGAGGAACAGCACCGGAATCGTCTAAGGTGGAATTGGAGGAGAAAGTCTGTGCGAAGAGATCTGCTTTATCAGTAGAAGAAATAGCTGCAGAACCATCAGAGTAGAAAAGAGGAGGGAACAATGATGAGGTAAAGTTGTTAGAAAGATTTTTGGCAAGGTGCCAGAAGGAGCAGGATGAATTCGAGTTGGAGAGTTGAGAGCATTTAGTATGGATGAAATTATTTTTAGTAAAGCGAAGAACAGACTTAGCACGATTCCGGGCAGAAACGTAAAGATGATGTGATTCAGGGGTGGGTTGGTTCCGGTACCTTTTGTAGGCCCTCTCCTTGTTGCGGACAGCATTAGAACAAACGTGATTAAACCAAGGCTTTCTTGCGTTAGTCAAAGGATATGAGAAAGGAATGTATGCTTCCATGCCCGAGAGAATAACCTCCGTAATGCACAAGGCACACTCAGATGGCTCCCGGCCATGGAAGCAATAATCATTCCAGGGAAAATCAAAGAAGTACTGCCTGAGGGCCTCCCAGTCTGCAGCTCCAAAATGCCACAGACGACGTTTCCCTGGAGGGTTCACAGGCCGTACCGGAGTGATAGGACAGATTAAGGTAATAAGGTTGTGATCGGAGGAGCCCAACGGAGAGAAAAGATTAACAGAGTAAGCAGAAGGATTAGTTGTGAGGAAGAGGTCAAGTATGTTGGAGCTCTCTCCAAGGCGGTCAGGGATACAGGTAGGGTGCTGTACAAGTTGTACTGCATCATCAGCATACAACAAGTTTAAGATATTCCATCCATCACTATTCAGTACCAACGCCATCTCTCTCTCCATTACTCGTGTTTTTTCTTCTCTCTTCATTCCATCCATATATATATATTGAACAACCATGGGGACATCACACAACCTTGATGCGCGGCCACACCGATCGTGAGCCATTCATTTAGATGCCCATTTACCCGTACACATGCATCACTACCATAATAAAAACTCTTGACAGCACCTAGCAGCTTATCATGTACACCGTACATGCGATAAACTCTCCACATTCCCTCTCAGTCTACTTTGTCGTATGCTGTTTCCCGATCCATTTCTCACACACCTTCTCCACTATCTGTCTCACTACAAATATTTGATCCACACATCTTCTGCCGCTCCTAAAGCCACCCTGTTCATCATTCACTTGGAGTTCTGACATTTTTCTTACTTTCTCTATAATAATCCTTCCATATACCTTCCCCATCACACTCAATATACTTTTGCAACGGTAATTCTTGCACTCACTTCGTTCACCTGTATTTTTGTACAGGGGTACAATCACAACCTTTTTCCACTCTGCTGGCACAGTTTCACAAACCCATGCATTGTTATGCATCTCCAACAAGTACTTCATTCCAGTTTCTCCACTAGCCCTAATCATCTCTGTATACGATTCAACAACCCAAACTGCTTTCCTATTTTTCAGTCGCTTCAAAGGGTTCTTCACTTGTGCGAGCATTACATTTCCTGGCACTGCATTCCTTCTCTTCACACCTCCAAAATCAATTATATCTATATCTATATATATATATATATATATATATATATATATATATATATATATATATATATATATATATATATCCCATTGGATCCCAGGGGTGCTGGGCGAGGCATGGCACTGGGTGGGTACTAAGCGCACCGCCCTCCGCCTATCGGCTCATATTTTCAAACCTCATAGGTCCCTACCCGGGAATTCCCTACTTTACACAGACTTGAAAAATCCCAGTTCTGTCCAATATTCCGGACACCAGGTTCCAGTGGGTTAAAGAGACTGATAGGTTTGCCGGTCATTAACCAATTGGATTCCAGGGGTGCTGGGCAAGGCATGGCACTGGGTGGGTACTAGCGTACAGCTCTCTGCCTATCGGCTCATAGTCGCGAAACTCATAGGTCCCTACCCGGGGGTTCCCTACTTTACACAAACTTGAAAAATCCCAGTTCTGTCCAATATTCCGGACACCGGGTTCCAATGGGATATATATATATATATATATATATATATATATATATATATATATATATATATATATATATATATGTAATGTATAATTTACGGTATAATGTTCACAGCAGAAGGTAAATATCATCAACCATTTAAGTTATCAGCTGTAATAACGGAAAAGTAAAATGGTATTTATAATACGATTTTTGCCATCATCATTACCCAGTGTGTGTGTGTGTGTGTGTGTGTGTGTGTGTGTGTGTGTGTGTGTGTGGGGGGGGGGGGGGGTGAGTGTGTGTTTTGGAGGATTGTTAAATAATTCATAGGAAGTGAATTAATATAAAGAAGCCAACAAAGTACATCAAACCTCTGAAATAAAAAAAAAGATACTGACAGCAATGCTAAAATATATCTATCTATCTATCTGTTTATCTATCAATATATATATATATATATATATATATATATATATATATATATATATATATCTATATATATATATATATATATATATATATATATATATATATACCCCCCTGGGGGTAGGGTTTTTTTTCAAGAATACTCCCCCAGTATCCCTGCTTGTCGTAAAAGGTGACTAAAAGGGTTGGCGGAGGGTTAGTGCCCCTCCCCGGAAAAAAACTAACTAAAAAAACAAACAAGAAGCCTCGAACAAGGACTGACCAAACGATGACGACCCAGGACCGGACAAAGGACTTGGTAATGGCTACATGGAATGTAAGAGGAGCGAATGATGAGGTGAAAGAGAGAGAGATTGTCCAGGTGCTTGAGTGTGCTAAAGTGGATGTATGTGGAATGACTGAAACAAGATGGTGAGGAGAAAGTGTGAGAGAATGGGAGTATGGATGGGGTATATGTGCAGGAGTAGGTGAGAATGAGAGGGCAAAGGAAGAAGTATGTATAGTTGTGAGTAAAAGATGGAAGAAGAACATAAGAGAGTATGGATCACTTGGCTCAAGGATCGTTTGGGTAAAGTTGAAAGTTGGAATACAAATGTGGGCGATTGTGTCTGTGTTTTGCGCCAACGCAAGATCGTGGTAGGAGAGTGAGAGAAGAATTCTGGACAAATGTGGATGTGTGCATGGAAAAGTCTGGAAGGAATGAGAGAGTGTTTTTTATCGGTGATATGAATGGTAAAGTAGGGAATGTGAAGGCGGATGGAATAGTTGGTGAGTGGGGTGTGCCTGCTGAGATAGATGAGAATGGCAGTGTTTTAGTGGACATTTGTGCTGGGAGGGATGGTGATAGCCAATATCCTCTTCAGACATAAAACGATCCACAGGCATACATGGCGAATGATAAGAATGGTGGGTGGTGAACTGAATGAAAGGAAGGGAATGATTGATTATGTGTGTGTGGATGAAAGGATGCGAAGATGTGTAATGGATGCAAGAGCTAATAGAGGTTGGGGGAGTGGACTTTCTGACCACTACTTGGTGGTGGCCAGAATTAGGATACAAGTAAGATGGAGGAATAGAAGAAGGAAAGACGAGAGGAAGGAGTACTTGCAAGGAGAGTGGAAAGGTTACAAGAGGATGAGAAAAAGGCAAAGTATAAGAGAAAAGTGGAGGAACGATTGGGCAAATATGAATTGGAGCAGATGGGGGACGTGGAAGGTGTGTGCAGGATATTTACAGAAGAAATATGTGCAGCTTGTGATGTGGTGTGTGGGAGGAAGAGAAGACGGAGGGGGGTGCAAGGAACAGCATGGTGGACTGAAGAGGTGAGACAGGCTGTGGCACAAAAGAAGAAAGCATACAACGAATGGATGAGAAATAGGGGCGTGGAAGAAGTTGAGAGGTGGAAGAGAGAGTTATATGTAGAAAGAGAGAGGTGAAAAGATTAGTAAGAGAGAGTAAGAAGAAAGTGGATGAGGAATTTGATTGTAAAGTGGAGGGACTGTAAGAAAATGTTCTGGAAAGAGGTGAAGAGAGTAAGACAGGGTGGAAGTGAGGTTAGCAGGGGAGTGAAAGACAAAAATGGTAGATTACTAGTGGAGAAGGGAGAAAAAGTGAGCAGATGGAGAGAACTCTTTAAGGAATTGTTAAACATACAGGATGGAAGTAATGCGAGTATAAGTGGCTGGGGAATGCCTGGGAGAAGGAGGGAGGTGAGAAGACAGGAAGAAATCAGTAGGATAGAAGTTGGGGAAGCAATGAAAGTTAAATTGGGGAAAGCCCCAGGAATTGATGGAATGTGTGGTGAAATGCTGAAGCATGGGGGAGAGATAGCAGTAGAATGGATATGGAAGATGCGCAGATTGGCCCTGGAGGAAGGTAGAGTCCTTGAGGATTGGAAGTCTGGTATAATTACTCTCCTGTACAAAGGAAAAGGAGAAAATGTGTGGCAATCATAGGGACTTTTGTCTTCTTATTGTAACATGAGAAAATATGGTAAGATACTTATTGACAGAGTATGAGAAATAACAGAGGAATTAGTTGGAGAAGAGAAGGGAGGTTTAGGAAGGGAAGAGGTTCTTTAGATACATATTTATCCATAGATCTTTAGTGGAAAAAAGTCTAGAGAAGGAAAGAAGTTGTATGCGGCCTTCGTGGATTTGGAGAAGCATATGGCAAAGTGGATAGAAAAGGAATGTGGAAATTAATAACAATATATGGAGTAAAATAGACAAGTTGTTGAATGCCGTGAAGAGTATGTATGAGGACGCAAAGGCTGCAATGTGTCTGAATAGTAAAGCAAGTGAATTTTTGTGTTTGAATGTTGACTTGAAACAGGGATGTGCCATGTCTCCATGGTTGTTGAATCTGCATATGGATGGGGTTATACAAGGGGTACAAAAAAGGTCAGTGGACGTTGGAGCGGCCGTAAAGAGAGAGGGCAACCTTTGGAAACTTCCAGTTCTTTGTTTGCAGATGATACTATATTGATAGGAGGAGAGGAAGGGGAACTGCAAGGCATAGTGAATGAATCTGGGAGGTTGTATAAGAAACGGAATCTGAAGGTGAATGTAGCGATGAGTAAAGGTATGGTCTTCAAGAGAAATTAAGTAACTGAATGTACAGAGAGGTAGGATGATGAGGAAATGGAAAATGTGAGGAATTTAAGTACTTGGGAAGTGTGATGAGTAAAGATGGAAGTTTAGAGGATGAAGTACTTGAAAGGGGGCAGCAAGAAAGAAAGGTTACTGGTTCTTTGAAAGCAGTGATAAGCAAAAGGGAAGTGAGCATGGAAGTAAAAAAGTAGCTGCATGATAATACTGTGATACGAACTCTAACGAATAAAAGTGAAGCTTGGACCTTGTTGGAATGACACAAGACAAAAATGTGGGCAGTGGAATTAAGATATTGAGAGGAGCATTTGGAGTTACATGGAGAGACAGGTTGAAAATGAGGAAGTGAAGGAGCTTTGTGGTATGGATATGGATATAATAGAAAGAGTTAGAAATACACTGAGGTAATTTGACCAAGTGGAAAGGATGGAGAACGAGAGACTAACGAGGAGAGTGTATGTGAGTGAGGTGGTTCAGGGGGAGACAGATGGGGAGGCCGAAGGTGATATGGAGGGATGGAGTGGAGAGGCATATAAGAGAGCGGTGTGTGAGTTGGGAGAAGGGCAGTGAAATAGCGGGGGGGGGGGAAGTCGGTGTGGAGGCGATAAATAAATATATATATATATATATATATATATATATATATATATATATATATATATATATATATATATATATATAAACTCTCTCTCTCTCTCTCTCTCTCTCTCTCTCTCTCTCTCTCTCTCTCTCTCTCTCTCTCTCTCTCTCTATATATATATATATATATATATATATTATAGGGTGGTCCTTATTTACAAAGTTGTTGATTTTTTACGGGTCACCACGCAATTTTGTTCCTCTTGGTACAAAAACCCTGCATTCAAAACTTCACTCTTCCACTGTAGTATTTACTGGTGCCCCAAAGACCCAGAAGTTCAGACTCTGTGCCATCATGGCTTAATACGCCGCTGGCACACCTAGGTCCCCCTTTCAGTGAAAGTTTTAGCTTCTTGTTGTGGGGATGTCTCGGGAACAGATCCCCCACTCACTGTTTCCTAGTTTGAGAGGTCATGGTTGCCTCTTGAGTGTCCTGGAATCACCGACAATGAGCCTCTATGACCTGTAACAGGAATTGATACTGTTCTTCGTCTTTGGTGATGATACAGAGCGCAACTCTTCACTCAGCAAGGCTGTTTCTTGACTTTTTGTGACTGGAAGAATTACCTGGCCTTCTTGTAGTCATCTCGTTCAACCCCCGTGGATGAGTAGACATCCAGGATCCGACTGGAGGAGCCAAGGAAGAACGGAGGGCAGCGTATGGTGCTTGTTACAAAATCAGGGAGGTACTTCACTCGAATGACAGCCGCATACTGCTCCAGAGTCCTTCTCTTCTAAGGCTTACGACCCTCTTTGTTCTTCACAGCTCTGACCATGGCCCTCTTCGTCTCCAGGTCGAGGGATTTGTCAAAGAATGCTAGGCCAACCATCTCCTCAGAGAGGTACCAGAGATGAGGATTGAAAGCCTTTGCAGCAGTGGATGAGAACTCCAAGTTGACGTATTCCAGGTTGTCCTGGGGAAACTTGAGTTCGTTCCAAGAAGCAGATGCGGCAACTGGTACTGTGACCTAGAATGGGACATATATCATGACAGCAAATATGACATATCACTCGAATGTGGCAAGCTCTCACACAGTGAGCTTCAAATGCCTATGGAAAAGGTAAATCTTCACTAAGTAGATGATTTTGGCCATCCAACGGGCCAGGTGGTAGGTGCCAGGCCGTGAAATGTGGAAGCCATGAGAAGGAACTCCAATAATGATGATCACCCTGAGCTCGAGTAATCTTCCCGTGGATGCTGGGCAGTGAGTTGAAGACTGCAGAAGGTTATGACATAACTCTTCCGCCTCTCAACTTCTTCCATGCCTCGATTTCTCATCCATTCATTGTATGCTTTCTTTTATTGTGCCACAGCCTGTCTCACCTCTTCACTCAACCACACTGTTCCTTGCACCCCCCTCCGTCTTCTCTTCATCCCACACACCACATCACATGCTGCACATATTTCTTCTGTGAATATCCTGTACACACCTTCCACGTCCCCCATCTGCTCCAATTCATATTTGCCCAATCGTTCCTCCACTTCTCTCTTATATTCTGCCTTTTTCTCATCCTCCTGTAACCTTTCCACTCTCCTTGCAAATACTCCTTCTTCCTGTCCTTCCTTTCTTCTATTTCTCCATCTTATTTGGATCTTGATTCTGCCCACCACCAAGTAGTGGTCAGAAAGTCCATTCCCCGAACCTTTATAAGCTCTTGAATTCATTACACATCTTCACATCATTTCATCCACAAACACACAATCAATCATTGCCTCCCTTTTGATACAGTTCACCACCCACCCTTCTCATCATTTGCCATGTATACGTGTGGATTATTTTGTGCCTGAAGAGGGTATTGGCTATCACCAACCCCCTTTCAGAACATGTGTCCACTAATGAACTGCCATTCTCATTTGTCTCAGCAGGGACACCCCACTCACCAATTATTCCATCCACCTTCACATCACCTACACTATCATTCATATCACCGATCAAAAACACTGTCTCATTCCTTCCAAACTTTTCCATGCACACTTCCACATTCGTCCAGAACTCTTCTCTCACTCTGTTTGCACGATCTTGTGTTGGCGCATACACGCACACAATCACCCACATTTGTATTCCAACTTTCAATCTTACCCACACAATCCTTGAGCCAACTGATCCATACTCTCTTATGTTCTTCTTCCATCTTTTGCTCACAACTATACACACTCTTTTTTTCTTTTGCCCTCTCATTCTCACCTACTTCCTGCACATATACCCCATCCATACTCCCATTCTCTCACACTCTCACCTCTTCATTTAGTTTCAGTTACTCCACATACATCAACTTTCGCACCCTCAAGCACCTGGACAATCTCTCTCTCTTTCACCTCATTATTCGCACCTTTTACATTGCATGTTGCGATTACCATGTCCTTTGTCCGGTCCTTGGTCATCATCTTTTGGTCAGTCCTTGTCCGAGGTTTCTTGTTCGTCATTTTAGTTAGTCGTTTTCCGGGGAGGGGCACTAACCCTCCGCCAATCCTTTTAGTCACCTTGTACGACAAGCAGGTATATATATATATATATATATATATATATATATATATATATATATATATATGTATGTCTGCTTGCATCCCTCCACCTCTACGACGGGCGCATAGCACCCGTCTAGCAACAAACTTTCATCTCTTTTCTGTCCAACTCTCTAAAGCAAGAGTTAACCGTTACTCCCAGTCCTTCATTTATGCAACAGATGAACTATGGAACTGTCTTCCTCTGTCTGTATTTCCTGCTTCCTATGATCTCCAGTCTTTCGAACGCAGTGTGTCCAGGCATCTCGAAATGAACGGATCTTGAATTTGGCACTCTTGGATTGCTTTTGTTTTTTCTTGGAAGGAACGGTTTGTGGGCTCCTGGCCTTTGGTTCCTTCTTTCTTGCATAAATTGCATAAATTATATATATATATATATATATATATATATCTGGGGGTGAAATGATTATATATATATATATATATATATATAAATGGGTGGGAAAGGAGTATATATATATATATATATATATATATATATATATATATATATATATATATAAATGGGTGGGAAAGGAGGTCCGGATGATTATATATATATATATATATATATATATATATATATATATATATATATATATATATATAAATGGGTGGCAAAGGAGGTCCGGATGATTATATATATATATATATATATATATATATATATATATATATATAAATGGGTGGCAAAGGAGGTCCGGATGATTTTATATATATATATATATATATATATATATATATATATATATATATATATATATATACAGTATATATATATATACAGTATATATATATATATATATATATATATATATATATATATATATATATATATATATATATATATATATATATATATATATATATATATATATATATAGATAGATAGATAGATAGATAGATAGACTGTAGCACCAGTCGAGCAGGGCAGTACTCCCGAGGTGGATGAAAAGCTGATGGCAGGGAGTGCTGGAGCTCCCGTTTCATCAGCCCTCAGGACTAGTTCCTGACCATCCCCCTTTGCTGAACTTTTTCAGTGTCTCAGTTACACAGAGAGCAGGCCAGCATGCTCTCCAGTACAAATTTCTCTAACTATCTACACCAAACTACATGCACAGTACACACTACACTTCCTTTTCCAAAAATCAAAAATCATGGCATCACAACACACAGCCTCGGAGTGCCCAGGGGCGGTGGACCATAAATGCCCCAACCATCCGCCCCTCTCCCGATGACGACTCGTGGTGCCTGGAACCACTGTCTGACTCTCTCCTTCTTCATTTCTGCAAGATTCGCGGCCTTTCCTCTAACTTTCGCTCTGTTGAGCACCACCTCTCCTCCTCTAAACCTCACTTTCTTTTTCTAACGGAGACTCAGCTGTCTGAGGTAACTGACAGCAAACCCTTTTCTGTATCCTCCTACTTTCTGTATACTCATTTCAAAGCCAAAGGTGGCTGTTGTGTATATATACGCAACGACTTATCTTGCTCTCGTGTTCCTGAACTCGATACTTCTGAATTCTCCACACTCTGGCCTCGACTTTCCTGTCATTCTCTGACTAAATATATCTGTGCTGTTTACTTATCCCCTAATTCTACTGACTAGCAAAAATTCTTCAACTATCTTACTTCTACGATTGAACACATTCTATCCATTTCTCCTTTTTCTGAAATCTCCATTCTAGGAGATTTCAATGTTCACCACCACCTTTGGCTCTCCTCTCCTTTCACGGATCCACTTGGTGAACAAGCCTACATTTTTTCTAACCTTAATGACCTAGAGTAGCTTGTACAGCAAGCTACCCGTATCCCTGACCGCCTTGGAGAGAGCTCCAACATACTTGACCTCTTCCTCACAACTAATCCTTCTGCTTACTCTGTTAATCTTTTCTCTCCATTGGGCTCCTCCGATCACAGCCTTATTACCTTAGCCTGTCCTATCACTCTGGTACGGCCTGTGGACCCTCCAGGGAAACGTCATCTGTGGCATTTTGGAGCCGCAGACTGGGAGGCCCTCAGGCAATACTTCTTTGATTTTCCCTGGAATGATTATTGCTTCTGTGGCCGGAAGCCATCTGAGTGTGCTTTGCGCATTACAGAGGTTATTCTCTCGGGCATGGAAGCATCCATTCCTTTCTCATATCCTCTGATTAATGCAAGAAAGCCTTTGTTTAATCACGCTTGTTCTAATGCTGTCCGCAACAAGAAGAGAGCCTACAAAAGGTACCGGAGCCAACCCACCCCTGAATCACACCATCTTTACGTTTCTGCCCGGAATCGTGCTAAGTCTGTTCTTCGCTCTACTAAAAATAATTTCATCCATACTAAATGCTCTCAACTCTACAACTCGGATTCTTCCCGCTCCTTCTGGGACCTTGCCAAAAGTCTTTCTAACAACTTTACCTCATCATCCTTCCCTTCTCTTTTCTACTCTGATGGTTCTGTAGCTATTTCTTCTACTGATAAAGCAGATCTTTTTGCACAGACTTGCTCCTCCAATTCCACCTTAGACACGTCCGGTGCTGTTCCTTTGTCATAAAAAGACTTTGTAGTTACCTGTAGAGAAGTTATATATATTAGACTTGTGGACGAGCGGTTGTTATACTTGAGTTGTTTGAAGTAGATTATCTTGGTTCCCATTTGTCATGCAATGACAGGAGAGGTAAAGAAGGGTATGGGACTATTTTTATTTGTATTGGAAATATTAACAAAGTCTCTCACACACGAGTGAGTATAAGTAGAGTCCCGCTAGCTACTCCCTGTCTTGCTCTCTCTCTCTCTCTCTCTTCCAAGTTGCTAAGCCTTTCTCCCCACTCCCTGCCGATTCTATGGGCTCTCTCCTTCTGAGCTCTCTTTCCTAAATTCTGGTGAAACAGGGGTCGTGTCACGTGTGTTCACTGTGGTTGGAAAGTTCTAGAAGCCTGTGTGTGAGTATGTGTGTGTATGGTCACTAGGCTTTGTTCTCCTGCTGTTTCGCTGACAAACTAACTGCATCGTCTCCTGACTTGCTACTTCCTAATCTGTCATCAGCTTTTCCTCAGTTTAACTTGCAAGATCATTTCCCATTCCCAGGCTCGCATAGAGCAGTCTATCTGTCTATTTATCTATCTATCTATTATGATTTGTAAATATAATATGGACTCATAACATTGCTCGGCCCACACAGCTGAAGGTCCTCCGACAGCAATTATTATTGACATATGCTAATCTATTAGTACATAATATTGATTATAATACTGTATACATATAAAATTCATAGTAAATAGTAATTATCCAGTAATATTACATTTTAAACAAGTCGTATACATATTTGAATAAATGCATTAAAAGTAAACTAGTTAATTGTAATACAGTATGTACTTGGGTTATTGTAGTGAAATGCATACATGGAAGAAAAAAAAAAATAGTTTAAAATTAAGATTATGGTAAGAGTTATTGATATTTCATTTAAAGATAATGGTACTGGTATGCCATACATGGGTCATTCTTATTTGTATTATATATATATATATATATATATATATATATATATATATATATATATATATATATATATATATACATATATTTAATACTGTATACAAAATATGTACACTTCATTCAGGGGGGGTTAACTTGGATGTTAACTCTCCCCCCACTAAATACTGACTCCAAATTAGCAATTCTTGCATGCATTCTGTGCATTGCGAACAGCAGTACTGCAAATACAGTGCAGAAGATTATAAAGACAGTAGGTCCTGGGCTATACACATAATATGGGTTGAACATCCTCAAACTCAAATCTTCCCAGGGCTTCATTGTTTCATTGATCAGCTGCATAGTTTCAAATTTAGGTGAAGCCAACTTAATACTTGTGCTCATGTTTAAGTCCATATCAGGCAGTGGGTGGAAATGTTTGTGTTATGATTGAGAATGGCGTAGTGATTGATGGTGGATAAAGTAGACATGGCTGGTGTAAATACCGCACAGTAGTCTGGTGCTATGTATAATCCTGAGGCTGAAGTATGAGATGGTGGTATATCTGGACAGACTATGTAAACTGATGTGTTATGAGTGAAATAAAAAAACTGTGAGTGTCCGATGCGTTGATGGTGTACAAGTTTATCTGGAGCAAAAGTGAAGTTGCAATGATGATGAATATTGTCATTTCTGATGATAGCCATTTCACAAGGGACTGTATCAGTAGGCTGAAACGTGAAAATGTATGCAGGACAAAGATGAATAGCATGTAAGGATGTGCGGCACTTTCATTCAATCGTTGATTCACTTGCGAAAGTGACAGTGTCCCGTCTCTTGGAGACCATGATGAGTTCGGTGTCTGCGTTGATGATGATGACCAAAGTGTTGTTATTTTTATAGGGGAAGGGATGTATTTGGTATACTGTGAACAGGTCTTCAGTTATGAATGGTACATGAACTATTACTGATGTTGGTGTTAGTGTTGCTTCTAAGTATGGATAATATTGCATGAATCCCCTACTGCAGAACAACGGCTTCAATTTATGTTTATGTATGCCTTGACTAATTATCTGACGTAGCTCATGAACTGGGAGTAAGTCAATTGTGATCTTGCCATCACCAGCATTCGAAATTCCTTGCATAAGTGCCCTGAAACGATCTCTAGTGTTCTTTAATTGTAGTAGAATCGTGTCAATATGTTGTGTGATGATGGAGAAGTGTTGAAAAATGTAGTGTTTCCTTCCATTTCATTTTTTTTATCTACACTCTCGAGAGTTATGTTTTCTGCCTTTTTCAGATATTTCACAATTGTCTTCATTGCTGAGTTCTGTCCTGTGATGAATTTATCTTGGTATGTTAGTATCTGAGCTATCTTATTAAATTTGATGTTTATTTCTTTAAGGTCATCCTCTGTAGCCAATCTAAAGATGTTCCCAAGAACTGAGCCATCCAGGTCGAACAAACCCCGCTTTTGGCGAGTACGTGTGATGTTGTTCCTGTCGCTCAGTACCTCCGTTCCATAAGATGGGAGATCTTGGATCATGATGAACATAGTTGACTTTGCCTGTTCTAGTTTCCATTTCGCTAACTTTACCATTTCATTCACTTCCTTTGTGTTATGTGCTTGTGAAACATAATTTCCTATCATGAAGTCCAGAGTTCGCATCGGCGTCGAAAGGCTGTCTAAATAAGTAGGTAAATCATACAAGTAATCTAGACTTATTTCAGTACTCATGACGTCCTTAACGATTGTAGTCGTGGCCGTTGGAGCTATGAGGCAACCTTTTCGTACTATGTGTTGGGGGTCTAAGTGCGCATATCCTCTTGCTATGTAGAGGAGAATCCATAGCATAAGTTCCTTCATCGTAACCTACCGAAAAAAAAATCTATTAATTTCCTAATATGGTCATGCTGTGGTCGATGATAGTGATGATGTGCGTTACGGTTGATTGTTATTTCATTTATAGAAGGAGTTTAAATCGATATTTAATTCTCATAAATGATGTACTGTAGATTTGATTGGAACAGTTGCACCTATGTTCGATTGTTTGGTATATGACCTTAATTTCTTTTTGTAATCATTGTTGTTTTCTTGCTTGGTTTCTTGAGGTACGTTCGCCTGTTCGGTTGTATCCGAGGCTGAATAATTATGGGATAATTCCCTTGAAACTCGTTTTAAATGGTCAATATGAACTTGTTTCTCTTCGCCACTTGACAGTGACTTAATTAAAACTTTGTTTGCTTTTATGTTAATTACTCTGTATGGGCCCTTAAATTTTGGGGATAATTTATTGTCTCTCGTATGAATGATACCGTAAACAATGTCTCCTAAGCTGATAGGTGAATCTCTTGCCTTCTTGTTAAATGCCTCCGTCATTTCTTCCTTGGACATCGTTAATTGTTTTTTGACTCTTTTGTGTATGTCCTGGAATTCACGTAAACGGAGTTTAGAGTAATCATCGTAATTGTATATGGGCATACTGTCACCTTCTAGGAGCTCATATGGTAGTTTTTTATCTGTTCCATATATAATGAAATGTGGTGTGTCACCTATGGATTTATTTATAGATCCATTAATTGAGGCTTCTACTCTGGGAATCCAATCATCCCAGCTTGCAAAATTTTCACTGAGAATGTGTCGTAGCACATCTAATACTTTTTTATTTTGTCTCTCTACCAACCCATTCGATGCTGGGTGATAGGCTAAAACGTTAACCTTTTTGATGTTGTATTGTTTACATATTTCTTGTAAGATCTCAGAATTAAATTCTCCTCCATTATCACTTATTAGTACCTTTGGGGTAGTAAAGCGACATATTACATTATCTGTTATTGCCTTTGCTACTGTCTCTGCTGTCTTATCTTTAATTGGAGCTAAAATGACATAACGGGAAAAATGATCCGTTGCTACGAATAAGTATAGGTTATTATTGTATGATAATGGCATCTTGAGTAAATCAACAGCGACAACGTCCCATGATTGATGTGGTACAGGGTAATTACCCATCGGTGCAGGTGTGATTGGGTATCCTTTGTGTTTTGCACATGATTCTCATCTGTCTATATGATTGTTTATATCTTTTCGTAATGAAGGCCAGTAATATAACAGCTGGGCTTGGTTGAATGTCTTATCCTTTCCAGGATGTCCTGCATGTGGGCTATCGTGTATCGTTCGTAATACTTGGGGTATCATGTCATTAGGTACTACCAACTGGTTAGTATTTCTTTGGTGTTTTGGTTGTTTAGAGTTAATCTTGTATAATGTATTAATGACCATTGTGAATTGTTCGAGTGGGACATGCAGTTTGGGTAATTGTATGTCATCTCCACTTTCTAACTTGTATATAACTTTAGACCATATTGGGTCAAGTCTTTGTGCCTTTGCGAT
This sequence comes from Coenobita brevimanus, assembly GCF_032717465.1. Lineage (NCBI taxonomy): Eukaryota > Metazoa > Arthropoda > Malacostraca > Decapoda > Coenobitidae > Coenobita > Coenobita brevimanus. Next base: position 12,911,327 of record NC_136991.1, read on the forward strand.
ATCCTCGTGGTTTGGGATATTTCCTTTGAGATCTAACGCCGCGACCTGAATTGTGTTCGGGTTCTTAGATAATGCGTCAGCTACTATGTTCATTTTACCTTGTATATAATGAATTTGTACATTGTAGTTTTCAACTGTACATTTCCATTTTGCTCTCCTCTCAGAAAGGAGTTTTTCTTTAACCATACCCACCAGTGGTTTATGGTCGGTGAATAAGTGGATTTCGTAACCATATACTAAATCTCGAAACTTTTGTAATGCAAAAACCACTGCAAGTGCCTCTAAGTCTGTAGTGCAATAATTTTTCTCTGCACCTCTTGTTTGTCTGCTGGCAAATGCAATTGATTGCTTTTTTCCTCTTTTATCTTCCTGCATCAGTACAGCCCCTAATCCTTTAACTGATGCGTCTGTACAAATAAGAAATGATTCTGTGTAATCTGGATATGCTAAACAAGGTGCATTTGTTAGTTTAATTTGTAGATTGTTAAATGCCCTTTTTTGTTCTTCTTCCCATTGGAATACAGCATCTTTTTTGAGTTGTTGGAATAGAGGAAAGTCTATATGAGAGAACTGTGGTACGAATGACCTATAGTACCCAGCCAGACCTAAAAACTGTCTAACTTCGTCAGTCGTAGTGGGTTCAGGAAAATCTCTCACTGCCTGTATTTTGTCATCAGTGGTGTGAATACCATCAGAACTTAATTTGGGCCTAAGAAATTTATTTCCTTAAAGCATAATTTGCATTTAGAAAGTTTAATTTTTAAACCAGCATCACTAAGCTTTTGTAAGAGTAAGTCTAATTTCCTGAGATGATCCTTAATATTCTTCGTTGCGATTATAATATCGTCAAGATAAACAAATATTCCTTGTCCTAAAATTCCGGACAATACGTAATTCATAAGACGCTGGAATGGGCCTGGGGCTGTCCTCAGTCCCATTGGCATTCTTGTATATTGATAATGGCCTCTGTTTGTTGAAAAGGCAGTGTATTTACGTGACTCCTCCGAAACCGGAATCTGATAATAGCCGTTTAGGAGATCGATGGTCGAGAATATAATATTCTCAGGACCAATATTCTGTAGAACGTCGCTTAGCAATGGCATGGGAAATCTGTCTGGGATTGTGTGATTATTTAGTTTACGGTAATCTACTACCCCACGCATTTCTCCATTTCGTTTGGGCACGAAGAATAATGGGGCATTCCACGGGGAGACTGAAGGCTCAATAATTCCAAGTTTTAACATTTCATCGACATACTGATTTGCAAGTGTACGTTGGGAGTGCGGTATGCGGTAAGCTGGTACGAAAATTGGTGGTGTTTCTGGGTGCACATTAAACATGTGATTAATCAAGTTAGTACACCCTAACTGTTCTCCAGGCAATGCTACGGTGTCCCTGTGTGTTTCCACCAGGGTTAACAAATCATTTTCTTCATCAAATTCACCTGAGTGAATTAAATTTTCTTTTATTCTTTCTCTATCCGTAGATTTTATCTCACTTGTCACTCCAGCTTCCTTCATAGGGGCAGGACATTTTTCAATATTAACTATGCAAGTCCCCTTTTTCAACTGAACTTCCCCATTCATGTGATTAATTATGAATATCTGAGTTTGCCCTTCGTCGTTCGTATGACATAATGCGTTTTCTACTGACAATCCCTTTACTTTACATAATTCTTCTAAGACAAGAACAGTACTATTCCGTAATTTGCTCTTTATGGTAACTTTCATGTAGGAATTAGGTGGTATAACTAAATCATTAGTGAAAAAAACTTTGTAGTTACTTGTAGAGAAGTTATATATATTAGACTTGTGGAAGAGCAGTTGTTATACTTGAGTTGTTTGAAGTAGATAATCTTGGTTCCCATTTGTCATGCAATGACAGGAAAGGTAAAGAAGAGTATGGGACTATTTTTATTTGTCTTGGAAATATTAACAAAGTCTCTCACACATGAGTGAGTATAAGTAGAGTCCCGCTAGCTACTCCCTGTCTCGCTCTCTCTCTCAGATCCAAGTTGCTAAGCCTTTCTCCCCACTCCCTGCCGATTCTATGGGCTCTCTCCTTCTGAGCTCTCTTTCCTAAATTCTGGTGAAACAGGGGTCGTGTCACGTGTGTTCACTGTGGTTGGAAAGTTCTAGAAGCCTGTGTGTGAATATGTGTGTATGTGTGTGTATGGTCACTAGGCTTTGTTCTCCTGCTGTTTCCCTGACAAACTAGCTGCATCATCTCCTGACTTGCTACTTCCTAATCTGTCGTCAGCTTTTCCTTAGTTTAACTTAGATCATTTCCCATTCCCAGGCTCGCATAGAGCTGTCTATCTGTCTATTTATCTATCTATCTATTATGCTTTGTAAATATAATATGAACTCATAACACCTCCATCACTTCCCCCCCTCTGACTTCCTCATGGCTGACATTAAAATGTCTTCAGTTGATGTATTTTCTGCCATCACTGGCCTCAGTACAAACATGCCATATGGGCCTGATGGGGTCCCTCCCGTTGTTCTCAAGAACTGTGCTTCTGTGCTTACACCCTGCCTAGGCAAACTCTTTCGCCTTTGTCTGTCAACTTGTACCTTTCCTTCTTGCTGGAAGTTTGCTCTCATTCAGCCAGTCCCAAAGAAGGGTGACCACTCCCAACCCTCCAACTATCGTCCAATTGCTTTAACGTCCTATATTTCAAAAGTTTTCGAGTCAATTCTCAATAGAAAAATTTTAAGGCATCTTTCCTATCACAAACTTCTTTCCGATCGTCAGTATGGGTTCCGTCAGGGACGCTCCACTGGCGATCTTCTCACCTACCTTTCAGACTCCTGGTCATCCTCCTTTCGGGACTTTGGTGAAAGCTTTGCCATTGCACTTGACATCTCAAAGGCTTTCGATCGAGTCTGGCATAAATCTTTAATTTCCAAACTGCCCTCCTACGGTTTCTATCCTTCTATCTGTGCCTTCATCGCTAGCTTCCTTTCTGGTCGTTCTATAGCCGCTGTTGTAGACGGCCATTGTTCTTCTCCTAGATCTATCAACAGTGGTGTTCCTCAGGGCTCTGTCCTATCACCAACTCTCTTCCTTTTATTCATCAATGATCTTCTAAGCTGTACATCTAACCCTATCCACTCATACTCTGATGACTCCACCTTTCACCTTTCCATTCAGTTCCTGCAACGCCCATCTCAACAGTTACTTCAACAAACAAGGGATGAGGCTATGGCACACCTAATGTCTGACTTGGCTCGTATCTCTGACTGGGGTAAAAATAATATGGTTGTTTTTAATGCATCTAAGACTCAGTTCTTACACCTATCAACCCGACAAAATCTTCCACAGGTATACCCATTAATGTTTAATAATATTCAGCTTAATCCTGCATCATCCTTGAACATGCTTGGGGTTTCATTTACTCGGGACTTATCTTGGAAAGATACTATTACATCTCTTGTAAAATCTGCTTCCAAGAGATTGGGTGTGCTAAGCCGACTCTGCTCTTTCTTTACCCCCGCACAATTGTTGACTCTATACAGGGGTTTTATCCGCCCCTGTGTGGAGTACAACTCTCATGTTTGGGGAGGCTCCCCACATACAGCCCTTCTCAATAGGGTGGAGTCAAAGGCTTTTTGTCTCATTAACTCTCCTCCTCTTACTGACTCCCTTCAACCTCTGTCTCTTCGCCGCACTGTTGCATCTTTATCTCTTTTCTTTCGCTACTTTAATGGTCACTGCTCCTCTGAACTGTCTGCTTGCATTCCTCCACCTCTATGACGGGCGCGTAGCACCCGTCTGGCAGCAAACTCTCATCCCTTTTCTGTCCAACTCTCTAATGCAAGAGTTAACCGTTACTCCCAGTCTTTCATTTATGCAACAGGTCAGCTCTGGAACTGTCTCCCTCTGTCTGTATTTCCTGCTGCCTATGATCTCCAGTCTTTCAAATGCAGTGTGTCCAGGCATCTCAGAATGATCGGATCTTGAATTTGGCTCTCTATTGTATTTTGTTTTTCTCTTTGAGGGAACTGTTACTGCGGGCTCATGGCCTTTGGTTCCTTCTTCCTAGCATAAAAAAAAAAGTATGAAGGTTTAATATTTGCCTTTGAAAGTGACGAAAATAACTTTAGAGAAATATGGAAATTAATTCTGTGCTGACTACCTAGGCAGCAGAAGCATTCCAGTATAAATGTTCAACAGGAGACTTCTACACAACATGAAGTTCACACTGAACAAGTTTGCACCAGACATTCAGAGTACATACCATTGAAGGCAGGTTTTACAATGATTTCTTCTACTGGTTGAAGTATGGGTACTAGAGTTCATTTTACCTAAACTACCCAGATTTTCGTCCTTTTGTAGCTTATCTTTTATTACTCAGTGGTAGGAAAGGGCAATTCTACGGTTCTTCCTGATTTCCTTAGCACTTCGCCAATAACATCTTATTTCAGTGTTAAACTCTTGATACAGCCCAATATTCAAGATGGAAGGATGACAATTTTAGGCCAAGATAGAGTAAAATGGGTATAACACACCACAAAACTGACAACACACTTTTACACACTAACATATTCCCTCACGTACCGGCATCCTAATACACTCAAATATACAAGCACACCCATTATTCCAGCACATCCAGATACTTCGCATGTTATGTCAGCAATATACCAGCAGCCCGGATAACACTCATAACAACCCATTAGTATGTCCGCAACGAACACTACTTACAACGCACAGGCGGGCAGGGCGGCAGCAAATTCCGGAACAATGAGGAGAACAATGTGTGTGTGTGTGTGTGTGTGTGTGTGTGTGTGTGTGTGTGTGTGTGTGTGTGTGTGTGTGTGTGTGTGTGTGTAATGAGAGAGAGAGAGAGAGAGAGAGAGAGGTATTGGAGTGGCAAACTACGTATTGAAATAAGATCTGTGCATGTTCATGTGTGTGTGCCGGGAATGCCACTACGCTTTAGTAAATAACTATATTCCTACAGTACAGTATCTGTCTATGTGTGTGAAATTAATAATAATATTGTTATTAACAACAGCAACAACAGCAATATTAATCCATCTATCTATCTATTGCCAGATGCCTTAATCCCATACGGGGTGGCCACAAACAAATAGCCTCCACGTCGCCCTGTCCCTCGCCATTTCAATGTCCTGCTCCCAACTCACACCCCTCTCTCTCTTATACCTCTCCACTCTGTCCCTCCATCTCGTCCTTGGCCTCCTCCTCCCCCTCTCCCCCTCCACGTCACTCACATACACTTTCCTCGTCAGTCTCACACTGTCCATCCTCTCCACATGGCCAAACCACCTCAGTGTGTTTCTTCTAACGCTTCCTATCACATCCACATCCACACCACAACGCTCCTTCACATCCTCATTTGTCAATCTGTTTCTTCATGGTGACTCCACATGCACCTCTCAATTAACTCATTTCCACATCTCTCTCTCTTGACTTGTGTTCCTCCAACAACGTCCAGGCTTCACTTCCATACGTTAGAGTTGGTATCACAGTATTGTCATGAAGTAACTTTTTCATTTCCATGCTCACTTCCCTGTTTCTTATCACTACTTTCAAGGAACCAGCAACTTTTCTTCCTTGCTGTACCCTTTCAAGCACTTCACCCTCCAAACTTCCATCCTTACTCATCACACTATCCAAGTACTTAAACGTACTCACATTTTCCATTTCTTCATCATCCAACCTCACTGTACATTCACTGACCACTTCTCTCGAAGACCATAACAAGAACAACAATAATAATAATAATAATAATAATAATAATAATAAAATAAAGAATAATAAAATAAAGCCGATGTGCAGTTTTTCCTGTGCCTTTGGCGAAGCCATGGAAACTACAACCCAATCAAGCGATATGTATGCCGGTATCACTGAAATATTGTTAGTCCACTTTTCCCTATTTCTTGTTGTTTTTATATTCGGGAGGAGGCTGACCCTCAAGAATCAATGTGGTGGTCACGGTTGACATATATATATATATATATATATATATGTATATATATATATATATATATATATATATATATATATATATATATATATATAACGGTATAGGGTGAATTGACAAAAATGATGCCATCCTGCTTAGTGAGACTGATAATAATAATAATAATAATAATAATAATAATAAAAATAATAATAATAATAATTGTAATGGATGCTGATTGATAGATGGTGATGATGATGATGGTGAATGATGATTGGTGAATAATGATGACGACGATGTCGACGACGACGGCGACGACGACGACGATAATGATGATGGTGGTAAAAGGTTTGTCTTAGACATGGCAGTCTTCTGACTGAAAATGTACTATTCGATTAAATACAAAAGCCTTGTCGTGAAAACTGGTGAAAATATCTGCTGAATGGCTCAAGTGTTGGTGTGTTGCGCCGTGCTTTGCCTTATACAGACGGGTGGTAACAGACATGAGATACCATTTACTCAGGGTGATGAACCTGTGGATGTGAGCATATTTTTGATAATTAAGTGGAACATATTGATACACTGTGTTTTTCCAACTGTTACTTTTTAGAGAGAGATTGTCCAGGTGCTTGAGGGTGCAAAAGTGGATGTATTTGAAATAAGTGAGACAAACTGGAGAGGCAAGACTGAGAGAATGAGACTATGGATGGGGTATATGCGCAGGAGTGGGTGAGAATGAGAGGCCAAAAGAGGAGTTTGTATTGTTGTGGGCAAGAGGAGGAAAGAGAATACAAGAGAGTATGGATCCGTCGGCTTAAGGATTGTGTGGGTGAGCTTGAAAGTTGGTCTACAAATGTGGGCGATTATGTGTGTGTGTGTGTGTGTGTGTGTGTGTGTGTGTGTGTGTGTGTGTGTGTGTGTGTGTGTGTGTGTGTGTGTGTGTGTGTGTGTGTGTATGCGCCAACGCCAGATCGTGCAAGTAGAGTGAAAGACGAGTTCAGGACAAATGTGAAAGCGTGCATGAAAAAGTCTGAAAGGAATGAGAGACTGGAGATATGAATGGAAAAGTAGAGAATGTGAAGGTGGATGCAGTAGTTCATGAGTGGGGAGTGCCTGCAGAAGTGGACGATAATAGCTGTGTTCCAGTGGGCATTTGTGCACGGTGGGGGTTAGTGATAGCCATTACCTTCTTTAGACACAAAATGATCCACAGGTAACGTGGCTAGTGATGAGAAGGGTGGATGGTGAACTGAATGAACGGAAGGCAATCATTGATTATGTGTGTGTGGATGATATAATGAGGTGTGTAATGGATGCAAGATCGTATAGAGGTTGGGGGAGTGGACTTTCTGACCACCACTTGATGGTGGTGAAAGTCAAGGTTCAAATGAAATGAAGGAGGAAGGAAAGGGAAGGACAGGAGAGAGTAGCCCATACAAGGAGGGCAGAAAGGTTGCAAGAGGAAGGAAAAATGGCAGACTATAAGAGAAAAGTGGACGAGCAATTGGGTTAATATGATTTGGAACAGAGGGGGGACGTGGATAGTGTACTGAGTGAATTTTTATTTCTGAATGTTGGATTGAAACATGGTGTGACATGTTCCTATGGTTATTGAATGTGTATATGGATGGGGTTATAAAAGAGATACAAGGTAGGGAAGTGGATGTTGAAGTGAGCCGAATAAGAGACGGCAGAGTTTGGAAACTCCCTGTACTCTTGTTTACAGATGATACTGTATTGTTAAGTGAAGACGAAGGGGAACTGCAAGGCTCGGTGAATAAGTTTGGGAGTGTGTGAAAGAAATGGAATCTAAATGTGAATGTAGGGAAGAGTAAAGTTATGGTCTTTGAAAGAAGTAAGGTCACTGAATGCACGGTGAGGCTGGATGAGGAGGAAGTGGAAAATGTGAGTTTAAGTACTTGGGAACTGTGATGAGTAAGGATGGAAGTTTAGAGGGTGAAGTGCTTGAAAGAGTATAACATGGAAGAAAGGTTGCTGGTTGTTTGAGAGCAGTGATAAGGAACAGGGAAGTGAGCATGGAAGTAGAAAAGCCGCTACATGACACTACTGTGATACAAACTCTAATGTACGGAAGTGAAGCTTGGATCTTGTTGGAGGGACAGAAGTCAAGAGTGTGAGCAGGGCAAATGAGTTATCTGAGAGCAGCATGTGGAGTCACATGGAATGACAGACTGACAAATGAGGAAGTGAAGGAGTATTGTGGTGTGGATGTGGATGTGATAGGAAACGTTAGGAGAAACACATTGATGTGGTTTGGCCATGTGAAGAGGAAGGAGAGTGAGAGACTGACGAAGAGAGTGTATGTGAGTGAGGTGGAGCAGGGGAGATGGAGAGGGAGGCCAAGGATGAGATGGAGGGACGGAGTGGAAAGGTGTATGAGAGAGGGGGGTTTGAGTTGGGAGCAAGGCAATGAAGTGGAAGTGGACAGGGCGACATGGAGGCTGTTTGTTTGTGGTCATCTCTTTCGGGACTGAGACGTCTGGTAATAGATAGATACATAAATACCTTTAGTTGATATATGTTCTACTTTTCATTTTTACTGTCATATCAGCAGCATTGCTATTTAATAAACTACGTAACTGTCTTGTAATTAGTTCTCCTTCATTCATTTATCTTCTGCTTAGGTGATTTGATAATTATGAGCTGTAATTATCATTATCTGTCAGTGCTATAAAACAAAATGTTTACAATATTTTACATATGAGGATTGATCTACTGTATACTGATAATCGAATGTTTTGTTATGAGTGACGAAATTGCTCCCATAGGCTGGAGTTTGAACACATAACTCAGAAGACCGAAGTCTATGCACAACTGATCGTGTGCTTTATCCATGGTTCAGTTCAGCTCTTGCGGCATAAATGCTGCCTGCAGGTGCCTCATGACCATACACACATATACACACATACTCACACACTGGTTTCTAGAACTTTCCAACCACAGTGTAACACACGTGACACGACCCCTGCTACACCAGAATTTAGGAAGCAGAGCTCAGAAGGAGGCGAGCTGTAGAACCAGCAGGTAGTAGGGACAAGGGCTTAGCAACATGGAAGAGAGAGAGAGAGAGAGAGAGAGAGAGCGAGACTGGGAGGTAGCTGGCGGGACTTTATACTTCACGCTGTGTGAGAGACTTTGTTAATATTTCCAAGACAAATAAAAATAATCCCATACTATTCTTTACCTCTCCTGTCATTGCATGAGAAAAGGGAACCAAGATTATCTACTTACAAAGCTACTCACGTATAACAACCGCTCGTCCACAAGTCTAATATACTGTATAACTGATCTACAAAACATCACTACAAGTATCTACAAAGTTATTTTGAGAAATGGAGGCAGCAAACGTACGAACCTCATCTACAAGATTAGCTTCAGTTCTACAGTGAATTCCTACAAAATACAGCCTACAAGCCTATGAGACAACAAGTCACAACCAGCTCCAGACAGTATTCTCTCCAACCCCCCCTCCGTCTCCACGATCATCACTCTGATTTAGAAGTGATCACACGACGTCTTGCCAGTAGTTTAACGATGTACTGATACAAAAGATCTTGCAATTTCTACGACGAACCAACAAACTACAACCATCTACAATCAACTATGAGTAACAACTCCACGAGTCATCTGTATAATCTTCTACACGCACGTACAAGTAGTGGCAGTCTTCATCCCACAACGAGTAAATCACAAGAAAAACGGACTGCGAATGCATCGAGAAAGAAAAACAAAACAAACAAACGAAGAGTGAGACACGATTCACAACTCACAACCACCAGACCTCACTCTCCTCTCTTTCCTACCGTCCCCCAACCTCCACCGCTGACGCAGGAGTGAAGAGGTCAAGACAACGAAGCAAATACCAAGCCCATATTCACAACTAATCTTACTCACTTATCTTCACTGAAGTTACTCATCGCTACTCATTCCCTCACCACAGCTACCAGTGTGGGAAGTCGACGTCATTATGCGTGCTTGCTGAAACGACACGTCAATCAACCCGTGAAAGAACAACGCTATCACCATGTGCAACACCACTCACACCATTTCCACCATGGTAAAAACTAGTGAGTTACATAGTTACTTCATTTATACAATACACAGTGATAGACAAAAAACTTCTGCACAAACATATAAAACGTGCTGTATAGTTACAACTTAAATACATATACCTACTTCAATTATCTTCATAATTCAATCATTAAATACTTGCACCAACAATAAATATTCTACACTGTATATATTCATTCATTTATTATAGCATTTATATACTACCAACGAGTGTTACCATTTATACCTATATAAAATACGTGTTGCATACATACAGCTATACATTATTACATCTACAAAGTAATAAAGAAAATATACCATCACAGTTACTCAGTGAGCGATTAAAAGAACTGTATTAAACATTTATTAATTAAAGCTACCTAGTGGAAACAGATAAATTAAGTTACAAGGAAAACCAGAAAAAAAAAAATGGCCAACACAAATGACGTTAGCAAGAATGAACATCTTCAACACAATCGTGAGGACAAAGATTTCCACACAGTGCTGACACATACATTGCCCACGATAGGTACAAGTGAAGAACAAGTCAGTGTATATAGTTAATACTGTATATTTATATATATATTATTTATATAAAATAACAAAATATGGGGCTATATATTATAATTTTCAGTAATATCTGTGCAATATAAACTAAACCTTAAAAAAAGGTCCCAAGGGAATTAACCAGCAATTATGCAATCATGAACAACACAGAAAAAGCATAGACAAACGAAGAAAAACAAACTATAGAAAAGCAATAAAAAAAAAGAAAAAAAAATACAGTACTATCACATAACAAACAAATGAAAATAAGTGTAAGTGTTACTACAAATGCCAAAATACCACATACACTCCTTCTATAAGTGAAACAAAAAGCAAATTGTTGTCTCCAAAAACAAGTGGCATGACACATCATCACATAAACTCCTTCTATAAGTGAAACAAAAAGCAAATTGTTGTCTCCACAAGCTAGTGGCGTGGCACATCATCGACCGCAGCATGACCGGATTCAGTGTCAGGACTGCAATTATTACAATTATGTAACGACAAACGATATGTAACAGTTATGTAACGACAAACGATTGCATTATGTTACACTTGCTACAAATATGTAACTACAAACAATATGTAACAATTATGTAACAGTTGCATTAACAAGATGTAACTTTTATGTAACTTTAACTACAATTATAAGGCCAACACAATTATGTAACAATTGTATTAACAAAATGTAACTACAATTATAAGGCCAACACAATTATGCATTACCACAATATTATGTAACAATTCACAGTGTTACAGTTATGTATTACCACAATGTTACTACAATATTATGTAAAGTCATACAATTTTACCACAATTCTGTATTACCAGAATCATCATACAAGTTATTAGACATTACTAAAGGGATAACTCAATATGTAATGTATAACCTAGCAGTATTACCATTGCACAATTATATGCATATGTTTGTTGTACATCTTACAAAATGTCATACAACAACCATTGCATTTATTCAAATATGTATACAACTTGTTTAAAATGTAATATTACTGGATCAGTACAATATTAACATGAATATTATATGTATACAATATTATAATCAATATTATGTACTAATAGATTGGCATATGTCAATGATGATTGCTGTCGGAGGACCTCCAGTACGTGGCCGAGCAGTGTCAAGACTCCATATTATAATTACAAATCATTATAGATAAATAGATAAATAGATAGATAGAGAGACAGATAGAAGCAGCAAGTCAGATGATGAGAAGGTATTGTGTCTGCGAGAATCGAGCAATGCTAAACAGCTTACACACTCTTAACTCAAGGAATGCTTTATAGGCATATGACAGCGCCTCGTGACCATACACACACATACACATATACTCACACACAGGTTTTTAGAACTTTCCAACCACAGTGTAACACACGTGGCACGACCCCTGCTACACCAGAATTTAGGAAGCAGAGCTCAGAAGGAGGTGAGCTATAGAACCGGCAGGTAGTAGGGAGAAGGGCTTAGCAACATGGAAGAGAGAGAGAGAGAGAGAGAGAGAGAGAGAGAGCGAGACTGGGAGGTAGCTGGCTGGACTTTATACTTCACTCTGTGTGAGAGACTTTGTTAATATTTCCAAGACAAATAAAAATAGTCCCATACTATTCTTTACCTCTCCTGTCATTGCATGACAAAAGGGAACCAAGATTATCTACTTACAAAGCTACTCACGTATAACAACCGCTCATCCACAAGTCTAATATAATGTATAACTGATCTACAAAACATCACTACAAGTATCTACAAAGTTATTTTGAGACATGAACATATCCTGTGTTTGCGGAGACGGTTAGTCCTCTTTCTCTCGTCATTACCCATCAATGCAACGACCTACAAACCTGGGGATACTTTCATTTGCAAGAAGAGTTGTTGGGTTATATGGTCTTTAACTTATTTCCATAACTGGTATAATTTAAGATATTATGGTTAGAGATGAAGCAATTTTTTTTTTGTCCTGAGGTGAGGCAAGAACAGGTTTTATCCTGGCGTCCATGGGTTAAGCACTTTCAGGCATGAGGAGGCCATTCTGATTTTCCTCAATATCTCAAAAAGTACTTGTTGGATATCAATATCAATACCCAGGTGTATTAGTATATGTTGATGACTACATACTGGAAAATTTACAAAGCAATAAATTTCGTAGTTTTTGCAGCGCTGGAGAGCTAAAATTGATACATTAACATAGAGGGTGCTAGTGCAGTGCCTGTGCTAGAAAAAAAAAAGTGCTGAAAGAAGCCTGCAACCAAGATATATCACTCTGAAAATTTCAGGTCTCAGTCTCAAGCAGTCTTGGAATACCAACTTTCTAGATCCTCCAAAAAGAAATGAGAAAAAGAATAGAAATAATATCTACACCATCAATAATTCCACACGATATGGAGCCCTTAATAATAATGAAAATCATAATAATGATTTCATTTATTCAACACAGCCAGTGACTGATTATTCACAGGTACTACATCTAGTATCCTAACCCAAGAGAATCAGTATGTGTGTCTGTGAGTGAGTGGGTGAGTAAATATATAAAAATAGCATGGATAATTTTGATCTCATGTTCACCAAAGTGGGTGGAAATATTAGTTAAGGAGTTAACTTTCTTTCTTTTTTAGAGAATACACTAGGTATCAGACCAAAGCACAATGTCAAATTAAGCAGTTTTTTTCCGATCTGGAGCTAACTTAGTCAAGAATTAATAAAAAATAAAAGGATTCAGTATTAAGAGCAATCAGCCAAACGTCATGGTCAAAGAGAAACGTTAAAGTTCAAAGTCACAAGGGAAGGTCAATTTCAACAGTTTCTAACGTGACCCAATGTAAGTGGAAGGATTCAAGTGCAAAGATGACTGAAAGGATTCAGATTTGAGAACAGCCAATCAAAGGTCAATGTCACAGGGCAAGGTCAAATTTCGACCTGTGTGTCTATGTGTGAACATAATAACATAAACAGTTTAGATCTAAACTGGATGAAATTTGATGCCTGAACCAAGGCATATCCAAGCGGCTGACTATTTCTTTTTCATTAACGATAGGTCACAGGTCAAGGGCATATAATGGGGTGAAATCAAACAGTTGTAAACTGGTTCAAACAAGGATAAAGGGATTCGATTTTGAAAACAATCAGATATAAATAAAACCAGTAATGTCAAATGTAAATGTCATAGGCAAAGACAGCTCACAATTTTGATCCGATTTGAACCAAACTGGGTGAAAGGGTTACTGATTAGACAAGGTCACAGACCACAGGGCAAAGTCAAATATTCATTCTTTTGGCTACTTGGTGGGTGCGGTATTCCACTGAATGTACCCTTTTCTTTATGTAATGTAGCTTGATGACACGCAAACAGACAGACAGCCATGCAAACTAAGTCCAAAACTTAATGTACTTTGCAGAGGTAGAACATTCTTTTTACATCCGAAGGGATATACCAGTAAAACATTCACTATTGTCACTATACCACTTGTTATTGTAGGGCAACTGGAACAGGGCGATAACAAAGGTGGTGGATGGTCCTACTCGGTGGTGACAGGGTTACCTTATCACTCCCCCAGTTACCCACAATATTCTCATTATCATATGAATCCAATGTCTGATCCCATTGTTTAATATCGTTTTAAAATGTGTTCTTAAATATACCGGTAGTCAGTTAGTCTTCCCTATAAAATACTTGCGTAACCAAAACCGTTTGTCCCTTTTAACATCCTTCCCTCTCTGAGGTAATTGACGTTTCAGCTGACGATAGTTAATGTGAAAACCCATGGCCACACAGAGATAGAGGAAATTAGTAACATACATAGGACACAAGTTGAAGAGCAAATAATCATAAGGTTAACCTGACCAGTACGTCTATTACGTTGAGTAACACTGACCAGTGTGAACTGTAACTCGTCAAACCTTTGTTGAAAATGAATAAACTGAATTATTTGCTGTATGGCACGATAATGCTGATTAGCTTAAATTGCAATCGAGACAAGTTTGTTTGGTTACTATGCAGATCATCCATTTGGCCAATTTAGTTATTGGTTACCTTCTTCTAAATACGTCGTGTTCTAATTGTGTGAATCGCAAATGATACCCTATTGTAGTTATAACAATATAAGGCAAGGTTATAGTCCTGATATTGTTATCAGGTGGTGGCGGGTCCCTTGCTGGAGTGAGTGGCGATAAGCGGCTGAGGCAAGGGGTGGCGGGGGTTGGTTGTATGCAGCGCCAGATTAACCACGGTGTTGTCTGGTAGGCAATGCAGACGGTTGCCCTGCATCATACAGATCTCTTTTATTCCGTTATTTCAAGTGAAATGTTGGCATGGCCTATAATGGCCTTTTTTGATGGCCTGATGGGTGATGGCACTTATTTGGACGCCCAAAGTGTATATTTATTCCACTCTGGAAATCTGGATGGCCTGTGACAGGCCGTGGCCAGGTAGGCAGTTGCCCAATTTGCCTATACCTGGTAATCCGCCCCTGGTTGTTTGGTGTGTGTGGGGTCAGCACAGCACATGGCTCACTTTATTGTTGGCTGTCCTGTGTGTGAAATTGACCTGGATACTTATAATACCGGCATCAGCAATGAATGGCGTCTAAATATTGACTGACCTTTTGTAGTGCCAGCAACCACGTCATGGCATCGGCTTGACCAGCTTAGGCGGTTTAACCACCAGACAAGCTGTCATCCAGTCCCCGTCGCCTAACGTTAACCGATACCATGTATTAAGACATCAGTAACCAAGATAACACTGATCATGTGTTTCACTTATCAGCAACACTTTGCTATTATCACACATGGGGTATTAATAGTAACTAATGGTAATGACCTATAATAGAGGTTGTAAAGTAACAGTGATTACGTCGAGTAAGGGAAGGAGCATACCACCGACCACTACAAACATCTGCTTATAGCTTCCGACTGTTTAATGTCAAACACTGACTGGATACAACCGTCAAAATGATAAACTGTATGATTACAGACCTCACTATCATACGAATATATTACTATATCAC
This sequence comes from Coenobita brevimanus, assembly GCF_032717465.1. Lineage (NCBI taxonomy): Eukaryota > Metazoa > Arthropoda > Malacostraca > Decapoda > Coenobitidae > Coenobita > Coenobita brevimanus. The sequence goes on from NC_136991.1 coordinate 12,926,889, forward strand.
CCTGTGTTCAGATCGTGGTGTATAAATAACTATACTATGGAGTAAAACACTGTGTAATGCGTTTTTATTCGTTATCATTACAAAACCATTATTTCCCAAAACAAATGGATGATGGAAGAGTGGTTGAGACAAAGCAAGTAGGCCATACTCTCTTGCCCTTGGATGTGGGGAGGGTGGAGCGTAGACGAATGAATGGGAACGAGGGAGGGGTTGAAACTGGGGGTGCGGCGGTGCCACATATACAAACCTGCTCGTCAAGCCGGTCGCTTGACTACTGCTGAATACGTACGTACTTGTATAAGCATTCACGTACGTACTTCCCTAAGTATTCGTGTACGTACTTACATAAGTATTCATGTACGTACTTAAGTACATACTTACGTGAGTTGACGTACGTACATAATTACGTACTTATGTAAATATTCACGTACGTACGTATGTAGGTGAATACCCATATTCGTATGTACGTAAATACCTTAGTCCGCCTTGGGATACATTTGTCCTTAAGTACGTACGTGATTAGGTGCATAAATGCATACGTACATATTTATGTACTGTATGTATTTGTTTTGGGGGGAGAGGGAGGGAGAGAAGGAGGAGGAAGGGAGGAGAATGGGGGAGGGTGTGGTCTGTTCATATTCAGTCACATGATAGATCGGTGGCTGCTGATTGGTCGAGTAAATTTTCTCCAGAAAAATCCCTACTCGCTACGGAAGACACTTGGATGGGAGCCAAATACAGCGTTTGTGAATCGCTCTTGAGGGTGATTGTTGACTCTCGTACAACGTCACCCGAAACCAAACAATCCCACAAAACCCAGCCACCAATCCCATATTTTGCAGTCACTCACTCACCCGTCCCACATCAGTCATATACTCAGCCACCCACGCCGATCAGCTCACCCAACCCTTTCTGCTCGTCCACCACATCCTTTCCTGCCAACCCACCTAACAGCCTCGAGTCCCTTAGGAAGGCCAAGGCTGAGAACGGGCTTTCCCACAGAGCTCTCAAAGAGAGTATGTTGTGTTGTTGGTGTAGGTGATTGTGTGCAATGCAGTCTTCCATAATGTGCTTAATAGTATGGGGTGCTGTGTTGCATCTTGAACAGGCATCAGCAATGGAGTCATCCAGCCTTTTCTGGTAGCTTAAGAGGGCTGGATGGTGCCCACATCTCAGCCTGGCCAGGTGGACCCTATCCTCACGAGGAAGATAGGATTCAGAAGGGTGGATGTCAGGAGGCCATGCATGCAGCTGTGTGTTGTCTTTAAGTGACTGAATGGAGCAGCGAGTGATCTGAGTGTGGATATGCTTCTGGAAGCTGGTCTGAGGTGGGCGAGGGGGGAGAGATGATACTATTTGTGTATGGTATCGTGTGCTGGGTGTTGGTTTGATGTTCCTTGGTGTGGGTGGATGTGCTGACATGTACTGTAGTGGATATTGTGTGGTTTTGTGGAGGCTGCAGCAAGAAACTGGGTGCCTCTCATGTCTAGGTGATCCTTGACTTTGAGGACTTTGGTTTCTTGATGTAGGTGGTCTGTGGGTGTAGTAGCTGTGCAGCCTGTGATTATTTTTAGGGCCTTGTTCTGTATGGTTTGTAGAGTGTTGTAGTGTGTTTTGGTTAGGTTAGAAGCCCAGGCAGGGCTTGCATAATTCATCACTGAACGTATGTATTGTTTGTATAGTGTGGTGGTGGTTTCTTTGTTGTGCCCTAATGTTGTATGCGCAAGTGACCTCAAAGCATTGAGTCTTGGTGTTATTTTATTTTTAATGTTTGTGATGTGTTGTTTAAATGACATTGATGTATTGTATGTTACACCAAGGATTTTGTGTGTGTGTGTGTGTGTGTGTGTGTGTGTGTGTGTGTGTGTGTGTGTGTGTGTGTGTGTGTGTGTGTGTGTGTGTGTGAGTGGTAGGGGAGTGTTGTTTATGGTGAGGTGTGGGATGTGACTGTGTTCTGCTGTCCAGTTTGCGAGAAGAGTCACTGTAGATTTGGCTGGGGCTATTTTGAGCCTGTTTGTGGTCAACCATTCGTGTAGTGTGTTGAGGTAAGCTTGAATGATGTGTGCAGCTGTGTTTGCGTTTTGGTGCGTACATGTAAGTGTTATATCATCTGCATGGGAAGCTATGTGTATCTGTGGTGTGTGGGGTGTGGGTACGTCGTGCATGTATAGATTAAAGAGTGTAGGGGACAAAACAGATCCTTGGGGGACACCGTTTGTGAAGTTTCTGATGTTAGAAGACTGACCGGCAAATGTTACGTGTGCACATCTGCCTGCTAAGTAGTTTGCTAGCCATCTTTTTGTGTTATTGTGCATGTTTGTGTTGAGTATTTTGTTTGTGAGGTTGTGGCAGGGGATGGCATCAAAAGTTTTGCTAATGTCTAGTGTGACTAGGAGTGTTCTGTGTTGTGGCCTAGCTGAATTCATGCCATCGAAAACTCTCTGTGTAAGGTCTGTAAGAAGGGTGTTTGTGGAGTGGTGTGGCCTAAAGCCATGTTGTGACTGGGCTAGGGGAATGTGAGGTGTGACTAGTTGTAGTATCAGTCGTTCAGTGACTTTAGAGAGGGTGCAGAGGAGTGTGATGGGGCAATGTGAGGAGGGTAACGTGGGGTCTTTGTTGGGTTTAGGGATAGTGATGATATTGCCATGCTTCCAGATGTTGGGCATTATGTTGTGTGAGTAGCTGTAGTTTGATATGTTGGTGAGTGCTTGTATGCCTTGTGGTCCTAGGTGTTTAAGATGAATGTTGCTTATGTTGCCTGGTCCACAGGCAGATGAGTGCTTGAGGTTGTTAATGATGTGCTTCGTCTGGTTATAAGTGGAAGGTGTGTAGTCTGGGTCTGTGGGGAACTGTCTCTTACGTCTGATGATAAGTCGGTCTTCCGGATGGGGGGTTAGATGGCTGACTTGTGAAAAGTGATTGATGAGAGTGTTTGCTTGTTGTTTGTTTGAGGGTATGGTGTCTGTTGTTGTGATGGCAGCGTGTGATTGTATGGTGTTGCTGTTGAAAGTGTGATGCTGCTTAGTGTTTTGTAGAGTTTGCTGATGTTTGTTTTATGGTCAAGTGTTTGGAGGTAAATTTTCCAGTTTAGTGTTTGCTGTTTTGATATTTTAGTGTTTATCTGAGTGTTGAGTTCTTGTATTTATTGTATGATGTCTTGTGTATGGGGTGTTGGGGAGTGTCGCAGTGTGACCTGTTGTCTGATGAGGCCTTGAATTTCTGGTGTGAAGTTGGGGTTGTGTCTCTTTCTGTTGCCTCTAGGGATGTCTTTTGTCTGTGTTTTGTATGATTGTATTGAAAGTGTGCATAGCGGTGTTGATGTTTGTAATGGGTGTACTGTTTAGTGTTTCGAAATGTTGTTCTGTTTCAGTTACAAAGGCCTCCCAGTTGGCTCTGTTATAATTAGTGTATGTGTGTTTGTGGCCAGCTGGGGTGATTCTGGTTTTCGTAGTGACGAGGATTGGGAGGTGATCAGAACCTAGGGTTTTGACTTTCCATGATGTAGTGGGAGCGAGGTTTGGGGAGCAGGTGATGTCTGGAGATGATGGGAGGAAGAGGGCTTGGTGTGGGATATGGGTATGTTGGTCTAGACTGTTAGGTGAAGGGAGTATTTGGTTTGGCTTTAGTTTAATTAAAACTAAGATTAATTAGTTAGATTCGCCCTGTATATATCATAATGTAATGTAACTGTATTTAATATTGTAATTAATTAATAGTTGGCACCTCTACCATTCTATGAGGGGGATAAAGGCTTGCCTAGTTTGCGCACTTTGCTCCTAGACTCCGTCGAGCTAGCAGCTTGTATATACACACCTCAAGGATGCTTGACAGCCCAAGCAAGCTGAAGCAACAGACAGAAAAGCAGGCTCGTCGTGATATGTTGTTCGATACTCCCTAGCTAAGTAACCTTTACAAACTGGCCAATTCAAGGGGGGATTAGCTAGGAGATAGTAGAGAATTAGTTAGGTGAGTTAAGGTGTAAATTACTGTTCATTTAACCCTATGAGACTTGTTTGAATTTACTTAAGGACAATTTTAGGGACGAGTAAGGACCTATGAGTTGTTTACTAGAAAATTCTTACATCTTGGTGCCCAACCGAGGATACTGATTTATACAAAGTCAAATATGTCTGACATTTTGGTCCCCCGAGTGAGGAGCCCCGATTTGTTTACCTGAAACTTAAATTTTTTTCACAATAATATAATAATAATAATAATAATAATAATAATAATAATAACAACAACAACAACAACAAAAGTCCCACAGTGATGTTCAAAAACTTAATAACAGTACAAGTTGTAGTAGTATGAGTAGTAGTAGTAGTAGTAGTAGTACTTGTTGTTGTTGTTGTTGTTGCTGTTGTTATTGTAGTAGTAATATTAATAATAATGGTAACTAGAATTCTGAAACTGCTGAAGCAGCATTCAAAGAACTCCATACTCCAGATAATAATGCCTCATTCCAGATTAGAATGACAAAAAATATATATCCACACATATATCAGATATGGTGTACAGTCTTCGAAATACGGTATTAACCCCTTAACTGCGGGGCATCGCTTTCGTGATGCTTGGGAGCAATGGATCATACCGCGGGGTGACACTTTTGTGATTCTGTGTTATTTTGAATTCGCCCAGGCTTTGAAGTGGTGGCTTGTATCATCTATCAGTACTGCCAATGTCCAACACTAGTCAGCACTCCTAATCTCATCTGTACTCCCATCCATTGTTGACAATTTAGCCATTTCTCCCCATTCTTGACTCCCCTCCCTACCCCTGTCCATTACCCTATCCTCTCGCCTGCCTGGCCGTGCTATGCTAAGTAAATCTTCCCTGGAATTTTTCACTGATTTCATCCATTGAAATAAGCCCCATGCCCTATTCTTATACCAAATAATATATACAAGAAAGAAATAAGGTAAGTGAGAGTGCCATACACCTAGAATTCGCTAATTATCACCTGACAACACCTCACGTGCACTCGTTCGCTAATTTTCACTGTTTATTTCCCCTTGAAATATGCCGTATAATCTATTTTCGTAATAAAATTATATATAAGAAATGAAGGGAGAAGCCTAAGTGATATTTACATTCACCTGGAACTACCTAATTATTGCAGGCCACCACACTGTATTCTACGCTAAGTAAATCTTCCCTGGAATTTTCCACTGATTTCATCCATTGAAATAAGCCCTATGCACTATTCTTATAACAAATAATATATACAAGAAAGAAATAAGGTAAGTGATAGTGCCATACACCTCGAATTGGCTAATTATCACCTGACAACACCTCACGTGCACTCGTTCACTAATTTTCGCTGTTTACTTCCCCTCGAAATATGCCGTATAATCTATTTTCATAATAACTATACATATAATGAGGGATGGGAGAAGCCTAAGTGATATTTACATTCACCTGGAACTACCTAATTTATTATGTATTGTCTTGGTTTCCTGCCAATCATTTCATTGCTATATATTAGCAGGTCTCATAGGGCTGAAGCTGGTAGTATTGCACCTACCCTAGCCAGGCGGCAGCAGGCCACCACTATCAGTTCACTGTCGTCTTTGAAAGTGGGAGTATGTCTGATTTGCTCCTGCTAACTTCCGCCGCTTTATAACCCCATGCAAAGGGCCCTGTGACCTTTACCCCCTACTAAACCTCGTGTGGAAAGAGGTAAAGGGCTGACAATTGATAGAGAGTGACTATGATCTTTTTATTGAGTAAAACAGTGCAAGTGGAATTGTAAATAAAGTATAAATAATGTGTAAACACCAAGAAAGCAATGAATGTAAATATAAGTGAACAGTGGAATATAGTTTTATAAGTTACTTCAAGCGACAGTGCATAACATAGTGTAAATAAAATAGAAATGTAAATAATGTAAAAAAAAGTAGAGAACGTAAATAGAAATGCAAATGAGTGGTATTATAAGAATACGAGTATATATATAAACTAGGAGTAATGAAAGTGAAAGTTTCACTCTAGCATGTATGAATACTATGAGTTATGAGAGTGAAGGTGAAAGTGACATTCACTCTCAATGCTAGTATACAGGACGAGAAAGTGAATGCTACGTATTTTACTGAAAGAAATTGAATCCCTACAGTGACAATAAACTACTATTACCGAAGGAAACTAATGGATAAAGACTGTAGATATATATAAGTGTTATATAGTAACAGAAATATAAACTGTGCGTGTTTTTATGAATAATAGACAACACTAGCGGCGAACGATTGGAAGTGGGATGGTCATACGCCCTCATAATTTTCTTTGCTTTCACAGTGTTCTTTTTGGGGAGTATGGATTCCAAACTATTTGAGAATCATAGATTAGTGTTTCTAGTGATAATATCAGGCTGTGGTAATCATATTACGAGTTGTTGGGAAGTGTAAAGTGGAGACTTCGTTACCCAACTTCAGAGGTCTCCACAAGTCCTACGGTATTCGACAAAGGCTCAACAAACACCGAAGGAGAAAGCTGAAGGTATGTGCCATAAGCATATTTGATTTTAATATTCTAGGACTAATAACTGATTTTTGGAAAATATTTTTAGAGAGTCTGTCGGAGCGCGAATATGCCCGTGGGAGCCGCAAGTCAAAGCAAAACAAGCCCGCGGTGTAAGGGTTAAGGAATGTTGTGGTCAATCATGCATTATGAATAATACATCATAGATTAAATGTGCATAGATAATTGTCATGATTTTTGTTCTAATCAAGGTCTATACAGTATACGTGAGAATCTATAATGTCTTGTAATCCATTATATATGTCAAGCTACTAAGTCGTGGTAAATTATGTACTTAGAAAATTAGAATTTTCATAATTTTGAGCAAATCCTTTATGGTAGGTCCAACAATCGTGAAAGACCAAAAAAAAAAAAAATATTGATTTGTCATAACTGCTGCTATGAAACATAAAAAGGTATACGTTCTTAGGAATCTGAAAATATTTTTGTCATCATTGTAGCCTACTGGTATTACTCAAAAATTTTCATGGATTTTAACCTGTGACCTTGAGATCATGGTCAAGATCATTCATACGATGCACATCATGTCTGGTCATGACCAACTACATTTCCGCTGAGTTTGGTCAAAATCGCCAAACACTTTCCGATTAACCCCTAACTGCCGGGTGTCAGTTGGAACTGTCATAACATCGGTCGTGTGGCGGCGCTGGGTGTTTGTATGAACCGCATTTGTTTTCCCGGCACAGTATGAAGTGTCCACCACTTTATCTCATGAACAAAAACTTGGGGGAGACTCACAGCAGACCACCCAACCATACCTCAATCGTCTCTGTGACTCTGCCAGGTGTAGCATGATATTTTCTTAACCTTTTTGTCTGATTTTGCTCCCGCCGCATGTGGACTTTTGCCCTATCCACGCCAACCAAAGCCTCTTTCCAAGGATATTAGGAAAGGACTTAGTGATAGTGGCATAGGGCATGCCCTAAACACCACTGTGTCTAGTTTATCTAGTAACAGAGAAGTTATCACATTGACAGCAAAGCCATGGTTGAGTCTGCGGGCTGATGCATGTGTCAGGACACCATATTATAATTACAAATAATAACAGATAAATAGATAAATAGATAGATAGTGAGACAGATAGACGCAGCAAGTCAGATGATAAGGTATTGTGTCTGCGAGAATCGAGCAGTGCTAAACATGCTTACACACTCTTAACTCAAGGAATGCTTTATAGGCATACGACAGCGCCTCGTGACTATACACACACATACACACATACTCACACACAGGTTTCTAGAACTTTCCAACCACAGTGTAACACACGTGACACGACCCCTGCTACACCAGAATTTAGGAAGCAGAGCTCAGAAGGAGGTGAGCAATAGAACCGGCAGGTAGTACGGGGAAGGGCTTAGCAACATGGAAGAGAGAGAGAGAGAGAGAAAGAGCGAGACTGGGAGGTATCTGGCTGGACTTTATACTTCACTCTGTGTGAGAGACTTTGTTAATATTTCCAAGACAAATAAAAATAGTCCCATACTATTCTTTACCTCCCCTGTCATTGCATGACAAAAGGGAACCAAGATTATCTACTTACAAAGCTACTCACGTATAACAACCGCTCATCCACAAGTCTAATATAATGTATAACTGATCTACAAAACATCACTACAAGTATCTACAAAGTTATTTTGAGACATGAACATATCCTGTGTTTGCGGAGACGGTTAGTCCTCTTTCTCTCGTCATTACCCATCAATGCAACGACCTACAAACCTGGGGATACTTTCATTTGCAAGAAGAGTTGGTGAATTATATGGTCTTTAACTCATTTCCATAACTGGTATAGTTTAAGATATTATGGTTAGAGATGAAGCAATTTTTTTTTTTTTTGTCCTGAGGTGAGGCAATAACAGATTTTATCCCGGCGTCCATGGGTTAAGCACTTTCAGGCATGAGGAGGCCATTCTGATTTTCCTCAATATCTCTAAAAGTACTTGTTGGATATCAATATCAATACCCAGGTGTATTAGTATATGTTTACGACTACATACTGGAAAATTTGCAAAGCAACAAATTTCGTAGTTTTTGCAATGCTGGAGAGCTAAAATTGATACATTAACATATAGGGTGCTACTGCAGTGTCTGTGCTAGGAAAAAAAAAGTGCTGAAAGAAGCCTGCAACCAAGATATATCACTCTGAAAATTTCAGGTCTCAGTCTCAAGCAGTCTTGGAATACCAACTTTCTAGATCCTCCAAAAAGAAATGAGAAAAAGAATAGAAATAATATCTACACCATCAATAATTCCACACGATATTGAGCCCATAATAATAATGAAAATCATAATAATGATTTCATTTATTCAACACAGCCAGTGACTGATTATACACAGGTACTACATCTAGTATCCTAACCCAAGAGAATCAGTATGTGTGTCTGTGAGTGAGTGGGTGAGTAAATAAATAAGAATAGCATGGATAATTTTGATCTCATCTTGACCAAAGTGGGTGGAAATATTAGTTAAGGAGTTAACTTTCTTTCTTTTTTAGAGAATACACTAGGTATCAGACCGAAGCACAATGTCAAATTAAGCAGTTTTTTTCCGATCTGGAGCTAACTTAGTCAAGAATTAATAAAAAATAAAAGGATTCAGTATTAAGAGCAATCAGCCAAACGTCATGGTCAAAGAGAAACGTTAAAGTTCAAAGTCACAAGGGAAGGTCAATTTCAACAGTTTCTAACGTGACCCAATGTTAGTGGAAGGATTCAAGTGCAAAGATGACTGAAAGGATTCAGATTTGAGAAGAGCCAATCAAAGGTCAATGTCACAGGGCAAGGTCAAATTTCGACCTGTGTGTCTATGTGTGAACATAATAACATAAACAGCTTAGATCTAAACTGGATGAAATTTGATGCCTGAACCATGGCATATCCAAGCGGCTGACTATTTCTTTTTCATTAACGATAGGTCACAGGTCAAGGACATATAATGGGGTGAAATCAAACAGTTGTAAACTGGTTCAAACAAGGATAAAGGGATTCGATTTTGAAAACAATCAGATATAAATAAAACCAGTAATGTCAAATGTAAATGTCATAGGCAAAGACAGCTCACAATTTTGATCCGATTTGAACCAAACTGGGTGAAAGGGTTACTGATTAGACAAGGTCACAGACCACAGGGCAAAGTCAAATATTCATTCTTTTGGCTACTTGGTGGGTGCGGTATTCCACTGAATGTACCCTTTTCTTTATGTAATGTAGCTTGATGACACGCAAACAGACAGACAGCCATGCAAACTAAGTCCAAAACTTAATGTACTTTGCAGAGGTAGAACATTCTTTTTACATCCGAAGGGATATACCAGTAAAACATTCACTATTGTCACTATACCACTTGTTATTGTAGGGCAACTGGAACAGGGCGATAACAAAGGTGGTGGATGGTCCTACTCGGTGGTGACAGGGTTACCTTATCACTCCCCCAGTTACCCACAATATTCTCATTATCATATGAATCCAATGTCTGATCCCATTGTTTAATATCGTTTTAAAATGTGTTCTTAAATATACCGGTAGTCAGTTAGTCTTCCTTATAAAATACTTGCGTAACCAAAACCGTTTGTCCCTTTTAACATCCTTCCCTCTCTGAGGCAATTGACGTTTCAGCTGACGATAGTTAATGTGAAAACCCATGGCCACACAGAGATAGAGGAAAGTAGTAACATACATAGGACACAAGTTGAAGAGCAAATAATCATAAGGTTAACCTGACCACTACGTCTATTACGTTGAGTAACACTGACCAGTGTGAACTGTAACTCGTCAAACCTTTGTTGAAAACGAATAAACTGAATTATTTGCTGTATGGCACGATAATGCTGATTAGCTTAAATTGCAATCGAGACAAGTTTGTTTGGTTACTATGCAGATCATCCATTTGGCCAATTTAGTTATTGGTTACCTTTTTCTAAATACGTCGTGTTCTAATTGTGTGAATCGCAAATGATACCCTATTGTAGTTATAACAATATAAGGCAAGGTTATAGTCCTGATATTGTTATCAGGTGGTGGCGGGTCCCTTGCTGGAGTGAGTGGCGATAAGCGGCTGAGGCAAGGGGTGGCGGGGGTTGGTTGTATGCAGCGCCAGATTAACCACGGTGTTGTCTGGTAGGCAATGCAGACGGTTGCCCTGCATCATGTAGATCTCTTTTTTTCCGTTATTTCAAGTGAAATGTTGGCATGGCCTATAATGGCCTTTTTTGATGGCCTGATGGGGGATGGCACTTATTTGGACGCCCAAAGTGTATATTTATTCCACTCTGGAAATCTGGATGGCCTGTGACAGGCCGTGGCCAGGTAGGCAGTTGCCCAATTTGCCTATACCTGGTAATCCGCCCCTGGTTGTTTGGTGTGTGTGGGGTCAGCACAGCACATGGCTCACTCTATTGTTGGCTGTCCTGTGTGTGAAATTGACCTGGATACTTATAATACCGGCATCAGCAATGAATGGCGTCTAAATATTGACTGACCTTTTGTAGTGCCAGCAACCACGTCATGGCATCGGCTTGACCAGCTTAGGCGGTTTAACCACCAGACAAGCTGTCATCCAGTCCCCGTCGCCTAACATTAACCGATACCATGTATTAAGACATCAGTAACCAAGATAACACTGATCATGTGTTTCATTTATCAGCAACACTTTGCTATTATTACACATGGGGTATTAATAGTAACTAATGGTAATGACCTACAATGGAGGTTGTAAAGTAACAGTGATTACGTCGAGTATGGGAAGGAGCATACCACCGACCACTACAAACATCTGCTTATAGCTTCCGACTGTTTAATGTCAAACACTGACTGGATACAACCGTCAAAATGATAAACTGCATGATTACAGACCTCACTATCATACGAATATATTACTATATCACCCTGTGTTCAGATCGTGGTGTATAAATAACTATACTATGGAGTAAAACACTGTGTAATGCGTTTTTATTCGTTATCATTACAAAACCATTATTTCCCAAAACAAATGGATGATGGAAGAGTGGTTGAGACAAAGCAAGTAGGCCATACTCTCTTGCCCTTGGATGTGGGGAGGGTGGAGCGTAGACGAATGAATGGGAACGTGGGAGGGGGGCGGGAGGGGTTGAAACTGGGGGTGCGGCGGTGCCACATATACAAACCTGCTCGTCAAGCCGGTCGCTTGACTACTGCTGAAGACTGTCCGTGCTAACGGAAGTATGTACTATCGTGCACAAAAGTCTTGTCCACTACCCAGCCAGAGTGAGGGTTCGAATAGTCTGAGTTTGAAGAATTGAAGCAGCTGTAGAAATGTTACGGTCGGCCAACAGATGTCGCCGTCTTTAGTGTGTGTATTTCGGGGGGGGGCGGTTTGTGTGCGAGTTGAGCATTATCACGAACCCTATACACGATACTCATAACGTGAGAATTATGATATATATATATATATATATATATATATATATATATATATATATATATATATATATAAAGAGTGGAGTGAAAAGTTATCATTATTGTAAAATAGTATTCAGTGCTAATCTAGGTAACTGTTCCAATTCTTCAAAGTTCCAACCAATGACCTCCATGACCTTGAAAGCCCGTGGGGGGGGGGCAGGTGCGGGGACTGGCCGCCCGTCATGACACACATCCAAGTATATACACCACCACCACAACAGCAACGCTCAGTGATCCACATCGAATCCATGTGAACTTTGTTTCAGGTTACCGTCACCTCAACGTATTCTATACATCCCATTCTCAGCTCTTGCTGATAGAGATGAATAAGGCTTTGCCCAACCCCTCCTCTCGTAAGGGAATGTGAGGTGGCCGTGACAGCATTATTCATGGTCTTTCATTGGTTCTCCTCAACCCATAACTTGAAGAGCCACAGTGAAGACCTCGGCGTTAGACAACTCGTCATTAGGTCTCCAGTGTTTAAACACCACACCACAATGTGCAAGCGTCATATATTTTGGAGTGTGCTCAGTTATACCGTTAATATTGTGTGCTGAACATCAAGAGCATTTCAATGATGGTAGCAAGTGTAACTATATATTATGTTATAGGAAAACGCATTCCACGACGAGTCATACATATCATTGTAAATCACACAATACATAATTTGCGCCTGTTAAGTTACTATAATATGAATTTTCATGGAAGATACTTTAAGACATCATTAAGGAAATGGATTTAAGATAACACTGTAGGGAAGTTAATATATTTTAATTGTATTTACACGCAATACCAAACTCCAAACAATACACCAATATACACATCTTAGTATTTGGTCCAGCCACCCATTGCATTCAGAATGTCATCCAGGCAATTAGGGATGGAGTCGACCATCCCTGGTCGTCGAAGTATACTCTCCCACATTTCGTGAACTTTGGCCTCTATTGCTGCACAGGTTCGCTGCTCCCTAATATCCCAGTCACGTTTCATCATGGCCCAAATATGTTCAATCGGATTAATATCACATCATTTGGTTGGCCAGTCGATGACCTCAGTTTCAGGGTGATCCTGAAGGTAGTCCTTAATTATGTTGCTGGCATGAATAGGACTGTTGTCATGAACAAGCCTTATTGTGTGGTGGACTGGAACTGCCATAGACAGGACTGTAGGAAATATCACTTGCACCAGGATGTCTGCATACCGCTCACCAGTGAAACGGCCATTGATCATGACCAGTTCACCTGGTCCATGTGCCCACATCCACCCCCAGAGTGACACTGACACCCTACCATTCACTGCGCGATGTTGAATGCGTTTCTCATGGTAGCGTGTGTTGGGGGCCACCAGCATTGCCTTGCTCTAGCTCCCACTGACCTGAATACCGTTTCATCAATCAATATAATGTTCTCCAGTATTCTTCAGTATGTGGAAGGTGTTCCAGTGCTAAGCTGAGTCGACACAGTGTGAGTAGGTGTTAGCCACCCTTTGTGAGCTGGAATATGGTAGTCGGTCCCGGCTTTAAGAAGTCGGCGTCTCGTCGTCATGTGATGGCAGCTCAGCCCCAAATTTCTTGTATGCTCCACCGAAGTTCACATTGGATATGCCGTTGCAGCTACCACTATCATAGCGTCCATCCTTGCCAACGTTACTCCTGGCCTCCTACTTCGAGGTTTTGTCTCCACTGAGCCCTCTTTCTCACCGGCGGATCCACCTCCTAATCGTCTTGGTGGTCCTCCCCATTTCGAGAGCAATGTTCGGCACAGCTGCCCCAGCTCTCCACATCCTGACGATTTGGCCTCGCTCAGCAGTCATCCCCAGTGAATCTGCTCGTCCTGCAGGCATATCTGAAATGGCAGAGTAATATGTTGGGGTAACAGATGCAGGATTTTATATACTATAGTAAATTAATGGTGTTAGTAACACTTAGGTAAAGTATTATTAATCTGACATAACGTTTGGTAAATCATTTATGATCAACTGTCCAAGAAACCCTTCCTAATTCATATATTCATAGGGAACTGCAAGTGGATCCCCCCACCAACCTCCACTCCCCACCCCTGTGCGACAGTAGAGTGAACATTCGCCGATAATAATAATAATAATCATCATCATCATCATCATCATCATCAAGGTTTAATTTAATCAGACCACTGACACCCATTTCAGTCTCTCCTAGGGCTGGCTCGAAGGATTGGTATACATATATGCTTTTCTACAATTTAGTGTTCTGTTTTGTTTGGAGGAGATTCTAGTATTTCAAAAGGTCGAAACTGAATTTAGGGAAAATTCTTGTTTCTTCTAATATATCATACATTGTAGGGTTAGTGAAGCACATTTTTTGATACCGATTATAAACAGGGCATTCAATGAGAATTTTGACTTATTTGTGTTAGGCAGCTGGAGAATATAGGTGGGGCTCCAGCAGGAGAAGACATGAGTTAGCCATGCGTCAATTGCATATGCCCAGTTCTTAGACGAGTCAGAAGAGTTTCCTGATGTCCACCAACACCATGGGGAGGTGATGTCGAACACTGAAACTTGCCAAGGTCTCATTCCGACCATCGTCGCCACCAACAGGTAACTCACATTAGTTTGTCAGCATAGGCCATGTCGTTCTTATCCTATTACAGGATGTCCCATGAGCGACAGCAGATATTTGTTGAGATGACACTGTGATTTTGAGTTTGAATTCTTCTATATACATAAGCATTTTTTGGTTTTACTTTAGGCGTGAGGTGAGTTCTAAATATTACGTAGGGCAAAAATGTGCCCATGTTACATTTTATTTTTCATACCAGTTGCAGCCGTACTGTGTACTCTTGTAATCCTTATTGGTGGATTACATAAAGCCTATTAATAGCGTGATGACCCGTTTGAAGACACAGTAATGTCCCATAACTTGCATTAAAGAACATCGAAATTTCACTGGCCAACTCCACGGCTATCCTCCCTCTCCGCCTCTCCTTTCCCCTCTACCCACGCAACTATTAATCGGCTATGTATTCACTCCCCACACTCCCCCTCCACCATCCCGCCCACTCCCCTTCTCCCTCCCCCTCCTCTTCCCATCATCCCTCCCCCAAGACTAACGTCAATTGAACATTCCATTCCATCCCATCACATTACCTTCCCCTGCATTCCACAACCCCCCCTCCCCCTATTGTACCCATGGCGACGAGTTGGACTACTATAATGAACACTCACAGAACCGACGACATGGCTCCACCCCCTTGTATGTAGAGTTAAAACCTTTACAACAAAGGTCAGTCTCAAGTAACTTTAGCCTAATTAAGATATGTGGAAAACAACAAGCAACACCTATGCCCAACCCCCTCCCCCACCCTAATATCCTTGTCACCACGTCTCTATCCCAATCCGTTTCCGTCTATCTACAATAATAAATGTAACTCTGCATAGAAAAGTAATGAATGGGCCCTCCAAAACATTAAAGATTAGGTGCACCCCACCCAAATCGGGATAGGCCCTCCATTTCCTTTCGCCTGTCTTCTTTTCTCCACGTTCTTTCCTCCCTCCCACCGCCCCAGTCACCCCAACTTACCACCCAATACCATGGAGTGAGGTGAAGGCAACACACTTTCTGTCCCCCTAAAAGTCTGTTCCGTAAACATTCTTCCTCCTTTCCGATATTTTGCTATTGCTATCGGTAGCCCCCTCCTCGACTAGGCCATTTGTAATGGTTGCCTTGCGTAATTTGTAAAATCCACCCCAAGGCTAAACGTAATCCGAAAAGTCCATGTATGTATATAATTTTCCTACTCAGAATCACCTTTTTTTTCACCTCGCAAATAACTACTGTAATTAGTGGGAGACCCTATTATAATTATATGACAGTTTTTATGAGGTCTTTAGTTATTTTCACTAAAAAAATATGGTGTTTGATATGCAGTGCGTTTGATGGTCATATTTGCCGCACGTTATCTTACTGGGTTTTGTTACACCCGCCATTGCAACCTAGGAGTTTGGGTTGGGTAATGTAGCATTATGAGCAGAAATGGAATTCAGAACAACGCAATGAACACGAAGAAAAACGTTTTGATACAACGAACCATAAAGTAATGTAACCTG
The DNA here is from genome assembly GCF_032717465.1 of Coenobita brevimanus. NCBI lineage: Eukaryota > Metazoa > Arthropoda > Malacostraca > Decapoda > Coenobitidae > Coenobita > Coenobita brevimanus. The sequence continues at coordinate 12,942,944 of NC_136991.1, forward strand.
TTGCAGTTATGTGTAATTTGGCATGAATATGTCATAGCAGAAAAGTGTCGAAGATATATGTAATGCAGTGGAAAACCATATATTTTGACTACCAGTGAAGCTAACTGCCGATAAAAAATTAATATTTGACGATTGGCAAATGTCCTGGGAAAATGAACCAACGAGTATATAATAAGCTAATAATGATCAAATCATCAGTTTGTCCTTGATCATCATGAAAACAATCCTCTGGACATCAGGAAACTCTTCTGACTAGTCTGAGAATTAGGCATACGCGATTGACGCATGGCTAACTCATGTCTTCCCATATTGGAGCCCCACCTATATGGTCCAACTGCCTAACACAAATAACAGTCAAAATTCTCATTGAATGCCCTGTTTATAATCGGTATCAAAAATGTGCTTCACTAACCCTACAATGTATGATATATTAGAAGAACCAAAATTTTCCCTAAATTCAGTTTCGACCTTTTGAAATACTGGAATCTCCTCCAAACAAAACAGAACACTAAATTGTAGAAAAGCATATATGTATACCAATCCTTCGAGCCAGCCCTAGGAGAGACTGAAATGGGTGTCAGTGGTCTGATTAAACTAAACCTTGATGATGATGATGATGATTATTATTATTATTATTATTATCGACGAATGTTCACTCTACTGTCGCACAGGGGTGGGGAGTGGAGGTTGGTGGGGGGATCCACTTGCAGTTCCCTATGAATATATGAATTAGGAAGGGTTTCTTGGACAGTTGATCATAAATGATTTACCAAACGTTATGTCAGATTAATAATACTTTACCTAAGTGTTACTAACACCATTAATTTACTATAGTATATAAAATCCTGCATCTGTTACCCCAACATATTACTCTGCCATTTCAGATATGCCTGCAGGACGAGCAGATTCACTGGGGATGACTTCTGAGCGAGGCCAAATCGTCGGGATGTGGAGAGCTGGGGCAGCTGTGCCGAACATTGCTCTCGAAATGGGGAGGACCATCAAGACGATTAGGAGGTGGATCCGCCGGTGAGAAAGAGGGCTCAGTGGAGACAAAACCTCGAAGTAGGAGGCCAGGAGTAACGTTGGCAAGGATGGACGCTATGATAGTGGTAGCTGCAACGGCATATCCAATGTGAACTTCGGTGGAGCATACAAGAAATTTGGGGCTGAGCTGCCATCACATGACGACGAGACGCCGACTTCTTAAAGCCGGGACCGACTACCATATTCCAGCTCACAAAGGGTGGCTAACACCTACTCACACTGTGTCGACTCAGCTTAGCACTGGAACACCTTCCACATACTGAAGAATACTGGAGAACATTATATTGATTGATGAAACGGTATTCAGGTCAGTGGGAGCTAGAGCAAGGCAATGCTGGTGGCCCCCAACACACGCTACCATGAGAAACGCATTCAACATCGAGCAGTGAATGGTAGGGTGTCAGTGTCACTCTGGGGGTGGATGTGGGCACATGGACCAGGTGAACTGGTCATGATCAATGGCCGTTTCACTGGTGAGCGGTATGCAGACATCCTGGTGCAAGTGATAATTCCTACAGTCCTGTCTATGGCAGTTCCAGTCCACCACACAATAAGGCTTGTTCATGACAACAGTCCTATTCATGCCAGCAACATAATTAAGGACTACCTTCAGGATCACCCTGAAACTGAGGTCATCGACTGGCCAACCAAATGATGTGATATTAATCCGATTGAACATATTTGGGCCATGATGAAACGTGACTGGGATATTAGGGAGCAGCGAACCTGTGCAGCAATAGAGGCCAAAGTTCACGAAATGTGGGAGAGTATACTTCGACGACCAGGGATGGTCGACTCCATCCCTAATTGCCTGGATGACATTCTGAATGCAATGGGTGGCTGGACCAAATACTAAGATGTGTATATTGGTGTATTGTTTGGAGTTTGGTATTGCGTGTAAATACAATTAAAATATATTAACTTCCCTACAGTGTTATCTTAAATCCATTTCCTTAATGATGTCTTAAAGTATCTTCCATGAAAATTCATATTATAGTAACTTAACAGGCGCAAATTATGTATTGTGTGATTTACAATGATATGTATGACTCGTCGTGGAATGCGTTTTCCTATAACATAATATATAGTTACACTTGCTACCATCATTGAAATGCTCTTGATGTTCAGCACACAATATTAACGGTATAACTGAGCACACTCCAAAATATATGACGCTTGCACATTGTGGTGTGGTGTTTAAACACTGGAGACCTAATGACGAGTTGTCTAACGCCCAGGTCTTCACTGTGGCTCTTCAAGTTATGGGTTGAGGAGAACCAATGAAAGACCATGAACAATGCTGTCACGGCCACCTCACATTCCCTTACGAGAGGAGGGGTTGGGCAAAGCCTTATTCATCTCTATCAGCAAGAGCTGAGAATGGGATGTATAGAATACGTTGAGGTGACGGTAACCTGAAACAAAGTTCACATGGATTCGATGTGGATCACTGAGCGTTGCTGTTGTGGTGGTGGTGTATATACTTGGATGTGTGTCATGACGGGCGGCCAGTCCCCGCACCTGCCCCCCCCCCCCCCGCTAACCACGGGCTTTCAAGGTCATGAGGGTCATTGGTTAGAGGTTTGAAGAATTGGAACAGTTACCTATATATATATATATATATATATATATATATATATATATATATATATGGATGGAGGGTCAAAGACTGACGAAGAGAGTGTATGTGAGTGAGGTGGAGGGGGAAAGAGGGAGGGGGAGGCCGAGGATGAGATGGAGAGATGGGGTGGAGAGGTATATGAGAGAGGGGGGTGTGAGTTGGGAGCAGGGGAGTGAAATGGCGGGGGACAGGGCGACTTGGAGGCGATTTGTTTGTGGCCACCCCAAACGGGATTGAGGCGTCTGGCAATATATATATATATATATATATATATATATATATATATATATATATATATCTCCCAGAGTCCATGGTCATCCAATCACAGGAATTCATAGCTTTTCCCGAAATTTACTGCAGCCATCAGTGTCGGTGACAATGCCAAATACCTGTATACGAATGCTCGTCATTAGACTTATATGCCGCACAATTGCAGAGGCATGCATGTCCGAGTGACATCGTAGGGAATGATGGGGGGAGGTGAATCGCTGGGGTGCAGGGAGTTTTGTCGCACATCTCCACAGAATATAACTTTTTCTATACTGCTGTCCTAACACCTGAGATATTGCTACGTGCAGTAATAATCGTTCTACATGACTATACTAATATTGCTGCTTCAGGCTCGTTTTATCGTTTTGTAGCACCGCATTACATATTATATGATTCAATCCTGCCAGTTATATACAGTATATATATATATATATATATATATATATATATATATATATATATATATATATATATATATATATATATATATATATATATATATATATATATATATATATATATATATATATATATATATATATATATATATATATATGTCATATTTCTCACGTTATGAGTATCGTGTATAGGGTTCGTGATAATGCTCCACTCGCACACAATCCCCCCCCCCCACCTACACACACTAAAGACGGCGACATCTGTTGGCCGACCGTAGCATTTCTACAGCTGTTTCAATTCTTCAAATTCAGGCTATTCGAACCCTCGCTGTGGCTGGGTAGTGGACAAGACTTTTGTGCACGATAGTACATACGTACGTACTTGCATAAGCATTCACGTACGTACTTCCCTAAGTATTCGTGTACGTACTTACATAAGTATTCATGTACTTACTTAAGTACATACTTACATGAGTTGTACGTACATAATTACGTAAATATTCACGTACGTACGTATGTAGGTGAATACTCATATTCATATGTACGTAAATATCTTAGTCCGCCTTGGGATACATTTGTCCTTAAGTACGTACGTGATTAGGTGCATAAATGCATATGTACATATTTATGTACTGTATGTACTTGTTTTGGGGGGAGAGGGAGGGAGAGAAGGAGGAGGAAGGGAGGAGAATGGGGGAGGGTGTGGTCTGTTTATATTCAGTCACTTGTTAGATCGGTGGCTGCTGATTGGTCAAGTAAATTTTCTCCAGAAAAATCCCTACTCGCTATGGAAGAGACTTGGATGGGAGCTAAATACAGCGTTTGTGAATCGCTCTTGAGGGTGATTGTTGACTCTTGTACAACGTCATGCGGCGCTCTCGCCCAGCAGCCGTTTGTGAATCCTGGGCCCGGTCTCCTGGCTTGCCCTGTGAAGAGCCACACATCCAATCACACACCCAAAAGACCCCTCCCGCAACCCAAAGAGCTCATCCACTGCATCTGCCTGCTCTGCTAACCTGAACACCTCACCCACCTACTCACTTACTGACACTACACTGCCCACCTACCCACCCAATCACCCGAAACCTAACAATCCCACAAAACCCAGCCACCAATCCCATATTTTCCAGTCACTCACTCACCTGCCCCACATCAGTCATCTACTCAGCCACCCACGCCGATCAGCTCACCCAACCCTTTCTGCTCGTCCACCACATCCTTTCCTGCCAACCCACTTAATTAACCGACCCACTTTGTCCACTTCACCCACTTTGCTGCCATACCCATCCAGCCACCTACTTCACCCACTCAGCCATTACATTACACCCACCACACCCGTCCACCTACCCACCCACCAACGTACAATCGCCACCATTAATAACTCTTACAGTGGCTGGAGCATTTTGGTAATCTGGCAGAGGTGTGTGTTTTTATGTCGTGGATTCAGATATATGAAATGGATGGCGTACCGTGTTGTTGTGATCATAATACAGTGTTTACGATTCCCTGTCCATAAATTCATAAGTGATTGGCATATGAAGTATGTATATGCATATTGCATCTATAGGGAATACAGCTGCAGTACTCGTAACATACATAATTTAGACGAATAATGTACCCAGTATTCATTTGGGTGAGTCGGCTTGGTTCCGGCTGGGTGGAACATGAGTGTACTGAAACAACTAATATCAGATTTCTTATTAATAAACTAGTGGATTAAGACATGGTCTGCATTAAAATAAAAAAAGTTGTATTAATATAATACACAAAAATGCCATGTTTTGTAGAATTAATCTTATATATACAGTAAAAATCAGGCATGGAAGCAGACAGAATTTGAAGGGCTCAAACTAATCCTATTTTCCTTTTGACGTTCATTTAATGGACGATCGTGCAAGCAAATATCCATGTATAAATTATTACCAACTTCGTGGACGTGTAATGTTAATATGAAAAATAAAATCCCGAAAAATTTAATGCTCACAATACAATAAAGAAATGTCCTTTCCTTCACTCGGAGACACACTCCCCGTCCTTTTTCCAAGCTCCTCCGCACCTGCTAGACATACACACCCCGTTACCCACACTCACGTATCCACCCATGCTTAGCTGTGTGTGTGTGTGTGTGTGTGTGTGTGTGTGTGTGTGTGTGTGTGTGTGTGTGTGTTCACATTTTACACGCACATACCTCCTCAAAATTGCATCCTCCACTTTCCCTTAAGCTGTCTTCCGTGGCGTACGGTAGTAACTTTCCCTTTTACTCCCTTCTTCCTTCATACACCTTCTCGCTCTTCACATGCCACACCCTTGCACACACTGCTACTCCCAGCATGTCCTCTGATCTCACACACCTTCCCTAATATAAACACTTTTTCAAAAAGTCATTCTATCAGGCTCATCTTTTTTCATGTAATTATCTTACACGAGACTTCTTTTGCTAGGGTGTGTTACATAAACTTGTTACACCTGCGCTTGAAATTTGACAGTGGTTTATATCTTCTGTTTGACGTGACGTGTCTATCTTTCTAGTTGCTTGTCTGTCTGTGTAGAAAATAAAGAGTTTATCTGGTTTTAATTAAGCATATCTTTAGGGCTAAGGGTCTGCCTGTGGGTGGACAGTGTTTATTGCAAAACTACCGGTATAAAGGTCACAGGGTTAGATAAAGGTGCAAAAGCCAACATAAAAAAGTTTTAATCCGATTAAAACCAAATTTGTGGAAGGATATTTGTGTACGTGAAGAACAAAGGGACTTGATCTGAAAATAATCTAAGGTGACTGAGGTCACAGGGCGAGGTAAAATTTCGACCCATTTGTTTGTGTAATGCTAGGAGAAATTAGGCTCGACTTCTCGTTCCTATTTCACCTAACGTGGAGCGAGGTCCTCTTTCGAGACCGGAGCTTAGTGCAATAAAGAGAGGCAGGACACAAAAACTCTAGGCAACAACCTTTACACGTATATTACCACAATCAGACACAGGACAAATCAGCAGATATTACAGCACAATACATAGCAATATAAAACCTTATCTAGGATATGTGTATCTCGCAGGATACTTGCTTCTCTGATAGTAGTGACAACACAAACAATCCTAGTGTATCAGGAGTGCAGTAAATATAAGCGTGCGCGGGGTCGCAGGAGGGGGTTGAGTCTCCCTAGGAGGAGATAGGGGAGGTGCGGGGAGTGACTTGCGACGGCTAAGGGAAAGTTATGGTAATACTGGAGGGCGGCGGATATTAGCCGTGAAGTTTATATGGTTTCCACTAGCCAAAATACTTTGATAATTGATTTTATCCTTGATTTACACTTACTCGAGATATTGGAGTGAGAGAGGGTGGTATACAAGATTTATGGGTAGCGTGGGGGAGGGAGAGAATACCATTAATACTTCCTTTCACAATATTCCTTCACAGTAATGGGGGTATGTCTTTATAGGGGAATCTCCCGGCGGCACAGGCTTATTAATTGTATAACAGGGATGCCACTCACACGTATAGTCAATCAGATCTTCTTCCACACTCTCGTCCTTTTAACTTCTCACTGTGATCTTATTAACCCCGATATTCACTATATGAAATCACTGCACAATACTTACATTAGGGGAAATCACACTTAACCTAAATCACTCGTGCTACAATATCACACTTATTCATAAGTGGGATAGGCAGGAACATGTCGTCGGCGATCCTGACGGGCTAGGGGCACCGCTAATGCGAGGCGTGCCGAGAGGACACGGGATAACTCGTAAGGGCGTCCTCTCGCGTCCTGGGCTTCCCGTGGCTTCCAGGCTTGGCTCAGGTGTGTGGCCCTCGGGACTGGGGCCGAATAGCTCCAGGAACCTCTGTGATAAGTCCCGGCATCGTGGGGGTGTAGAGAGATCACGCCGGAGTGTCCTGGGGAGAACTGAGAGAGACTGTGGGCTGCGGTCTCCAGTGTCTAGGGGTGCCGACAGGGGAGGGCTGCGGCAGCGACTTCCACTGGGGTCTGTCAGGTGCGTCTGCTCTAGAGCCAGGCGTAGGGAACAGAGACCAGGGGAGGCTGGGAGGCCTGTCTGGGTCTCTCTGGGACAGGAAGCCTGGGCTCCAGTCTCCTGCTGTGGGGACGTCTCTCTACTCACCTCTCTCTGCACACCCTCGGAGCAACCGTAGATCGTCTCACGAGGGAGGGAGCGACCATAGATCGTCTCACGAGGATGGGAGCGACCATAGATCGTCTCACGAGGATGGGAGCGACCATAGATCGTCTCACGAGGATGGGAGCGACCATAGATCGTCTCACGAGGATGGGAGCGACCATAGATCGTCTCACGAGGATGGGAGCGACCATAGATCATCTCTACCGGCGCACTTTCGGAGCGACCATAGATCGTCTCACGAGGATGGGAGCGACCATAGATCATCTCTACCGGCGCACTTTCGGAGCGACCATAGATCGTCTCTACCGGAGCACTTTCGGAGCTACCATAGATCGTCTCACGAGGATGGGAGCAACCATAGATCGTCTCTACCGGAGCACTTTCGGAGTGACCATAGATCGTCTCACGAGGATGGGAGCGACCATAGATCGTCTCTACCTGAGCACTTTCGGAGCGACCATAGATCGTCTCACGAGGATGGGAGCGACCATAGATCGTCTCACGAGGATGGGAGCGACCATAGATCGTCTCTACTGGAACACTTTGGGAGCGACCATAGATCGTCTCTACCGGAACACTTTGAGAGCGACCATAGATCGTCTCTACTGGAACACTTTGGGAGCGACCATAGATCGTCTCTACCAGAGGGGCGCCGTCTGGAGTATATTTTCTAACTCCACCCCTAGCTGGCTTAGCAATTCCACTCTGCGAAGGTAGTGTCCTTCTCCTACGGTGGCGGCGGCGTGGTGGCTGCATGACACAGGGGCGCACGGCCCGGGCTGACGTGTCGCTGTTGCCCGGAGTGGTGGTGGCTGGCAGCGGCTACCCCGTGGGGTCCGTGTGGGGGTGTTGGCGCATCTGCGGGCATACTAAGCTGTTTTTGGCTTGCCCTGTCGTCGGGGGTACTATGGTATTCTTTGGGGGCACTGTTTTTCAAGCAACGCATTTTAGTTTGTCTGTGAAAAAAAGTAATTACCACAGTTTTTATCTAATCTGAACCAAATTTAGTGGATTGGTTGAGGATTAACCAGGGGGTTGACCCATTAGTTCAGAGGTCAAGGTCACATTGCAAGATCAATTTATAAAGTTTACATCTGCGTTAAACAAAAATTTGTGGAATGTTGTGAAATAAGACTGGTATATAGGGCTCCAATTTCGAAGTCAACGAATTAAAGTTCAAAGTCATAGTTAAAGGTAAAAGGTCAGAGTTGTCACGGGGTTTATAAAGTGTTTCAATGTTAAAGGATAATTTTCAATAATACTGAGAACAGGACAATGATTTGTCTTGTTAAAATCAAGCAATGATTACTTTATGCTTGCTTGCTTCGCCAATTCTCTAAGGACGAGAATTTATAAACTTTCTCAACAGTACACAGCAGAGACTAATTCCTCACAAATCCTGTTTGTTAGTACTGTTAGCCTCGGGAGGAAGTGACTTCACCCCTGACAATCAATAACTGATGCTATTAATGAAAACAGAGTCCTGCTGATGCATTAACTCCCAGATGGCACAACTGATTTTAAGCTTAATACAAAAAGTCTGGCCTAAGTACAGTTATGAATAGCAAAGCGTTTATGCAAGCTAGGAGCTGCAACTAGAATAGGTTTAATATGGAAAATAAAACACGAGTTTGCATTACATTAAGCTCGAGAAAAAGAACTGTTAAATTTATTGATTACAAAGAAATAAATTTACATTACATTTCAAAATGAATTCAAAATAAGGAGATCGCACTCACTTGCTCACTGAAAAGCTAACTCTTAAACTTAGGAAAATATGAAAAGAAAATACTGGTCAGAAAAGTGGAGAAAGCGGATGACTGGGCGTCGTTACTGGAAGGACACTGCACTTGCTAAGTCTCTCGCCAATCACTCTAAGTGGGAATACGGCTGTGGTGGGAAGGGTCGTAGGAAGGACACTGCCACACACTACCTGCTTCCGCAGCGCTCAAATCTTGACTGACTTCAAATCGTGGGAAAGAGGCAAGTGTTGTGGCCGCATTGCTAACGGCCAGAATGAGCGAAACACGCCCATAATAAATCGCTCAGCGGAAGTGCTAATGTCTCGCACAAAGACGATCATTTATGACACAGTGAAAAATTGTTCTGAAAACACTCCCGACCGGGTGAATACGTAGCTGTTAAACTGAACGATAAACACTGGGATTCCACTAGAGTTCGCGGTTTCCCACAAAAGTTAATGTCACTAGCCGACTCGTGACATTACGCCCCATGAAAAGTTGATATTTTTTTCCCAGGAAAAAAATTTCAATATACATACATATAAATCCTCCTCAATCACACAAGATTCACACTGTGGTGTGTGTGTGTGCTATCCTGCTACAGGAGAAAGTCACAGTCGCCAGTGAGCAAAAAAAACTTGTATTTACATTAATAGAATCAAGCTTGAGGGAAAAACTCCGTGATGACAGTGAAAAATCCTGTACTCAGGTCAAACTGAGCCAAAAGCTCGCTACATTTACATTAACAACTAATTGTTATGTTGCATGATGTATGGAATACATGGTGTAGGTATGACAGTTGTGGTGTAACTGTACCTACCTGTAAAATCATGTAATACAAATTTATAGTAAATAATGACGACGAGGCACCAGCATGCGACAGGGACGACCAGCTGATCTGCACAGCAATGCTGCACCCACCAGCTGCACCTGCGAAAGGAATCAAGGTGGAGCATCAAAAGTGTCATTTCTCTCTCTCTGCCTAGGAATCAGTACTTATGTCATTATTAACCAGGAAACGTAATTCTTGAATTATCAAATTTCTTAGAACCCTTATAGTTTACAGGTTAATGCTTATTAACTAGGAAACGTGCCAGTTCTTGAATTGCTCAAATCTCTTAGAACGGGCAGTTTACTGGTTAACCTAACTCTACACTTACGACTAATAACAGGAAGCTGAGATTCCCTATGCAATCTCGGGCAGGTCACATTTTAACACCCACCATGGGTGTGAACACTCATGTGGATATTGTGCATTCTCCGGGAATCCTCAGAGAGGCCCACAGCTCGAGACGTTCCACAAGGTAAATCATAGACAACTTCGGACTGTCTCTGTGGGGTTCTCAAACTTCCCCCCTTAACCTACGGTACATAGGTATGTACAGGCCCTGGACATACTGTGTCCTGTGGGGCCAACGGGTGAGACGTCAGGTCTACACTTTTAACTGGGAACCAGGCTGGTCCTTGGATTACTCAAATCTCTGAGAACGCCTATTTTACGGAACCCAGCATACAACAGTTGTCCATGTTAGTCATCAGTTAGTAGGCGAGACATTGGGTCTACACCCACATTACCACTGCCCTCTCTTTCAACTGCTTCAGAGATTATGGGTGTGAGTTCAAATGGCACAGGAAGGACATGTCCCTGAATAGTGGTACGTGGACACACATTGCAGGAACGCACAAAACTATCTGTCTCGTCCCATCCCTGGCCAGAAAAAGTCAGCTCAGATATGGCCCTGGGTCTTCCTTTTGCCCATGTGCCCTCCTGAAGCTGAACAATGACCCAGTTCTAACACTGCTTGGCAGTACTTGGCGGGAACAGCAAACTGCAGTCGAACTTCGCCCTCGGGTGTTCGTGACACGGTAGAGCCGTCCTTGTTTACGAAGGAACTTGGCTTGACCTCCCCGTGAATACTTTATCACTCTACCCTTTTGTTTCTTTCACACGGCAGCAAGTGTTGGGTCAGAGTGTTGTTCTTGAACAACAAGTTGGCTACACATCAGATCTTGAAGCGATTCGATGGTCACAAGGGTGACACCATTTGGAGCCTCAGCGATGGCTCATGTTACCGCGGCCGAAGTCTGAGTAGCGTCATCTATGGTCCAACTATGCTTGGTACCGGGAATATTGCCTATGATTAGGACAAATAAAGGTTCTGGCATGACAACTGCGACTGTAGTACCAGTGTAAAATGGAGATGCCACCTGGATATGTGCCTCAGGGAACAATCTCACTGATCCATCAATAAGGTTAGCTTGGATCTGTCGACCTGTGTACTGCTCAGGCCGAACTAAACTCTGCCTGACAGAGCAACCTGAGGACCCGTTGTCTCTCAGGACCTTCACAGGGAGGTCTCCCACAAACCCTGGCTGAACAAGGAAGGCATTGTCACCTGTGGGAGGGCCTGTGGAGGAAGCAGCTAGCCACTGTTTATGCTGCTGAATAAATGATGCGGCAAACATGGTGCCCTGTGAATTAGATACTTGAGGGGTCGTACTCACTGCCTGGGGAGATGGAACATTGGCCATCTGTGGAGGGGGGTTCACTGTCGTTGTGGGACTAGAGAACTGTGGGGGAGTACCCATACTGGTAGGGACGTGACCACCGTGCTGCTGCTGAGGAATGAAGGCTGCATTCGTCCCCTGCCTCCTATTCACTTGAGCTGGTGGTGAAAAGGACAGTCCCGACGATCGATTGCGTGGCTGATACTGCTGCGGGTTAGGGTACTGTTTATCGTACCGCTTCCACTCAGGTTTCTGAGTGTTTTGCCCCTGGTCCTTCTTCTGCGGTTTTGGACCTTGGCCATTATTCTGAGAACGGCCTTGTTGCTGGGGTTCAGTCTGAGACGGTTTCCCAGATATATCAGGTTTCCTGTTCCAGGTATGCTGCTTGTGAGTTTGATACCCATATGCAGTAAAAAATGCTTCAGACTTCTTCACCATTTGGCTAGCATCTCTTACTTGGCAGATCTTAAGTTGAACCATAAGTTCAGTAGGCCACGACTTTTCTAGCTGCGTGCACAGCATAAGGTCAATTATCCCCTCATGCGTGGAAGGAGTTTCATCTTTCTCCATCCACTCATCTAAGTAAGCAGTAATCCGGTCAAGGAACTGAACAGCAGTCTCTTTATCCTGTAAACGCGCCCTCATGAACTGACTCTTGGCGTCGTCAACTGTGAGACCATACGCTTTGACGAGTGCGGTCTTCATCATCTCATACGTGAGATTGTCTCCACAAATTCTGTGGAGGATATCGAGGGCAGGGCCCTCAAACAGGCTAAGAAACTGAAGCCGCTTAGCTGCCTCATCCAGCTGGTAAAGTCGAGCCATGTCTTCAAAACAAGCTATGTATGGCTCGATTCGCTCGCCTTCCTTGTATGTGGGAAGCTTGATGTGTGGGGTCGCCATAACATGTGCAGGGAGAGTGCTCATGTAGCTTGGGCCAGCTGCACCAGATGTGTCTGAAGCCAAGGAACGTGTTTTCATTCTCTCTCGCGTTCCTCATGCTATTCTCGCTCATGTTCTAACTCGAGTTCACGTTGTTCTCGCTCGTGTTCGCGTTGGATTCTATGCTCTTCACGAGCATCACTCTCACGTTGCTGCTCGTGACTAAGCCAAGGACATTTCAGTTGGGTCTGTAAGACCCATATCTTTGGCTTCCTGTACATAGACGCTGGTGGACATGATGCTAACTCAATAAACTAGCGACTCAGTACTGACTGCAATTTTTTTCAGAGAAAGATGCCAATAATCGAGAATAATGAATATAGGCACAGGTTAAGGGTGACCAGTTTTATATAATTTAACTGGTAAAGAAAGAAAATTAAACAAACAACTGACTGTGAAAACTATTATGTAAATTAATAAAAATGAATCAATAATCACCAGTAAGGTAGTGCCTATAGACTTTAATGATAAATATCTAAGTATGAACGAGTGAGTATTATCTCGTGAATAGCTTTAGAGCTACAGTCGTTCTATTTTATGAAGGCAGTTTGGGTGGGGTCTCCTAAGACCTCACACCACTAGCTCTGTTGCCACATCACCACCACCACACATGTGTAATTACTCCTGCTCACCTCTCTCTCCCACTCTCTCCTATTTTAAGGTAGTAACTACTTATAAATGAATTTTAAATACTCTTTATAGATGTAATTAAAAAAAAAACTATAGTATAGTACAAATCCGGTAAGATTTGTCAGAGTTGGTTTTGCGACGTTGTCAAGTGTAGTGACACGAGATGCCCTTGTGTGTGCGGGTCATAATCTCAGTCTCCCGCCATGGAAGCTTGCCCATTAAAATTCAAAACAAGAGAAAAAATAAAGAAAATGAAAACAGAAGCAGTTAATATAAATATGAGAGAGAGAGAGAGAGAGAGAGAGAGAGAGAGAGAAAGAGAGAGAGAGAGAGAAGCACGTGTGTGGCGGCGATGTGGCAACAAAGCTAGCGGAGTGAGGTCTTAGGAGGCCCCATCCAAACTGCCTTCATAAAACAGAATGACTATAGGAGTTAATATCCTGGAATGAGGTCGCCAATTGTCACGGGGTTTTTAAAGTGTTTCAATGTTAAAGGATAATTGTCAATAATACTGAGAACAGGACAATGAATTGTCTTGTTAAAATCAAGCAATGCTTACTTTATTTGGCTTGCTTCGCCGATTCTCTAAGGACGAGAATTTATAAACTTTCTCAACAGTACACAGCAGAGACTAACTCGGCACAACTGACTTTAAACTTAATACAAAAAGTCTGGCCTAAGTACCAGTTATGAATAGCAAAGTGTTTATGCAAGCTAGGAGCTGCAACTAGAATAGGTTTGATATGGAAAATAAAACACGAGTTTGCATTACATTAAGCTCGAGAAAAAGAACTGTTAAATTTATTGATTACAAAGAAATAAATTTACATTACATTTCAAAATGAATTCAAAATAAGTAGATCGCACTCACTCGCTCACTCAAAAGCTAACTCTTAAACTTAGGAGAATACGGAAAAGAAATGCTGGTCAGAAAAGTGGACAAAGCGGATGACTGGGCGTCGTTACTGGAAGGACACTGCACTTGCTAAGTCTCTCGCCAATCACTCTAAGTGGGAATACGGCTGTGGTGGGAAGGGTCGTAGGAAGAACACTGCCACACACTACCTGCTTCCGCGGTGCTCAAATCTTGACTGACTTCAAATCGTGGGAAAGAGGCAAGTGTTGTGGCCGCATTGCTAACGGCCAGAATGACGAAACACGCCCATAATAAATAGCTCAGCGGAAGTGCTAATATCTCGCACAAAGACGATCATTTATGACACAGTGAAAAATTGTTCTGAAAACACTCCCGACCTGGTGAATACATAGCAGTTAAACTGAACGATAAACACTGGGATTCCACTAGAGTTCGTGGTTTCCCACAAAAGTTAATGTCACAAACCGACTCGTGACAAAAGTCATAGGGCAAGATAAGTTTAAACACGTTTAATCTAATCAAAACTAAACTTACTGGATGGGTTAAAGGTAAAACAAGAATTAAACCATTCGAATCTGAGAGGATTTGGTCCAAGGGCAAGGTCCCACAGTAAAGTCAAATGTTCGGCCCTAGACAATTCAGGAGACAAGTTTAGATATTTCTTCTCCCCTTGTCAATTCCTGTGTTCTCACGCTGCAATTTATTGATTTGACAGTATGCTTTGAGTGAGTATGAATTTAGTAAAGGTCGTCTACGTAAGCTGTTTATCGTTAAGGCACGCTAGTCGATAAGAGACGAGCAACTACAGGGAACAAGTTTAACAACCCACTTGCCTATCATTTCCTTGCGCTCAGCTCCTCTCCCCCTCTCCCCGTCTCCAGCATTTCGTATTTTTTCCTCATCATAATCACTTATAGCAGGGTAGTCTAGTACACTGTAATAAACCACATGATACGCATATCCATACCCATTTTCCAGTGCTACGTAGCATGTGTGTTAATGTCTGTGTGCTTACATAAAGCTGATAGTATTTCGATGCGTAGGGCAATGCAAATTTAGAGATTTGCTGTATAACCATACGCTGTCAGGTCACCGATGACAAACATCCATACGCATCTGCACATTAAATTTAAAATATATCAGATAGAACTAGCAGTGGAGAACAGACTTTAGCAGCGGTACTGCTAACCTATACACATACGCATGCGCTCTCTCTCTCTCTCTCTTTCTCTATCTCAGCCACAGGTGCTCTTAAAGTACTTATGTTTTGTTTCATATGTCCCATCTGATCACTTTTTTGCATATCAGTGTGCTTTGCTTGTATATGTATACACAGAAAACACGTCTCTCTCTCTCTCTCTCTCTCTCTCTCTCTCTCTCTCTCTCTCTCTCTCTCATTCTCTACCAAATATTACTCCACGCCCAGCTCGACTCCGTCAATCCCTTATTCCCTTAACCACTATCACCCTCGACCGCAGCATCTCGTTAGTCTTTTTGTCCTCTTCGCCCACGGCTCCCTTCCTCACAATGTCTCCCTTTCCCAGTATTTTCCACCTTAACGACCCTTTTTTGCCGATTCTGGTGACACTGACTTACAAAGAAACAGCACCACATCCAGCAGATAAAGCGAAACTGTTGACAAAGCCATAAAGTTGCGATGTGTTGTTTTTCCATATGAGGAATTTGGAACGGAAGTGAGAGGGAATACATGGTAGTTTGAAAGGTGGAGGGAAAAATAGACAAGGGTATATGTATGTATACATATGAAAAACGGGGGAAGGTGAACATGGCAAGGCATGAATGAGTCTGGAATGATAGAGACAAGAGGAATGAACAGAGAACAACGATAGACGTACTGGGGAGAAAAGGAAGAACAATATTGGTATGTGACAACGTGGTGCTGAGGAGTCTTCAGATGATAGGACAATGAAAGATAACATGGAATGCTATGGAAGCAGAAGACAAAAGAGACATTGGTTGGAAGGAAGGAAATGAGAATTGAGAGGAGGGTGGAGAAAGGGATGAAAATAGCCAAAAAAAAAAGAAGGCTCAGTCAGGGCAACGGCGAGGTATATGGGCAGCTGCAAAAGGGAGGGAAATTATTTAATGAGAAGAGTAATGATACGATGATACTAACACATTATAGGAAAATAGAAGAGATGGAGAGGACACAGGAAACAAAAAAGAGCAAAGCTAAGGGGGTCAGCTGGCAACGATGTGGACAGGAGGGGAGGCATAAAGTAGGGTGTTGAACAATACAGACACTGTTGAACATCAATAGGTAGGTTGATAGCTAGTTAGAAAGATAAATATTTTAGATATCTTACTGGCCACAGCTGTAAAGAGTATAATTAAAAATATGTGTGCAATATAATGTTCTAAATTAAAATGCAGAACACATCTAAAGCTGTGAAGTATAGGGTTTTATCTATTTTTTTTTAATCAATTACTCCCAAAGGGTGACAGACTTAGTAACAGGACCACGAGGCCAAGTATTATGTACACAGGAACTCATGTCTCGCATGGCACACTGTTATGTCACATAGAAATATCGAAGTTTACAAGACGGGAGTTAGCATGGACCAAAGTATTACGTACAAAGGAATTCGTGTCTTGCAGGGCAATCTGTATTGTTATACAGATATACTGGAGTGTACAATACAGGATTTGGCATCCACCAAAGTATTATGTACAGAGGATCTCGTGTTACGCAGGGTACGCTGTGGCGTTACATAGTCCTACTGGAATTTACAATATAGGAATTAGCATGCACAAAGGTATTATGTACAGAGGAACTCGTGTCACGCAGGGCACACTGTTTTGTTACACAGATATGTCGGAGTTTACAATACAGGAGATAGTATCCATCAAAGTATAATGTGTAGAGGGGCTCATGTCTTGTAGGGCACGCTGTTGTGCTACATTGGAGTTTACAAGAAAGGAGTTAGCTTCCATCAAAGTATTATATACAGATGAACTCGTGTCTCGTAGAGCACGCTGTTTTGATTCATAGACATACAGGACTTTACAATACAGGAATTAGTATCCACCAAAGAATTATGTACAGTGGGACCAGTGTCTCACAGGGCACGCTGTTTTGCCAAATACATATAAGAGTTTACAATACAGGAGTTAACACCCACCAAAGTATTATGTGTAAAGGAACTCGTGTTATGCAGGGCTCGCTGTTACGTTGCACATATGCATTGGAGTTTATGATACAGGAGTTAGGTACCACCAAAGTGTGGATATCGCACGAGAATGATATCTTTATGATTGTCTGTGAGTAGATGATTACATGTATTAATCAGGGACTGCCCCTGCAGTAGAAGGTCCCTGGCTAAGGGACACTTGAAGGCAGTAATGCTAAAGGTTGTTAGCGTTAGGACAGTCGCATAGTTTGTGGGAGGAGAAGTGAGGTATGTCCCCTGCCTCACAGACTTGCCAGATAAGGCAATATCCTAGACTAAGTCGAGCACACACGCGAACCATAAGGCCATATCAACAATACCTAGGAGGAGATCGATAGAAGTGGTTGTAGTGTTGAATGGACACACTGAGTCCACTCAGCATTCCTGCGATGGAGTATAAGGAGAATAGCGGCTGAATGTACCTTATTTTTATAGTATAGGAGGGAGGATGTAGCATCATGAGGAAAAGGTAGTCTGCAGGCATTTTTCGCGAGGTCAACAGTGTCATTGGCTGCAATTCTGACATGGGAAGTAATCCACAAGAACCATATGGTAAGAGAATTTTCATGAGCTGAAACTAATTAGTGTAAGATTTGTTGAACTAAGCAGTGGCACTTGGGTTTTGAAGACGAGATGGCTTGTGGGATGGACTGAGAGTCACAGATAACTACATCATTCAGTCTTTGCTGAGAGAGACTAACTGCATGCAGTAATGCGTGCAACTCGCACTACGTAGAGCTAGACTAGTTTGGTAGTCTGCAGCCAACCCAATCTTCCTGCGATGGGTCCAAATCGGGTGAGTAGATGGCACATCTAGCATTCCCATCTTCTTGCAGGAAGCCGTTCATAATGAGATTGTGAGCGGCAGGAACTGAGGAAGACACTCTGGATATGGTCTCCAAAGCTAGTAGTTTCTGGAGGAGTGGCAGATCTGCCTTGAAGGTAGGAGTAAAGCAGACTTCAAGATGAGGAATCCTCCAGGGAGAGGGGGATCATGATCCACTTCTGCCACAGGAACATTAATATTAAGTCTTCAGAGAATGGAACAGACTGTATTAACGAGGGTGCAGACGTCAGGGCGAAGTGAAGGTCAAAGTAAAACAGGGCCGAGGGAAATTCTGATGACATGAGAATATTAATGGGCAAGATGGGGAGAACGAAGTCATTTGATGCTGAAAAAAGGGACATTAGTTTATATTCTTTCAACAAAGGAGAGAAGATTGAGTTCACTTTGCATGGTCACTATGTGGAAAGAGGACATCCCAGGATGGACCTCATTACTTTGTTCTGAAAATTTTCAGTGGGTTCCAAGTACGTATTCGGGAGTTGACTGTGAGCAGGGGAGAAGTAATCAACAACTGACCGTATGAATACAATGTAGATAGTTCTGGCCACAAGGAGAGAGATTCCTGTAGCATTGTTGGTGAATCACTTGAGCAGGAATTAAGCGATCTTGCAGCCAATATAGGAGGTCTTGGACGATGGAATGAACATATTGTCCTATAGGTATGGTTGGGGTAATCCATACAGGAGCACCCAGGAAAAGGCCCTGCCTGCACAGAGGGATGACACCATTCCTACAGTCAGTTCTGGAAGCGTTCCTGGGTTGGGGGAAAGAAGATTCTACTTTTTCTGGGGAGAAGATGAGGCCACAAGTGAAAGATGACTGGTAGAATGGCTGGAAGAAGCGTTGAAGATCTTTTGGAGAGCTGGAGTGAATGCAGATATCATCAGTTTAACAAGTAACAGTGGTTCTCGGAATGTTGGGAAGAACAGAGAGTAACTGGTGCATACGGACATTAAAACGAAACAGGCTTAGAACACCACCTAGTAAAGTGCCTAGTTCAAACGTCTTGGAGGAGCTACATCTATATATCTATCAATCTATTGCCAGACGCATTAATAAATCTAGCTAAATCAAACTTTCTTTAAAAGCAAGCATCAAAACTACTTCACAACCCTAGTGACAATAGAATATTCTGGTCAACTCTCAATTCTTTCAATAATAATTTTAACAAATCATCATCCATTCTCCCACTGAAATCTTCAGATGGCAGCATTGCAAATGACCCATGTGCGAAAGCAGATATTTTTGCCAGTACATTTTCCAGAAATTCTACCATAGACGATGCCAGCCAGAACATCCCGGTACTAGAACTTGTCTCTCCCGAAAGTGTTCCACTTAAATAACAGCCAAGATACGTAAAATCCATCCTAGACAATTTACCCACCAACAAAGCTCCAGGCCCAAATGGAATTCCGCCAATTGTTTTGAAAAAGTGTTCCCCTGAACTTCCCCCTGTTCTAGCTAAATTATTCAGACTATGCATATGTACTTCTTCATTCCCAAATTCATGGAAAGAAGCCATTATCCACCCACTTCCGAAGAAAGGAAGTTCCTCTGACCCCTCTGATTACAGACCAATAATAGTCACATCTTCTCCTGGTAAGGTATCTGAAACTTTAATTAATAAGCACATTGTTAAACATCTTGAATCCAACAACTTAATTAGTGATAGACAATATGGTTTTCGCCACGAAAGATCCACCACTGACATACTCAATCTCCTAACTCATACCATCCATCAATCAATTGACCTACATGGAGAAACTCATGCAGTAGCCCTTGATATTTCAAAAGCTTTCGATATAGTATGGCATAGTTCCTTGCTGTCCAAACTCCCTTGCTGTAGACTAACGTCTTTTGTTCCTTTGATCTCCTCATATCTCAATGACAGGAAAATAAGAGTAAAAATAGATGGTGTATATTCCAATTTCCACTCAATCAATGCAGGTGTGCAACAGGGATCAGTTCTGGCCCAAACCCTGTTCCTGGTTCATATTAATGATCTCTTATCTGTCACCCACAATCCTATCCACTCATATGCAGATAACTCAACACTACATAGTTCATTTACACTCAGACACGCAGTTACAAAGTCTAATATCTCTACCTCACAACTCAGTACAGCCATCTCCATAAATCAAGACCTATCTACGATCAGTGAATGGGGAGAGAACAACCTTGTCTCAGTTAATGCTAGTAAAACTAAATATATACAATTTACTAATAGACAGATATTGCTAGATTCGTATATTACCTTCATTACTACTGATATTCTCATCTCCAAAAGTATTGAAATTCTCGGCGTCTCACTTCACAATGCCCTCAGCTGGACCTCTCATGTAGATCACTTGCTAAAACAGTCTCAAAATAACTTGATTAATGTACAAAGTCCGTAACTTCTTCACTGACGAGCAGTTAGCTATAATTTTTAAGAGTCATGTGCACTCGCAGCTTGAATATTGCTCACCCTTGTGGAATGGATGTGGAGAGGATGCATTAACATAACTAGACAAAATTCAGAACAAGGCTGTTAGAATTATTTACAACCCTGCCATTACAAATATACTACCTGCCCTACAAGTAAGAAGGAATGTTGCCTCCCTTGCATTATTTTACAGATATTTTTATTGCAAATGCTCAGATGAAGTTGCATCCATGGTGCCATCTCTCCATGCCTTCCCTCGTGCTACACGGGCATCTGGTAGCAATCAGCCATATTGCAGGACTTCTGCCTATCAGAATTCTTTCATTCCCCGAACTGCATCTCTTTGGAACTTGCTTCCCCAGAGTTGTTTCCCTCCAAACTTTAACCTACAGCTGTTCAAGTCTAACTGTTACAGATATTATATGAAAAGAGGGCATCAGTAACCTTGTGTATGGATTTTTTATTTTGTTACTCATTTATTTTTCCTTCCTCTGGTCTGTTATTAAACAAACAAAAAACATACGGGGTTGCCAGAAACAAATCGCCTCCACGTCACCCTGTCCCCCGCAATTTCACCGCCCTGATCCCAGTTCACACCCCCTCTCTCATATAGCTCTCCCCTCCATCTCATCCTTGACCTTCCCCTCTCTCTCTCCCCCTCCATTTCACTCACATACACTCTCTCGTCAGTCTCTCTCTCCATCCTTTCCACATGGCCAAACCATCTCAATGTTTCTCCTAACTCTTCCTATCACATCCACATCCACACCACAAAACTCCTTCATTTCCTTATTTGTCACTCTGTCTCTCCATGTGACTCCACAGGCTCCTCACAAATAACTCATTTCCACTGCTCTCACTCTTGACTTTGTCCCTCCAACGACGTCCGAGCTTCACTTCCATACGTCAGAGTTGGTATCACAATACTGTCATGCAATAACTTTTTCACTTCCATGCTCACTTCCCTGTTTTTTATCACCTCCTTCAAGGAACTAGCAACTTTCTTCCTTGTTGTACCCTTTCAAGCACTTCACCCTCCAAACTTCCACCCTTACTCATCACACTATCCACGTACTTGAACGCACTCACATTTTCCATTCCCTCATCATCCAGCCTCACTATACATTCACTGACTTCACGTCCCTCGAAGATCATAACTTTACTCTTCCCTACATTCACCTTTAGATTCCGTATCTTACATACTCTCCCGAACTCATCCACTAAGTCTTGCAGCTCCCCTTCGTCTTCACTTAACAACACTGTATCATCTGCAAACAGCAGTACAGGGAGTTTCCAAACACTGCCCTTTCTCATTAGTGGCACTCCAACATCCATTGC
This sequence comes from Coenobita brevimanus, assembly GCF_032717465.1. NCBI lineage: Eukaryota > Metazoa > Arthropoda > Malacostraca > Decapoda > Coenobitidae > Coenobita > Coenobita brevimanus. The sequence goes on from NC_136991.1 coordinate 12,964,914, forward strand.
CCTAACTTGTATCTCTTTCATAACCCCATTCATATACAAATTGAACAACCATTGAGACATGACACATCCCTGTTTCAACCCAACTTTCAAATAGAAAAACTCACTCAGTTCACTACCCACACACACTGCACCCTTAGCACCCTCATACATACTCTTCACAGCATCCAACAACTTCCCATCTACTCCATATATTCTTAATACTTTCCACAACCCTTGTCTATCCATCCTGTCATATGCTTTCTCCAAATCCATGAAGGCTGCATAAAACTTCTTTCGCTTCTCTAGACAATTTTGCTGTAAAGATCTAAGAATGAATACCTGATCTACACAACCTCTTCCCTTCCTAATGCCCCCCTGTTCTTCTCCAAGTAATTCCTCTGTTATTTCCCTAACTCTGTCAATATGTATCCTACCATATACTTTTCCTATTACACTAAGACAAATGCCCCTATTATTACCACACACTTCTTTTTCCTTTCCCTTTGTGCAAGGGAATAATTATACCTGACCTGGAATCCTCCAGGACTCTACCTTCCTCCCAGGCCAATCTGCACATCTTCCATATCCATTCTACTGCTATCTCCCCCCCATACTTCAGCATTTCACCACACACTCCATCAATTACTGGGGCCTTCCCCATTCTGACTTTCTTCATTGTTTCCACAACTTCACTCCTTCTGATTTCTTCCTGTCTTCTCACCTCCCTCCTTCTCCCAGCCATTCCTCATCCACTTATACTCGGATTACTTTCATTCTCTATGTTCAACAATTCATTAAAAATTTTCTCTCCATCTGCTCACTTTTTCTCCCTTCTCCACTAGAAATCTATTATTTTTATCTTTCACTCCCATACTAACTTCACCGCCACCCTGTCTAACTCTCTTTACCTCATTCCAGAATATTTCTTACATTCCCTCCACTTGACACTCATATTCCTTCAAAATTCCTCATCCACTCTTTTCTTACTCACTCTTACTAATCTTTTTACCTCTCTCTTCCTCTCTACATATGACTCTTCCATCTCTCAACTTCTTCCACGCCCCTGTTTCTCATCCATTCTATATATGCCTTTTTCTTTTGTGCCGCAGCCTGTCTCACCTCTTCCTTCCACCATGCTGCTCCTTGCACCACCTCACATGCTGCACAGATTTCTTCTGTGAATATCTTGCACACACCTTCCACGTCCCCCATCTGCTCCAATTCATATTTACCCAATCATTCCTCCACTTCTCTCTTATATTCTGCCTTTTATCCCATCCTTTTGTAACCTTTCCACTCTCCTTACATCTACCCCTTCCTCCCATCCTTCCCTTCTTCTATTTTACCATTTTACTTGGACCTTGATTCTGACCACCACTTGGTGGTGGTCAGAAAGTCCACTCCCCCAGCCTCTATATACTCTTGCATCCATTATACATCTTCGCATCCTTTCATCCACAAACACATAATCAATCATTGCCTTCCTTTCATTCATTTCACCACCCACTCGCCTCATCACTTGCCATGTATACCTGTGGATCATTTTGTGCCTGAAGAGGGTATTGGCTATCACCAACCTCTTCCTGGCACAAATGCTCACTATCGCACTGCCATTCTCATCTATCTCAGCAGGCAAACCCTACTCACCAACTACTCTATCCACTTTCACATTCCCTACTTTTCCATTCATATCACGAATCAGAAACACTCTCTCATTCCTTTCAATCTTTTCCATGCACATTTCCACATTTGTCCAGAACTCATCTCTCACTCTGCTTGCACGATCTTGCATTGGCGCATTCACGCACACAATCACCCACATTTGTAGTCCAACTTTCAGTCTTACCCATGCAATCCTTGAGCCAACTGATCCATACTCTCTTATATTCTCCTTCCATCTGTTACTCACAACAATAAACACTCCTTCTTTTGCCCTCTCATTCTCACCTACTCCTGCACATATACCTAATCCATACTCCCATTCTCTCACACTCTCACCTCCCCATTTCGTTTCAGTTACTCCACATACATCCACTTTCGCACCCTCAAGCACCTCACTCTCTTTCACCTCATCATTCACACCCCTTACATTCCACGTCGCCATCCAGATCATGTCCTTTGTATGGTCCTTTGTCGTCATCTATTGGTCAGTCCTGGTCCAAGGCTTTTTGTTCGTATTTTTAGTTAGCTGTTTTCCGGGGAGGGGCACTAGCCCTCCGCCAACCCAGTTGCTATCATGTAGGGAACACGTGTCGGTTGGTTATAAGGTTACCACACATCGCTGTAAATGATTTCCTGGTTTACAGAAAATAATTTGGCTTGGCACTTGATGTAGAGCTACCCTAAGAACAGGGTACCACTACACTAAGTGGGTGGATGATGGGTGCCCTCACCTACTCTTAAAAAGGACACACGAGTTTATGTTACAGTGGTAACCCTGTACCCATCGTAAGAGGTTTCCATGGACACCAAGTTCTACCATCTGATCGAGGATATCTCTGCTTACAACATAAATGCACTTTCAATATCAGTGAATGTTACAAATTGCTGGGGTAGAGGAGCGGACAGAGTTCCAGTAGACAGTGGTGTGTACTTCTTTGTGGCAAGAAACTGTACAGTCTGGGTAAGAGTTTGTTCTCCAGCCGATACATGAGACAGATAAGGACGGTGCATTTGAGCACCTTGCTGAGGCAGGAAGTGAGGGAAATAGGTCTGAATTTGTCAGTACCAGGTTATGGAATGGGCAAAATCGTGCTGGAGGTCCAGGCATGAGGCACATATCCCTTACAGAAGAAAAGATTGTAGAGCTGTAGCAGGGAGTTGCCAGGGACTTTCAGGAGTAGACGAAGGACAAGGTGAATGATGCCATCATCCCCGGAAGGCTGTTGCCGTACTCTCAATGAGAATACGTAACAATTCATCCTCAGTTATCAGATCATCATATTCATCTTCTTTCAGTAACGCAGCTATCAGACAGAGAGTGCAGATATTTTGCTGGGAAGAGGGAGCAGCTTGAATATTTGAGGGAAGATTGTGTGCCTGTGATTGTTCACACCATGTATTAGTAAGATCTCATACGTACTCAGCTGGACTGTGGTGGAGAGCACTCGAGGGCTTTTTCATGACAACCTTATTTATTAGATGCCACATGGAGCCAACACTCGTGTGCTTGTTGATGCTATCTCTGAACATCCACCAGGTTTCAGTACAGATGCATTCCTGGAGGGCAATTAGATAGATGCTTGACGCCTAGTACTGATGCAGAGTGTCAGGTGTCAGTTGCCTCTGGAATGAGAGACCATCTACCACCACCTTCCTTTCTCCTTGGACGGTGTGCTGATCAAGTGTCCAAGCATGAGTTTCAGGGCGACATTTAATGCATGGTCTTGCAACACAGCAGCTATAGAAGTCATGTGTGCAGCTTACCAGGGAGGAATATAAGTTGTCAGATAATTGTAAATCAAATGCGGGTAGGAGGCTGGAAATGTATGAGATTTACTTAGGGTAGTACTTGGAAGGAATGGAAATGAGGGTGCAAATGTGAGGAGGGGAAGGTCCAGCAGGGAAAGAATAATGGAGGGCTGCTAGAAAAGGGTAGGGATGGAAGAGCACCTGATGTGGGACGGTACTAGCCCAGATTTTACAATGTGATCAAGAGTGCCTCCACTAGTGTGTGTGGCTCCACCGGTCTCCCAGCGAATGAGTTAGTGGCAACAGAATCATTCACAGACAGGAAGCCCAATGCAATTTGGAATATGAGAGAGGTCACCCAGAGCAGGATGTTGGCCATTAAAGTCACCAATGTAGATCATACCATGAACTGTAGGAGCAGGAGAGATTAATCTTTCCAAGGGCAGAATTGATGTTACACAAGCATATCCTACCATTGCCCACTGTTGCCTCAAAAAGCTGAAAGTTCATATAATCATCTACAGAGCAGCAGAGAAGTTGATGTGATATGGAGGAATGAATGTTACTAATGAGACCAATCCTGGGAAGGTGAACAAACGAAACGTAGCCAGTAAGTGAGGTAGCCTCTTCCCCAAGTAGAGGACGACCAACAAAAGCTTCCTGAATGAATATAGCATGCAGGTGATGGTGACATACATACCTCTTGAGTGCAGCAAAGTTTGATTGACTTGTGATTCCACAGTTAGCCTATTCCAAGAGATAACATGAAGTGCCATTTGGTTAGCAAAATTTATAATTAGGTTTCCAGGGCTCAGGTGGGGATGAGGGGGTAGCACAAGCACTGCCTTGTGATGTAGGATGTGCAGGGTCCTTTATCAATAGATCACTGATCCTTTGAAGTTGTTAGGCGATAGCATCCATGTTCTCTGTGAGGGTGGCGACAATAGTGATGGTAACCTGATGAGACTCAACAAGAGAAGCAAGCGTGTTTTCAGTGCTGGTGTGCTGACTGACCAAGCCAACGATGCACGCCTCAGTGGCATCAAAGATTGCCGTAAGTGTTGGGCACTGAGTCCTCAGATAGGCAATGTCTTCACGGAGAGCAAGCACTTGTGCAGAATCAAGAATGGAAGAAGAGGCAGGTGAGAAGGCTGCATATGGTGGCGGTGGCAGTGGTGGTGGTGGTGCATGTGGTAACACGGCTCTAGGAGTCATGGCAGGGCCTGAACATTTGGTACAACCATGCACACATTGACTCCTGGCTCATAACAATGAGGACATCTCCACTGCTAGGTGCCCGGTACATGTAAAGGTAATGGTTCCAAGGTAGAATTGTAGCAGCAGTGGCAGGTCGTGAAGGGGTGCAATGTGGGCAAGTCCAAGAGGTATGGTTCACAGTACACCATGCACATTTCTCTGAGGCAGAGCAGTAGCGTGATATGTGTCTGATTCCCCAGCATTTGAAGCCTGACAGCTGTTTGTCCTTCATACTTCACAGCTCACAAGATGGGAGACAAGGAAGGAAACTGAAACTGAAAACTAGTGGAGGAGGGTCTGTGAGACTCCAGGTGACAGCAAGGAGGTTGATGGGCATCCCATTTTGATGGAAATGACGTGTAGTGTAGATGCCAGGGAGTTCTTTGGCCTAGGAGGGGTCAACACTAACAGGGTAGCGGGTGATGAGGTAGGTAGGGAAATAACAGGACCAGTCAAATGAGTCCTGAACATCCAGGAACATGGACAGGAGCTCACTACTCGTGACCCTATCAATGAAGTCTGTAGGTCGTCGTGAGATATAGATGAATTAGGTGACGGCAGTTATCGTGGCCTCATCTAGCTCCTGACTGAGACGGAATGTCTTGGTGACCTCAGATGGCCAACGAAGGTTCATATAGTTAGCCGGGTACTCTTTGAAGAGAAGTTTGATGTACACAGCCCGGAAGCACATGCTAGTGAAACTGGTGAAAGCTGGGAAGTGAGGTGAGGGAGGAAGGGATTAAGAACTTTGCACTGAGAAGAAGGCTTATTGCACTTGGATGTTTTTGCAGCAGGAGATGATGGTTCATCATTGACATCCAAATTGTGTTCCACTGGGCATTTGGTGGAGGTGGAACCCTGGATGACATGATGAGGGGGCCACAGGCTGAGGCAGCTGGGAAGTCACCGTGCCTGCTGTCGGTGCAGAACCTTGATATCTATGAAGGTCAAGTTTGCGTGACGTCATCGTCACCGAGTGCTAGCTCGACCTCAAGATCAGCAAGGGTGGCAGATCCAGATTTTTCCATATTGCCCCAACAGGGTGGCGTTCAGAGCAGTGGCAACACCTGCGTCAATGGAATGGAGTTGGTGCATGTTCTCGTGCACAGTGGCGTTGCCATGTCGACGGTACGTCACGCTCCTCGCCATGCTCATGCTCAGACTTGAGAAATTCCAACTGGAGGGGACTGGCCAGGTTTATGGGTTTTAACAGCAAAAATACTGACAAAGTCCGATAAGCCCTAAACTCCCAAGTGACACTATACGAAACACTAGTCTTACTATAGCTCTTTGCCAAGGCTGGAGGGTGGCAGCTTCCTATATCCTTCAGAATCTTGTCAAAATCAGGAAAGGTTTCTCAATGCATTGTTGACTCGCCACGAGCGTCATCTATCCCCCGGGTTTTACCTAATAAAGATGACAAGGTAACTACAGGACAGTTAATACAGATACATCAGTGATACAAGAAATGTTATACCCAACAGCATGAGCACTTGAAAGAATATATTATATAAAGATTTTCTTTATACGTATATGAGTATAAGAATCGAATACAATCACTTAAACGACTACTAAACTTTGGAGAGAAAATTCCTACGTCGTACCCAACTTAAAAAAAAAAGTTGACTTGATCTTGTGGAAAAGGTAATCAAAATAAAAACTTATAAAGTTTGCCCAGGGTGACAAATGAAAATCCTTCTTACGTCAGGTTCTCCAAGTCCTCCTCAGCACTCCTGCATAATCCACATATCGTACCTTTAAACACAGTCTGCCTCACCTGCCCTCCCTCTGCATTTCATTACTTCTGTGCAGCTCATCGCGTGGTCCATGGACAGGTATGAGGACTGAAAGAGAATATATATATATATATATATATATATATATATATATATATATATATATATATATATATAGATAGATAGATAGATATATCTGTATCTGTATCTATATCTATCTATCTATCTATCTATCTATCTATATATATATATATATATATATATATACATACACATATATATATATATATATATATATATATATATAGATATATATATGTATATATAATATATATACACACATATATATATATATATATATATATATATATATATATATATATATATATATATTTTTCCAGACGCCTCAATCCCGTTTGGGGTGGCCACAAACAAATCGCCTCCAAGTCGCCCTGTCCCCCGCCATTTCACTACCCTGCTCCCAACTCACACACCCCTCTCTCATATACCTCTCCACCCCATCCCTTCATCTCATCCTCGGCCTCCCCCTCCCTCTTCCCCCCTCCACCTCACTCACATACACTCTCTTCGTCAGTCTTTCACCCTCCATCCTCTCCACATGGCCAAACCACCTCAGTGTGTTCCTCATAACGCTTCCTATCACATCCACATCCACACCACAACGCTCCTTTATATCCTCATTCGTCAGCCTGTCTCACCACGTGACTCCACAGGCTCCTCTTAAATAACTCATTTCCACTGCTCTCACTCTTGACTTGTGTCCTTCCAACAATGTCCAAGCTTCACTTCCGTACGTTAGAGTTGGTATCACAATACTGTCATGTAGTAACTTTTTCACTTCCATGCTCACTTCCCTGTTCCTTATCACTGCTTTCAAGGAACCAGCAACCTATATTAAATATTGCGAGGATTCGAACCAGCGCTTGCAACTGCGTGAGTACAGCAGCTTACCAAGTGAGCCATATAACTATATATATATATATATATATATATATATATATATATATATATATATGGTAGAGTTGAGCAGAGGGTGTTGCGATGGTTTGGGCATATGGAGAGAATGGATAATGAGCGATTGGTGAAAAAGATAACTAGATCTCATGTGAGAGGTGTAAGGCTGAGAGGAAGACCACGAATAGGATGGATGGACAGTGTGAAGAGAGCGCTGGATGCGGGAGGGATGTCTGTTGAGCAAGGAAGAGTGGCTGTGCGTGACAGAAATAAATGAAGAGAAATTGTGAATGAATAGGTGATGACGCAGCCCTGAGGGGATATTCTCCCGCATTTGGTCTGATCAGCTAGTCAGGTCAGGTGCGGGTAAGGGGATGGGTCTGTTATGATGTGGCAGGAGTAAACCAGTTCTGCTGTCGGACCCTGCTGCGGATGTCACTGATTGCATTGCGCAGTTGACCCTTGTGTGGTGTGGTGCGGTGAGGATCTGTCCGATCTCCTCTTTGGGGCTAAGATGCGAATGAATGTGTTTGAATGGATGAGTAAATGGGGAGTGTGTCGTCCTGTCTCGGGTACCTCCCTTTCCTTGGGGGAAGCAGCCTAGGTATATATATATATATATATATCTATATATATATATATATATATATATATATATATATATATATATGTATATATATATATATATATATATATATATATATATATAATATGTATATATATATATATATATATATATATATATATATATATATATATATATATATATATATATAAATCTATCTATCTATTGCTAGACGCCTCAATCCCATTTGGGGTGGCCACAAACATATCACCTCCAAGTCGCCCTGTCCCCCGCCATTTCACTCCCCTGCTCCCAACTTACACCCCCCTCTCTCATATACCTCTCCACCCCATCCCTCCATCTCGTCCTCGGCCTCCCCCTCCCTCTTCCTCCCTCCACCTCACTCACATACACTCTTTCACCCTCCATCCTCTCCACATGGCCAAACCACCTCAGTGTGTTCCTCATAACGCTTCCTATCACATCCACATCCACACCACAACGCTCCTTTATATCCTCATTCGTCAGCCTGTCTCACTACGTGACTCCACAGGCTCCTCTTAAATAACTCATTTCCACTGCTCTCACTCTTGACTTGTGTCCTTCCAACAATGTCCAAGCTTCACTTCCGTACGTTAGAGTTGGTATCACAATACTGTCATGTAGTAACTTTTTCACTTCCATGCTCACTTCCCTGTTCCTTATCACTGCTTTCAAGGAACCAGCAACCTATATTAAATATTGCGAGGATTCGAACCAGCGCTTGCAACTGCGTGAGTACAGCAGCTTACCAAGTGAGCCATATAACTATATATATATATGGTAGAGTTGAGCAGAGGGTGTTGCGATGGTTTGGGCATATGGAGAGAATGGATAATGAGCGATTGGTGAAAAAGATAACTAGATCTCATGTGAGAGGTGTAAGGCTGAGAGGAAGACCACGAATAGGATGGATGGACAGTGTGAAGAGAGCGCTGGATGCGGGAGGGATGTCTGTTGAGCAAGGAAGAGTGGCTGTGCGTGACAGAAATAAATGAAGAGAAATTGTGAATGAATAGGTGATGACGCAGCCCTGAGGGGATATTCTCCCGCATTTGGTCTGATCAGCTAGTCAGGTCAGGTGCGGGTAAGGGGATGGGTCTGTTATGATGTGGCAGGAGTAAACCAGTTCTGCTGTCGGACCCTGCTGCGGATGTCACTGATTGCATTGCGCAGTTGACCCTTGTGTGGTGTGGTGCGGTGAGGATCTGTCCGATCTCCTCTTTGGGGCTAAGATGCGAATGAATGTGTTTGAATGGATGAGTAAATGGGGAGTGTGTCGTCCTGTCTCGGGTACCTCCCTTTCCTTGGGGGAAGCAGCCTAGGTATATATATATATATATATATGTATATATATATATATATATATATATATATATATATGTATGTATATATATATATATATATATATATATATATATATATATATATATATATATATATAATATGTATATATATATATATATATATATATATATATATATATATATATATATATATATGTATATATATATAAATCTATCTATCTATTGCTAGACGCCTCAATCCCATTTGGGGTGGCCACAAACATATCACCTCCAAGTCGCCCTGTCCCCCGCCATTTCACTCCCCTGCTCCCAACTTACACCCCCCTCTCTCATATACCTCTCCACCCCATCCCTCCATCTCGTCCTCGGCCTCCCCCTCCCTCTTCCTCCCTCCACCTCACTCACATACACTCTTTCACCCTCCATCCTCTCCACATGGCCAAACCACCTCAGTGTGTTCCTCATAACGCTTCCTATCACATCCACATCAACACCACAACGCTCCTTTATATCCGCATTCGTCAGCCTGTCTCTCCATGTGACTCCACAGGCTCCTCTTAAATAACTCATTTCCACTGCTCTCACTCTTGACTTGTGTCCTTCCAACAACGTCCAAGCTTCACTTCCGTACGTTAGAGTTGGTACCACAATACTGTCATGTAACTTTATCACTTCCATGCTCACTTCCCTGTTTCTTATCACTGCTTTCAAAGAACCAGCAACCTTTCTTCCCTGTTGTACCCTTTCAAGCACTTCACCCTCCAAACCTCCATCCTTACTCATCACACTACCCAAGTACTTAAACGTACTCATATTTTCCAATTCCTCACCATCTAACCTCGCTATACATAAATATATATATATATATGTATATATATATATATATATATATATATATATATATATATATATATATATATATATATATATACATATATATATATATATATATATATATATATATATATATATATATATGTATATATATACATATAAATCTAGAAATATATATAAATAAATATATATATATATATATATATATATATATATATATATATATATATATATATATATATATATATATATATATATATATATATATATATATATAAATATATATATATATATATATATATATATATATATATATATATATATATATATATATATATATATATATATATATATATATATATATATACATATAGAAATATATATAAATAAATAAATATATATATATATATATATATATATATATATATATATATATATATATATGCTAAAAAAAGTTTCATCCGTACTAAGTGCTTTCAACTCTCCAACTCGAATTCTTCCCGCTCCTTCTGGCACATTGCCAAAAACCTTTCTAACAACTTTACCTCACCATCGATCCCTCCTCTTTTCTACTCTGATGGGTCTGTAGCTATTTCTTCTGCTGATGAAGCAGATCTCTTCACACAGACTTTCTCTTCCAATTCCACCTTAGATGATTCCGGTGCTGTTCCTCCATCACTTCCCCCCTCTTACTTCCTCATGGCTGACATTAAAATTTCTCAGCTGATGTATTTTCTGCCATCACTGGCCTCAATACTAACAAGGCATATAGGCCTGATGGGGTCCCTCCTGTTGTTCTCAAGAACTGTTCTTCTGTGCTTACACCCTGCCTAGGCAAACTTTTTTGCCTTTGTCTATCAACTTGTACCTTTCCTTGTTGCTGGAAGTTTGCTCTCATTCAGCCAGTCCCAAAGAAGGGTGACCACTCCCAACCCTCCATCTATCGTCCAATTGCTTTAACGTCCTGTGTTTCAAAAGTTTTCGAGTCAATTCTCAATAGAAAACTTTTAATGCATCTTTCCTATCACAACCTTCTTTCTGATCGTCAGTACGGGTTCCGTCAAGGACGCTCCACTGGCGATCTTCTCACTTACCTTTCAGACTACTGGTCATCCTCCTTTTGGGACTTTGGCAAAAGCTTTGCTATTGCACTTGACATCTCAAAGGCTTTCGATCGAGTGTGGCATAAATCTTTAATTTCCAAACTGCCCTCTTACAGTTTCTATCCTTCTGTCTGTGCCTTCACTGCTAGCTTCCGTTCTGGTCGTTCTATAGCCGCTGTTGTAGATGGCCATCGTTCTTCTCCTAGATCTATCAACAGTGGTGTTCCTCAGGGCTCTCTCCTGTCATCAATTTTCTTCCTTTTATTCATCAATGACCTTCTAAACTGTATATCCAACCCTATCCACTCATACGCTGATGACTCCACCCTTCACCTTTCCATTCGTTTCCCACAAGGCCCATCTCAGCAGTTACTTTAACAAACAAGGGATGAGGCTATGGCACACCTAATGTCTGACTTGGCTCATATCTCTGACTGGGGTAAAAATAATCTGATTATTTTTTATGCATCTAAGACTAAGTTCTTATTCCTATCAACCCGACAAAATATTCCACAGGTATACCTGCTAATGTTTAATAATATTCAGGTTAATCCTGCATCATCCTTGAAAATGCCTGAGGTTTCATTTACTCGGGATCTATCTTGGAAAGATCATATTACATCTCTTGTAAAATCTGTTTCCAAGAGATTGGGTGTGCTAAGCCGACTCCGTACTTTCTTTACCCCTGCACAATTGTGGACTCTTTACAGGGGTTTTATCCGCCCCTGTGTGGGGTACAACTCCCATGTGTGGGGAGGCTCCCCACATACAGCTCTTCTCAATAGGGTGGAGTCAAAGGCTTTTCGTCTCATTAACTCTCCTCCTCTTACTGACTCCCTTCAAGCTCTGTCACTTCGCCACACTGTTGCATCTTTATCTCTTTTCTGTCGCTACTTTAATGGTCCCTGCTCCTCTGAACTGTCTGCATGCATGCCTCCACCTCAACGATGGGCGCGTAGCACCCGTCTAGCAGCAAACTCTCATCCCTCTTCTGTCCAACTCTCTAATGCAAGAGTTAACCGTTACTCCCAGTCTTTCATTTATGCAACAGGTCAACTCTGGAACTGTCTCCCTCTGTCTGTATTTCCTGCTGCCTATGATCTCCAGTCTTTCAAACGCAGTGTGTCCAGGCATCTCGAAATGATCCGATCTTGAATTTGGTTCTCTTTTGTATTTTGTTTTTCTCTTGGAGGGAACTGTTATTGTGGGCTCATGGCCTTTGGTTCCTTCTTCCTTGCATTAAATATATATATATATATATATATATATATATATATATATATATATATATATATATATATATATACATATTATAATATATAACAGAAAAGAGGAAGGAAAAACAAATGAAAAAAAAACAAATAATCCATACACCAGATTACTTGTGTCCTCTGTTCATAAATATCTGTAACAGTTAGACTTGAACAGCTGCAGGATGAAGTTTGGAGGAAAACAACAATGGGGAAGCGAACTTCAAAGAGATGCAGTTTGGGGAATGAAGGAATACTGATAGGCAGAAGTTCTGAAATATGGCTGAGTGACATTCCAGTCATGAGCGCTACCAGATGCCCGTGTAGCACAAGGGAATACATGGAGAGGTGGCACCATGGACGCAATTTCATCTGAGTATTTGCCATAAAAGTATCTGTAAAATAATGCAAGGGAGGCAACATTCCTTCTTACTTGTAGGGGTGGTAGTTTATTTGTAATGGCAGGGTTGTAAATAATTTTAACAGCATTGTTCTGAATTTTGTCTAGTTGTTTTAATGCAACCTCTCCACATCCATTCAACAAGGGTGAGCAATATTCAAGCTGAGCGCATATATGACTCTTATAAATTACAGCTAACTGCTCGTCAGTGAATAAGTTACGGATTCTCTACATTTATCCAAGTTTCTTTGAGGCGGTTTTAGCAAGTGATCTAACATAAGAGGTCCAGCTGAGGGCATTGTGAAGTGAGACACTGAGAATTTCAATACCACTTGAGTTGGGAATATTAGTAGTAAAGAAGGTAATATACGAATCTGGCAGTGTCTGTCTATTAGTAAATTTTATATATCAAATTTTATTAGCATTAAATGAAACAAGGTTGTTTTGTCCCCATTCACTGATCGTAGATAGATCTTGATTTATGGAGTTGGCCGTACTGAGTTGAGAGGTAGAGATATTAGACTTTGCAACTGGGTGTCTTAGTGTGAATGACCTATGTAGTGTTGAGTCATCTGCATATGAGTGGATGGGATTTTGGGTGACAGATAAGTGATCATTAATATGAACCAGGAACAGGGTTTGGGGCCAGAACTGATCTCTGTGGCACACCGGCGTTAATTGAGTGGAAATTGGAATATGTGTCATCTACTTTTCCTCTTATTTTCCTGTCACTGATATATGAGATCAAAGGAACATATGACATTAGCCCATAACATGAGAGTTTGGACAGCAGAGAACGGTGCCGTACTCTATCGAAAGCTTTAGAAATATCAAGGGCTACTACATGAGTTTCTCCATGTAGGTCAATTGATTGATGGATGGTGTGAGTTAGGAGATTGAGGATGGCAATGATGGATGTTTCGTGGCGAAAACCATATTGTCTATCACTAATTAAGTTGTTGGATTCAAGATGCTTAACAATGTGCTTAGTAATTAAAGTTTCAAATACCTTACCAAGAGATGTGACAGCTATTTGTCTGTAATCAGAGGGGTCAGAGGAACTTCCTTTCTTCGGAATTGGGTGGATATTGGCTTCTCTCCATGAATTTGGGTATGAAGAAGATCGTATGCATAGTCTGAATAATTAAGGTAGAACAGAGGCATATTTAGGGGAACATTTTTTCAAAACAAGTGGCTGAATTCCATCTGGGCCTGGAGCTTTGTTGGTGGGTAAATTGTCTAGGATGGATTTTACGTACCTTGTCTGTATTTTAAGTGGAACATTTCAGGAGTCAAGTTCTAGTACTGGGACTTTCTGGCTGGCATCGTCTATGATATAATTTCTGGCAAATGCACTGGCAAAAATATTTGCTTTCGCACGTGGGTCATTTGTAATGTTGCCATCTGAAGACTTTAGTGGGGGAATGGATGATGATTTGTTAAAATTATTATAGAAAGATTTAAGAGTTGACCAGAATATTCTGTTGTCATTAGGGTTGTTAAGTAGTTTTGATGCTTGCTTTTGAAGAAAGTTTGATTTAGCTAGATTTATTACAGCTATTGCATGATTTCTAACGATTTTAAATTGAGAGAGTGATTCAGATGTTTTTTTATTATCAGTAAGAGTTATATGCTAATGACTTTTGGGTTGTTGCTCTGGCACAGTTGCCATCAAACCATTTTGGAGAGTTCGATCTTTTAGTTAACTGTTGACTTGGTATGAATGAATCCATACCAGCTAGTATTAAGTCACAAATGTGGGACAGGGTAGATTTGGGATAACTAGAGAAGAAAGACTGCCATGGAATGTCAGCAAGATAATTTCTAAATCCATCCCAGTTTGCTCTATCAAAGTGCCATCAGGTCACCCTGAAAGATTCAGAACGGGGAGATGTGGGGGGAGGGGGTTAACTAATAAGGCTTTGATGAGATTGTGGTCAAAGGATCCAAGTGGTGACAGTACCTCTATCCTGTACTGATCTGGATTATTTGTCAAGAATAAATCCAAGAGATGGGCATTATGGTCAGGATTATCAGATATTCTGGTTGGTTGCTTTAACAGCTGGATGAGATTAAACGATTCTGCAAACAGCTCGCACTCTAGACCAGCGTCATCAGTCTTGGCAAAATGCAATAACCATTCAACATTATGTTTGTTAAAATCACCCAAAATGGTAATTTTGGTGCTAAGGGCAAGGTTAAGGTAACTCAACTGTGTGGATATGGAATCAAATACACTGGGTTCTGAAGAAGCATTGGGGGAATGATAGACTACGCAGATATATTTGGTAATATTTTGACAATTTAGTTTATGCAATGAGTAATCAAAACTGGATGAAGTGAAGTTTATAATTGTGTCAACTGCATATTGGGATTTCATATAACAACATTTGCCACCCTTGTTATGGAAGTTTGTGTGGAGATGGTAACCGGGAAAACAAAATGGGGATATATCAGTAGAGGGTGAGATTTGTGGTTCTTTGAGGAAAAGGGCCAGAAAGGACATGGATTCAAGGAAAAAATGAACTTAGTTTAAATTTGTTTTAAGGTCACGTATGTTGGTGAAGAATAGGGCCGCACTTTCACTTCTCTGCTGAGCGAGCTGTAGCGGTTCTGTGGAGGGTCTCGGAGGCTGAACCTCATCCGCGAGAGAGGGCCCTAGGCCACCCCTCCCCTACCTCAGTGAAGAGAGCTGCCGAGGGGTTGGAGTGCAGGAAGAGTAGAGTTTGCCCACACCCTTCCATGAGTCTCCAACCCTCCAGAGCAGACCATCAGTAAAAGAGTAGGCCATGGAGCAGTGAGAGGGATCATGGGGTCAGTTCGTTGGCACACAAGCTCTGCCTCTCGGTACAGTGCAAGCATGCATGAATCGTTCTTTAGCCGGGTGGAGAGAGTGTGCCCGTGCTCTTCCCTCTGCCTCCAACCATCCAGAGCTGAGCAGCAGCAAAAATGTAGATCCTGGAGCAGCGAGAGGGACTATGGGGTCGGTCCAGAAATATATATATATATATATATATATATATATATATATATATATGGACAAGTTTGAGAGGAGCGAGAGAGTGCTGTTGATTGGAGACATGAATGGCAAAGTTGGGAATGTACGAGTGGATGGAGTGGTTGGTCAGTGGGGTGTGCCAGCTGAAGTAGATGGGAATGGTAGTGCTTTGGTGGACATCTGTGCTGGTAAGGGGTTGGCAATAGCCAACACCTACTTTCGTCATAAGATGATCCACCGGTATACATGGAGAGTAATGAGGAGGATGGATGGTGAACTTGTTGAACGAAAGGCAATGATAGACTACGTGTGTGTGGATGAGCGAATGAGAAGACAAGTGTTGGATGCAAGGGTGTGGAGAGGGTGGGGGAATGGAGTCTCGGACCATCACTTAGTGATGGCCAAGGTAGAGCTGCAAAGAAAGTGGTTGAGGAGGCGAAGGGGAAGACAGGAGGAAGCAGCTCCTGTGAGAAGAGTGGAGAAATTGCAAGATAGTGAGAAAAGGACGGAGTATAAGAGCATAGTGGAAGAAAGATTGGGAAGGTATGAGCTAGAGCAGATGGAAGGGGTGGAAGACGTATGTAAGATATTCACGGAAGAGATAAGTGCAGCGTGTGAGGCGGTTTGTGGAGTGAGGAGGAGATGCAAGGGTGTGCAAGGGACAGCATGGTGGAATGATGAGGTGAAACGAGCTGTGGAACAAAAGAAGAAGGCATATGGTGAATGGTTGGCGAGTAGAGGTAGGGGAGAAGATGAGAGAGAGAAGAGAGAGGTATATGTGAGCAGGAGAAGGGAGGTTAAGAGACTGGTGAAGGAGAGTAAGAAGAAAGTGGATGAAGAGTTTGGGAGGAATCTGAGTGTGAAATGTAGGGAGAGTAAGAAATTGTTTTGGAAGGAGGTAAAGAAAGTAAGGCAGTGTGAAAGGGGAAATAGTAGGGGAGTGAAAGATAGGAATAATAGATTGTTGGTGGAGAAGAGAGAGAAAGTGAGGAGATGGAAGGAGCACTTTGAGGATTTGTTGAATGTAGAGAGTGAGAGCAGTGTGAGTATAAGTGGTTGGGGAATGGCTGGGAGAAGAAGAGATGAGAGGAGGGAGGAAGAGATCAGTAGGTCGGAAGTAGTGGAAGCGATGAAGAAGATTAAGCTGGGAAAGGCCCCAGGAATTGATGGAGTGTGTGGTGAAATGCTTAGGTATGGGGGTGAGACTGTTGTGGAGTGGATATGGAAGTTGTGTAGATTGGCTTGGGAAGAGGGAAGGGTTCCAGAGGACTGGAAATCAGGTATAATTGTTCCTCTGTACAAAGGAAAAGGGGAGAGAGAAGTATGTGGTAACCATAGGGGTATTTGCCTTCTTAGTGTGACTGGTAAAATATATGGTAGAATACTCATTGATAGGGTTAGGCATATGACAGAGGAGCTAGTTGGAGAAGAACAAGGGGGATTTAGGAAGGGAAAAGGGTGTGTAGACTAGATATTTGTTCTAATATGTTTAGTGGAGAAGTATCTAGAGAAGGGAAGGAAAGTGTATGCTGCCTTCATGGACTTGGAGAAAGCTTATGACAGAATAGATAGGCAAGGTATGTGGAAGATATTAAGAATATATGGAGTGGAGAGGAAATTGTTGAGTGCTGTGAAGAGTATGTATGAGGGAGCTAGGGCTACGGTGCGAGTGGATGGTGAGCTGAGTGAGTTCTTTGATCTCAATGTGGGACTGAAACAGGGGTGTGTAATGTCTCCATGGCTGTTTAATATATATATGGATGGGGTTGTAAAGGAGGTTCAAGGTAGAGCAGTGGATGTGGGGGTGGCCCTAATGAATGAGGGTGAGATTTGGAAGCTTCCGGTGTTGCTGTTTGATGATACAGTATTGTTGAGTGAAGATGAATGGGAGTTGCAAGGTTTGGTGAATGAATTTGGGACAGTGTGTAGGAGAAGGAAGCTGAAAGTTAATGTAAACAAAAGTAAAGTTATGGTGTTTGAGAGGAATGAAGTCACAGAGTGTGCAGTGAGGTTGGATGGTGAGGATATGGAGAATGTGAGTGCATTCAAGTACTTGGGTAGTGTGATGAGTAAGGATGGAACTTTGGGGGATGAAGTAAATGAAAGGGTACAGCAGGGAAGGAAGGTTGTTGGTACACTGAAAGCAGTGATGAGAAATAGGGAGGTGAGTATGGAAGTTAAGAAGTCACTGCATGATGGTACTGTGATCCCTACCCTGACGTATGGAAGCGAGGCGTGGACCTTGCAAGAAGGGAACAAGTCAAGAGTGAGAGCAGTGGAAATGAGTTACTTGAGAGGAGCATGTGGAGTGACGTGGAGGGACAGGTTGACGAATGAAGAAGTGAAGGAACGTTGTGGGGTAGATGTGGATGTGGTGGAAAAGATTAGGAGAAATACACTGAGGTGGTTTGGACATGTGGAGAGGATGGAGAATGAAAGACTGACTAAGAGGTGAGGTGGAGGGAGGGGGAGGGAGGGGTAGACCGAGGATGAGGTGGAGGAATGGAGTTGAGAGGTATATGAGGGAGGGAGGGGTGAGTTGGGGGGAGGGGAGTCAAATGGTGGGTGACAGAGTGACTTGGAGGCGTTTTGTCTGTGGCCACCCTTTGCGGGATTAGGGCGTCGGGCTATATATATATATATATATATATATATATATATATATATATATGGGTCAATGATTGTGTGGGTAAGATTGAAAGTTGGAATACAAATGTGGGCGATTGTGTGTGTGTATGTGCCAACGCAAGATCGTGCAAGCAGAGTGAGAGAAGAGTTCTGGACATATGTGGAAATGTGCATGTAAAAGTTTGGAAGGAATGAGAGAGTGTTTTTGATCGGTGATATGAATGGTAAAGTAGGGAATGTGAACGTGGATGGAATAGTTGGTGAGTGGGGTGTGCCTGCTGAGATAGACGAGAATGGCAGTGCGTTAGTGGACATTTGTGATGGGAGGGGGTTGGTGGTAGCCAATACCCTCTTCAGGCATAAGATGATCCACAGGTATACATGGCGAGTGATGAGAAGGGTGGGTGATGAACTGAATGAAAGGAAGGCAATGATTGATTATGTGTGTGTGGATGAAAGGATGCGAAAATGTGTAATGGATGCAAGAGCTTATAAAGGTTCGGGGAGTGGACTTTCTGACCACTACTTGGTGGTGGCAAGAATCAAGGTCCATTTAGGATGGAGAAATAGAAGAAGGGAAGGACGGGAAGAAGGAGTATTTGTAAGGAGAGTGGAAATGTTACAAGAGGATGAGGAAAAGGCAGAGTATAAGAGAGAAGTGGAGGAACGATTGGGCAAATATGAATTGGAACAGATGGGGGACGTGGAAGGTGTGTGCAGGATATTTACAGAAGAAATATGTGCAGCATGTAATGTGGTGTGTGGGATGAAGAGAAGATGGAGGGGTGTGCAATGAACAGGTTGGTGGAATGAAGACGTGAGACAGGCTGTGGCACAAAAGAAGAAAGCATACAATGATTGGATAAGAAATATGGGTGTGGAAGAAGTTGAGAGACAGAAGAGATAGTTATATGTAGAAAGAAAGAGAGAGGTGAAAAGATTAGTAAGAGAGAGTAAGAAGAGAGTGGATGAGGAATTTGGAAGGAACTTGAGTGTAAAGTGGAGGGACTGTAAGAAAATGTTCTGGAAGGAGGTGAAAAGAATAAGACAGGGTGGAAGTGAAGTTAGCAGGGGAGTGAAAGATAAAAATGGTAGATTACAAGTGGAGAAGGGAGAAAAAGTGAGCAGATGGAGAGAACACCTTGACCCTTTAACCGCGGGCATTGTTTTGCCCCGACTGTCCTCTCCCGCGGGGGTTTCGACCAAAATGTAAACAAACTTTAAACCTTTATAACTCTGCACAGAATAAATCTAGAGCGAAAAATAAGGTACCATTAGAAAGTACTAACCTTCGGCTTTGCAATGATGTAGGTTTCATGATTTCGTTGACTATCACTGGATGGGCAGTGCCATTAGAAGTGAGCGATCTAAAACCACTATTTTTCGCTCACACACCATTACCTTCGCTCATACATCATTACCAAATGCCAACCTCATTCTGATAATAATACTGTAAACATATATGAACACTGTACATATGATAAACACCCACTCTGTGTTCACTGAGGCAGGTAAAAGGCACTGAAATTACCCGCACTTCACTGCCACATCAGCGGTGTTGTAATCACTATTTTTCGCTCACACACCATTACCAAATGCCAACCTCATTCTGATAATAATACTATAAACATATATGAACACTGCACATACGATAAACACCCACTCTGTGTTCACTGAGGCAGGTAAAAGGCACTGTAATTGCCCGCACTTCACTGCCATATCACCAGTGTTGTAATCACTATTTTTCGCTCACACACCATTACCAAATGCCAACCTCATTCTGATAATAATACTATAAACATATATGAACACTGCACATACGATAAACACCCACTCTGTGTTCACTGAGGCAGGTAAAAGGCACTGTAATTGCCTGCACTTCACTTCCACATCAGCAGTGTTGTCACTCACACAGCTGGACAGATATTGATGCGTGTTTGGTCCGGGGTGGGGTGGGGGGCCCAGGGGGTGGGAGATGGGGCCCTAGGGGGGGGAGGAGGGAGGTGGGGGTCGGCTGGAGTGAAAGAACTTAATAGCTACTCTCCCTTTAAACAATTGGCGCACGGAAAAAACGCGGGGTATTCAAAATATTCACAAACATTCGAGAATGACACCCGCGGTTTGGTCCAGTTTTTGCAATGTCATTCTGGAATGACACCCGCGGTTAAAGGGTTAAGGAAGTGTTTAACATAGAGGATGGAAGTAATGCGAGTATAAGTGGCTAGGGAATGGCTGGGAGAAGGAGGGAGGTGAGAAGACAGGAGGAAATCAGTAGGATAGAAGATGTGGAAGCAATGAAGAAAGTTAAATCGGGGAAAGCCCCAGGAATTGATGGAGTGTGTTGTGAAATGCTGAAGTATGGGGGAGAGATAGTAGTAGAATGGATGTGGAAAATGTGCAGATTGGCCTGGGAGGCAGGTAGAGTCCCGGAGGATTGGAAGTCAGGTAAAATTATTCCCTTGTACAAAGGAAAAGGGGAAAAAGAAGTGTGCGGTAATCATATGGGCATCTGTCTTCTTAGTATAATAGGAAAAGTGTATGGTAGGATACTTATTGACAGAGTTAGAGAAAGAACAGAGGAATTAGTGGGAGAAGAACAAGGAGGCTTTAGGAAGGGAAGAGGTTGTGTAGATCAGATATTCATTCTTAGATCTTTAGTGGAAAAGTTTCTAGAGGAGGGAAAGAAGTTGTATGCGACTTTCATGGATTTGGAGAAAGCATATGACTGGGTGGATAGACAAGGATTGTGGAAAGTATTAAGAATATATGTAGTTGATGGGAAGTTGTTGAATGTTGTGATGAGTATGTATGATGGTGCTAAGGCTGCAGTGAGTATGGATGGTGAACTGAGTGAATTTTTCTCTTTGAAGGTTGGGTTGAAACAGGGATGTCTCATGTTTCCATGGTTGTTCAATCTGTACATGGATGGGGTAATAAGAGAGGTACGAGGTAGGGTAGTGGATGTTGGAGTGGCCCTGGTGAGAGAGGGTAGTGTTTGGAAACTTCCTGTACTGTTGTTTGGAGATGATACTGTGTTGTTGAGTGAAGACGAAGGAGAGCTGCAAGGCTTGGTGGATGAGTTTGGGAGAGTGTGTAAGAAACGGAATCTAAAGGTGAATGTAGGGAAGAGTAAAGTGGTGGTCTTTGAGAGAGGTGAAGTCAGTGAATGTACAGTGAGGTTGGATGGTGAGGAATTGGAAAATGTGAGTACGTTTAAGTACTTGGGTAGTGTGATGAGTATGGATGGACGTTTGAAGGGTGAAATGCTTGAAAGGGTACAGCAGGGAAGAAAAGTTGCTGGTTCCTTGAAAGCAGTGATAAGAAGCAGGGAAGTGAGCATGGAAGTGAAAAAGTTACTACATGACAGTATAGTGATACCAACTCTAATGTATGGAAGTGAAGCTTGGACATTGCTGGAAGGACACAAGTCAAGAGTGACAGCAGTGGAAATGAGTTATTTGAAAGGAGCCTGTGGAGTTACACGGAGAGACAGGCTGACAAATGAGGATATAAAGGAGCATTGTGGTGTGGATGTGGATGTGATAGGAAGCGTTATGAGGAACACACTGAGGTGGTTTGGCCATGTGGAGAGGATGGAGGGTGAAAGACTGACGAAAAGAGTGTATGTGAGTGAGGTGGAGGGGGAAAAAGGGAGGAGGAGGCCAAGGATGAGATGAAGGAATGGGGTGGAGAGGTATATGAGAGAAGGCGGTGTGAGTTGGGAGCGGGGCAGTGAAATGGCGGGGGACAGGGTGACGTGGAGGCGATTTGTTTGTGGCCACCCCGAACGGGATTGAGGTGTCTGGCAATAGATAGATAATAGATATATACATATACATATATATATACATACACACACATATATATATATATATATATATATATATATATATATTTTATATATATATATATATATATATATATATATATATATACTATATATATATATATATATATTCATATATATTCATATATATATATATATATATATATATATATATATATATATATATATATATATATTTTGTGGTACGTGAGGGCGCTCACCATCCACTCACTCGATGTAGTGCTGCTCTCGGGTGTCTGCTCTTTCCTCTCCATCCTTCTCTCCTTCCATTCTGATCTGTCTTTCTTTCCTTCATTCTTTCCTTGTGCTTCTGCCAACGGGTGACTTTACACTCCCTCTTGTCTTTCTTTCCTTCATTCTTTCCACTTCCTTCAGCCTTTAGGTGACTCTACACTGAGTGACAAGCCAAATGGTTACCTGTGCACCAGGAAACCATTTACTACGCTGGGTGGTTACCATATAACCATATTTTGGCGCCTGGTTGTTTAGCGGGTAATTATTGCGCTCCAAACGGATTAAGTCGGTGAAGGTTTATATCCAAGGGATGGTTGGATTTGATTGCTAATGTAATGCCCCTCAGGGATGAATATGGCTGGTCACCCTCATCTTAAATGTCGGGACCAACTGCCTCGCCCCGGGCTCCTACGCTCCTCATGGGGCAATGTAGGATAGGATGATGGATGATGGATATATATATATATATATATATATATATATATATATATATATATATATATATATATATATATATATATATATATATATATATATATATACTGTGGTAGAGTGTGCTTTTTCATACATGGGAGAACGAGGATTCGCACCCCACCAGGGTAATAAACAATGGGAGCGTTCTTCCGGCCACCTACTGCTTTGGCAGACATATGGGGTGCTGTGGTTAAATCAGTGTCATGTTCTGTAAAGTACTGTATGCTTGCATCCAGTCGGCTTGCGCAGTCCGATTACACTTGGTTCACAGATTACACATACTGTATATCCAAAGCCACTCCAACACCACAATCACACTTACAAGCACTTCTCTCCGTACATACAATCTCTACCAGACAGCCTAAGTCACTTGATAAAGATACATATGCAACTTCGGTCGGGATAGGCCTGTCCTGCAGCGGATACAAAAACGGCTGATGAGATGATATATAGATAGATAGATAGACAGATAGATAAATAGATAGATAGATTGATAGATAGATAGATAGAGACAGGTAGACAAATACATAGATAGAGACACAATAACATTCATAGATACACACATATACGTAGAGCTGCCAGCACTCCTGCTTTGTTACAAGGGCACGAGGGTTTGAAGAGATGTGGCACCACTGTGATTATTTACTTCGAAGCAGTCCACGTGTGTGAAGCGGAGAAACCCCGATCTAGTTGCATTAAGGAAAGATGTTTGTTGTATGTAAGCTCCATTGCGCAAGGTTGACATTTCAACCCGAATTATTGGTATAATTTACATTGCTCTACCTAAGGATAATAATCGCCCTTATATGACGTACTATGACTGTCCACAGTTTTGAGGTGAACTGACTTGTAAAGGAGGGTGGAAGGGGAGGGAGGGAGTTCCCCAACCCCAGATAGGGTGAGAGGGAGGATCCCCCACATGGAGTCAGAGAGATGGGGGGGGGGAGGGTGATGTAAGCTTCGCACCTGACACGGTGAGACGAGACCACATGTTTCTCATTACCCTCAATACAGTAACTCAGCAATACCGAACAATCGTGAAATGAGTAACTTCATAAAGCAGGTTTGTGTGAGCAATAAATCATATTAAAAAGAGAAAACTATATGTTTCAGTTTGTGTATTAAGGAAATATGACGCTGAATAATCATAAACTGTGGGTGAAACCATGCCCATGACTTGAGAAGACACTGATCCAGACTGAGACTTGTGGATGACAGCCTTCAGAGATCAAGGTCAGCCTACTGTAGTAGTATTAATCTTATCTTTATAATAATTATAACATCTTAGGCTAAAAGACTAAATAACATGGTGATCCTAGTATTAACATCTACATTGAGATAAAAATTGATAATGGAGTTAAATTGCTTAATAACTAATGAAGGATTCTGATACACCAAATGAATAAGTATATATATATATATATATATATATATATATATATATATATATATATATATATATATATATATATATATATATATATATATATATGCAAACTAACCACAGGAGAAATGAAAGGAGCGACAGTGAGTACTTTCGTATATTACATCTTCAGAGTGAGAGAGAAACGTAAAGGGTAGAGGTCTTTTATGCACACCCGCAGCAGGTAGTGCCACACAGAACAATGGATGACCTGAATTTTTACCTGCGGATTAACTTAGGGTCACCTGCAGCAGGGAGTGGAACACAACAAAGGATGACCTGAATCTAAAAAATGCACGTGACAAAGGAGGAGGGAGTAGGAGGGGAGGAAAGGGGAGTGGGAGGGAGGGGGGAAGGGGAGAGGGGAGAGGGAGGAGGGGATAAATACTGCTGCTTAACTTAAGACCTAGAGGATTAATGCTTGGTGTGTCCCACACAGGTGTGACTACACCACCAGGAGATGACAGGGAACAATCACGTGTTAGTCTGGGGTATACTGCTTTAAAATTAATTCAGTTAACAATTTATCACACTTAAAATGACCATAGCTCATGTTTACATTCTTATCATATGTGCCAGAAATTAGACAAGATTCTATTACATTTCTTTCATCTAAGCTTTTTGATCTTGCTAGAATCTTGGAGCATGTCCAGTCAATATGGTGATCACTGGATGCTTTGTGCTGAAATAAACCACTACTCTGTTGGACTGTTCTTACACTGTATTTATGTTGTGAGATTCTAGTTTCCAAATCTTTTCTAGATTGTCCTATGTAAAATTTGTTACAGCTGTTACACGGGATTTTGTAAACAACGCCTGAATTACTGAAAGGGCTGTTCTTGATGAGGTTTTTTTTTATGGTGTTCTCATATTTGAATTTCTCCTGGAATTAAATTCGTTAGTTCCATCGATTAAATTTACTCATGAGATGGAAATGGATAATGAATTGCCATTTTTGGATGTAAAAGTCATCAGGGACCAAAATGTTTTGAAGACTAAGGTATATAGAAAACCTACAAATATTATGTCATATGTTCATTACTATTCAAACCATCATATTAATGTAAAAAGATCTGTGTCCATATCCATGTACCTAAGATCATATAGAATTTCAGACCCAGAATTTTTAGATGAACTAAAAATGATTCAGAGTATTGGAAAGAAGCTAAAATATCCACAAAGCATACTAACTCAGTACCACAATACAGCCAAGAAACGATTCCTTGAAGGGAAAACTAATAAGCAAGATCGCCAGAATATTCAATGAACCCTCGTCCTCCCCTTCCATGAAAATTTTTTTGATGTTGTTCACATACTGAGGAAACTCAATGTACAAGTAGTATTCAAATATGAGAACACCATAAAAAAAAAACTTATCAAGAACAGCCCTTTCAGTAATTCAGGCGTTGTTTACAAAATCCCGTGTAAAAGCTGTATCAAATTTTACATAGAACAATCTGGAAAAGATTTGGAAACTAGAATCTCACAACATAAATACAGTGTATGAACAGTCCAACAGAGTAGTGGTTTATTTCAGCACAAAGCATCCAGTGATCACCATATTGACTGGACAGGTTCCAAGATTCTAGCAAGATCAAAAAGCTTAGATGAAAGAAATGTAATAGAATCTAGTCTAATTTCTGGCACATATGAAAAGAATCTAAACATGAGCTATGGTCATTTTAAGTGTGATAAATTGTTAACTGAATTAATCTTAAAGCAGTATACCCCAGACTAACACGTGATTGTTCCCTGTCATCTCCTGGTGGTGTAGTCACACCTGTGTGGGACACACCAAGCATTAATCCTCTAGGTCTTAAGTTAAGCAGCAGTATTTATCCCCTCCTCTCTCTCCCCACTCCCCTTCCCCCCTCCCTCCCACTCCCCTTTCCTCCCCTCCTACTCCCTCCTCCTTTGTTACGTGCATTTTTTAGATTCAGGTCATCCTTTGTTGTGTTCCACTCCCTGCTGCAGGTGTGCATGAAAGACCTCTACACTTTACGTTTCTGTCTCACTCTGTCTGAAGATGTAATATACGAAAGTACTCACTGTCGCTCCTTTCATTTCTCCTGTGGTCAGTTTGCATACATATCTTCACGGTGAAGTGAAGTCTCTGCATATATATATATATATATATATATATATATATATATATATATATATATATATATATCCCCCTGGGGGTAGGGGGGTTTCAAGAATACTCCCCCAGTATCCCTGCTTGTCGTAAAAGGCGACTAAAAGGGTTGGCGGAGGGTTAGTGCCCCTCCCCGGAAAACAACTAACTAAAAAAACAAACAAGAAGCCACGGACAAGGACTGACCAAACGATGACGACCCAGGACCGGACAAATGACTTGGTAATGGGTACATGAAATGTAAGAGGAGCGAATGATGAGGTGAAAGAGAGAGAGATTGTCCAGGTGCTTGAGGGTGCGAAAATGGATGTATGTGGAATAACTGAAACAAAATGGAGAGGAGAAAGTGTGAGAGAATGGGAGTATGGATGAGATATATGCGCAGGAGTAGGTGAGAATGAGAGGGCAAAGGAAGGAGTATGTATAGTCGTGAATAAAACATGGAAGAAGAGCATAAGACAGTATGGATCAGTTGGGTCAAGGATTGTGTGGGTAAAGTTGAAAATTGGAATACAAATGTGGGCGATTGTGTGTGTATGCGCCAACGCAAGCTCGTGCTAGAAGAGTGAGAGAAGAGATCTGGACAAATGTAGAAGTGTGCATGGAAAAGTTTGGAAGGAATGAGAGAGTGTGTTTGATCGGTGATATGAATGGTAAAGTTGGGAATGTGAAGGTGGATGGAATAGTTGGTGAGTGGGGTGTGCCTGCTGAGATAGATGAGAATGGGAGTGCGTTAGTGGACATTTGTGCTGGGAGGGGGTTGGTGATAGCCAATACCCTCTTCAGGCATAAAATGATCCACAGGTATACATAGCAAGTGATGAGAAGGGTGGGTGGTGAACTGAATGAAAGGAAGGCAATGATTGATTATGTGTGTGTGGATGAAAGGATGCGAAAATGTGTAATGGATGCAAGAGCTTATAAAGGTTGGGGGAGTGGACTTTCTGACCACTACTTGGTGGTGGCCAGAATTAGGATTCAAGGAAGATGGAGGAATAGAAGAAGGGAAAGACGAGAGGAAGGAGTAGTTGCAAGGAGAGTGGAATGGTTACAAGAGGATGAGCAAAAGGCAGAGTATAAGAGAGAAGTGGAGGAACGGTTGGGCAAATATGAATTGGAGCAGATGGGAGACGTGGAAGGTGTGTGTAGGATATTTACAGAAGAAATATGTGCAGCATGTGATGTGGTGTGTGGAAGGAAGAGAAGAAAAAGGAAGGTGCAAGGAACAGCGTGGTGGACTGAAGAGGTGAGATAGGCTGTGGCACAAAAGAAGAAAGCATACAATGAATGGATGAGAAATAGGGGCATGGAAGAAGATGAGAGGCGGAAGAGAGAGTTATAAGTAGAAAGAAAGAGAGAGGTGAAAAGATTAGTAAGAGAGAGTAAGAAGAGAGTAGATGAGGAATTTGGAAGGAATTTGAGTTTAAAGTGGAGGGACTGTAAGAAAATGTTCTGGAAAGAGGTGAAAAGAGTAAGACAGGGTGGAAGTGAAGTTAGCATGGGAGTGAAAGATAAAAATGGTAGATTACTAGTGGAGAAGGGAGAAAAAGTGAGCAGATGGAGAGAACACTTTAAGGAAATGTTTAACATAGAGGATGGAAATAATGCGAGTATAAGTGGCTGGGGAATGGCTGGAAGAAGGAGGGAGGTGAGAAGACAAGAAGAAATCAGTAGGACAGAAGTTGTAGAAGCAATAAAGAAAGTTAAATCGGGGAAAGCCCCAGGAATTGATGGAATGTGTGGTGAAATGCTGAAGCATGGGGGAGAGATAGTAGTAGAATGGATGTGGAAGATGTGCAGATTGGCCTGCGAGTAGAGTCCTGGAGGATTGGAAGTCTGGTATAATTATTCCCTTGTACAAAAGAAAAGGGGAAAAAGAAGTGTGTGGTAATCATAGGGGCATTTGTCTTCTTAGTATAATAGGAAAAGTGTATGGTAGGATACTTATTGACAGAGTTAGAGAAAGAACAAAGAAATTAGTTGGAGAAGAACAGGGAGGCTTTAGGAAGGGAAGAGGTTGTGAAGATCAGATATTCATTCTTAGATCTTTAGTGGAAAAGTTTCTAGAGAAGGGATAGAAGTTGTATGCAGCTTTCATGGATTTGGAGAAAGCATATGACAGCGTGGATAGACAAGGATTGTGGAAAGTGTTAAGAATATATGGAGTAGATGGGAAGTTGTTGAATGCTGTGAAGAGTATGTACGATGGTGCAAAGGCTGCAGTGCGTGTGGATGGTGAACTAAATGAATTTTTCTCTTTGAAAGTTGGGTTGAAACAGGGATGTGTTATATCTCCATGGTTGTTCAATCTGTACATGGATGGGGTAATAAAAGAGGTACGAGGTAGGGTAGTGGATGTTGGAGTGGCCCTGGTGAGAGAGGATAGTGTTTGGAAACTCCCTGTACTGTTGTTTGGAGATGATACTGTTTTGTTAAGTGAAGACGAAGGGGAGCTGCAAGGCTTGGTGGATGAGTTTGGGAGAGTGTGTAAGAAACGGAATCTAAAGGTGAATGTAGGGAAGAGTAAAGTGATGGTCTTTGAGAGAGGTGAAGTTAGTGAATGTATAGCGAGGTTGGATGGTGAGGAATTGGAAAATGTGAGTACGTTTAAGTACTTGTGTAGTGTGATGAGTAGGGATGGAGGTTTGGAGGGTGAAGTGCTTGAAAGGGTACAGCAGGGAAGAAAGGTTGCTGGTTCTTTGAAAACAGTGATAAGAAACAGGGAAGTGAGCATGGAAGTGAAAAAGTTACTACATGACAGTATAGTGATACCAACTCTAACGTATGGAAGTGAAGCTTGGACGTTGTTGGAAGGACAAAAGTCAAGAGTGAGAGCAGTGGAAATGAGTTATTTAAGAGGAGCCTGTGGAGTCACATGGAGAGACAGGCTGACGAATGAGGATATAAAGGAGCGTTGTGGTGTGGATGTGGATGTGATAGGAAGCGTTATGAGGAACACACTGAGGTGGTTTGGCCATGTGGAGAGGATGGAGGGTGAAAGACTGACGAAGAGAGTGTATGTGAGTGAGGTGGAGGGGGGAAGAGGGAGGGGGAGGCCGAGGATGAGATGGAGGGATGGAGTGGAGAGGTATATGAGAGAGGGGGGCGTGAGTTGGGAGCAGGACAGTGAAATGGCGGGGGACAGGGCGACTTGGAGGCGATTTGTTTGTGACCACCCCAAACAGGATTGAGGCGTCTGGAAATAGATAGATAGATAGATAGATAGATAGATAGATATGGAAGCAAACTAACCACAGGAGAAATGAAAGGAGCGACAGTGAGTACTTTTGTATATTACATCTTCAGACAGAGTGATAGAGAAACGTAAAGGGTAGAGGCCTTTTTATCCCCTCCTCCCTCCCCCCTCTCCCCTTCCCCCTTCCCCTCCTCCCCTCCCCCTTCCCCCTCCCTCCCACTTCCATTTCCTCCTCTCCTAATTCCTCCTCCTTTGTCACGTGCATTTTTAGATTTAGGTCATCCTTTGTTGTGTTCCACTCCCTGCTGCAGGTGACCATAAGTTAAGCTGCAGGTAAAAACTCAGGTCATCCATTGTTCTGTGTGCCACTACCTGCTGCGGGTGTGCATAAAAGACCTCTACCCTTTACGTTTCTGTCTCACTCTGTCTGAAGATGTAATGTACGAAAGTACTCACTGTCGCTCCTTTCATTTCTCCTGTGGTTAGTTAGCATTTTATCTTCACGGTGAAGTGAAGTCTCTGTGCTATATATATATATATATATATATATATATATATATATATATATATATATATATATATATATATATAAAACTATCTATCCATCTATCTATCTATCTATCTATATATATATATATATATATATATATATATATATATATATATATATATATATATATATATATGTAATGTGTGTGTGTGTGTGTGTGTGTGTGAGAGAGAGTGAGAGAGAGAGAGAGAGAGAGAGAGAGAGAGAGAGAGAGAGAGAGAGATTCATTCTTTGCCCTATATCCTTATTAGCCAAAAACTGATAGTGTGATTCAACTTGTTAAGATTGCTTAGGCTATATTTTCGAACCATGTTCTCATCACCATCAACACCAACACTTCTCAATTTATGACAAGCTTAGTTTCTGGTAGTCTATAACGTCTATATAGGACTACCGGTATGGATTATAGCGACAACACGATATTAATTGTTTATAAATATTACTGAGTAAAATGGTTTTATTTTAATACAGTGAAAAGTGTCACGATGTGGCTCAAGGTCTTGGAGATACCGATGTTTCGAACGCTATATTAGTCCGATTCGTTTCTTCTGTCAAATTGATTTATTTATTGAATGAAATCCATTTTAACATTGACAGGAAGAAGTGATAAACTCGTTTTTTTTTTTTTTTTTTTTTTTACAGTCCTCTAATGTATGCTAGAAGCTGGGTATAGAAACCAACCAATCATATTGGTGTTGTTAGTTCTGCACCCAGTCACAGTTAAGAAGAAGGGGTAGGGCAGCCAATCATGATTTAACCCAGGTTTCTTCACCTCGCCGGTGAGGATGCTATATCCACTCTTGCCCTATAATCTACGAGAAATTAAGCTTGTCATGGAATTGAGAGGTGGTGGTGTTGATGGTGATAGGAACATGGTTCGAAAATTTAGCCTAAACAATCTTAACAAGCTGAATCACACTATCAGTTTTTGGCTAATAAGGATATAATAAAAGAGTGAATCTCTCTCTCTCTCTCTCTCTCTCTCTCTCTCTCTCTTTCACACACATACACACACACACACACACACACACACACACACACACACACACACACACACTAAAGAGACACTAAAAAATGCAAAGAATCTTATGGAAAAAGAGGAGTTAAAAAATGTATGGATAAAAAGGTGCCTAACACAAGAGGAACTGGAATTACTGAAAGAGAAAAGGGAGGAAGCAAAAACAAAAAATGATGGAAGATCAGAAGAGGAGAAGAAATTTTTTTTACAAAGTAATAGGATTGCAGGTACGAAAGTGGTACACAAACAGGATGGAAGAAAAAGGAGGAAGGTAGTAGAACCATGTCATGACAAGTATATAAACAAAATGATAAAGTTGATGTACTCAAATGTGGATGGAATGATATCAAAATTACTAGAGATGAATGATCATGTCAGAGAAAATGAACCACAAATAATATGCCTAACTGAAACAAAATTAACACCAAGGATATCCAATGACATACTAAACTTAGAGGAATACAATATATGGAGAAGAGACAGAAATTTAAAAAAAGGAGGAGGAATTATAATATTAAGTACCATCACAAGTAGAACTGATTGCAGTAGAGATCAACACATCTGAAGGTAAAGTAATTGTAGCCAATTTGTACATGCCACCCAGATCAAACACATGGGAAAGAGACGAATATGAGGACCTGGCAGAGAGTACAATTCAAAGTATAAGATCATTACTACATAAAATGGAAGAGAAATCGGAAAGAATTATACTAACCGGGGATTTCAATACAAATATAAATTGGAACACTCTAGATATAATTAGCCAAGCAAGCTGTTGGGACCAAAAGCTCCTGGATCTAGTACAAGAGTTTTTCCTAACGCAACATGTGAGGGAAACCACCAGAAAAAGAGGACTTGATGTACCAAAAATGATATTGACAGTTTAATATATCACCCTCCACTCGGCAAAAGCGATCATGCAGTACTAAATTATAACTTCAGGATAGCATATGACATAGTAACAGCAATGACAGTTACAAAAAGAGCCTAAACTAGAAAAAGGGAAATTATCAAGACCTAAAGAAGTATTTCTTAGAAGTTGATTGGGAAAATGAGCTTAGAGGACAAGATTTAAATGCTGTATATAAAAAATTTTGTGAATTTTATGAAATAGGAGTCCAGAAGTACATCCCACAGCACAAAGAAGCAGATAAGAAAATACAGAAATGGTTCAATACAGAATGTAAAAAATCAAAAGAAAGAAGAGATTTGTTGTGGAATAGATACAGAAGACACAATAGTGAAAGGGCGTATAATAAGTACAAACAAGCAAGAAACGATTATACAAGAATAAGGAGGGAAGCCCAAAAACAGTTTGAGTAGGATATAATAAATAAAAGTAGTGATCAACCAAAGCTGTTTTACAGCTATATCAGAAGCAAAACCAAAGTAAAAGATATAATACAATCCATTACGGACGAGGGAATCACTTATACACAAGAGAAAGATATTTGTGAAGCACTAAATAAGAATTTCCAATTAGTTTTTACAGAAGAAAAAAATTTTGAGAGGGACTATGTGGAACACGCATGTCCACACATACTACCAGATATACAAATAGCAGAAAAAGTAATACAGGAGGAGTTAAGTAGATTAGACAGAGGAAAAGCAAGTGGTCGTGATGAAATTTCATGTTGGGTATTACGAGAATGTGCAAAGGAGTTAAGTAAACCATTATTTTTAATTTCCAAGAAATCCTTGAGTCACGGTAAACTACCTGATATTTGGAAAAAAGCAAATATTGTCCCCTTATTCAAGAAAGGAAATAGACAAAATCCACTCAACTACCGACTAGTATCACTGACCAGTGTTGTAAGCAAGGTATTAGAAAAGCTTATAAGAAAAGCTTGGGTAAATCATCTAGAAGAACACAGTATGATAACAGAAAGACAGTTTGGTTTCAGAAAAGGAAAATCATGTGTTACTAATCTGTTGAGCTACTATGACAGAGTAACAAACACAATACAGGAAAGGGAAGGATGGGTGGACAGTATCTATTTAGATTTCAAGAAAGCTTTTGACACAGTACCACACCAAAGACTTTTATGGAAACTGTACCATCAAGGAGGAATTCGAGGCAAACTGTTTTGTTGGATGCAAGACTTTCTCATAAAAAGAGAAATGAGGACAGTACTAAGAGGAAACTACTCATCATGGAAAGAAGTGACTAGTGGAGTACCACAGGGTTCAGTGCTAGCACCAATCATGTTTTTAGTGTATATAAATGATATAAACAGTAACACTGGAAATGAGAGCTATCTGAATATGTTTGCAGATGATGCAAAAATACAAAGAAGAATTACTAGCACAGACTCTTGTAGGGAGCTACAAGAAGAATTAAATAAACTTCATGAATGTAGTAGTACAAGGCAAATGGAATTCAATGTGGACAAGTGTCATGTAATCAAGTTTGGTAAAAGTGGAAAAAGACCTGATTGGGATTATAAGTTAGGAAATAAAACCCTATACACATCAGAAAGAGAGAAAGACCTAGGTGTGATTATCAATAACAGACTATCTCCGGCTGACCACATCAGCGAGAAGGTACGGAACATGTATACACTGCTTGCAAATATGAGAATAGCATTCACATACATAAATGAAGACATGCTAAGAAGGATAATAACATCATTCATTAGACCAACCCTGGAATATGCATCAGTAGTCTGGAGTCCTCATCTCAAAAAGCATATAGACAAGATTGAAAAAGTTCAAAGGGCCGCTACAGGATGGATACCAAGCTTAAGGGACCTAAGCTAGTAAGAAAGACTAAATAAACTGAATCTACCAACACTACAGGAGAGAAGGAAAAGAGGTGACATGATAATGCTATATAAGTGCATATCAGGGAAGGAGAAAATAGACATAAATGATTACTTAACATATGGAGAAGCATCAGCAAGAGGACACTGCAAAAAACTGCATAAGAAGAGAGGTGATAAAGACGTAAGGAAATTCAGTTTCCCAAACAGAGCAATTGATCAATGGAATGTACTACCGAATGAAATAGTGTGCGCTAAAACAATTCACAAATTTAAGGATATGTACGATAAATATGGTTTAAGACACGGGACAGTACGAGCTTGACTCATTCCTGTAAAGATACAATTAGGTAAGAACAATTAGGTAGGTAAGAACACACACACACACACACACACACACACACACACACACATATATATATATATATATATATATATATATATATATATATATATATATATATATATATATATATATATATATATATTCATTTGGTGTATCAAAATCCTTCATTAGTTATTAAGCAATTTAACTCCATTATCAATTTTTATCTAATGTAGGTGTTAATGCTAGGATCACCATGTTATTTAGCCTTTTAGCCTAAGATGTTATAATTATTATAAAGATAAGATTAATACTACTGCAGTAGGCTGACCTTGATCTCTGAAGGCTGTCATCCACAAGTCTCAGTCTGGATCAGTGTCTTCTCAAGTCATGGGCATGGTTTCACCCACAGTTTATGATTATTCAGCGTCATATTTCCTTAATACACAAACTGAAACATATAGTTTTCTCTCTTTAATATGATTTATTCCTCACACAAACCTGCTTTATGAAGTTACTCATTTCACGATTGTTCGGTATTGCTGAGTTACTGTATTGAGGGTAATGAGAAACATGTGGTCTCGTCTCACCGTGTCAGGTGCGAAGCTTACATCACCCTCCCCCCCCCATCTCTCTGACTCCATGTTGGGGATCCTCCCTCTCACCCTATCTGGGGTTGGGGAACTCCCTCCCTCCCCTTCCACCCTCCTTTACAAGTCAGTTCACCTCAAAACTGTGGACAATCATAGTACGTCATATAAGGGCGATTATTATCCTTAGGTAGAGCAATGTAAATTATACCAATAATTCGGGTTGAAATGTCAACCTTGTGAAATGGAGCTTACATACAACAAACATCTTTCCTTAACGCAACTAGATCGGGGTTTCCCCGCTTCACTCACGTGGACTGCTTCGAAGTAAATAATCACAGTGGTGCCACATCTCTTCAAACCCTCGCTCCCCTGTAACACGCGGGAGTGCTGGCAGCTGTACATAATTACATACATTAATACATACATACATAATTAAACAATGAAAGAGGCAAAGATAAATACGAAGACATGATCAACAAAGATGTATACATCGGTAAGTAGACAGAAAGAAATATATGGACAGACTAACAAACAGGTAAGAAAAATAGGTAAAGATAAAGAGAAATAGATATTCACATTGATATTAAGACCGAAAAACACAATAGACAATATCTACACAACCTTGACCAAAAAAAAAAAAAAAAATGTTTTTTTTTTTCACAGAACTATTTCGGGAAGATATGTGAGAGGTTTGAGAAATAAAGGAAAAAAAGAAAAAAAGAAAAAAATGAAAAGCACTGCAAAACTGAGGTCAAACAGTGGAGAAGAATGGGGATGAAATAGATCAAAGATGGAGCTATGAAACAAGGAAACGTAGAAATGATGATACTGTAAGGACAATTCACATGTGAGAGAGAGAGAGAGAGAGAATTCCTTATATACCCGGGCCCCGTACTGTGTAGTCAAAGACAAAAGTCGTGTCGAGAAATATGGTGAAAATGTCTTTATATATATATATATATATATATATATATATATATATATATATATATATATAGATATATATATATATATATATATATATATATATATAGTTATGGTGCGGTCTGCTTTGTGTCGAACGGACGGTTGGTAGCACTGACTTGAATTTCCATTTGTTCCAGGTAACTTGCCTGTGGATGCCAGCATATTTTTTGTAACTAAGCGAAACAAGTCTGCATATTGTTTCTGATTGCTGTTTTTATTTAGTATATATGAAGCGTTTCTCATCTTTTTTTTTTTTTTTTTTTTTAGCATTTCCACAGCATTACAATTCAATCAACTATATAAGTATTTGGAAGTCATTTTTCCATCTGTATAAATTGTAAATTAGCTTGATTTATTTCATTAGATTAATTTATTACTCCCGAAGGCGACAAACCTATTACAGTGCCATGCACCCATATGTGAGGTGAGTACAGGGAAACTCGTGCCACGCAGGACATGCTGTCTAGATATAACAAATTAACACCCACCAAAGTGTGGATGACGCATGAGAATAACATCTAGGTTATCATCTTCCAACAAATATTTACAAGTGTCCACTAATATGAGTTCATGTGGTATTAAATCAGAGACAAGTGGACATTGCAGGCAATAATGGTCAAGGGTGTTGGCATTGGGTGCATCACACAGCTTGCAGGAGGAGAAATGAGGTGCATTGCCCATCCTAGCCACCTGCCACTCAGGTCGGTAGCCCAGTCTGAGGGGGGCACACACAATGTTATGTCGATGAACCATAAGACCACTGCGACGATATCTATGGGGACAAGAAAGAAAGTGGTCATAATGTTGGATGGACGCACAGTGAGCCCTCTCAGCATTTCCATGGTGGAGAATAGGGGAGTGGGCTCTTTACATATTATCTGCTTGTAGCAAATTGGGGAGGCATTAGTAACATCCACAGTGGGCGGATCTAGTCCACAGGCAGTCCTTGCAAGGAGGTCAGTGATGTCGTTGGCTGTGAGACCAATATGAGAGAGAATCCACAGAAAGTGCACCACCAGCGAACGTTTGCGGGCAGTGGCCAATTGACGGAGTAACTGCATAACAAGGTGTTGATATGCAGGCCTGGGAAAGGAGAGGGCATGGAGGGCCGGCTGTGAGTCACATATGATGAAGTCACTGTTGTTCGTCTGTATTAATAAAGTAAATGCATCCAGGAGTCCATGTAGTTTGCAATACATAGAGCTCGATAAGGTTGGCAGTCGACGGCCCAACCAACCCCCTTGAGGTGGGCCCAGACTTGCGGAAAATACAGCACAGCCAGCACTGCCAACCTCCTGCAGGGAACCATCAGTGCAGATGTGGCGGGCTGAAGGGAGGGAAGATGACAACCTGGCGATGGTCTCCAAAGCTAGCTGTTTCTGAAGCTGAGGCAGGTCAGTCATGGACGCCAGAGTGTATGAGATAGCAGGCACAGGGGTCTGCCAAAGTGGAACGCCATAGTCTACCTCCTGGGCAAGCACCGGTACGTTGATGTTTAGCTGCTGGACGTTTGAACAAACAGTATTAACCAGTGTGCGGCCATCACTGCAAAGCAGAGGCCTTGGTGCAGTGGGATCAAGGGAAGTTCAAATGATGTGAGAGTAGTGGGGAGAAAGGTGAGGATAATGCAGGCACTTAATGCTGAAGTATGTAACCATGGAATATATTCTTTCAACAAGTGGTGGAAGGTTGAGTTCAAGTTGCATATTGACAATTCTGGTTGAGCCAGGGCAACCCAGGATGAGTCTCATTACTGCATTTTGGAAATTCTCAAGAGGTAAGGCTGTTCTGGAAAGCTGACAAAGAGCAGGGGAGAGATAATCAACAACTGATTGAATGAATGCTATGTATATGGTTCGTGCTACTGGAATAGACACCTCAGCAGCATAATTAGTGAGCCACTTGAGAAGTTTTAGGCGCCACTGTAGCCGGGTCAGCAGATTCTAAACAATCGGATCCACTGTCTTGCAGGAATGGAGGGAAAAATCCGTACATATGCCCCCAAGATAAAGGTACTGCATCCACAGAGGAATAACACAATCCCCGACAGAGAATACAGGCAGTGTTCTTGCTGGACAGGAAGTGAAGATTCTACTCTTTTCTGGAGAGATAATGACTCCGCATTTTGAAGCCGACTCATGAAACAAGTGAAGGAAATGTTGCAGATCTGCTGGGGAATTTGAGTGAATGCATATGTCATCAGCATAACAAGTAATCGTGGTTCCAGGGATGTCAGGAAGGAGAGTGAGCAGACGATGTATGAGGATATTAAACAAAAAAGGACTAAGGACACCACCTTGTGGAGTACCAAGCTCGAAATCCTTAGCAGTTCTGTATGTGCCCTTAAAAAGAACATGAGAGGACCTATTAGTCAGGTAACCAAATCCAAAATCCACTAGCTGGTGAAGGATGATGCCTCTGTTGGTGACATCAAATGCACTCTTTAAATCAATGAAGGCCACTACACTGGTGGGGGACAGGAGGGTGTATAGCTCCATGAGGCAGTGATGTGTCCCTCGCTGTGGTAAAAAGCCGTACAGTCAGGGCGAGAGCTTGTCATGCAGCCTAAACTAGAGTCTTGTGAGGAGGATGCGTTCTAGTACTTTACTGATGCAGGAGGTGAGGGAAACAGGTCGGAATTTATCAGTGCCAGGTTTAGGAATTGGCACGGTAGTACTGCTGGTCCAGGCTTGTGGCACGTATCCCAGACAGATGCAAAGGTTGAAAAGCTGGAGAAAGGGATTATCAGGAACTTTCAGGAGGACACGAAGGACAGAAAAAGTGATGCCATCATCACCTGGAACCATTACCCTATCCCTGGCGAGGGCCCGTTGCAATTCATTGTCAGATATAGCCACACTATCCTCATCATCTGTCCTCAATAAAGCGGCGGTGAGACATAGTGCATGAAAGATTTTCTGGGTGGAAAGCACGTCCAATATGTGTGCAGGAAGGGCACAAGCCTGTGACTGTGCAGACCAGGCATCTACAAGATCCTGTGCTTACTGTACTGGA
This sequence comes from Coenobita brevimanus, assembly GCF_032717465.1. NCBI lineage: Eukaryota > Metazoa > Arthropoda > Malacostraca > Decapoda > Coenobitidae > Coenobita > Coenobita brevimanus. The sequence continues at coordinate 13,003,936 of NC_136991.1, forward strand.
CTGTGATGGAGGACACTAGCAGGCTTCTTCTTAACCTTGTTGATAAGGTGCCACATGGAACCAACAGTCGTTTGATGGTTGATGCTATCGGTAAGTTTATGCCATGAATCGGTATAAACGCAGTGCTGGAGAGCAACTAGATCATCCCTCAACAATTGATACCGATGGAGACTCTCTAGGGAAGGTCGTCTTTGAAAAGCAAAACTGTCTTCCACTGCCTTCCTCTCTGCCTGAGCGATGCAGTTATCCAGTGTCCAGGTGTGGGCATCATGATGGCATGGAATGTGTTGCATGCTGACATAATGGATGTAGAGTCATGCGTGGAGCTGACAAGTGATGAATACAACTTTTCTGGACAATGAAGGTCGAACATGGGAAGAAGGTTGGTCATATAGGAGATGTATTTAGGGCAGTACTTGGATGAGATTGCAATGCGAGTGCATCTGTGTACAGGAGAAGGTGTAGCAGGGAGGGAATAATGAAGGCAGAGAGCAATGTGATCAGAGTAGAGCACAAGGATAGCTGAAACCTGAGCCGGGATGCCACTAGGCCGGATATAAGGACGTCATCTAGTGTGCCTCCTTGAGGTGTATGGCCCCACTGGTGTCCCAGTAGGTGAGCTGATTATGACAAATATACTAAAGAAGTTTAGTCCCATTACTGTTAACGGTGGCAGAAAGGTCCCCCAAAGCAGGGTATCGGGCATTACAATCCCCCATATATATCATGCCATGGATTGTGGGAGCTGAGAGAGCAGCTGTATTCAATCTGCCTGGTGCAGGTACACGTTGCACAACTGAACTGTGCTGCTTCCAATGATGGCCTCAGGAAGCTGAAAGGTTGTCTTGTCGTCTACAGAGCTTTGGAGGAAACGGTGCTGGATGGAGGAGTGGACTTACGTGACAAGTCCATTCCTAACTCGATGGACGTAAGAAACATAACCACTGAGAGTGGGTGCCTCTACCCCGAGTAGTGCACGACCAACAAAGGATCCCTGAATGAAAATGATATCTGCATGGTGACTGTATACATATCCTTTGAGTGCAGTAAGTTTAGACTAGTTAGTAACACCACAGTCGCTCCAAGAGATGACATGCAGTTGTGCCATGTTACCGAACTTTGCCCTGACGTTTGCGGGGGCAGATAAGGAAGTTGTAGTGGCATGAAAGGTGTTACATGGCATGCCACGAGGGGCAGACTCCCTGGGGGGAGCATGCAGTCGTCCAATGGGAGTGACAGTGGAGTCTAGCTTCTCCGTACGGGTGGTGACAGTCATAATGATGACTTGTTGTGATTCAACCAGTGAATTTAATGTTGTCACAAGTATGGCTTGCTTGCTAACCAAGCCATCAATGATGGCTTCAATTGCATCGAAACGTGCCGTAAGTGAGCTAATCTGAGTCCTGAGAGTGGCAACAGCATTGTGAAGTTCAGTGACTGCAGCTGACTCCAAACCAACAGTGGAGGCAGGGGGAGTGGCAACGCAGAGTGGTGATGCTAGTGGAGCCCCACCCTTGGCAACGGGGGCAGGGTTAGCCCAGCATCTAGTGCAGCCATGCCAAATGTTAATCCCTTTTTGATGACATCGGGGACATTTCCAGTGCAAGGTATCTGGAGGAGGTGGGTTGGGTTGCATCAAGGCTGTATCAGAAGCAGGTGGAGGGGGTTGGTGAGGATACGTCTGAGTCATGTTGGCCAGAGCACCATGCACACCGTACTGGCGCAGAGCAATACCGGGAGATGTGACTATTGCCCCAGCATCGAAAGCATCACGGTTGCTCGACCTTCATCTTGTGAAACTCACAAGATGGGAGGCAGGGAAGGAAGCTGAAGGTGACAATTGGTGGTGGCAGGTGGGGAAGGCTCCAGGTGACTACCAGCCAGTTGACAGGAATGCCATTCTGGTAGAAACGTTGGGCTGAGTAGATACCCAACAGCTTCTTGGCCAAGTTGGGATCATTGCAGACATGATAACGTGTAAGGAGGTAAGTAGGAAACATGCAGGGCCTCTCAGGTGAGTCTTGAATATTCTAAGAAAGGGATAGGAACTCTCCTTTAGTTACGCTATCTACGATGTCACTGCGACGTCTGGAGATGTTGGCAAAACGGAAAGTGATTGCAGACATCTCGAACTCCACTTCGGTACGGTCAAGGTGAAAAACACTGTTGACCTCAGACAACCATCAAAGTTTGATGTCCACAGTTAAGTTGTCTTTGAACAAAAGCTTGATGTAGTCAGCCCTAGGTGCAAAAGCTCTAGGCATAGAGGCAGGAAGCAACGGCAAAACTTGGGGGGATTGAACAAACTGTGGGAGGCGAGGAGTGTTGGATCCAATGGCGGTTGCCCTCTGCAGAGGACCAGAAATCTCCTGCCGCTTGGAGGATTTGGCAGCAGGGGATTAAGGCTCACTGTTGCTGTCCAAGGTGTTATGCATGGGGCATTTGGCAGAGGAAGATGCCTGGCCAACGAGGTGAGATGCACCAGGTACAGTTAGTGCTCGTTCCGTAGCTAGTTCCCCAGCTAGTGAGACATTGCTACTACTTTGTGGTAGCTGTGGCCAGTCACTGAGTCATCTCATCCTCATCACTCAGCGCCAGGTCAGCTTCAAGGTCGTCGAGGGTGGCAGGGCCCGAGTGCTCCATGTTGCACACCTAGGCAGGTAGCAGTATGAGTGAGGCGTCAGCTTCACCAGCACAACAGAACAGACCAATGGTAGCAGGGGAAGTGGAGTGACAAGTCCATGACGTCACACAGGTTGTATTGCGCATGCGCAGAAACAAGAAAACCCAACCTAGGGGGCCCCGTCTGCCGTACTGAATTTTCCCCTCAAACTACAGGCTAAGTCCAAACACCAGAAAAACACAACCAACGGTAAAGTAAGCACTATACCTTTATGTTGCTCTCTGCAACGACAGAAGGGTCTTGGAAGGCAAGGACCAGCAGAAAAACCGGGAATATGAGCCACACACAGCAATTATTTGTTTATGTCCGACCCTCTGGTGGCAAAATCCCTGTAAATTAGCTAATCAATTTGATAATTATGACCAGGGACTAACATTATTTTACTGTATTATAAAACAAGATTGACTATAGTATTCATCACATGAGAACAGAGGTGTTGTATTCTGGTAATCATTTTTTTTTTCTTTCAGAATGGCTGAAAACTGAATCCAACAGACGAATTCGAACACAAAAACCAGACGACAGAAGTCTAAGCACTACTGTTAGTATGCTTCAATCTGGGTACAGTTCGTTTCTGACGGCGTAAGCACTGCTTACAACTACTTCTTCCATCGTTGTGATTGATTCTTGGTCGTATAGTGGTGTGGTAACACGAAGACAACCTGAACAATGACGGTTCTCCGTTGTCCCTTCATCCTGAATCCATATAATCCACCTTCCTGTAGTTATGCTTATACCAAATGTTTGAAGTGTATGTTCAAGATTCGGTTCCCGTAAGTAAAGAAATATAATGCTACCTCTCATCTCCCTAATAGTTGGATGTGTTGCTTTCCCTCTCCATATCAAGGTACAGTAGGTCTGCTTGAAGTTTTGTGTTAAGGTGTAGAATTAAGTGTCCAGGTGATCATTGCCTACCCGCTAGCATTTCGTCTCTCATACGAAATTCATACTCAGTAATTCACGCGAGTCGATGTTAAGGCTTCGGAATTTCCTGGGTTCATTTATGCCGTAATCCTATCAGCAGCAGATACGAAGCTTCAGGAAGTCAGGCTAGCCAACCTCGAATATGTAACTGTAGTAGAGTAGTCATAATGTTTCAAGTGTTGCACTTAATCTTCAGACAAAGCCCCAGCACGACTTTTGTCTTTGACTGAACAACAGTCCTCTCTCTCTCTCTCTCTCTCTCTCTCTGAGCCTCGCCCGGGCTACCGTTGCCGGGAGGGGTAGCTCCCTCCTGTAACCCCAGTGGGGCTATATGGCCTTAGTTGCCTAGCTCGGGGAATTCATTTCTCCATTTCTCTCTCTTTCACACACACACACACACACACACACACACACACACACACACACACACACACACACACACACACAGCGGATCAGAACCTCAAATTTTAGAGCAATCCTCCTAGTGATTCCCAACATTATACCAGAAGCGTAAAGAAAAGGAGAGAGAGAGAGAGAGAGAGAGAGAGAGAGGTTTAACATATATTTCATGAAAGAAAACTAATAATTTGCATCGTATTATCACAGAGCAGAGTACCATTGCCAGCTTGTGATACATGTCTTAGTAATTCGTTCATTATTGTACGGCAAAACAAAGAAGTGCCGCCAAGATATTCGCACTGCAACTCCTCTTTCCTCCCTCACCGACCTAACCGGCCACCTATACCATGCGTACAGACACATTCGCATTAGTTCACCCTGTTGTTTTCTTCCCTTTTCCGCTTTCTGTTAAATTATAATTATATCAATCTTTCATATAACACATCTATTACCTCTGCAGTAATTATGAAGCGATGTCATTATGCATGCAAATTGAATTTTTAATGAGCTGTGAATGTATTTTATCCTACCACCTGAAGGAACACATATAATAAATCGTGTTTGGAAATACAAGAATCAGTTTAGCAGTTTCTACTCCAAATTTTAGCACTGAAAAACTGAATGTGATTACTGATGAGACAATGTGTGTGTGTGTGTTCGGGGGTTGGGGGCTTAATGTGCGCATGTATGTATCTTTGTATTTCTGCATGTTTAAGTCGATGTGTGTGTGAGGGGGAGTCTATGTGTGTGTGATTGTTTCAATATACATCTGCCTCTGATTGGTTGCCTATATGTCCCAGTGTGTTCGTGGATCTTTGTATATGTTTGTGATGTGAGTGTGCGTGCACGTTTGCAATTAGTGTGTGTGTTCTTACCTACCTACCTAATTGTTCTTACCAAATTGTATATTTACAGGAATGAGTCAAGCTCGTACTCTCCCGTGTAATAAACCATTTTTATCAAACACATCCTTAAACTTATGAACAATTTTGGCACACTCTATTCCTTTCGGTAGCGCATTCCACTGATCAATTGCCCTATTTGGGAAACTGAGTTTCCTTACGTCTTTATCGCCTCTCTTTCTGTGTAGTTTTTTTTACAGTGTCATCTTGCTGATGCTTCCCCATAGGTAATCATTTATGTCTACTTTCTCTTTCCTGGAAATGAAATTATATTGCACAAAAATGTATTTCCTTCTCTCCTGTAGTTGTTAGATTAAATTTTTCTATTATTTCTTCGTAGCTTAGATCCCTTAAGCTTGGTATCTACCTTGTAGTTGTCTTTTGCACTTTTTCAGTCTTATCTGTGTGTCTTTCGAGATGAGGATTCCAAACTACTGGTGCATACTCCAGGGTTGGTCAGATGAATGATGTTATTATCCTTCTCAGCATGTCTTCATTTATATATGTGAATGCTTATGCTCATATAAGCAAGCAATGTATACATGTTACGTACCTTTTCACTGATGTGGTCAGCCGGAGACAGTCTGTCCTTTTCCCTTTCTGATATGTGTAGGGTTGAACTTACTAACTTATAATCTCAATCTGGTCTTTTTTCACTTTTACCAAACTTAATTAAATGACATTGCCCACATTAAATTCCATTTGCCATTTATTGCTCCATTCATGAAGTTTTAATTCTTCGTGTAGCTCTCGGATTGAATCCGTGATAGTAATTTTTCTTTGTATTATTGCATCATCAGGAAACATATTTAGATATCATCCATTTCCAGTGTTACTCTGTCATTTATATAAAATAAAAAAATAATTGGTACCAGCACCGAGCCCTGTGGAGTTCCGCTAGTCACTTCCATCAGTGAGGAGTAATTTCCCCTTAACCCCTAAACCGCTGGGTTGTTTTTGCTTGACTTGCGTGTCTCGCGAGCATATTCGCGCTCTGACAGACTGTCTAAAAATATTTGCCAAAAATCAGTTATTAGTCCTAGAATATTAAAATTACATATGCCTATGGCACATACCGTCAGCTTTCTCCTGAGATGTTTGTTGAGCCTTCGTCGAGTACCGTAGGACTTGTGGAGACCTCTGAAATTGGGTAACGAAGTCTCCACTTTACACCTCCCGACAACCCGTTATATGATTACCACAGCCTGATATTACCGCTAGAAACACTATTCTATGATTCTCAAATAGTTTGGAATCTATACTCCAAAAAAAAAAACACACTGTAAAAGCAATGAAAATTACGAGCGCGTATGACCTTCCCACTTGTTCTCGTTCATCGCTGGTGTTCTGTCATTTATTATTCATAAAAACACTCACACTTTATATTTCTATTACTATATAACACTTATATATATCTACAGTCTTTATCCATAAGTTTCCTGCAGTAATAATAGTTTATTGTCACTGTAGACATTCAATTTTTCTTTCAGTAAAATACGTAGCATTCACTTTCTCGTCCTGTATACTAGCGTTGAGAGTGAATCTGTCACTTTCACTTCCACTTTCAAAACTCATAGTATTCATACATGCTCGAGTGAAACTTTCACTTTCATTACTCCTAGTACATATACTCGTATTCTTATATTACTACTCATTTACATTTCTATTTACATTCTCTATTTTATTTACATTATTTACATTTCTATTTTATTTACACTGTGTTATGCACTGTCACTTGCAGTAATTTATAAAACTATTTTCCACTGTTCACTTATATTTACATTCATTGCTTTCACTTGCTGTTTACACATTATTTACACATTATTTACATTTCCACTTGCACTGTTTTACTCACCAGAAAGATCGTAGTTACTGTTCATCATTTTCAATGACAAATTAGCCAGTTGACGTTCCACAGCAGTCACATAGCCCTTTACCCCTTTCCACATGAGGTTTAGTAGGGGGTAGTGGTCACAGGGCCCTTTGCATGGGGCTAAAAAGCGGAGGAATTGGAAAGGCGTGAATCCGACTTGGTTTCACCTTGAAAGACGACAGTAAACTGAATACAGTGTGGTGGCCTGAGAGGGAGTGCAATGCTGCCAATGTCAGCGTGGTGACAGCTGCTAATATATACGCTATGAAATGATTGGCAGGAAATCTAGACAATACATAATAAATTCGGTAGTTCCATGTGAATGTAAATATCACTTAAGCTTCTCCCTTCCTTTCTTATATATATTTTTATTACGAGAATAGATTATACGGCATATTTCAAGGGGAAATAAACAGCGAATATTAATGAACGAGTGTATGTGAGTTGTTGTCAGGTGATAATTTGTCAATTCCAGGTGTATGGCACTCTCACTTACCTTATTTATTTTTTGTATATATTATTTGGTATAAGAATAGGGCATAAGGCTTATTTCAATGGATGAAATCAGTGGAAAATTCCAGGGAAGATTTACTTAGCATAGCACGGCCGGGCAGGCAAGAGGAGAGGGTAATGGAGGGGAGTCAAGAACGGGAAGAATTAGCTAAATTGTCAACAATGGATGGGAGTACAGATGAGATTAGGAGTGCTGACTAGTGTTGGACACTGGTAGTACTGATAGATGATACAAGCCACCACTTGAAAGCCCAGGCAAATTCAAAATAACACAGAATCACAAAAGTGATGCCCCGGGGTATGATCCCTTGCTCCCAAGCATCACGAGTGACGCCTTGTGGTTAAGGGGTTAACCCCTTAACCGCGGGGCGTCACTTTCGTGACGCTCGGCTACAATGGATCATACCGCGGGGCGTCACTTTTGTGATTCTGTGTTATTTTGAATTATCCCGGGCTCTCAAGTGGTGGCTTGTATCATATATCAGTACTGCCAATGTCCAACACTAGTCAGCACTCCAAATCTCATCTGTACTCCCATCCATTGTTGACATTTTAGCTATTTTAACCCCTTCCTGACTCCCCTCCCTACCTGCTCTCCATTACCCTCTCCTCTCACCTCCCACGCCGCTCTGCGCTACGGAAATTTCCCCCTTCTCTTTCCACAGATTTCATCCATTGAAATCAGGCCTATGCCCTATATTTTTACCCAATAATATATACCAAAAAAAAACAGGTAAGTGATAGTGTTATACTCCAGAAATTGCCTAATTATCACCTGACAACACCTCACGTGCATTCATTCGCTACATTACCACGGTAATTTCCCCTTTGATTTATGCCTTGTAATCGATGTCTGTAATAAAAATATATATCAGAAAGGAAGGGAGAATCCTAATTGACATGTACAGTCACCTGGAACTACCTATTTCTATATTTATTGCCGAGATTTTCTACCTATAAAAAATTAGCATGTAAGTTAGCAGCAGTAAGCCTAAAGTGTCATTGTCAACCCTTCCCTTCTCAGATAATTTACCCCCTTCTTGACTCCCCTCCCTACTTGCCCTCCATTACCCTCTCCTCTCACCTCTCACGCTGCGCTGCGCTACGGAAATTTCCCTCTTCTTTTTCCACAGATTTCATCCATTGAAATAAGCCCTAGGCCCAATATTTTTACCCAATAATATATACCAAAAAAAAACAGGTAAGTGATAGTGTTATACTCCTGAAATTGCCCAATTATCACCTGACAAAACCTCACGTGCATTCATTCGCTACATTACCATGGTAATTTCCCCTTTGATTTATGCCTTGTAATCGATGTCTGTAATAAAAATATATATATCAGAAAGGAAGGGAGAACTTAATTGACATTTACATTCACCTGGAAGTACCTATTTCTTTATTTATTGCCGAGATTTTCTACCTATAAAAAATTAGCCTGTAAGTTAGCAGCAGTCAGCCTAAAGTGTCATTGTCAACCCTTCCCTTCTCAGATAAGCCGCGGCATTTAGTTCCTTGTCCTCCACTGCAGAGACAACATGTCGCACTCAAGCGCCCCCGCCATTCCTGCCGCTTCTGTGCCCATTGCAAAGGGCCCCGTGACCTCTACCCCCAAGAAAAGTGTTGAGGCAAGCAGGAAAGGCCTCAGTGACTCTGCAGTGGCACGAGAACTTGCTGAATTGTCGATGATAATAATGGACAGCGATTTTGACGATTCCAGTGAATCGTGTGATGAGCCGGGTGAACTTATCGCGCCAGAAACAGCGACAACAAGTGCTCCTACTAGTGAATCTGTGTGTAGCTCCAAGGGAAAGGAGTCTTTAGTGCAGGAAGGAAAAGAATTTGGGAAGGGAGTGAAAAGGCGGCGTGTTAGCCCCAGAACAATGCCACCACGTGACCCAGCCCGCCATGAGTCACGAGATCATTCACCTCCCCGTTCCCCAAGCCCTGCTTTACTCATCTCATCATCATCGTCGGCTGAGTTATCTCCGGAGTCTTCGTCGTCGGAGTCACCACCAGCATCAACAGTGAAGGCCGGCCGTAGAGGTAGAGGTAGATCTAAGAGAGTGAGAAGTAGTGTAGCTAGTAGGGTAAGGGCTGCTAGTGCTGTACGGCAACCTAGGGTCAGTGCGTGACCTTGACCGTGATAAGCCTCCTCTCAGCCAACTTCCACCACCACCACCACCACCATCCCTCCACCGCCACGCCAGGAATCCTGGACGCCTTCGCGTGGACGGAAGGGTCAGATTTTGTCCCCGAAAACCTGGTTTTCGATGAGAGCTCGTCAGGAGTTCAGCCTGCCTTCACTATGGACGAAAATGCTGAGTGTGTCGACTACCTTTTGGCCTTCCTAGATGACGAAGTCATGCAGCACATATGTGATGAGACTAACAGGTTCGAATCACAACGTGCTGCTAGTGGTACAGGTGCAGCCAAGATGCAACAGTGGACCATGCTGGGAGTGCAGGAGCTGTATGTGTTTTTTGCCCTCATGCTTCTTATGCCACACTCCAAGAAGCATGAGTTGGAAGAATACTGGTCCATGGACCCCTTACTACCCTCACCGACCTTCAACAAGTACATGGCCAGAGATCGCTTCCGGAACATCATGGGAAACCTGCACTTTGCCGATAATGATGTACCTTCCCAAACCGACCCACTCTGGAAGATCCGGGAGATTCTGAACAGAATGAAGGATAAGTTCATGTCATTCTTCCACCCATTTCAGAAGGTTGTCATTGATGAGTCCTTGGTTCTGTTCAGAGGACGTCTTCGGTTTGTCCAGTACATTCCAAGCAAACGCCATCGCTTTGGAATTAAGTTCTTTGTACTGTGCGACTGTAAGACGGGTACATCCTTGACTTCGTCATATATTCAGCCAGCACTGTCGATCTCGATAAAACACACCCCTTGGCTTCTCAGGCTGTGTAGTGAAAGTGCTCCTAGAAAAGTATTTTGGTGGGAATCATGTGCTGTATACAGACAACTACTATACAGCACCGAAACTTGCCAAATACCTTTCTGAGCACGGCATTGGCTCCTGCGGCACTGTCAAAAGCAATCGTGCCAACTTCCCCAAATTCCCAGAGGCAGGAAACTCGCAGCGAGGAGACGTGCACCTACGCAAGTCTGAGAAGATGCTGGCAATACGGTGGCATGACAAGAGAGTCGTGCACATGCTCACCACCGTACATAAGGGGAGATGAGAGACAGTGGGAAGGTCGACCGTAGGACAGGCGAACCTGTGATGAAACCTGATGCTGTGTTGGACTATAATATAAACATGCGGCTGGTGGACAAGTCCGACATGATGATTGGTGAGATCGACTGCCTCAGGAAGAATACTAGGTGGTACAGGAAAGTTTTTCTGCATCTCATAGATATGACGATGCTGAACGCCTTCATCCTGTACAAGATGAAGGTAAAGCCACCCAAGTCCTTCTCCCTGAGGTTGTTCGCCAGGACTTGTGTCCAGCAGCTGCTGGAAAAATATGGTAAGGTGCAAGCAGCAACTCCAAGGCGCCATCCAGTTACACTTCCCGACCGACTTGAGCAGAGGGCGTATATGGATCGGCACAGACTTGAGCTAATGCCTGCCACAGGGAAAGGAAGGCTGCGATTCGCAGGTGTCAGGTATGTGCGCATACCACACGCCGCACACCTGAGCATAAACGCACCTCTTGGCAGTGCGCTGAATGCCAGGTTCCCCTCTGTGTAACCTGCTTCTTCGATTATCACAGCCAGAAGCAGTTCTAACAGTGCAAGTGTGAAGCAGAATTATTTGGAAATAATGTGTAAATAATGTGTAAATAGCAGGTGAAAGCAATGGATGTTCAGTTCATATGATTGAACAGTGTACTATAGTTTCATCTTACTGAAAGTGACAGTGAATAACATATTGTAAGTAAAATAGAAGGGTAAATATTGAAAATAGAATAGAAAATGTAAATAGTAATGTAAGTAATTAGTAATATAAGAATATGAGTACAAATAATTTATGTTATAACAGTGAGAGTGAATCCGTGGCTCTCTACGTATTTTACTGACTGAAAAATAGAATGACTTCAGTGACAATAAAATAATACGACTGAATGAAACTTATGGAGAAAGACTCCAGATATATATAAGTGTGATATAGTAATAGAAATATAAAGTGTGAGGGGTTTTATGAATAATAAATGACAGAGTGCCTAGAGCGAACTAGGGCAAGTGCGGCGATCAGACGCGCTCGTAATTTCCATTGCTTTCACACTGTTTTTTTTTTTAGTATGGATCCCAAACTACTTGAAAATGGTAGAATAGTGTTTATAGTGTTTGTATCTGGCTGTGGTAATCATATAACGGGTTGTCGGGAAGTGTAAAGTGGAGACTTAGTTACCCTACTTCAGAGGTCTCCACAAGTCCTACGGAAACTGACGAAGGCTCAACAATCATTCCAGGAGAAAGCTGAAGGTATGTGCTATAAGCATATATAATTTTATTATTCTAGGACTAATAACTGATTTTTAGCAAATATTTTTTGAGAGTCTGTCGGAGCCCAAATAACCCCGCGGGACACGCAAGTAATTGGTAAACAAGCCCGCGGTGTAGGGGTTAATACTGTTCTCATTTCCCTTTCTCTGCGAAAATCCTACATTGAACAGTACAGCTTCCCTTGGATTCCTCGTTGATTGTACAATTTCCATAAAAGTCTGTGGTGTGATACTTTGCCTCAAATGCTTTCTTGAAATATGAATAGATACTGTCCACCTATCCTTTTTTTTGTAACGTTTTTGTAACTCTATCACAGTAGCTTAACCCGCCCCGTCCCGACCACTTTTCCACCACTAACTCCCCCGAATCCCGACCATTTTTTGATTTTTTTTTTTTTTTTTACTCAAACCTCCGCTTTTGGTGAGAAAAATCGAAAATTCATAGAGAAATCACTCACCTGAAGTTTAAAATACTTGAAACAGATAGCAGTACCTCCTCACCTTACTGTGTTTTCTATCAGGCTTTCTCCAAAGAAAATGAGTTCTCTGGGAGGGTAACCATTCCACACCACTCATAAATGGTATTTATTTTTTTATTTGGTACGAATTTATATGTAGTATGAGAGTATATTGGTTTTCACACAGTAATATAGGCAATATAAACATTGTTTCACTCACCAAACTCATCAACATACCTGACTTTTTTTTGGCGACATTACCTGATCATCATTTCTGACTGTTTCTTCCTCTAATCCTATGTAAAGTTTGTCCTCCACATTGTCATCAATTGGGGAATCACTCTGGCCCTGAATTTTGTACCGTGGCATGACATGTCTTTGCTGGCCAGGTCACTGGTAACAGGTGAATTGCCAAGACAATGGCATGTGGGGAGGGGGGGTCATGCTGGGTAAGGCATTGTCCCTGCCTGGGATCTTGTAGAGGAAGGTGTCCCGTGTATATTTACCAAAAATTACTCTCAAAAATTGATAATTGTGCAAATTAGGGACCTTGCAATTGATTCACGTTTATGAACATCAACGGGATTGGCAGTGACAAAACGTGTGGACGTTTAATCACGTCAACAGGATCCGGCGGGTTAATAATAACACATGATTTTCTCTGTCTAAAACCAAACTCCTTTTTTGTTATCATATGTTGTCCTTCTAGATGGTTTACCCAAACTTTTCTTATTAGCTTTTCTAATATCTTACAACACTTGTCAGGGCTACTGGTTGATAGTGGAGTGGATTCTGCCTATTCCCTTTCTTCAATAGGGGAACAGTGTTTGCTTTCTTTCAAATGTCAGCTGTTTGTGTGTGTGTGTGTGTGTTTCTATATAGGTTAGTGGCTGTGTATCGGTCTGCGCATCTGTCCTTGTGTCTGTCTGCGTGTCTTTGGTCTATATCTGTTTCTTAGTGTGTGGATGTATGTCTGTGTGAATGCTGAAGTTTTGACTTCCGTATGGATGAATGGGCTGTAATTCCACTTCACCTGATAAAAATAATTATTTCGTAAGATAAGAGTAACGTGTGAGATTTTATTATAGCCATACCCAGTCTCGCAGGGCAGACTGCAGGTAATATATTTTGTTCGATGCACCTGCATGCGGGACCACGCATGTGTGTGTGTGTGTGTGTGTGTGTGTGTGTGTGTGTGTGTGTGTGTGTCTCTCTCTCTCTCTCTCTCTCTCAGTTCAAGTGTAAACATAATTCACACTGGTGTATTCGATATTAGTCAAACTCAGTGGGAGGGTTGAAAGATAGCCAAGAGAGGTCGTTTTTATTTTTTTTAAACAATAGGTTAACAGCCAAGGTCACATGACCATGTGAGAATTTTACGGTGCAATATCAACTTTATAGGTTTTTATCAGGTTTTGACTGAACTTGGTGGAAGAGTGGCATGTGTGGCAAGAACTAAGTGACTCAGTTTTGCGATCACTCCATCAAAGGCCAAGATCACAGGGCAGGGTCAAAGTTCGACCCATGTCCATTACCTTTGTACAGAAAATACGAAAAAAGTTTTGATCTGATTTGGACAAAACATGTTGGAAGTGTTGAGGAATTGAGGTTGACATATTTGGGAACATTAGGCGAAATATCAAGGTTATACTGCGAGGTAAATTATGATTTTTTTTTTTTTTTAGAGAGACCCACATTTGAAGTACAGACTTTCGGTTTTGAAAATAGCCAGTCAGTGGTAAAGGTCACAGTAGTCAGATGGGTTATGTTAATCCGTAGGAAGTTTTTGTTTATTTCTGAGAATATACATTCTAAGCTAATGAAAGGGTGCTGAATCCAAAAATGAATGTTGCCATTTTTTCCCGAGCGTTTCTTCTACGAGGAATTCATGATGACGTCCTAGATAGCCGAGAGATATATTTTCCTCTATATCTCTGCTTATTCTTGCTACAGAATGATAAAAGCTTAATTAAAAACGTTTTTTGGCATGTCAAATTTAAATTTCACCATCACATAACTCTAAAACATTTTTTTTTTTTAAGATGGCACCCAAAATGCCTGTTTTGTTTGTTTAATATTCATAACATGATGATGAAATGTCAGTTTAATTTCCATTATTTCTCATGTTCGTTTTATTCGTTACAGCCGAATTTTGAAATGAAATTATAGCTCCAACCAACAGTTTTTTTTCCTATGAAGCATGTTAAGAAACCATCAGGATAATAATCGAGATTCTTAACATGTCATTAATTTGTCAATATAATAGTATTACGTTTCACCTTTCATATACATAAAAATAAAAAAAAAAATACAAAGAGTGAAGTCAAAGAAATAAAAAATGTGTTTGAGTTTAATCAAATGAATGTACAATTTACAGGTCCAACAAAGAAATCACAGTATAACTCCCATTGACTTGTATCAGTAGAAAAAAAAATAGTAATTGCTGCTGTCACCATTGTCATCAATGACGATATTCTGGTTCATCATTGTCACAGTTTTTACATAGGCCTAAGTCTGTACAAGTCAGTCCTTTGCTTTTACAAGAACACCTGCTTGTAGGACTGTTACTTTCATAACAAGATTTTACTAACTCAAGCACAGCTTGTGGGGCTCGTTTCAGTTTTTTGGTGACTGGCATATACAGTACAGTAGACGCCATTCGGAAGATACCATCGATTTTGCAATGGCTTTAGTAATCTGCTGAGGAATGGCAGCGTCCATCCAGATAGATGCCTGAATGTGTGAGCTAAATATTTGTTCATTAACCGCTTAACCGCGGGGCGTCACTTTCGTGACGCTTGGGAGCAAGGGATCATACCGCGGGGCATCGCTTTTGTGATTCTGTGTTATTTTGAATTCACGCTGGCTTCCAAGTGGGGGCTTGTATCATCTATCAGTACTGCCAATGTCCAACACTAGTCAGCACTCCTAATCTCATCTGTACTCCCATCCATTGTTGACAATTTAGCCATTTCTCCCCATTCTTGACTCCCCTCCCTACCCCCCCTCCATTACCCTATCCTCTCGCCTGCCCGGCCGTGCTACGCTAAGTAAATCTTCCCTGGAATTTTTCACTGATTTCATCCATTGAAATAAGCCCTATGTCCTATTCTTATACCAAATAACATATACAAGAAAGAAATAAGGTAAGTGAGAGTGCCAAACACCTGGAATTGGCTAATTATCACCTGACAACACCTCACGTGCACTCGTTCGCTAATTTTCGCTGTTTTTTTTCCCCTTGAAATATGCCCTATAATCTATTTTCGTAATAAATATACATGTAAGGAGGGAAGGGAGAAGCCTAAGTGATATTTACATTCACCTGGAACTACCTAATTTATAATGTATTGTCTAGATTTCCTGCCAATCATATCAGTGCTAAACAAAGATGTTTCAAGATCTAACATTGGTAGCTCTGAATATATATCTCCCAAGTAGGCCTCTAATCTATTTTCGAAATAAATATACATGTAAGGAGGGAAGGGAAAAGCCTAAGTGATATTTACATTCACCTGGAACTACCAAATTTATAATGTATTGTCTAGATTTCCTGCCAATCATATCAGTGCTAGACTTAGCTGTTTCAAGAACCAATATTGATAACTCTGAATAACCCCTTAGCAGGCCTCCAGCTGGCCCTCCGTTATCAGGTTACTCTCAACTTCCGAAGCGAGAGTACGTATGTTTCTTCTTGCTGACTTCAAGGCCTTTTTTCACCCCCATGCAAATGGCCCTGTGACCTTTACCCCCTACTAAACCTCGTGTGGAAAGAGGTAAAGGGCTGACAATTGATAAAAGAGTGACTACGATCTTTCTAATGAGTAAAACAGTGCAAGTGGAATTGTAAATAATGTGTAAATAATGTGTAAACAGCAAGTGAAAGTAATGAATGTAAATATACGTGAACAATGGAAAATAGTTTTATAAGTTATTTCAAGTGACAGTGCACAACACAGTGTAAATAAAATAGAAATGTAAATAACGTAAATAAAATAGAGAACGTAAATAGAAATGTAAATGAGTAGTATTATAAGAATACGAGTATATACCCTATGAGTAATGAAAGTGAAAGTTTCACTCTAGCATGTCTGAATGCTATGAGTTATGAGAGTGAAGATGAAAGTGACATTCACTCTCAATGCCAGTATACAGGACGAGAAAGTGAATGCTACGTATTTTACTGAAAGAAATTGAATCCCTACAGTGACAATAAACTAATACTACTGAAGGAAACTTATGGATAAAGACTGTAGATATATATAAGTGTTATATAGTAATAGAAATATAAAGTGTGAGGGGTTTTATGAATAATAAATGACAGACTACTAAGAGCAAACTAGTGCCAGTGCGACGATCAGACGCGCTCGTAATATCCATTGCTTTCACAGTGTTTTTTTTTTTAGTATGGATCCCAAACTACTTGAAAATTGTAGAATAGTGTTTATAGTGTTTGTATGTGGCTGTGGTAATCATATTACGGGTTGTCGGGAAGTGTAAAGTGGAGACTTCGTTACCCTACTTCAGAGGTCTCCACAAGTCCTACGGTAACTGACGAAGGCTCAACAATCATTCCAGGAGAAAGCTGAAGGTATGTGCCATAAGCATATGTAATATTATTATTCTAGGACTAATAACTGATTTTTGGCAAATATTTTTTGAGAGTCTGTCGGAGCCCAAATAACCCCGCGGCACACGCAAGTCATTGGTAAACAAGCCCGCGGTGTAGGGGTTAAGTGCTACTTTTCTTGCCGGTAGCCATTCCATCTCCTTTTCCATCAATGGTTCATATATGATCCAACGGAGAAGAACGGGCAAAACAGATGGAAGCCCTCTCTCATTACTCTTTAGATTCAGTAGTAATTGATTTGCACTTTCTTTAATTAAATCTTGTATCTCCTTTCTCACAGTTACAGCACTCTTATAGATGTCATCAATATCATTTTGCTGTACTTTTCTTTCCTTAATTGCATCAGCAATTGCTGATTCACACACTTTGTGAAAGTAAACAACACCTGATTTCTTTTGTTGACCTTGCTGTACATTTTTAAAATTAGGAAGGTGTTCTGAAATCTATGACTTCAGCTGTTTACGATTTGTATTGTGATACATGAAGTTCTTTTATTTCACCCCGCAAATTAAAATATATGAACTGAATTCATTCCATAGACAGACATTCCTTTTGTGAGGTTTTATAGTTCACCCTATGAACCAGTTCAATAAAGGCTGCAAATTGGTTTGGAGAGACCACAGCAGCCTTTTGCATGTGACAAGTTGCTTTGGTTACCTTGCCTATTGGGTTCATCCTGCACATTTTGTCGTGTTTGATATCAAAGGCATGGCCATTAGTGGCATCTGTAATTGTACTTAGTCTCATTTGAAACTGTTTTATCACTCTTTTCCACTGCATCTGTCAAGGCCTTTCTCCTGTTATTAGTTCTGAGGTTAAATAGCTGAGCTGCAGTGTCCTTTTGATAAAAGACACATTTCTCTTTGTCAAATGGCTTAATACAAGACCTTGTAAATATTTGATTGTCTTTCAATCGGCTTCTTGATCACGCTTTAGCAGATGAAAATGAAGGCCTTCCTTTCCTTCTGGGAAGAAAAGTCCCCTTCATGAATTAACTCTTGATATCGTTTTTCAGCACGAGATATCTTATCTCGAAGGGTTGGATCTGCATTGAAGATGTGATACCACCTGCACTTCTTTACTCTTAACCTGATTGGAGTTTCATCTTGGAGACTATTTAATATTGCTATGTATTCATTGTCTTGATATTCTTTTCTCTTGTTGATACAGCTCAGCAGTACCTCATATGATGCATCTCTTGCCTGTTTGACAAAAGGATTTTTTGTTTCTTCCTCTTGGCATATAAGGCAAAGTTCGAAGGCTGTGACCTTTCTTTTTTGTTGCACTTCTGCCATTGTTACATATTGTCACATCTTAAACCAAAGATGTAGACTAGACCTCTAACTACTTGAAATAATAATTACAACATGATGCATCTCAAGGTAAGCATATTAGTATAAAAAGAAATAAGAAAAGTAACAAAACAAGGTTAAATTTATTACCATTTTCTTGCATCATGCAGCGGCACTGATGGTAACTTCAATGACCAAACTTGAAAAATCATAAATAATGGTTAGTAAAACTCAAAAATAATAAACAAAACATTATTTTTGTACATGTGACCATTAGAACAAGTTATATCTTAGGTCTTTGGTTGAATACTTCATATATGGTATTTCAACTGATAAGTGTTCAATTTGAATAATTTGTGTAAACATCAGTGAAACTAAACATTCGCAAACTGTATATGACATTATCTTTTTAAAAAATCGTTTTAGAGTTCTGATATGTTGTAATTTAATATGAACATGTCCGAAAACCCATAATTTGATATATTTTTAATGAACATATAGCAAATAGAATCTGAGATTAAGAGACAAGAAGATAACAGAGGCATCATATTGAATTTCTTATAGAAGGAGCACTAAAAAAAAAATGGCAATATCCATTTTTCGATTCAGCACCCTTTAATTACCCTAAAACATAATAATTGCCAAAACTCTTCCCATGGAAACCTATTTTCCTACACCAACAACATCACTACAGGGTAAGAAGACCCCAAAAGAAGATCACAGCGCAGGGTCAACTCAATCAGCATTGACCCCAGAAGGATCAGATTTGTGGAGGGAGTTGAAGGTCAGGGAAGAGTAATTTTTTTTTTTTTAATACTACTAGGTCGAAGATCAGTGTCACAGGACAATGGCAAATGTTGGAACTTTTACGTAATTGGTGGACGAAGTAATGCACTCTCCGATTGTTCCATCGTTTTCATAAATGTAATATTAATTTAGGAGGAATTAAGAGTATATCACATCATTTTATTTATCCCAAGTGAATCACTTTTTGAATTGCTGTAAACTTACGCAGTTATTTTATTATCGCCTAAAGATCAGATTAAAGGTGGTAAATTTTGATATTTTATTCCAGAGATAAGTGAGTAACATAGGATACTTAGTTCAAAATATGAGCCACTTCTCTTAAATAATAGTGCAAGATTAGGTTGTGTAACTCCCAGAGTCAGTTCGAGTTTCTGTTATATTTCTGTGGGTGTAGTATATCCCGGTTTGGGATGGTAGAGTAAAAAAAAAATGCATTCCTCAAAAAACTGCCATAACTATCACAGGAAGCGGTACAAAACGAACGATTCGCATAAGTACCGTGGTATGTAATCAAACGGATGAATTGCATGATGATGGTCATCAGACAAACCTCGTTTTGCCGTACACACACACACACACACACACACACACACACACACACACACACACACACACACACACACACACCATAATTAAAAATCAAGGAAGGATAAGCCTCTCTGTCGAGCACTTTTAGAATACTAAGAAAAGGTGTCAGTTGCTAACCCCTTCCCCCCATGTGACATGAAGGATGGGGAGGACTGTATGATGAGGAATGTTCAGATTATAAATAATACTGTACGTGTGCCATACAGAAAGTTCACATCCTTCCCTTTCATTCGCCTCAACAACAAGGTAGGAGTGGTGTGCCCTGACCTGGGCGATTATAGCTCATCAAACACAGAAGCACCCCCACTACATAATACCCCTCACACCCCAACGACGAACTCACCTTACCCTAACCAGGGTTCAGCAGGTATGTACAGTACCTCCAACACACGAATGTGGGTAAAAACTTTTTGTTGAATTAGGACCTAGTGGTTACACCCCACGTACTGAGCACATAGGAAGGGGTGATGATGCAATGAATGAAGACGGCGAGGTAAGTTTTGATGATTTCCTACACATACAGTTTCCCCCATATCACTGGCATAATGGAAACATTTAACGGTGATTATATCGTAGTGACATTTTACGTTCCAGAAGAAGATGGCGCTGATCCTGTGGTGTACATTCAAAAATCATTATGCCTATTTTTGTTGAAATGCTAATTAGGCTGTTGCAGACTTGTGGTGGGATGAGTTCTGTGAAGATATGGGGTGACATGCTGCTAATAGTGGATGAGTTGAGGAAGTGATGCAATATTTTATTCATAGATTATATAGGAGCAAGGCTTCAGGAAAAACTTACTTTGCTAGAGTGGAATGGGTGGGTTCTCACTAGCACTGGATACTAACAGATAAGTGTATATTCCCAGGAGTACGTGGACTGCAGTGGATTCTAAACTCCTCCTATTTGCCACATAGAGAGACCAGGAATGTGCTGGAACAACATCGCAAACTGGATGAAAAATTTACATGCGTGTTGAAGACTAGCCTTGTGCTGGGACCTAAGTTTTCCCATTAGTTTTGAAAAGATCCCAAAGTTGGAGAATATGAATCTTATCTCCATGTGCATCTATGGGATAGAAAAGCTTAAGAACCCTCACAGAGTTCACTAGGCAAGGAAAGGAAGTTCCAAATTCGCAGGTGTGGTTCATTTCCTTTTAGTTGAAGGATCTCGCCTGATGGCTAATAAAGCTTTCCACCAGGTGAGATGTTTCAGCCTGGATACACACCCCTACTACCGTTGTATGTGCATTTTGGGTGTGAAACTGTAGATCAGTACTCTGCAGCCGTTTTTATTTCATGGTGAATTATTTAATTTGTTGAATTCTTGCCGCACACTTACCAAGTATTTGCTACTATAAATGTCAGCACTGCATAATTATGTTTACATCATCATCATCCAATCCTACGTTGCCCCATGAGGAGCGTAGGAGCCCAGGGCTAGGCAATTTGGTCCAGACATTTCAGATGAGAGTGACCAGCCTCACTCATCCCTGAGTGTCATTACGTGAACAATAACCCCAACCATCCCTTGGATATAAACCTTCACCGGCTCAATCCGACTGGAGTGTTTTAATTACCCACTAAACCACCAGGCGCCAAAATTTGGTTATATGGTTACCACTCAGCATAGTAAATGGTTTCCTGGTGTACAGGAAACCATTTGGCTTGTCACTCAGTGTAAAGTCACCTACGCATTTGCAAAAAAATGATGACTGGAAACAACTGCTTGGTATACAGTACCGTGAATTGAAAGGTATGTAATGAATTTAGTGCTCAAGGAATTTTAAAAACTGTTAAGTAAAGATTATTTTGAGTGCATGCAGTATTTTAAATTTCTTTAATGCACATAGACTAATTTCTCAAAATAATATTTTTTTCTGTAAATATAACCTTAAACCGTTTTATGAGGACAAGTTATGAAAACATATTTAACAAAATTTAAATTTCCAGCGCCAGATGAATAAAATAAAATATTGAAACTTTCTATAATAATGTCAAAATGTTTTCCTCATGAAATATAAAGGTGTCATACACACACTGAAAATTAATGAGAAACTTGTGCACGAACTGAGGAACACAGGTGCTCTACTTAACGTCTGGTTCTATTGTAAAAGACCCAAACGTAGTTCTTCATCTTTTTGCCAGATCCGACCTTGATATATATTGTAAATCTTAATGATCAAATGCTTATTTAACTTACAAATGTTTCTGTAAATGACAATATCACGTCAATAGGAACTCAGAGATAGTTGGGTACTCTCTTAGCTTTACCCTAATTATGTCAAAGGGTACTTCACCGAATTTAAGTCTGATGTTGCAATTATTCTTATTTCCACAAGTTCCTTTCGTGCCTACAAAGAGATCTGACCAACTGATGCTTTAGCAGCTAAAATAAAAGGATCACGAACCGTGAATAGCTCAGTGTCAGAGTGAACTCTTAATATAACAGCTGACAGCTCCTTCTGAGTGAATAGTTCAGTTTCAGGATAAACTCTTTTAATAGCGCCAAATCACCCACAATTAATCCTAATACACGTGCAAGACTCTCACGGGCCATTGGGCACCACACTGAATGTCCCATGAATACACTCCATAATGTAATTCCCATGTCTGAATGAGATAGTTCCAGGAAACAGTTTTGCAAGTACCCTGTTTATGTTACATTAATGTATGTAAATGAATAGTAATTTTTTATATATTTGTATATTTATTTCCAGGAATAACTTATACAAACAGGAAGTAGACTGTAGCACCAGTCAAGCTGGGCGGTACACCCAAGGTGGATGGAAAACTGATGGCAGGGAGAGCCGGAGCTCTTGTTTCATCACCCCTCGGAACTAGCTTCTGACCATCCCCCTTTGTTGAACTTTTCAGTGCTTCAGTAACACAGAATGTAGGCCAGCATGCTCTCTCATACAAGTTCCTCTAAATGTCAGTGCCAAACTACATGCACATTACACACTACAATTCATATTCAAAATTTAAACCAAACTGCCATCCCAACTCTCAGCTTTGGAGTACCCGGGGGAGGGGGAGACATCAAAGCCCCACCATTCACCCCTCTCCCGGTGACAACCCAGTAAGATGCCTAGAACCATAGTCTGACTCACTTGTTTACATGCTGCAACATTTGCAGCCTTTCCTCTAACTTTCGCTCTGTTGAACACCAAATCTCCTTCTCTAAATCTTACCTTCTCTTCCTCACAGAGACTCAACTGTCGGAGGTGACTGCCGGCAAACTTTTCTCTGTATACTCCTACTTTCCCTATCCTCATTTCAATGCCAAAGGTGGCTGATGTGCATATGTACGCAACTGTTATCTTGCTCTCATATTCCTGAACTTGAATCATCTGAAGTCTCTACTCTCTGGCTTCAGCTATCTTGTCATTCTAAGACTACATATATCTGTGCTGTTTACTTATCCCATGATTCTACGGGGTATGAAAAATTCTTCAACTATCATACTTCTAAGGCAAAACGCATCCATTCAACTTCCCCTTTCTCTGAAATCTCCATTCTGGGAGATTTCAATGTTCACCACCTATTTTGGTTATTCTCTCCTTTCACTGATCCACCTAGTGAACTAGCCTACATCTTTTCTCTCATTAACTACTTCACTGTGGCTAAGGTGACAAAAGTGAGGCCTCTATCATTTTTTATGTTTTTGTGCGTTGGTCTAGCTGTACATCGTCCTCATTGACCCTCACCATAACCCACCAACCTCCACTTCACTACCACGCACCACTCTATGCATCACTTAGGTTTGCAGAATGATGTGTCACATAGCGCATAAGTACCATCATTTTACAGAAATTATAAAATAAAATGTTATATTGAACGGTGAAAAACTAGTCAGTAATAGTAAATAATGCTAAACTTGGCAAAATATATTTATATAGCTTACACCAGACACTCTCATTTTATATACATTTTATTCACTTACAATTAGGTGGCGGTGAATACAGGGTGCCGGGAGGGGGTTGGTGATAGCCAATACCCTCTTCAGGTACAAAATGATCCACAGGTAGCCTATACATGGCGAGTGATGAGAAGCGTGATTGGTGAACTGAATGAAAGAAGGGCAATGATTGATTAGGTGTGTGTGGGTGAAAGGATGTGAAGATGTGTAATGAATGCAAGAACTTATAGAGGTTGGGGGGTTGGACTTTCCGACCACTACTTGGTGGTGGCCAGAATCATGATCAAAGTGAGATGGAGAAACAGAAGAAGGGAAGGACGGGAGGAAGGAGTAGTTGCAAGGAGAGTGGAAAGGTTGCAAGAGGATGAGAAAAAGGCAGAATATAAGAGAGAAGTGGAGGAACGATTGGGTAAATATGAATTGGAGCAGATGGGGGACTGGGAAGGTATGTGCAAGATATTCACAAAAGGAATATGTGCAGCATGTGATGTGGTGTGTGGGGTGAAGAGAAGACGGAAGGGGGTGCAAGGAACAGCATGGTGGAATGAGGAGATGAGACAGGCTGTGGCACAAAAGAAGAAAGCATACAATGAATGGATGAAAAATAGGGGCGTGGAAGAAGTTGAGAGGCGGAAGAGAGAGTTATATGTAGAAAGGAAGAGAGAGGTGAAACGATTAGTAAGGAGAAAAAAGAGAGCGGATGACGAATTTGGATAGAATTTGAGTGTAAAGTGGAGGGACTGTAAGAAAATATTCTGGAAAGAGGTGAAGAGAGTAAGACAGGGTGGCAATGAAGTTAGTAGGGGAGTGAATGATAAAATTGGTAGATTACTAGTGGAGAAGGGAAAGGAAGCGCGCAGATGGAGAGAACACTTTAAGGAATTGTTGAACATAAAGATTGGAAGTAATGCGAGTATAAATGGCTGGGGAATGGCTGGGAGAAGGAGGGAGGTAAGAAGGCAGGAAGAAATCAGTAAGATAGGAGTTGTGGAAGCAATGAAGAAAGTCAAATTGGGGAAAGCCCCAGGAATTGATGGAGTGTGTGGTGAAATGCAGAAGCACGAGGCTGAGATATAGTAGAATGGATGTAGATGTGCAAGTTGGCCTGGGAGGAAGGTAGAGTCCCGGAGGATTGGAAGTCAGATATAATTCCTCCCTTGTACAAAGAAAAAGGGGAAAAAGAAGTGTGTGGTAATCATAGGGCCATTTGTCTTCTTAGTGCAATAGGAAAAGTGTATGGTAGGATACATTTTGACAGGGTTAGGGAAATAACAGAGGAATTAATTGGAGAAGAACAGGGAGGCTTTAGGAAGGGAAGAGGTCGTGTAGATCAGATATTCATTCTTAGATCTTTAGTGGAAAAGTTTCTAGAGAAGGGAAAGAAGTTGTATGCGGCCTTCATGGATTTGGAGAAAGCATATGACAGCATGGATAGACAAGGATTGTGGAAAGTATTAAGAATATCTGGAGTAGATGAGAAGTTGTTGAATGCTGTGAAGTGTATGTATGATGATGCAAAGGCTGCAGTGCGTGTGGATGGTGTCCTGAGTGATTTTTTCTCTTTGAAGGTTGGATTGAAATAGGGATGTGTCATGTCTCCATGGTTGTTCAATCTGTACATGGATGGGGAAATAAAAGACATACAAGATAGGGCAGTGGATGTTGGAGTGGCCCTAATGAGAGAGGATAGTGTTTGGAAACTCCCTGTACTGTTGTTTGCAGATGATACTGTGTTGTTAACCTGCCCTGTCCCGTCGACGTATGGGTACGTTGCAACGATTTGCATTTGCCAGTCCCGGCGACGTACCGTTACGTCGTGCAATTGCAAGGTCCCTAAATTGCACAATTTTCAATTTTCGCGCGTGATTTTTCGTATGTATACACGGGACACCTTCCTCTATTCCTCTACAAGATGCCAAGCAGGGACAATGCCTTACACTGCATAACCTCCCCCCTCCCCCCCTCATGTAATTGTCTCAGCAATTCACCTGTTACCAGTGACCTGGCCAATAAAGACATTCAGGGCCACAGTGATTCCCCAATCGATGACAATGTGGAGGACAAGGTTTACATAGCATTAGAGGAAGAAACAGTCAGAAAGGATAATCAGGTAATGTGGGAAAAAAAGGTCATGAATGGTGATTAGTTAGTGAGTGAAACAATGCTTATAATGCCTATATTACTGCTTGAAAACCAATATACTCTCATACTACATATAAATTCGTACCAAGTAAATAAATAAATACCGTTTATGAGTGGATAAAATAGTTACCCTCCCATCGAACTCGTTTTCTTTGGTGCCAGCATGTTAGAAAACCCAGTCAGGTAAGGAGGAACTCTACCTGGATTGAGTATTTTAAACCTCTGGTGAGTGATTTCTCTATGAATTTTCGATGTTTCTCAACAAAAGCGGAGGTTTTAGCCAAAAAAATAATTTCGAAAATACCTCAGGACTGGGGGATGTCGGAGGGCGGAAAACCTCGGGACGTGACGGGTTAAGTGAAGATGAAGGGGAGCTGCAAGGCTTGGTGGATGAGATTGGGAGAGAATGTATGAAACGGAATCTAAAGGTGAATTTAGGGAAGAGTAAAGTGATGGTCTTTGAGAGAGGTGAAGTCAGTGAATGTAGAGTGAGGTTGGATGGTGAGGAAATGGAAAATGTGAGTACTTTTAAGTACTCGGTGAGTGTGATGAGTTTGGAGGGTGAAATGCTTGAAAGGATACAACAAGGAAGAAAGGTTGCTGGTTCCTTGAAAACAGTGATAAGAAACAGGGAACTGAGCACGGAAGTGAAAAAGTTATTGCATGACAGTATTGTGATACCAACTCTAACGATGGAAGTGAAGCTTGGACGTTGTTGGAAGGACACAAGTCAAGAGTGAGAGCAGTGGAAATGAGTTATTTAAGAAGAACCTGTGGAGTCACATGGAGAGACAGGCTGACAAATGAGGATATAAAGGACTGTTGTGGTGTGGTTATGTGGATGTGATAGGAAGCGTTAGGAGGAACACACTGATGTGGTTTGGCTATGTGGAGGGGATGGAGGGTGAGAGACTGGCGAGGAGAGTGTATGTAAGTGAGATGGAGGGGGGGAGAGGGAGGGGGAGGCCGAGGATGAGATGGAGAGATGGAGTGGAGAGGTATGAGAGAGGGGGGTGTGAGTTTGGAGCAGGGCAGTAAAATGGCGGGGGACAGGGTGATGTGGAGGCGATTAGTTTGTACCACCCCGTACGGGATTAAGGTGTCTGGCAATAGATAGATAGATAGGTAGATAGGCAGTTAGTTTCTTTCATTTATTAACATTTTATGAGTCACTTTTCTAGAAGCTGACAAGTGTGTGAGTCATGGTAGCTGTCTCCCAGACGGAAGCCAGCCTGACACTCTGGGCACCATGTTGTCACTTTCTTTCGTAGTTGTTCGCGCCTGCTAGTGTTCGTGGAGACAAAACAGGATGGTAAAATGATGATCTAACGACCCCAAATATCATTGGATGAATATACAAAGTTCTCTGGGCAGAATACAGGGTGCAACTTTTGCAAATAAAATTGTGGATATTAAAAGGAATGCCACAGCCTGCCAATAGGTCCATTCAGAAGGAGCATAGCAGTTAAGGGGGTTAATGACCTACAGCAGCTGGTACAGCACCCTACCTGTATCCCTGACCGCCATGCATAGAGTTCCAACGTACTTGACCTCTTCCTTACAACTGATCCTTATGCTTATGCTGTTAATCTTTTTTCCCCATTGGTGTCCTCCAATTGCAACCTTATCACCTTAACTTGTCCTATCGCCCCTCTAAGGCCTGTGGATCCTCCCAAGAAGCGACAGCTGTAGCACTTTGGAGCTGCTGATTGGGAGGCTCTCAGTCAGTTTTTTCTGTGGTTTTCCCTAGAATGATTATTTTTTCCATGGCTGAGAGCCATCTGAGTGTGCCTTGCACATTATGAACATTATTCTCTCAATCATGGAAGCATATATTGGTTTCTGTTATCCTCTAACTAGTGCAAAAACATCTTGGTTTAACCCCTCCATGGCCGTGGTTCTGGATTTTTACATGCATCCCAAGTCGACACCGCGGCCATTTTCTGAAGTTTCGAAAATTCATTTTTTCTTGCCATACTGAAGAGAAAATTCAGACGCACCTAACAGTGCAAATCCCACCTTCCTAGACCCATTCTGTGGCTTGCAGTGGAGTGCAAAAGATGCATAAATATTGGCAACCAATACCTGCCACCGAGAGGTGCTGCCTAACATTGCACATGTTGTTATTATTTTTTTTCCCCTCAAAACATTGTGAATGGTGCTGACATGTCGCGCATATATTGGATATAATGATATCGAATGATTTCAGTGTATAATATGTTAGGATTGGCTCGATAACAAAGTATGAATATTTTTTCACCTTTTTGATATAAAATATGTTTACGATAGTGTCGAGTTATTTATTAAATTTTTGTTTTGCCCATGCTTGCAAAAGGTAGTGAAAGGGTTGAATTTTCAGTCTTAAATGAGGAAATTGCCCATCCCCCTAGGCTAGGCTCTCCCATGGGGGATGAAAGTGGAGAGTCAGATCTGATTAGGAATAGGGAAGTTGAGTCAGAACTTGCCGCTCCCACACCAAGTGCATGGCTAAAAATAGAATCGTCATGCAGATTGTAAACTGCGAATAAGTTAAATTATTACGAATAGAGGGACAAAGCAGAAATAAATACATTTACAGATGGGGAGAAACATGTTTTTTCTGTAATACCACGTTGACCTTTCTCTATCATCTTATATTGTTGTTTTCGCAATATATGTTGCTTCTGTCTGTCGTGAATGTGGGAAAGTATGATATTTTCTGCCTGGGTAGGGGAAAAGGGTACAGCTGGATGTTTCCCAACACTTTACATGGTCAGAATTGCGAAACGGCCCGCCATTCGGACCTCACACGAGCTGATTAGTGTCACGGGGGGATGTGAATTTATGAATTAAGAATACTGAATGTTACTTGAAAATAGAGACAAGGAATCGACTTGTGAAAATCAAGTAGTATGTTTTACTTTATGGCGGCTTACTTCGCCGATTCTCTAAGGACGAGAATTTATAAACTTTCTCAACAGTACACATCAGAGACTAATTACTCAGGAGTGCTGTCTGTTAGTACTGTTAGCCTCTCGAGAAAGTGATTTCATCCCTGACAATCAATAACTAATGTTAATAATAATAGACAGGTTCTTGCCGGTGCTTAACTCCTAGCTGGCACAACGGATATAGGTTTGATACAAAAGAACTGGCCTAAGTACCAGTTATGTATAATGTTAAGGAGTTTGTGCAAACTAGGAGCAGCAACTAAAATAAGCTTAATGTGGAGAAATAAAACACGGGTCTAATTACATTAAGCTCAAAGAAAAGAGCTGTAAATTTATTGATTACAATAAAATAATTTTACATTATATGAATCTCAAAAATGAATTCAAAAGGGGAATTCACTGTCACTAGGGGACTCACGTATTCTAATAACAAAGAGAATACACTCACTCGCTCATTCAAAAGCTAATCAAACTTAAGCCTAGAAAAAAATGAACAGAAATACTGGTCAGTGGAGGGAAGCCAAATGAAAGGCTGGGCGCCTGTGTGATGAATACCAAATGCTGATATTCGCTAAGCCCGCTTCACCAGTTCACCATCTAGGTGAAGATTCAGGAATTCACTGTACAATGGAGGCGCTGCTCTACGCTGGGCACAAATGGTCCTATCCTCGAGGCGACTCAAAGCTGACTGACTTCAAACTGGGAAAGGGGGCAAGAGATGGCCATGTTCACTGGAAGTAGGCATGGCCTAACTTCAACGGTCTATGGAAAGAGGGGGAACGATATAAAAATTCAATAAATCACTCAGTGAAAGCACTAATGTCTTCGATAAGAATGGTCACGTGAAATAGTGACAAATGTTCTGAAAACCACCCTGATTGAAGTGATTATGAGTATGGTTGAACTGAGTGATGCCCAGTGGGAATTCCACTTGAGTTCGTGGTTTTCTCACCAAAGTACTATGTCACGAATTTATATAAATACACTCGCGCGAATTCGTGAGATTACGCCCCATCAAAATCAAATTTTTTCTTCAGAAAAATTTTACGATATACATGCATATAAACCCTAATTCAGTCACACAAGATTCACACTGTGGTGTGTGTACTATCCTGCTACAGGAGATAATCACAGTCACCCATGAGCGTAAAAACCTCGTATTTATGTTAATAAAAGCAAGCTTGAGGAAAATACTCCGTGACGACAGTGAAAAATCTATACTCAGGCCAAACTGAGGGAAAAGTTCTCTACATTTACATTAACAACTAATTGTTATGTAACGTGATGTATGTAATATACGGTGTAGGTGTGACAGTTGTGGTGTAACTGTGCCTACGTGTAAAATGATATAATACGAATCAATAGTAAACAGAGACGACGAGGCAGAAGAGACGAGGCGGCAGCATGCGGCAGAGACGATCAGCTGGTCTGCACGACAAAACTGCTACACCCTCCAGCTGCACCTGCGAAATCAATCAAGGTGGAGCATCAAAAGTGTCAGTGTGACAAACTATTTTTATTAAATTACAATTTCTCTCTCTGCCTAGTAGTCAGTACATTTTCTACAAAAAGTATGCCCTAACCGAAAATTTTAAGTGACAGCCAAGCTTTGTACATTCGAGCTTGCCATTATTTTCTTATTGTATACATTATTAACCAAGAAACATAGTCCCAGGACAGAATCTCAAAGGACCCTTGTAGTTTACTGGTTAAACTTACATCATCATTAACCAGGAAACCTGGTCCCAGGGCAGAATCTCAAAGGACCCTTATAGTTTACTGGTTAAACCTACATTATTATTAACCAGGAAACGTGGTCCCAGGACAGAATCTCAAATTACTCTTATAGTTTACTGGTTAAACCTACTTTTTTATTAACCAGGAAACGTGGTCCCAGGACAGAATCTCAAAGGACCCTTATAGTTTTCTGGTTAAACCTAACTCTACACTTACAATTAATATTGGCAAGCTGAGAATCCCTACCCAGTCTTGGGCAGGTCACATTTTAACACCCACCATGGGTGTGAACACTCATGTGGATAATGTGCATTCTCCAGGAATCCTCAGAGAGCCCCACAGCTCGAGACACCACAAGGTAATTCAAACACAGCCTCAGATTGTCCTTATGGGGGTCTCGAACTTCCCCCTTAACCTATGGCACACATGTATAAAAAGGTCCTGGACGTAATGTGTCCTGTGGGACCAATGGGCGAGACGTCAGGTCTTACTGGTACACTGTTAACTGGGAACCGGGCTGGTCCTTGGATTGCATAAATCTCTGAAGACGCCTGTCTTACGGAACCCAGCATACAACAGTTGTCCGTGTTAGTCATCAGTTAGCAGGCGAGACATCAGGTCTGCACCTACATTGTCACTTCCCTTGATGTATCTCAGAACAAAGTTAAACTGCTGCAAATACAGTGTCCAGCATGTCAATCTTGCATTAGCCATCTTAGTCGTGCTGACATTAATGAGTGGCATAATATCGATTTCCAGAGCGATATAATAACAAAATTTCTTAACACCATCAACCACGGCCAAGAATTCCTTCTCAACAGTACTGTAATTCCTATAGCGGGTTTTAGCTTACGGCTGTGTTATGCCACTGGGAAACTTCCACCTTCTGATTCTTGCATTAACATAGGACCTACTCCATCTTGTGAAGCATCAGTGTGCAGTATGAAAGGTTTGTTGGAATCAGGCAACTGCAAGATAGGCTCCGTACACATCATATTCTTAAGGGTGGCAAAAGATCTCTCTTGTGCTTCTCCTCATTCAGTTGTGTTTGGAGCATGTTTCCGAAGCACCTCGTACAACAGTTGGGCAGTGAGAGCAAAGTTGGGGATAAAACTCCTATAATACCCCACTAGGCCAAGGAATGCTCTAACCTGTTCCTTGATCACGGGTTTCGGGACTTCCCTAACCATTCTGTTCTTGTCGCCCTGACACCTGCAGCGATTGTTGCCAACAATATGTCCAAGGAACTCCACCTCATTGTGCGCAATTTTGCACTTGCTAGGCTTCAGTCATGTTGAAACTCTGGAGTCTACTGAAGACAATTTCCAAGAGTCGAGGTGCTCCTCCAACGTGGCAGAATGAATGAGGACATCGTCAACGAACATTTCTACTCCTACAATACCATGGAGCACTTGTCTCATGGCACGATTGGATACTGCTGGGGAATTGGTAAGTCCAAATGGGAGGACTTTATACTGATACAACCCCCCAGTAGTAGCAAAGGCAGTGAACTGACGTCTCTCGGGGTGAAGGGGAATCTGAAAGAATCTCTTCGCCAAATCGAACTTCGTGAAATATCGTGACCCTGCCAGCTTGGAGAAGATGGCAATGTGGTCACCCATTGGCTCAGGATCCACTTTGGTGATTGCATTTAGCCTCCTATTGTCGCCACAAATCATGACTCCGCCATCCTTCTTGCAGACTACTTCCATTGGACTGCAATGAGGAGATGAGGACTTTTCACTAATACCCGCAGTCTCCATGTCGGCAATTTTGTTGTCAACTGCATCCAGTAGTTGCATGGGAATTGGATATGGCTTAACCTTTATGAGAGTATTGCTGGTCAACTCAATTTTGTGAGAATCAACCTTTGCGAGTCTAGGTTGGTCAGAGAAGACATCAGCATACTGACAGAGCAGTGACCTTATGGCATTCTGGTCACCTAATGCTAAGTCAGTGTTAAGTAAGACATCTCCGACAGTCTCCTCCTGATGGGACTGAATGGTTAAGGGCTCATCATCATGGTCATCAGCTGGGATCACCGCAGCTGCCCCAGTTTCTTCCAGTGGCTGGTCACTGTCATCGGCTACTAGTGGGCCAGTCTCCTCGGGGTTTGACTCATGATAAGCCTTCAACATGTTAACGTGGAACCTTTTACGATGATTCCCCATCAGAATTACGTAGTTGAGGTCTGAAATGCATTCTACTACATCATTTGGACCCTTCCACTGTGCCAACAACTTGTTCTGGGCAGTGGGGAGTCACACCAAGCACTTATCGCCTGGACTGAGCTTCCGAAGCTTTGCCTTCTTATCATAATAAGCTTTCTGAACCTCGCGCGCCTTGATCAGTTCTTCCTTAGCTAACTCGCACGTCGACTGGAGGCGGTCAGGTAGATCATGGACGTAGGTGTAGGTGGTCTTGACTTCAGAGTCGGGTTCTTCATCGTCCCATAACTCGCGAAGGACTTGAAGTGGTCCATGGACTGACCTTCCGTACACCAGTTCAAAAGGTGAGAACTTCAAAGAATGCTGTTCGGCTTCTCGATAAGCAAATTGAAGAAGAGGAATGAACCGAGGCCATTCCTTTGGCTGTTCAGCAGTGATGCTCTTTAACATCTTACTGAGAGTCTCATTGAACCTCTCACACAACCTGTTACACATGTGGTTATAGGGCGTAGTTTGCAAGCCTCGGATGGACAACAACCTGAATGCTTTGTTCATCATTGCAGAGGTGAACTGCGAACCCCGGTCGCATAAGACCTCCTTGGGGATACCAACACGACAGAACACTTCAGTCAATGCCTCAGCAACAGTGATGGCCTCTATATTCTTAAGGGCCATGGCTTCAGGCCATTGTGTGCTGAAATCAACGATAGTGAGGATATACTTTGATCCATCACTTGCCCTAGGAGAGATTGGCCCAACAATGTCAACTGCTACTCTCTCGAACAGTTCATAGATTATAGGCATTGGTTTCAATGACGCAGGACGGACACGTCCCCGGTCAGTGGTACGCTGACACACATCACAGGAATGCACAAGCCTAGTTATTTCCTGTCCCATTCCTGACCAGAAAAAGTCAGCATCGATGCGGTCAGAGGTTTTCTTTTGGCCCATGTGACCTCCCATCACTGAACAATGACCTAATTCAAACACTGCTCGGCGATACTTTGCAGGCACGATGAACTGCAGTCGAACCTCACGCTGGGGTGTTTGTGACTCACGGTACAGCCGTCCACGCTTACGAAGGAGCCTGGCTTGACCTTCCCGTGAATACTTAATCACATTACCCTCCAGCTTCTTACACACTGAGGCAAGTGTCGGGTCAGACTGTTGTTCTTGGACAACATCTTGACTATGAATCAGATCTTGCGGCATTGCGATGGTCAACGGGGTGACACGATTTGGAGCCTTGGCCATGGCTTGTGTTACTGCAACAGCTGAAGTCTGAGTAGCAACATCTACGGCACTACTATTTTTTATGCCTAGTATGTTCCCAATTATGAGGTCAAACAAAGGTTTTGGCATGACAACAGCAGCTTTCAAGCCAGTGTAGAAAGGAGATGCCACCTGGATACGTGTCTCAGGGAGCAATCTCACTGATCCATCAATAAGTCTAATGTGGATCTGCTTACCTGTGTACTCACTGCTCCAAACTAAACTCTGCTTGAGGAGCAACCTGAGGAACCATTGTCTCTCAGAACATTTATGGAAACACCTCCCACAAACCCTGGCTGAACGAGAAAGGCAGTGTTGCTGGTGGAAGGGTCTGAGGAAGTAGCAGCCAGTCATTGATGAGACTGCGGAACGAATGATGCAGCAAATGTGGCGCCCTGAGAACTAGATGCCTGAGGGGTCGTGCTCACCATCTGAGAAGTTGGAGCATTGACCACCTGTGATGGAGAGTTCATTGTCGCTGGGGGACTAGAGAACTGTGGAGAAGTACCTGTACTGGTGGGGTTGGTACCACTGTGCACTTGTTGTGGAATGAAGGCTGCATTTGCATCCTGCCTCTGATACACTAAAGTCGATTGTCCTGACTGAGGGTTACGTGGTTTGTCCTTGCTCTGCTGCTGCTTGAAATACTGGTACTGCTGCTGGTTAGGGTTCTGCTCGTCATACTGCTTCCACTCAGGTTTCTGGGTATTTTGCCAATGGTCCTTCTTCTGCAGTTTGTTTGGACCTTGGCCATTATTCTGAGAATGGCCTTGATGCTGGGGTTCAGTCTGAGACAGTTTCCCAGACTTGTCAGCTTTCCTGTTCCAGGTGTGTTGCTTATGAGCTTGATACCCGTACGCAGTGAAGAATGCATCAGCCTTCTCCACCATTTGGCTGGCATCCCTTACCTGGCAGATCTTAAGCTGAGCCATAAGCTCGGCAGTCCATGACTTTTCTAGCTGTGTGCACAGCATAAGGTCAATTATCCCCTCTTGCATGGGAGGGGTTTCATCTTTCTCCATCCACTCATCTAAGTAAGCAGTAAGTCGATCAAGAAACTGAACAGCAGTCTCCTTGTCTTGCAGAAGTGCCCTCATAAACTGACTCTTGACGTCGTCAACTGTGAGACCATACGCTTTAATCAGTGTGGCCTTCATCATCTCATACGTGAGATTGTCTCCACAAATTCTATGGAAAATATCAAGGGCAGGGCCCTCAAACAAGCTAAGAAATTGGAGCCGTTTAGCTGCCTCATCCAGCTGGTACAGCTGTGCCATGTCTTTGTAATGAACTATGAATGGCTCGATTCGCTCGCCTTCCTTGTATGAAGGAAGCTTGAGGCGTGGGGTTGCCAGAACATGTGCAGGAAGAGCGCTCGTGGAGCTTGGGTTAGCTGCACCAGATGTGTCTGAAGCCAAGGAGTCTTGCTTGAGCTTCAGCATCTCAAGTTCATGTTTCTCACGTGTCTCGCGCTCGGCACGTTCGTGTTCTCGTTCTCTCTCTCGTTGTTCTCACTCGTATTCACGCTCTCTCTCTCGCATTGTTCTTGCTCGTATTCACGTTCTCTCGCGTTGTTCACATTGTTTTTGCTTGTGTTCATGTTGTTCTCGCTCGTGTTCACGTTCTCTCTCGCGTTCCTCACGCTGAATTCTACTTTCTTCAAGGCGATCATTCTCACTCTGCAGCTCGTAACTAAACCGTGAGAGCACATATTCTTTGTTGGGGATTGGTAAGCCCCATATCTTTGGCTTCCTGTACATATATGTTAGTAGTCATGATGCTAACTCAAGGATGAGTAGACTAAAGATTGAGTACTGACTGCTGTTCCACAGAGAAATACTAATAGTCAAAAGTAAAGAATATAGGCACAGGCTGGTGGTTACCAGTTTTATCTAGTTAAACTGGTAAAGAAAAAAAAATGCAACTGACTGGGAAAACTATTACATAAAATTAATAGAAATGATCCAATAACCACCAGTAAGATAGTGCCTATAGACTTTAATGGTAAATACCTAGGTGTGAGTGGGCGAGTACTATTTGGCAAATAACTTTAGAGCTAGGAGTTAATATCCTGGAATGAGGTCGCCAGATGTCGCGGGGGGATGTGAATATATGAATTACGAATACTGAATGTTACTTGAAAATAAAGACAAGGAATCAGCTTATGAAAATCAAGTAGCAGGTTTTACTTTACGCCGGCTTACTTTGCCGATTCCCTAAGGATGAGAATTTATAAACTTTCTCAACAGTACACAGCAGAGACTAATTACTCACGAGTTCTGTCTGTTAGTACTGTTAGCCTCTCGAGAAAGTGACTCCACCCCTGACAATCAATAACTAATGCTAATAATAATAGACAGGTTCTTGTTGGTCCTTAACTCCGGGCTGGCACAACGGATTTAAGTTTGATACAAAAGAACTGACCTATGTGCCAGTTATTAATAATGTAAGGAGTTTGTGCAAACTAGGAGCGGCAAGTAAAATAAGCTTAATGTGGAGAAATAAAACACGGGTCTAATTACATTAAGCTCAAAGAAAAGAACTGTAAATATATTGATTACAGTAAAATAAATTTACGTTATATGAATCTCAAAAATGAATTCAGAAGGGGAATTCACGGTCACTACGGGACTAATGAATTCAAATAACAAAGAGAATACACTCATTCGCTCATTCAAAAGCTAATCAAACTTAAGCCTATAAAAAAACCAACAGAAATACTGGTCAGTGGAGGGGAGCCGAATGAAAAGTCTGGGTGCCTGCGTGATGAATACCAAACGCTGATATTCACGAAGCCCGCTTCGCCAATTCACTGTCTAGGTGGAGATTCAGGAATTTGCTGTACAACAGAGGTGCTGTTCTACACTGGGCACAAATGGTCCTATCCTTGAGGCGACTCGAAGCTGACTGACTTCAAACTGGGAAAGGGGGCAAGAGAGGGCCGTGTTCACCGGAAGTAGGCATGGCCTAACTTCAACGGTCAACAGAAAGAGGGCAAACGATATAAAAATGCAACAAATCACTCAGTGAAAGCACTAATGTCCTGGATAAGAATGGTCACTTGTGAAACAGTGACAAATGTTCTGAAAACCATCCCAATTGAAGTGAATACGAGGACGGTTGAACTGAGTGATGCCCAGTGGGAATTCCACTAGAGTTCATGGTTTTCTCACCAAAGTACACACGAATTTATATAAATACACTCGTGCGAATTCGTGACAATCAGGAGGAAGGGAAGGAAGTTCTTTCCACCCATGAAAGCATCACGTGAACACAGGAAATTTTCCTGTTATGCTTGTAAAAGGCAAATAATATGTAAAATGATTCAAAACAGTGCAACAAACCTGAGTAAATAGATAAAGATACCAAACAAAAGCTATTTTTTTTATTTTCATGTCTTTATTGTTTATGCCTGCATTTATTGATAATCGTAACCAGGGTGGTTGTGTGTGTTTTGCAAGGCAGAAGAAAGATGATATTATCTGTCTGGACCGGGATAATGGGTGTAGCTGTGTGTGTTGAGGCATGGCCATGAGCGAAAAAATCGTACATCCACTCATCACTGCAGCAGGTGGTGAACCGACAGATTAGGTGTGAGAGCATAAAGTGAAGATCAGTCTCATGTCCCAGATGTTCGTTCACTTCCCGAAAGTTTTAAAAGTTTTCCACAAGTCGCAGTGCATCGAATGATCCAAACCAGTACAGGAAACCTGAGCAACTAGGTAAAGATACCAACAGAATAATGTATTTTTCACTTATTGTCATGTCTTTTTTTGTTTGTGCCTGTATTAATTCATAAACGTCAACAGGTGGTTGTGTGTGTTTCGTAAGAGAGATATTTTCTGTCTGCGTCGAGATAATGGGTGTAGTCGTGCTTGTTCAGGCATGGCCAGGAGCAAAAAAATCGAAAATCCACTTATCAGAGCAGCAGGCTCAGACTTGCTTGATGAGGTGTATGGGAGTGTAATGTAGGTCAGTCTAAAGACGTTTAGAACATTCGTTCCATTCACATCCTCAAAATTTTTGTCATTTTTTTATAGGCCACTCTCAAACAACACCTGCGACCATTTATCAGCTAAATGTCATTTGACGCCAGCGGCCACGGAGAGGTTAAACACACTTCTTCTATTGTTGTGTAAAACAAGAAGGGCCACAAAAGGTGCTGAAACCAACCCACCCATGAATTTCATCTCTTTTATGTTTCTTCCCAAATTCTTCACACTGCTGAAAATGATTTCATTCTTACTAGATGCTCTCAATTCTCCATCTCGAATTCATCCTGCTCCTTCTGGTACCTTGCTAAAAACTTTTCCAAAAACTTTGCCTCACCATCTCTCCCTCGTCTTTTCCACTCTAATGGTTCCATAGCTATTTTTCTTCTGATAAATCAGAACACTTCACTGAGGCTTTCTCCTCCAATTCCACCTTAGACGATTCCCGTGCTGTTCCTCCATCACTTCCCCCCTCTAACTTCCTCATGGCTGACATTAAAATGTGTTCAGCTGATGTATTTTTACTATCACTGACCTCAGTACTAACAAGGAATATGGGCCAGATGGGGTGTTTCCTGTTGTAGTCAAGACCTGTGCTTTTGTGCTTACACCCTCCCTAGGTAAACTCTTTCACACATGTCTTGTCAACTTGTACTTTTCCTTCTTGCTGCAAGTTTGCTCTTATTCAGCCTGTCCCAAAGAAGGGTGACCATTCCCAGCCCTCTGACTATTGTCCAGTTTCTTTAACATTCAGTATATAAAAAATAATAGTGTAATCTTTAAAAACAGTAAATAAAGCACCTATCCTATCACAACCATCATTCTGATCGTCAGGAATGGTCCGCTAGCGATCTTCTCACTTACCTTTAAAACTCCTGGTCATCCCCCTTTAGGGACAATGATGAAATCTTTCTATTCCACTTGACATCTCAAAGGCTTTCGATCGAGTCTGGTATAAATCTTGAATTTCCAAACTGTCCCCTTACGGTTTCTATCCTCCTGTCTGTGCCTTCATCTCTAGCTTCGTCTCTGGTCGTTCTATATCTGCAGTAGACAGCCACTGCTCTTCTCTTAGAGCTATCAATATTGGGGTTCTTCAGGGCTCTGTCCTATCACCAGCTCTTTTATTCATCAATGACCTTCTAAGTTATACACTGGCTCCAGAAAGTATCGGTGCACAATGTGTGTAAATATTATGACACACAGAACAAAGGAAACTGGAAATTGCGATTCTGTCCTCCCTCACGCAGGCATCCCAAACGATGGATGACTGCTATATCAGATAACATTTGTGTTCTTCATAATGTGTAGGGAATGGCAGTAATTGTTATACTATTTACAGGTATTAATGGGCTGTCACTGCCACATGGTCGAATCATTCCGGATGGCATCGGACCCACAATGCACCGATACTTTCTGGAGCGAGTGTACATATAACTAATCCACTCACACACTGATAACTCCATCCGTCACCTTTCCATTCGCATTTCACAACATCCGTCTCAGCAGTTACTTCAACAAATAAGGGATGAAGCTATGGCACAGTCAATGTCCGAATTTCCTCATATCTCTGAATGGAGTCAGTGTAATCTTGTTTTTTTTTTTTATTGCATCAAAAACTCAGTTCGTACATCATTCAACCGAACAAAATCTTCTGTAGGAGTCTCCTCTAATTTTTAATAATATCCAACTCAATCCTGCATCATTTTTAAACATTCTCGGGGTTTCATTCTCTTGTGATTTATCTTGGAAAGATATTACCTCACTTTTCAAATCTGATACCAAGAAATTAGGTATGTTTAGCCAACTCCGTGCCTTCTTTACCCCTGCTCAGTTATTGACTTTATACACAGTTTTTATTTCCTCCTGTGTAGAGTAGAACCCTCATACAGCTCTTTTCAATGAAGCGGGGTCAAAGGCTTTTCATCTAATTAACTCTCCTCCATGGTGGTAGGTGGGGGCACACACCATCCACTCACTTGATGCAGTACTGCATTCGACTGGCTGCCTTTTCCTCTATTCCTTACTTCATTGCTTCCTCTTCTGTCTTCCTTTCCTTCATTCTTTCTTCTTCCTTCTGTCTCCATGTGAATCTACACTGAGTAACAAACCAAATGGTCTCCAGTACACCAAGAAACCATTTACTATGCTAGGTGGTAACCATATAACCACACTATGATGCCTGGTGATTTAGTGTGTAATTAAGGCGCCCCGATCGAATTAAGCTGGTGCAGGTTTCATCCAAGGAGTGGTTGGGGTTTATTGCTCACGTAATGCCACTCAGGGATGAGTGAGGCTGGTCACTCTCTTCTTAAATATCAGGACCAACTTGCTTAGTCCACTCAGGGATGAGTGAGGGTGGTCACTCTCGTCTTAAATGTCAGGACCAACTTCCTTAGTCCTGGGCTCCTAAGCTTCTCAAGGGGCAACACAGGATTAGATGATGTACGTGTGAATGTGTGTATGTAACTCTCCTCCTCATACTGTCTCCCTTCAAACCATCTCTTTGCCACACTGCTGCATCTTTACCTCTTTTCTGTCACTGCTTTAATGATCACTGCTTCTCTGAACTGTCTGCTTGCATCCCTCCACCACTGCGGTGGGCCCACGGCACCTGTCTAGCAACAAACTGTCATCCCTTTTTTGGCCAGCTCTCTAATACAATAGTTAACCGTTACTCCCAATCCTTCATGTATTCAACAGGTCTGCTCTGGAATTGTCTTTGTCTGTATTTTTTACTGCCTATGATCTCCAGTGTTTCAAGTGCAGTTTGTCCAGGCATCTCTGAATAAATGGATCTTGATTTTTTTTTTTTTTTTTGGGGGGGGAACAATGTTGCAGGTTCCTGGCTCTTGGTTCCGACGTCCTTGCATTAAAAAATTATTACATTTACTTATATAACATCAATATGAGTTTTCCTTAATTACATACTTTTAAAGAGGGGTAGGGTAATATTCCATGACGCACCAGTAAACATTCGATGGCACACGGGCTGCGGAGCACTACTATACATGATCTTGCCTGTCAAGAGCAAGACTGCACGACCGAGCAAACACTCATTTTCTCAGAGCAGGGAACACGAGAGAAGCTTTAAAACTTCCTGTACATATACCCACCCTCTCACAAGGCATTATTCGATTTAGAAAGCCGTTTGTAACCAAACACCCATGAGGACGAGCACAAGCAAGAGGAGCTTTTCTTCTGTACTTAGAAGAATTCAAGGAAATCAGCAAGAATGATTTGCATGAGGACCACAGGATCCGCAACAAAAGTTAAACAAGTGCTTACTGCCGCATTTGCAACTTCGCCTGTTGTAACGTG
This sequence comes from Coenobita brevimanus, assembly GCF_032717465.1. NCBI lineage: Eukaryota > Metazoa > Arthropoda > Malacostraca > Decapoda > Coenobitidae > Coenobita > Coenobita brevimanus. Next base: position 13,044,960 of record NC_136991.1, read on the forward strand.
ATTTATGACACATCACACCTTCTTAAACAGATGAAGAAAGGTGACAAGAGCATTCAGTTCATGAGCAAGTTGGGGTTAAAATTCCTCGGCACTGATGTGGGATACATTAGGTTTGCCGACACATTGGCATATCCAAAATGCCAGCCTATGCTCACGGACTAATGCATGCTTAGCAGAAGGACGACTTCTCTCGTATGCTTAGTACATGAAAAAACATGTGCACACCAGTGGCCAGGAATTACTGCTCATGAGGAAAGGCATCTTCCTATATGGAGTAATCATGAACTTTTGTGCACTAGATGAGTGACAGCTGCCTATCAAGGGAAGATTCTACAGCCACCTGAAACAATGAGTCATTTCGGATGATTTATGAGTTTGTGCAATGGGTCTGGGAGGAGTATGAGTGCAAGTACATGCAAGATTACATGCTAACAGTAATTGTGTTATGACTGATCACGACTTTGTGGCAGACATCTACAAGCTTTGGCGAGGCATTTTGACAGATCTGTACACACGAGACTCCATCTACTAAGCCTCTTTGCCGACTTATATCATGCCTTCCGTAATCCCTGCACCTCGGCAATATTCTGACTGCTAACTCCCACATGTGGGTGAAATTAAGAATATTGCCTGTTTTCAAGCCCTCATATCTCAGCCAATATTAGACCTATAACATTCAATAACCATCCAAAAGACTCATCATTCCTTAGTCTTTCCACTGGATATAACCCCTAAAGGCAAGACGCTGGTGGTGCAGAATGATGAGTTGATGAATAGGGGTAACTTTTTGGGCCTTGCACTGACCGTGTCCCGAGGCATGTTCACGTCCCTGGTTCACGTGGGGTACTACAGAGCAGAAAAGTATCGGTGCACAGGGGGTCCAATGTCTACCAAAAACATTTGAACTATGGGGTATATCACCAGCATCTCACCGTGTATTAGCAATGTCTGTTTAAATATGCATAACATTTCCTATATGTTTGATAAAGGATATTGCTAGTTTGTGATGTATGACACCTCCCAGCATCAGGGCTACCAACATGTGGTAGGTTGAACACCAAAGTTTTCAGTGGCCTTCGTTCTGTGGTCCAAAATGTTTCACACATATTGTGCACCGATACTTTTGTGACCCACAGTAACTAGCCACCATGTGACTTGCACAGCAGATTTTTCCCTCTTTACTTTCCTTTTACCCACCTTCCTCCTCACCCTCAAACTCCTCAGATGACTCCTATGACTCATCAGGAGGATGGGGAGATACAGGGTTGGCTGCAGAGTCATTGGGGTCACTCTCCGGGAGTGCCATGGAGCCCCAGGAAAAGGCTTGGGAGTGTGTCCATGTCACATCACTCCATGTGGTAGCTACCAGGCTCGGAAAATGATGTTTCTCTGCCAGAAATAGATGAGACCATCATTTCAAGCGCCCTTCCTATTGTAGAGTCATTTAATTCTTGGCTAGGCATGCTAGGAGGCTTAGCACAGATGGATGTAGGCACGAGCAAGATGGGGGAAGGGACTGAGACAAGTTGGAGTTAGTGCACATTGTCCACACACTAACACTGCACTTCTACAGCTAATTCTGGTAACTCACAGCCATCCCAGTGCCTGAGAGAATGTGGTGTGAGAAAAATTACATGAGCTTCAAACAGCTGCAGGAAAGCATTGTCGGATTAGAGTGACACTGTGTCCTATGGTGTACAGGAGGTAATAAATCATATGAATAAATAGCCCCTGCAGAGAAATTGTAATCCTATTTCTAAAATACCTATTACACCTAATTTCACTGTGATAATATACTGTACTTATTGCTTACTCTGCTAAACATATCTTATTAAAATAAACTTACTTTTACTTCACACTATGAAAATTAATTATGAACAGGCACTTATTTTTCTGTCAACATTAGTTAATAACAATGAAAGCATTTATTTTTCTAGAGGTACCTGTATCTTATTTTTCCAGTAAGAACTATTACCATAAACACACGTCACTGCTGTGAAATAAATACACGTCACTGTTGCACACAGTAATTTAGTACGTGACTCTTTTAACCCACCCTATCCCGGCTGATTTTCCACCACTGACCCACCCCCCAATCCTGGCAGATTTTGGATGTTTTTTTTTTTTTTTGCTCAATCCTCTGCTTTTGGTGAAAGAAGGCAGATCACAGAGAAAGTTCATACCTGAGACTGGAAATGGTCATAACAGGTAAGCCATCGCGCACCTGGTACCGTATTTTGTAAAGGAGCTTGGCTGCTGTCCCGTTTTCTGTGGTTGAGGTACGTATTGGAAATCACTCAGAATTGGTAGATATTTATTTATTTTGGAACAAAATAACATGTAGTACAAGAATATATTGGTTTTCACACAAAAATATAGGTGCAATAAGCATTGTTCCATTGAGTGAGCATAGGTAAATCGCCCAAATCGGTCACATATGATTCGTTATGACTGTTGTTTCAACATACATTTCATTTTCTCTTCTTACATAATACTTTTCCACTAACATTATACCAGTTTCCACTTTACAGAACTGTTATCACATATTTACAGGCCTTACAATTATATTTAGCATAATATTAGCGCATATTTACATAGTGAGCAAACTCGCTGTGACTGTTGTTTCAATTTACATCCTCCTTTTTCAACCTATATAATACTTTTCCACTAACATTACACCCGTTTCCACTTTATAGAACTGTTATCACATATTTACAGGCCTTACAATTATATTTAGCATAATATTATCGCATATGTACAATGAAAGACAAAACTATCTTCCCAGTACCGTCCAAAGATAATTTACACCTGGCAAAATACAATGTAAACCCAATCTCTACTACTGCATGTTGCAAATGGTTCGATTTTTCCACTATATGTTCATCAAACTTTGGGAAGATAGTTGTGTCTTTGTACATAGTGAGTGAACTCGCTATGACTGTTGTTTCAACTTATACTCTATTTTTCAACTTATATAACACTTTTCCACTAAGATTACACCCGTTTCCACTTTATATAATTGTTATCACATATTTACACGCCTAACTATTATATTGAGTGTCATATTATCGCATATGTTCGGTGAAAGGCAAAGCTATCTTCCCAGTTCCATCCAGAGATAATTTACACCTGGTGAAATACAATGAAAACCCAATTTCTACTATTGCATGTTGCAGATGGTTCGATTTTTCCACTATATGTTTGTCAAACTTTGGGAAGATACTTGTGATAGTGAACTCACTATGACTGTTGTTTCAACTTACACTATTTTTCAACTTATATTATACTTTTCCACTAACATTACACCCATTTCCACTTTATATAATTGCTACCACATATTTATAGGCCTTACTATTATATTGAGCATCACATTTTCACATACTTAAAGGCCTTACTTTTACGTGAGTGTCATATTATCGGAAGCACACAGAGTATCAGTAATGTAACAAGGTGTGATGTTCCTTGTCAGGGTGGGGAGGAGAGGGTGGTGGGGGAGGTTGAGGAGGAGGAGAGTGGCGCCCTTCCCCACTCGTGCTCCTCTTCCCTCTTTCTTTTCCTTTCCCTTTTCCCTTCCCTTTCCTTCCTTTCCCCACATCACAGGGCCGTGGGAAGGAAGTGCGGGAATACTGCGGGACGAAAGACATGCTAGGGAGTGGCTCCTTCTTGCCTGCCTGCTGCCCACATACACCACATGTTTGCGCTGGCTCCCTCCCGCCACCACTTTCCCTTTCACCCCTCACTCCCTCCGCACCACTTTCCTTTTCATCCCTCACTCCTGCCACACCACTTGAGCCTTCCCCAGACAACACAGAAGGACCATAGTTTATTTTCCTTCTCGCTGCACCTTGTCTGCCTATACGTACCAAAAATCACGCATGAAATTTGAAAAATGTGCAAATGACAGACCTTGCAAATGGAAAACATATGGATACGTCATCGGGTGTCACCGTGACAAAACATGGGAACGTATTCATACATCATCGGGACGCCTCAGATTAATTTACAGATCAGTGTCGCACACCATCTTTATGTGTCATATGCGTAAAACTTCACTGTGCACAATATTTTCTAACATCATTCTTGCAACCTCTTTACATATGTCAATGTTGTACACGATTTACACTGTGAAAGAAAAAAAAAAAAAAAAGGAAAAACAATTTTCCTCCCACCTCTACACACAAATTTCTAGCAAATCTTGGTGGCGTGGTAGTCAAAGCAGCACATCATATGTAGTGCCATCAGACACTCATTGCTCAGGTACATTGTCACTTTGAATACCCATGTGTGTCTGGGAATGTCAACGAACATGGTACCAAGTAAACTGCTTCTTAACTCTTCCCTTCTGGGTGTCATGTATACATGTCGTCCTGGGGCCATCTGGGTGACATGTATACATGATCTAGTAATTTGCCCCCTTGTTTGAATTCAGCTCGTTATTTCCACCACATGCAGCCACTGGCAACCCTCCGGCATGCATCCTAGTCATGCGTCAGTTCCTTGCATACCTCCGTCATGGACAGACCTATGCAAAAATTTTTTCCTATGTCCAGACTCTCAGGTGAGCATCTGCGGCCACCGACTTCAACACCAATTAAGCCCAAAAGCAAGAAAAGAAAAGGCCTTAGTGATAGTGTGATAGCGAGAGAACTTGAGCTGACATTATTGCCAATTGTGTGTGGAGAAAGTGATTTCCTCTCAGGAAAGCAACTGCCATAATGAGCAGTCGTGGGCAGCGCAAATGAAGAAGGACCTTGCGCAAGCGCAAAGCGCAATCCACAGTTCACTATCTTGCGCAAGCGCAAATGCGCAATCTGACAAATATTTAGCTTGCGCAATGTTGCAAAGTGCAAGCGCAAACCATTTGCATATATTTTTGGGAATTACCAAAAAATATTGAGATATTTAAATAAAATAAACAGCATACCTACTTAATTTCTTTTATTTTTTATTATTATTTTCTATTATTTGTAATTTTCACAAGTGCTCAATCTAATATTTAGTTTGTGCAATGTCGTAAAGCGCTAGCGCAAATCATTTGCATATATTTGTGGGATTTACTGTAAAACATATATTGGTATAATTAAATAACTTACTAAAGTAGCAACCTCCCCACCACCCACGGTGACTGAGGTACAGTAGGTCATTGTCTGGGAAAAACAACCTATATTTGCCAAGGCATTGGCAAAGATCACGTGATTACTGTATCATCAACTCTCTCTCTCTCTCTCTCCGACAGAGGAGGGAGGGAATGGAGAATAAGAGAGAGAAGAGGGACCAAGTTTATGCCTTATCTCCTCACTCAAAGGGACGCTCCTTTGCCATTCCCGCGTATTGATTCTCTCTCTCTCTCTCTCTCTCTCTCAGAATAATGGTCTTTATCTCTCTCTCTCTCTCTTGTCTTGTCAAGATAATTTATTTAATAATTCAATATAGATATACAATAGCATATGTAATTCGTTACAAAAAATAAAAAATCATGAAACGTATTTATTCTTTCTCTCTCTCTCTCTCTCTCTCTCTCTCTCTCTCAGAATAATGCTCTTTATCTCTCTCTCATGGTATTTATTCTCTCTCTCTCTCTCTCTCTCTCTCTCTGTCTCTCTCTCAGAATAATGCTCTTTATCTCTCTCTCTCTCTTGTCTTGTCAAGACAATTATTTAATAATTCAATATAGATATACAATAGCATATGTAATTCGTTACAAAAAATAAAAAATCATGAAACGTATTTATTCTCTCTCTCTCTCTCTCTCTCTCTCTCTCTCTCTCTCTCTCACAGAATAATGCTCTTTATCTCTCTCTCTCTCTTGTCTTGTCAAGACAATTTATTTAATTCAATATAGATATAAAATAGCATATGTAATTCGTTACAAAATATAAAAAATCATGAAAACAGAGTATTTAAATCAAATATCCACAGCCTAATAAATTATTAGGCTGTGGATATTTGATTTAAATAATATGCTTTATTGTTTTTTGTAAGGAATTGCATATGCTAATCTTAATAAATAATGTATATTTATTATCATTTACTAATAGTAGTAATTTAAAAATATTAAAAAATACATTATCTGTTGAAGCATATTAATCCTACTACCCCCTTCCCTCCCGCCTCCCCCCACCAAGCACCAACCCACCCTCGCGACCCGCCCCAGCCTCCCCCCACCAAGCACCAACCCACCCTCGCGACCCCCCCCAGCCTCCCCCATCCCTTCTCCAGCCATGCGGGAAGCTCCCACTGCGTGTCCCCTGGAAGACCACGTGTCCCTTGGACTGCGCAGTGCGCAATCCACAGGGCAGGTTTGCAAGGCAGGTGCGCAAGCACAAAGTTAGTTGCGCTTGCACACCTGCCTTTTCATGTGCGCAAGCGCAAAATTGCGCAGGATCTCGTGCGGTGCGCAATGCGCAAACGATATCACCGAAGTACAAGGGTGCGCAATTGCGCTTTGCGCAAGTGTTTGCGCACCTGGCCGGCACTGATAATGAGTGTCAATATTTATGCATCATGTGAGGAGGGTGGAGGACGTAACTCCTCCACTGTGCACCCATGATTTCCCCCTGTACGTTCATCTGCTATTTCCGATGATGGGAATGGTTCAGAGGGTTTTGACAATCCTGGAGAGGGGGATACTGGCACGGATGACGAGATGGAAGAGAAGGTAGGGAGTGGGCAAAGGGAGGAGGTGGAGGAGGGAGGGTGGAGGGAGGAGGAAACGAGGTGCATCCAGCCTCGCACCACCCCTCTGTCTGTTTACATGAATTATGGAAGCAGAAAGTTTGTTTCATGAAGAAACCAGTACCTTATTCTTTATTGAAAGATTTTGTGTGTGTATGTTATGATGAAAACGTACAAATCACATGAAAAAATTGTTAGTGGAAAATATAGCAGAGTGGAGAATGGGAGGAGGGAGGAGGAAACGAGGTGCCTCGTGCCACTGCTCTGTCTATTTACAAGAATAATGAAAGCAGAAAGTACTATCCACGATGAAATGTCTTATTCTTTGTTGAA
>NC_136991.1:13052067-13164567 GCF_032717465.1 Coenobita brevimanus
CCTGCAGAGTTTTGGAGCGAATGTGAATGTGGTAATGATGGGAAATCTGAATGCTAGAGTGGGAAATGTAGCAGTTGAAGGTGTAGTTGGTATGCATGGTGTGTCTGGAAGAAATGGAAATGGGGAGCAAATGATAGCGATGTGTGTTGAGCGAGAGATGGTGATTGGAAATACGTTGTTTGAGAAGAAAGATATTTATAAGTATACATGGGTGAGACAGGAGGGTGGAAGGGTTGTTGATAGAGTTTTGATGGACTATGTGGTTGTGTCTAGAAATGTAATAGGAAGATTGTTGGATGTGAGAGTTCTGAGAGGGGAGGGTGGAGGTATGTCTGACCACTACCTGGTGGAGGGAAAGTTAAGAGTAGGTACGAGATGGGTGAGAGCTAGGAGGGTTAGGTGTGGCAGGGAGATTTTGAAAGTGAGTGAGTTGGATAAAAGAGAGAAAAAGATAGAGTATCAGGAGAAATTGAAAGATGAGTGGAATGCAGTGAAAGATCGGGAAAATGGCAGTGTGGAGGAGGAATGGCAGTTATTTAAGAGTGCTGTGGTGGGGCATGCAGAAGAGGTGTGTGGTGTGAGACATGTGGGTGGTGGTGTAAGAAAAGGAAGTGAATGGTGGTGCGAGGAAGTAAGTATGGCTGTGGCTGAGAAGAGACGAGCATATGAAGTGTGGCTCCAGAGGAAGGATGAGATGTCATATGAGAGGAATAAGGAAAAGAGGAATAGGGCGAGAAGGGCTGTGCATGATGCTAAAGTGGCAGCAGATGAGAGGTGGGGTAGGACGCTGACAGAGAATTTTCAACAGAATAAGAAAATGTTTTGGAAGGAGGTGAAAAGGGTGCGAAAGGGAGAGTCTGGGAAGGAAGAACGAGTAAAAGCAGAGGATGGAAGAATGTTAATTGAGATGGATGCAGTAAGGAAGAGATGGGCAGAGTATTTTGAAAGATTGTTAAATGTCGAGGAGGAAAGGGTGGCTGAGATTGTGGCAGATGGAAGGGTGCAAGGAATAAATGTGTTGGGAGAGTTGAATGATTCTTTGATCACGAAGGAGGAAGTGGAGAAGGCAGTAAAGGAGATGAAAACAGGGAAAGCTGCAGGTATGGATGGGTGTGCTGTGGAATGCCTGAAGGGTGGTGGAGTGACTACTGTTGACTGGTTAGTAAGATTGTTGAATGTGTGCTTTGTGAAAGGTATGGTGCCAGTTGACTGGGCAAGTGCTTGTGTGGTCCCGTTGTATAAAGGCAAGGGTGATAAGTATGAATGTACTAGCTTTAGGGGTATAAGTCTGTTGAGTGTTGCAGGTAAGGTGTATGGCAGTGATAATTATGAGAGTTAGAGTGGGTACAGAGGGAGTGATTGGTGATGAGCAGTGTGGTTTTAGGAGAGGGAGGGGATGCATGGATCAGGTGTTTGCGGTGAGACAAGTGTGTGAAAAGTATTTAGCGAAAGGCAAGGATGTGTTTTGGGCATTTATGGATTTAGAGAAAGCGTATGATCGAATTGATAGGGAGGCTTTGTCGACTGTTTTAAGATTGTATGGACTTGATGGTAGGTTACTAAAAGGGGTGAAAAGTTTTTATGTAAATAGTAGAGCGTGTGTAAGAGTGGGAAATGCTGTGAGTGATTGGTTTCCTGTGAGAGTGGGGCTGCGACAGGGATGTGCAATGTCCCCTTGGTTGTTTAATATTTACATGGATGTTGTTGTAAGGGAGGTGAATGCAAGAGTTTTAGGTGGAGGTCTGAGTCTGGTGAATGTTGATGGTGGAGAGTGGAATCTGATGCAGCTGGTGTTTGCAGATGATACTGCATGTGGCTGATTCAGAGGAGAGATTGAGACAGTTGGTAGAGGAGTTTGGAAGGGAGTGTGAAAGGAGGAAATTGAAAGTAAATGAGAATAAGAGTAAAGTGATGAAGTGTACAAGGTTGGTAGATGGTAGGGGGATGAATATAGTTTTGAATGGCGAGTTGCTTGAGGAGGTAGAGTGTTTTAAATATCTAGGGTCACATGTTGCTGTGGATGGAAGAATAGATGCAGAAGTGAAGTTTAGAATAAATGAAGTAGGAAAGGTGCTGGGAGGAATGAAAAAAGTGTTTAGATGTCGTTCGCTTAGAATGGATGTAAAGAGAAGGTTGTATGAGGGTGTTGTGGTACCGACTCCATTATATGGGGCTGAAACATGGAATATGGGTGTAGCAGAGAGGAAAAGATTGAATGTAATGGAGATGAGGTGTCTGAGGAGTATGTGTGGAGTGTCTCGTATGGATCGAGTGCGGAATGATGAAGTGCGAAGGAGAACTGGAGTTGTTCGATAGATGACTGGCAGAGTTGAGCAGAGGGTGTTGCGATGGTTTGGGCATATGGAGAGAATGGATAATGAGCGATTGGTGAAAAAGATAACTAGATCTGATGTGAGAGGTGTAAGGCTGAGAGGAAGACCACGAATAGGATGGATGGACAGTGTGAAGAGAGCGCTGGATGCGAGAGGGATGTCTGTTGAGCAAGGAAGAGTGGCTGTGCTTGACAGAAATAAATGGAGAGAAATTGTGAATGAATAAGTGATGACGCAGCCCTGAGGGGATATTCTCCCGCATTTGGTCTGATCAGCTATTTCAGGTCAGGTGCGGGTAAAGGGATGAGTCTGTTATGATGTGGCAGGGGTAAACCAGCTCTGCTGTCGGGCCCTGCTGCGGATGTCACTGATTGCATTGCACAGTTGACCCTTGTGCGGTGTGGTGCGGTGAGGATCTGTCCGTTCTCCCCTTTGGGGCTAAGATGCGAATGAATGTGTTTGAATGGATGAGAAAATGGGGAGTGTGTCGTCCTGTCTCGGCTACCTCCCTTTCCTTGAGGGAAGCAGCCTAGGTATATAGATAGAGATATTAAACGATGGTTCATGCACACAAAAATGTTAAATAACACACATACACACACACACACACACAGACACACACACACACACACACACACACACACACACACTTATTGAAGCTGTTCTGCTGCAGAAGATGATGCTTACTATACTCACAAAGGTTTTTCTTACTCCTTGGTGCCAAAGCTTGTGACTTGGCGAACCAATCCAGGATCTGTACACTTGCCACACAGTCAGCATGTCAAGTCCAAGTTTGCTGTGAGAAGTCTGTTTGGTTGTGCCTCCATTGTCAACGCTCCTCTCTGGCCAGGTTCCAATCTTCTTCGAGATGAATGGTTCCTTTGCTGCTATGATCTTGCCATTGTTTTCTGTGAGAGGCATTGATTTCAAGATTTTTTGGTATGCTGTTCAATTTTTCTGAGATTTGTGATCTTTATATCTCTTCTTCTTTCCCCCTGGACTGTGGTGTGCTGCATGGTACTGATCATACAGAACCTGGTGGGTAAGGTGATGTTCAGGCATGCAGAATACGTCTGACACGTCTCAGTTTTTTTTTCCTTTTACCCAGTATGGTTTCTATGTTGATTGACTTCACCCACTAGATATTTGTGGGTGAGGGACTTTATCCTCCCATGTCATTCGTGGGATGCGCTTAAAGCATCGGATGTGAAGCTACTCAAGCTGTTTGATTTGACACCAGAAGATATTCCAGGATTCAACATCGTGTAAAAAGGTGGAGAGGTATACAGCCGTATATACTGATTGCTTCATCTTCATTAACATGGTGTTTTCAAAGACTTTAGCTCTGAGATGTCCAAAAGAATTTGAAGCGTGGTTGATTTGTGCAAGGACCTCTGCATCAATGTTATGTTTAGCTGTGAGTACATATCAGTGGTAGGTATTCTTCTCCACCTGTTTTACATTTTCGTAATTTTTCTAAAATGCAAGAGGTTCTAGTGGGTTGTTTCTCTGTGATGTTATTTCTGTTTTATTGACATATATTCGGAACCCCACTGCATGGAACATGTTGAAGACGATGGTGATACTCTGTTGTTGGGCTTCTGGAGTATGTGCAAGGACAGCACAGTCGATAGCATATTGTAGCTCAAGGGAATGAGCCATTTCAGTCTTTACTTGTGCTTGAAGAATCTGAGCAGAAATAAGTTACCTTCCAGACGGAACTCGATTTTCATTTCATTATCAGGCTTCATTTGTTGGTGACTTAAAAGGATGACTGCAGTGAGATAGAGATTGAAAATGACAGGAGCCAGGACACATCCTTGTCTTACTCTCATGCCCACATTGAAAGGCTCAGATTTGCTCCCAACAATGGACGCATGAGCATTCATGTTGTCATGCTGATGGTAGGAAGTTTGTTTGGAACTTCAGATTTTGAAAGAGCTTTTCATAAAAGTTCTCTGTTGACAGTGTCAAATGCTTCTGCAAGATTGCTGATTGCAGTAAATAAGTTACAGTTACTGTATGCACATGGCATTTTTCTTGTATCTCTCGATGCAACAAATATCTTATCACAGGTGCTTCATTCCTTTCGAAATCCAAGTGTTAACTCAGGAAGTGTTAACTCAGTCCATTGTTTGTCAGTCTGGATAACATTATCTTGGCTAGTACTTTGCTAGTATTCACGAGGAGGAAGATACCCCTACTATTGTCACAATCTGAGCAGTCCCCTTTCTTTTTAAAGGTAGTTATCATATCAGAACCAAACTATTTAGATTAAACTTGTTTTTGGTTCTAGATGATCAGTAAGAAATCAAAGAGGCACTGGTGGAGTAACTTGCTACCCTTTTTTATTACTTTAGGTGGTATGCCATCAGGACCAGAGCTTGTGTCGTTTTTTTAGTGATTGGATGGCTTGAACAGTTTCTGCATGTGTAGATAGGACATCGAGATCTGCTGCTCGCGGCTCATTTGGGATGTTATCAAGGGTATCGTGTTCCAATTTTTTTTCGTTTTTGTTTTTGGCTTTAGCATGGTATTGACGCGTTGTTCCTATCTTTCTAGGATTGCTTGCTTGTCTTTCAGGAACTCTCTTTTGGCTGGTCGAATAGGAGCTATGTTGTTTTTGGTTGGCCCATAGATATTTTATATGGACTTGTTGAACCCATGTAGGTCATTACTGTCAGCCAGTCTTTGCAGCTCTTTTACTTGCTCAGTTCACCGTTTGTTCTCCCTGTCATGCAGTTTTCTGAGATTCTGGAATTCTGTTTTTAGGGTTAAGGTACTAGGATGAACAAACCAATTGTTATGTAAGCCTACTCTGTTAATTTTAACACTCCTCAGGTAACCCTAAAATTTTAACCTTCCTCAGGATACCTAGGGTCCGTCAGACTCCAATCTTTAGAAAAACACAAAAAATACTTACAACTTTATTGAAACAATCACTTGTACGCAATTTCTGTAGTCCTTTGCCTTCAATCTTGTGCAAAATGTATGAAAATATAAGTTACGAAGTATTGTAAGGAAAATTAAAATGAAAAACAGTGATGCATTTTATATCAACTGAAACTAGTGGCTGCCATACCAAAACTTATATGTTCCACCAGTCTGCAATCAATGCCTGCTGTAGACCAATGGCTATTGTATCTTTCAAAAGAAAGAGAAGCACATGTCATAAATAATTTTTGGTATGGAAGATGTATATGGGGAAAAAATCACAGGTAATCTGGGGTCCATTGGACCCCAAAGGCCCTTTAGCGCGAAAATAGAACCAAATCCCGAACAGACCCTGACACCCCCCTAAAAATAGTCTACTAGTCAGGAAGGTAGAGGGAAAACCAGATCCCAAGACCTTATAGTAATATATGGAAAACATTAATAAAAACAGCGTGGGGTCCAATAGACCTCAGGTTACCTGAGGAGGGTTAAGATGGTCATGTATGCCCTCGGCATCTTTATCAAACAAGCTTTTATGGTAGCCAGTGAAGAAGTGCAGTGTTTCTTCTGCAGTGTTTTAAAGCATTGTCTTAATGTTCAGCCACTGTCTATTTTTTTTTTCCCCACTGTTCATTAGGTCAAGTGGTGGGCAGTAAGAGAACTTGTCTGTAACAGTGCTGCAGAAGGTGTTACAAGTCGCCTCATCCTTTAAAAAACTACAATTTAGTTTCTTGGTGCGTTGTCTATGGCACATGTGTGGGTGCGTGACTAGTTGCAGCTTGGTGAGTGTAAAGTTATGGTCCACTGACCATTCAGCACATCTCATAGCTTGAGTTATAAGAACTTCTCTTCAGTCTCGCTGCTCTATAATGACATAGTCAAGTAGGTGCCAATGTCTAGATCATGGATGAACCTATGTGGTCTTGTGTTGATTCATAAGTTGAAGAGTGTTCACCAGACTGTTTTCTGAGCATAAGGAAAGCAGTCTAAGGCCATTTTTGTCCATATTACCAACACCATGGCAACCTATAATGCCTTGGCAGAGGTGATTATCCTTTCCTTCACTGGCATTGAAATCTCCAAGCAGGATGAGTTTATCACTATATGGTATTCACACACACACACACACACACACACACACACACACACACACACACAGGGATTCAATCTAGGTGGACGTGCGTCACCGGCGCTCTGTACCAAATCATCACGGCCAGTGGCATTACCTAAATTTGTATCTTTGTATGAGTCAAGCTCAATACCAGGTTAGACTAAATGATTGTTCATTATTAAAAGGAAAAAAATAATAAGTTTAAACAAGACTTGTTCAAACAGGAAATAGAACCAAGACGAAAGAATACGCTGAGTCATCTCTGAGGTTTGTTTAGACTACAGCAACACGGAGATTGTAAGTACATGCTCTGCACTTTAAGTATTGCAAAATGGATACATACTTTAGTAAAGCAAATTTGGAAAAGAAAAGGGATAAAGGTAAAAAGCAAAATAATGATTTCTACCAAGAACTGGTTGAAGTAGAGACTCACAATAGACTGGTCGAACGTGTAAACAAACTAGAAATGGCTTTCAAAAATGAAATTGATGAAATAAAGAAGCAGATGCACTTGCAAAAGGAAGAGACAGAAAAACTAGGAAGGGAGGCCAATAAGAAAGACACAACCATCAGTGAACTAACAGTGGAATTGAGTATGCTTAGGAAGAAAATGAGTGAAATGGCAAGTACAGTAGTCCATCACGAGAGTGTTATGGAAGAGTTCAAAAATGACACAGAGACAATTAGGCAAGTTAGCAGTCTTATTGACCAGAGCAGTGATATTGAGGAGAAGATAACACGAGTGAATGAAGCTGTGCAAAGCTACAAAAATGATGTAGAGACCACGTATGCTGAAATGGTGAAAGTAAAGAAGGACTTAGAAACAAGGGTGGAGGAAAAAAGCATCAAAAAGGAGGTGAAAAGAATAATCCAAAACAATCCAAAGTTAGTTAGAGATTCAGTAGAGATAAACAAATCAATAGTAATCACTGGTATAAAAGAGGAAGAAGTTAAAAACAAGATCACAAGAGACAAAAAGGAGATGACAAATGTAATGAACTTACTGAAAGAAGTATCAGAGGAAATCTGTAGTAAAGACATAGAGGAACACAAAAGGTTAGGGAAATACGAGAAAAGCAAGACAATACCTCTAAAGGTGACTTTCCAGAGTGTAAACACTGTGGAAGAGATACTAACAAAAAAAATGCAAAGAATCTTATGGAAAAAGAGGAGTTCAAAAATGTATGGATAAAATGATGCCTAACACAAGAGGAACTGGAATTACTGGAAGAGAAAAGGGAGGAAGCAAAAACAAAAAATGAGGGAAGATCAGAAGAGGAGAAGAAGAATTTTTTTTTTTTTTACAAAGTAATAGGATTGCAGGTACGAAAGTGGTACACAAACAGGATGGAAGAAAAAGGAGGAAGGTAGTAGAACCATGTCATGACAAGTATATAAACAAGATGATAAAGTTGATGTACTCAAATGTGGATGGAATGGTATCTAAATTACTAGAGATGAATGATTATGTCAGAGAAAATGAACCACAAATAATATGCCTAACTGAAACAAAATTAACACCAAGGATATCCAGACATACTAAACTTAGAGGAATACAATATATGGAGAAGAGACAGAAATTTAAAAAAAGGAGGAGGAATTATAATATTAACTAAGAAAAATCTAAAACTCAAGGAAATAAATCTAGATATACCATCACAAGTAGAACTGATTGCAGTAGAGATCAACACATCTGAAGGTAAAGTAATTGTAGCCAATTTGTACATGCCACCCAGATCAAACACATGGGAAAGAGACGAATATGAGGACCTGGCAGAAAGTACAATTCAGAGTATAAGATCATTGCTACATAAAATGGAAGAGAAATCGGAAAGAATTATACCAACTGGGGACTTCAATACAAATAAAAATTGGAATACTCTAGATATAAATAGCCAAGAAAGCTGTTGGGACCAAAAGCTCCTGGATCTCGTACAAGAGTTTTTCTTAACACAACATGTGAGGGAGACCACCAGAAAAAGAGGACTTGATGTACCTTCAGTGCTAGATCTAATATTTATTAGGCAGGAAAATGATATTGACAGTTTAATATATCACCCTCCACTCGGCAAAAGCGATCATGCAGTACTAAATTATAACTTCAGGATAGCATATGACATAGTAAACAGCAATGACAGTTACAAAAAGAGCCTAAACTATAAAAAGGGAAATTATCAAGACCTAAAGAAGTATTTCTTAGAAGTTGATTGGGAAAATGAGCTTAGAGGACAAGATTTAAATGCTGTATATAAAAATTTTTTGTGAATTTTATGAAATAGGAGTCCAGAAGTGCATCCCACAGCACAAAGAAGCAGATAAGAAAATACAGAATTGGTTCAATACAGAATGTAAAAAATCAAAAGAAAGAAGAGATTTGTTGTGGAATAGATACAGAAGACACAATAGTGAAAGGGCGTATAATAATTACAAACAGGCAAGAAACGACTATACAAGAATAAGGAGGGAAGCCCAAAAACAGTTTGAGGAGGATATAATAAATAAAAGTAGTAATCAACCAAAGCTGTTTTACAGCTACATCAGAAGCAAAACCAAAGTAAAAGATATAATACAATCAATTACGGACGAAGGAATCACTTATACACAAGAGGAGGATATTTGTGAAGCACTAAATAAGAATTTCCAATTAGTTTTTAGAGAAGAAAAAAATTTTGAGAGGGACTATGTGGAACACGCATGTCCACACATACTACCAGATATACAAATAGCAGAAAAAGTAATACAGGAGGAGTTAAGTAGATTAGACAGAGGAAAAGCAAGTGGTCTTGTTGGGTATTACGAGAATGTGCAAAGGAGTTAAGTAAACCATTATTTATAATTTTCAAGAAATCCTTGAGTCAAGGTAAACTACCTGATATTTGGAAAAAAGCAAATATTGTCCCCTTATTCAAGAAAGGAAATAGACAAAATCCACTCAACTACCGACCAGTATCACTGACCAGTGTTGTAAGCAAGGTATTAGAAAAACTTATAAGAAAAGCTTGGGTAAATCATCTAGAAGAACACAGTATGATAACAGAAAGACAGTTTGGTTTCAGAAAAGGAAAATCATGTGTTACTAATCTGTTGAGCTACTATGACAGAGTAACAAACACAATACAGGAAAGGGAAGGATGGGTGGACAGTATCTATTTAGATTTCAAGAACGCTTTTGACACAGTACCACACCAAAGACTTTTATGGAAACTGTACCATCAAGGAGGAATTCGAGGCAATCTGTTTTGTTGGATGCAAGACTTTCTCATAAAAAGAGAAATGAGGACAGTACTAAGAGGAAACTACTCATCATGAAATGAAGTGACTAGTGAAGTACCACCGGGTTCAGTGCTGGCACCAATCATGTTTTTAGTGTATATAAATGATATAAACAGTAACACTGGAAATGAGAGCTATCTGAATATGTTTGCAGATGGTGCAAAAATACAAAGGAGAATTACTAACACAGACTCTTGTAAAGAGCTACAAGAAGAATTAAATAAACTTCATGAATGGAGTAGTACAGGGCAAATGGAATTCAATGTGGACAAGTGTCATGTAATCAAGTTTGGTAAAAGTGGAAAAAGACCTGATTGGGATTATAAGTTAGGAAATAAAACCCTATACACATCAGAAAGAGAGAAGGACCTAGGTGTGATTATCAATAACAGACTATCTCCGGCTGACCACATCAGAGAGAAGGTACAGAACATGTATACACTGCTTGCAAATATGAGAATAGCATTCACGTACATAAATGAAGACAAGCTAAGAAGGATAATAACATCATTCAATAGACCAACCCTGGAATATGCATCAGTAGTCTGGAGTCCTCATCTCAAAAAGCATATAGACAAGATTGAAAAAGTTCAAAGGGCCACTACAAGATGGATACCAAACTTAAGGGACCTAAGCTATGAAGAAAGACTAAATAAACTGAATCTACCAACTTTACAGGAGAGAAGGAAAAGAGGTGACATGATAATGCTATATAAGTGCATATCAGGGAAGGAGAAAATAGACATAAATGATTACTTAACATATGGAGAAGCATCAGCAAGAGGACACTGCAAAAAACTGCATAAGAAGAGAGGTGATAAAGACGTAAGGAAATTCAGTTTCCCAAACAGAGCAATTGATCAATGGATTGCACTACCGAATGAAATAGTGTGTGTCAAAACAATTCACAAATTTAAGGATATGTACGATAAATATGGTTTAAGACACGGGGCAGTACGAGCTTGACTCATTCCTGTAAAGATACAATTAGGTAAGAACACACACACACACACACACACACACACACACACACACACACACACACACACATCTTTAAGGATGCGGCAATGCAAGCAGAAATAATGAACAAACGTTTCCAGTCAGTTTTCATTAAAGAAAAGGAGCTTGTGGAAGGGGAGGGAGTGATTAGAAATGTTCCGGTGATGAAAGATATAAAAGTGGAGGTACAGGAAGTGTATAAATTACTGGAAACTCAAGATGTAAGGAAAGCGCCAGGACTTGATGGAATTTCCAATTGGGTACTGAAGGAATGCAGAGAACAACTGGCGGATAAAATTCACAGCTTAATTGTATGCTCACTGGAAGAGGGGAAAGTGCCAAAAGAATGGAAGAGGGCAAATGTGGTACCAATTTACAAGGGAGGAAACAGGGAAGAACCCCTGAATTATAGACCAGTGTCTCTAACCAGCATGGTCGCAAAATTGTGTGAGAGAATCCTGAAAGACAGATGGATAAAATATCTGGAAGAGATGAATATATAGGACTACATAATAAATAGATAGATAAATAGATACATAGAGAGACAGATAGAAGCAGGAAGTCAAATGATGAGAAGGTGTTGTGTTTGCGAGAAGCGAGCAGCGCTAAACGCTTACACGGGGGAAAGCTGACGACAGCGGCCAGTAAGATGATTCAGTTAGCTGTCAGCAGTCCTCTCGTGAGAAAGTTCTGTTGCCACGAGGAAGATACGTGACACACACACCCTACTACACGAGATGTGAGGAAAGAGAGTTTAGAAGGAGACAAGCGACCCTATAGAGAGGTCGAGACGGAGATTAGCTTTAGAACAGAGAGAGAGAGAGAGATAGCGAGACAGGGAGGTAGCTACCCAGGACTTATACTATTATACCTGTTTAATATTTCCAAGACAAATAAAAATAGTCCCATACTATTCTTTACCTCTCCCGTCACTACATGACATCTGGTGGGGAAACTACTACAAGATATAAAAGCCGCTCGACCACAAGTCTAAAATATATTTCTCTACAATTAACTACAAAGTCTTTATGACATTTGGTAGCAGCGAACGTATACGAACCTCGTCTACGAATCAACATTAAAATCCTACAAAATATCAAGATTGACAACAACCAACAATATCAGCTCCTGCCCCCTCCGTCTCCCAGATCATTACGCTGATGCAGAGGTCAAGAGATCACTCGACGCCTTGCAAGTAGCTTAACGACAAACCAGCAAATCTGCGGACATCGTCTCCGAATTAAAAGCAAATTTCTACAAAAGCAACCGAGACTACAAGGTTAGCTTCAGTTCTACAAAGTCTACAGCCATCTACAATCAACTACAGCCATCTACAATCAACTACAATTAACAACTCTACGTCGTCTATATAATCTTCTACACGCACCTACAAGTAGCGGCAGTCTTCATCCCACGACGAATAAATCACTAGAGAAAAGGACAGAGAAAACTTCCACATAGAATAAAGGGAACAAACAAACGAAGAGTGAGACACGATTTACAACTCATCTTACTCACTCGTCTTCACTCAAGTTACTCATCGCTACTCGTTCACTCACCACAGCTACCAGTGTGGGAAGCCGACGTCACCATGTGCTGAGATGACATCACAACGCGAGTCTGCCATGCCAAGCAACGTGTGAAGGACACCAGGCACTTCTCACCCACTACTCATTACTCATTATTCACATAGCTCCTACTCATATTCACTTATTTTCACAGTTAAGTTGGAAATTCGACGTTCTATGTTGAGGTTTGTCTGGGACAGCCGTTAACCACTACAAATACCAGGCCATGGAGTTTCCTGAGTAATATCGTCCATCAACACACCACTAGAATTATCAAGAGATCTTCAATCAAACCTGTATTTTCTTCCGAGATCGACTTTTGTATCGACACACCTCTACGATCTGTATCAAGTGGGTAAAATTATACTTGCTCATTTCTTCTCAGTGCTAAAATTAGCTATATTCAACTTATTTAATCATCTAGTTTGCTAGGACATAAATAAACAAGAGGCGTATTTCATAACATCATATCTTAATGACAGGAATATTTTCGCAACCACCCACGTTAATACCAGATGACACACAAATTGCCACAACATCAGACTCACAATTAAGAGACAGCCCACCCATTGTACAACCCACACCACACGTTATAGATAAGGAAACAAATACGGAGTTTCGGATGATGAGTGGGAAACCCCTTCAGATGTTGAGAGTATCGACTTCTGCAGCTGCCTTAAATACGTATGCCAATATACTTAACAGGGTTCACCGGTCCGGTCATACATATTCTACCATTCCCTCACATAACGATAAACTCGTACAAGTTGAATTAACAGGGCAATCATTAAAGATGAATCAAGAAACAAATACTGCTGATCTAAAAACCACACCTCACGTTTTTGTGTATCACGAGGATAAGACTGCCCCAAAATTCTCTGGCACAGACAAGGATCGCATTGATGTCATTTCATTAATCAGTCAGTGCGAACAAATGTTCATCAAGCGCCACATACTAGATGAACAAGAGAAAATTGCTATTTTTTCATCTTGCATAAGCCAGAAAGATGTCCAGCAAGCAATTTATTGCGGCTCCGATAAGCTACATCGTGCTAGGACATATGATGAATTTAAAACTGAATTTCTGAAGAAATTTTCTGGAGGTATGAACTTCTTGCCAGGTATAATTCCAGAATTACATAAAATTGTAGATCTTGTAAGGGAGCACACTACAAACCATGTGCTCAGTGAAATAACTGCTGATGTCTCCACAATCAAGAGAACCCTATTAGCTACTCTGGAGAATTCTAAGTGGATAACAGATGATGGAAAGATGTCCCCAGACCTCGTCGTGGACATCATTGGTTATGTAGCTGCCTTGTGTAAATTACCTGATAGAACCCTTAAGATCGCCAAAACAATCGCGTACATCCCTGGAATGTGCTTACTAGACTTAATGAACGAGGTAGAGATGCAGTGCAGTAAAGCAGGTGTGGTCGACACACATGCACATTCTGGTAGAATCAGGGTACCTGAGACAGTATCAGCTGTGAAAACATCAACACCGACCCCAAACAGAGAACAAAATCGATCGCGACCTGAAATGAGGCAGCCCAAACAAGCAAAGACGCCTAGACCTCGTTCCCACACGCCTTCCTACAGGCAGTTTCATAAGTTTTCGCGCAGCCCGAGCAGGTCTCGCGCTATAAACAACACTTTTTATGGGAAATCACCTCGTAGGTCACAGTCAAGGGATAGGTCCATTCTGTGTCATTACTGTGCAAAACCAGGACACACAAGGTATGAATGCTTTATCAAGGCAAAAGAGGATAATCAAAAGACACAAGGGTTTGGTCCTTACTGTAGGCATCATAGATACCAAGGGCACTGGACTAGTGATTGCAAAACAGTAGAAAAAATTGTGTCTATGTTCAAATCGGGGAAGACCAAGTCATGACAAAAAACGAACAAACATAAAAAAGAACAAGGTTAAACTTCACATAGGAGGCATGTTGGGAAATGAGTGTATCTTGATACCAGCTGTATGTGAGGATCAAAACGTTTCCTTATTTTTAGATACAGGCTCTCCAGTGAACTTAATAACACATGAAGAACTAAATAGAATTCTTAAAAATAAAAAGAAAGTAACTTTTCTGGATGAAGCTGATTTAGAATTAAACACAGTAGATGGTCAAGAGATTACAGTAAAAGGTATGATAAGATTAAATCTCAGTTTCACAGAAACTACAAGACCATTCTCTGCATTGTTCTATATCGTTGAAAACTTAGCAATTAAAGCTCATATGTTACTGGGCTTAAGATCCATGAGAACTGAGAACATAACTATACTCCCACAAATGAATGGAATAGACTTTGATAATGAATTTATAGAGGAAATACTTTCAGAGCCCTCACCGATTGGTAGAAGAGAGCCAAAAAGAATTGGTAATATTAAAGGCTTAAACAAACATACACAAACAGATGAGTGTATAGATCCACTTACACCAGCAACCCCATCCTCCAGAATTAGTGACCCAGCTAACAGTACTGATTTATCAATTTTTCCAGCCCATCTCACTAATGATTTGGTTATACCACCTAATTCATACATGAAGGTTACCATAAAGAGCAAATTACGGAATAGTACTGTTCTTGTCTTAGAAGAATTATGTAAAGTAAAAGGATTGTCAGTAGAAAACGCATTATGTCATACGAACGACGAAGGGCTAACTCAGATATTCATTATTAATCACATGAATGGGGAAGTTCAGTTGAAGAAGGGAACTTGCATAGTTAATATTGAAAAATGTTTCGCCCCTGTGAAGGAAATAAATATTGGTGGAGTAACAAGTGAGATAAAATCTACGGATAGAGAAAGAATAAAGAGAATTTAATTCACTCAGGTGAATTTGACGAAGAAAATGATTTGTTAACCCTGCTGGAAACACACAGGGACACCGTAGCCTTGCCCGGAGAACGATTAGGTGTACTAACTTGATTAATCACATCATTAATGTGCACCCAGAAACACCACCAATTTTCGTACCAGCTTATCGCATACCACACTCCCAACGTACACTTGCAAATCAGTATGTCGATGAAATGTTAAAGCTTGGAATTATTGAGCCTTCAGTTTCTCCGTGGAACGCTCCCCTTTTCTTTGTGCCCAAGAGAAATGGAGAAATGCGTGCGGTAGTAGATTACCGTAAACTAAATAATCACACAATCCCTGACAGATTTCCCATGCCATTGCTAAGTGATGTGCTACAGAATATTGGTCCTGAGAATAATATATTCTCGACCATCGATCTCCTAAACGGATACTATCAGATTCCGGTATCTCAGGAGTCACGTAAATACACTGCCTTTTCAACAAACAGAGGCCATTATCAATATACAAGAATGCCAATGGGACTGAGGACAGCCCCTGGTACGTTCCAGCGTCTTATGAATTACGTATTGTCCGGAATTTTAGGACAAGGAATATTTGTTTATCTTGACGATATTATTATCGCAACGAAGAATATTAAGGATCATCTCAGGAAATTAGACTTACTCTTACAAAAGCTTAGTGATGCTGGATTAAAAATTAAACTTTCTAAATGCAAATTTTGCTTTAAGGAAATAAATTTCTTAGGCCACAAATTAAGCTCTGATGGTATTCACACCACTGATGACAAAATACAGGCAGAGAGATTTTCCTGAACCCACTACGACTGACGAAGTTAGACAATTTTTAGGTCTGGCTGGGTACTATAGGTCCTTCGTACCACAGTTCTCTCATATAGCCTTCCCTCTATTCCAACTACTCAAAAAAGATGCTGTATTCCAATGGGAAGAAGAACAAAAAAGGGCATTTAACAATCTAAAAATTAAACTAACGAATGCACCTTGTTTAGCATATCCAGATTACACGAAATCATTTCTTATTTGTACAGACGCATCAGTTAAAGGATTAGGGGCTGTACTGATGCAGGAAGATAAAAGAGGAAAAAGAATCAACCAATTGCATTTGCCAGCAGACAAACAAGAGGTGCAGAAAAAAATTATAGCACTACAGACTTAGAGGCACTTGCAGTGATTTTTGCATTACAAAAGTTTCGAGATTTGGTACATGGTTACGAAATCCACTTATTCACCGACCATAAACCACTGGTGGGTATGTTTAAAGAAAAACTCCTTTCTGGGAGGAGAGCAAGATGGAAATGTACAGTTGAAAACTACAGTGTACAAATACATTATATACAAGGTAAAATGAATATAGTAGCTGACGCATTATCTAGGAACCCGAACACAATTCAGGTTGCGGCGTTAGATCTCAAAGGAAATATTCCAAACCACGAGGATATCGCAAAGGCACAAAGACTTGACCCAGTATGGTCAAAAGTAATATACAAGTTAGAAAGTGGAGATGACATACAATTACCCAAACTGCATGTCCCACTTGAACAATTCACAATGGTCAATAATACATTGTACAAAATTAACTCTAAACAACCAAAAACGCCAAAGAAATACTAACCAGTTGGTAGTACCTAATGACATGATACCCCAAGTATTACGAATGATACACGACAGCCCACATGCAGGACACCCTGGAAAGGATAAGACATTCAACCAAGCCCAGCTATTATATTACTGGCCTTCATTACGAAGAGATATACACAATCATATAGACAGATGCGAATCATGTGCGAAACACAAAGGATACCCAATCACACCTGCACCGATGGGTAATTACCCAGTACCACATCAACCATGGGACGTTGTCGCTGTTGATTTACTCAAGATGCCATTATCATACAATAATAACCTATACTTATTCGTAGCAACGGATCATTTTTCCCGTTATGTCATTTTAGCTCCAATTAAAGATAAGACAGCAGAGACAGTAGCAAAGGCAATAACAGATAATGTAATATGTCGCTTTACTACCCCAAAGGTATTAATAAGTGATAATGGAGGAGAATTTAATTCTGAGATCTTACAAGAAATATGTAAACAATACAACATTAAAAAGGTTAACGTTTTGGCCTATCACCCAGCATCGAATGGGTTGGTAGAGAGACAAAATAAAAGGTATTAGATGTGCTACGACACATTCTCAGTGAAAATTATGCAAGCTGGGATGATTGGATTCCCAGAGTAGAGGCCTCCATTAATGGGTCTATAAATAAATCCATTGGTGACACACCACATTTCATTATATATGGCACGGATAAAAAATTACCATATGAGCTCCTAGAAGGTGACAGCATGCCTATATACAATTACGATGATTACTCTAAACTCCGTTTACGTGAATTCCAGGACATACACAAAAGAGTACAAAAACAATTAACGATGTCCAAGGAAGAAATGACGGAGGCATTTAACAAAAAGGCAAAAGATTCACCTATCAGCTTAGGAGACATTGTTTACGGAGTCATTCATACGAGAGACAATAAATTATCCCCTAAATTTGAGGGCCCATACAGAGTAATTAACATAAAGGCAAACAAAGTTTTAATTAAGTCACTTTCAAGTGGCGAGGAAAACAAGTTCATATTGACCATTTAAAACGAGTTTCAAGGGAATTATCACATAATTATTCAGCCTCGGATACAACCGAACAGGTGAAACGTACCTCAAGAAACCAAGCAAGAACACAACAATGATTACAAAAAGAAATTAAGGTCATATACCAAACAATCGAACATAGGTGCAACTATTCCAATGAAATCTACAGTACATCATTTACGAGAATTAAATATCGATTTAAACTCCTTCTATAAATGAAATAACAGCCAACCATAACGCACATCATCACTATCATCAACCACAGCTTTATAGGAAATTAATAGATTTTTTTTTCGGTAGGTTACGATGAAGGGACTTATGCTATGGATTCTCCTATACATAGTAAGGGTATATGCGCACCTAGACCCCAAGCATATAGTACGACAAGGATGCCTCATAGCTCCAACAGCCACGACTACAATCGTCAAGGACGTCATGAGTACTGAAATAAGTCTAGATTACTTGTATGACTTACCTACTTATATAGAAAGACTTTGCGACGCCGATGCGAACTCTGGACTTCAAGATAGGGAATTATGTTTCACAATCACATATCACCAAGGAAGTGGATGAAATGGTGAAGTTAGCGAAATGGAAACTAGAACAGGCGAAGTCAACTATGCTCGTCATGATCCAAGATCTCCCATCTTCTGGAACAGAGGTGCTGAGCGACAGGAACAACATCACACGTACTCGCCAAAAGCGCGGTTTGTTCGATCTGGGCGGCGCAATTCTTGGGAACATCTTTGGATTGGCTACAGAGGATGACCTTAAAGAAATAACCCAAAAATTTAATAAGATAGCTCAGGTACTAACATACCAAGATAAATTCATCACAGGACAGAACTTGGCAATGAAAACAATTGTGAAAAATCTGAAACAAGCAGAAAACGTAGCTCTCGAGAGTATAGATAAAATAAATAACTATGAGGGTAACGTTACCCTTTTCCAGCACTTCTCCATCATCACAGAACATATTGACACGATTCTACTACAATTAGAGAACACTAGAGATCATTTCAGGGCACTTATGCAAGGAATTTCGAATGCTGGTGATGGCAAGATCACAAATGACTTACTCCCAGTTCATGAGCTACGTCAGATAGTTAGTCAAGGCATACATAAACATAAATTGAAGCCATTGTTCCGCAGTAGGGAATTTATGCAATATTACCCGTACTTGGAAGCAACACTAACACCCACATCAGTGATAGTTCATGTACCATTCATCACGGAAGACCTGTTCACAGTATACCAAATACACCCCTTCCCCTATAGAAACAACAACACTTTAGTCATCATCAACATCAACACAGACACCGAACTCATCATGGTCTCCAAGAGACGAGACACTGTCACTTTCGCAAGTGAGTCAACGATTGAGCGAAAGTGCCGCACATCCTTACATGCTGTTCATCTTTGTCCTGCGTACATTTTCACGTTTCAGCCTACTGATACGGTCCCTTGTGAAATGGCTATCATCAGCAATAACAATATTCATCATCATTGCAACTTCACTTTTGCTCCAGATAAACTTGTACACCATCAACGCATTGGACACTCGCAGTTTTTTTATTTCCCTCATAACACATCAGTTTACATAGTCTGTCCAGATATACCACCATCTCATACATCAGCCTCAGGATTATACATAGCACCAGACTACTGTGCGGTATTTACACCATCCATGTCTACTTTTTCCACCATCAATCACTACGCCATCCTCAATCATACACACAAACATTTCCACCCACTGCCTGATATGGACTTAAACATGAGCACAAGTATTAAGCTGACTTCACCTAAGTTTGAAACTATGCAGCTGATCAATGAAACAATGAAGCCCTGGGAAGATTTGAGTTTGAGTATGTTCAACCCATATTATGTGTATAGCCAAGCACCTTCTGTCTTCATAATTATCTGCATTGTGGTTGCAGTATTGCTGTTGGCCATGCACAGAATGCATGCAAGAATTGCTAATTTGGAGTCATTGTTTAGTGGGGGGAGAGTTAACATCACAGTTAACCACCCTGAATGAAGTGTATATATTTTGTATATAGTATTAATTATATATATAAAAAAAAAAATAATAATAATAATAATAATATTAATAACACAAAGAAGAATGACCCATATATGACAAACCAGTACCATTATCTTTGAATGAAATATTAATAACTCTTACAATAATCTTAATTTTAAACTATTTTTATTCTTGCATGTATGCAATTCACTATAATAACCCAAGTACATACTGTATTACAGTTAAATAATTTACTTTAATGCATTTATTCCAATATGTATTCAGCTTATTTAAAATGTAATATTACTGAAATAATCACTATTTACTATGAATAATATATGTATACAATATTCATACAATTATGTTACTTACAATATTATGTATTTCACTTAATTAGCTTATAAGTTCATTATAATGTGTATGTAGTATGTATTAATATATTATAACTATTAAATGTCGATGGTACGTCATTTTCGCGCGGCCGAGCAAATATAGGACTACATAATAAATAGATAGATAAATAGATAGATAGAGAGACAGATAGAAGCAGGAAGTCAAATGATGAGAAGGTGTTGTGTTTGCGAGAAGCGAGCAGCGCTAAACGCTTACACGGGGGAAAGCTGACGACAGCGGCCAGTAAGATGATTCAGTTAGCTGTCAGCAGTCCTCTCGTGAGAAAGTTCTGTTGCCACGAGGAAGATACGTGACACACACACCCTACTACACGAGATGTGAGGAAAGAGAGTTTAGAAGGAGACAAGCGACCCTATAGAGAGGTCGAGACGGAGATTAGCTTTAGAACAGAGAGAGAGAGAGAGATAGCGAGACAGGGAGGTAGCTACCCAGGACTTATACTATTATACCTGTTTAATATTTCCAAGACAAATAAAAATAGTCCCATACTATTCTTTACCTCTCCCGTCACTACATGACATCTGGTGGGGAAACTACTACAAGATATAAAAGCCGCTCGACCACAAGTCTAAAATATATTTCTCTACAATTAACTACAAAGTCTTTATGACAAATATTTTGGCTGAATGTCAGTTTGGATTCAGAAGTGGAAGGTCATGTGTTTCAAATTTGTTGAGCTTTTACTCAAGAGCGATTGATGTGGTACAGGAGAGAGATGGTTGGGTGGATTGTGTGTACTTAGACTTAGAGAAGGCCTTTGACAAGGTACCTCATAAGAGACCAATGTGGAAACTAGAATATATTGGAGGACTAAAGGGGAAACTTCTGGAATGGATGAGAGACTTTTTGAGAGAAAGAGAAATGAGGACAGTAATAAAGGAAAAGATGTCTGAATGGAGGGAAGTAACAAGTGGAGTCCCTCAAGGCTCAGTGTTGGCGCCAGTAATGTTCCTGATTTACGTAAATGATATGGTAGATGGAGTGAACAGTTATGCAAGTCTGTTTGCTGATGATGTAAAGATCTTGAGGAAGATAGAGGCTGAGGAGGATTGTAAAATACTGCAGGAGGATTTGGATAGGATACACAATTGGAGCCGGACGTGGGAAATGAAATTTAATGTAAAGAAATGTAAAATATTGGAAATGGGTAAAAGTACCAGGAGACCATCACTGAATTATTTTTTGGGTAATGAATTAATCACAAAAAGGAGAGAAGAGAAAGATTTGGGAGTGCTGGTCGAAGATAGTTTGTCACCAGAAAAGCACATTAACAAGATAGTTGGAGAGACTTATAAGCTCTTGACTAACATAAGAGTAGCATTTCATTATATGGATGAGAAAATGATGAAAAAATTGATAGTGGCCATGATCCGCCCCAGGTTAGAATATGCAGCGGTAGTGTGGTCCCCACACAAAAAGAAAGATATAAACAAGATTGAGAGAATCCAAAGAACAGCAACCAAGATGGTCCCCAGTCTGACAGACCTGTCATACAGAGAGAGGCTGGAAAAACTGGATTTGCCTTCGTTAGAGGAAAGGAGAAAACGGGGAGACATGATTGCGGTGTTCAGGACCATGGTGGGAGTAGATAAAATTGACAAAGAGGATCTGTTTGTATGGGATAAGAGAGCAACAAGAGGACATGGAATGAAATTGAAAAAGTCAAGCTGCTTGAAGGATATCAAGAAATATAGCTTTCCTTACAGAAGTATAGACTTATGGAATAGCCTGGACAAAGAGATCGTCCAGTCTAAAAACTTAAACGAGTTTAAAGTTAAATTCGACTTATTGAGAAACAGCGACGGAAACCCACGAGCATAGTACGTTCCGTGTATATCACAATTGTTTATATTAGGTAAATATTTAAATATTTGGAACGACTTAGACAAAGAGGTGGTGCATGAGAAAAACATTCATGTGTGTAAAGGTAGACTTGATAAATGTGGATATGGAGACAGGACAACACGAGCATTGCTCAATTCCTGTATACTACAAATAGGTAAATACAAATAGGTAAATACACACACACACACTGCCTGCAGTAGTCCAATTGGTCGTTCTCTTTTTTTTTTTCTTTTTTTCCAGAGAAAGTATCATAGAGCGTATATCTGTATTGCATCTACTATATCGGCTGCCTTATATACACCTGACATGGGAGGACGACTGTTCCACACACATTCAAGCCATAGATTATGAGTCAGTAAGGTTTCAAAAGGAGTGAAAAAGAAATAAAAGGAAATACGAGATGGAAAGAAAAATTAATATGTATTATGGATGAAATGAAGAAAGAGAAGGGGAGAGAAGAAAGAAATCAAAGATCGAGGGCAAGACAGACAGAAAATAGACAAGATAGATACCCTATTAAATAAAATATCTACCCATCTGGCATTTGTGGGTGCATGACCATGAACGTCAGGGCCTGGTGCTAGGCTACATAGTCCCGACCTTCAACGTAAGGGAGACCAGCATCACCCTTTGTTGAATGGCAGTATGTGAGCAATAAGTCCCACTCACCCTTGTGATATAAGTTTTTGTGGGCGTCATTCAGGTGAAAGTCAAAACCAGTGTTCTTCAACCTTTTCCACGTTCATGCACCTTTAAATGAGCTTTTGAGAAATTCATGTTCCCTGGGTCCGAGGACGATTAATTACCAAAAATTACATGAATATTTCAGGTTTTTCATTTTCATTTTCTTTAGGAATTAGGTCTCTATATCAGATATAGAAAGTTGCTAATGGTCCTAAAAATTGTTATTAAGATGCTAAAATATAATACAGCAATATAATTATGTGCGTATATATTTTGTATTTCAAATATTAAATAAACATAGCATGTTCTCTTTCAAATGGTTGGAAAAAAAAATACAAATGGAATATTATTGTTATAAAAAAAGAAAATTAAAATGATATTATATTCAGTGGCTGCGTTGCTGCTGCATTGTTCCGACAATCTTTTCAAAGCAATGTTTTATTTCACTTTTCGGTGTCCCCCACATCAAGAAATCCACATCTTATAACTTGTTGCACTTTTTTGTTTAAGTATCCACCAGATTAGAGAAGACTCTTTCTGCCAGATATGTTGTTGGCATTCGAACTAGATAAGTCATAGCCATTCGTGCAAATTTTTGGTAGTCTGAAATTCCAAAAAATGAGCATGAGATGTCACCATAGTATGAGAATTCATGATTTTTTAAATGATAACACAATATACGAAGGAAAAGCTAATGATTAAAAAAAAATCCATATTTCAGATTACAGGTGTGCTCCATTCATAAAAAACCTTTTGGATCTGAATATCTGTAGGTTGAAGTTTTGGAGGAAACCACTTTGAGGAAGCAAGTTCCAAAGAGATGCAGTTCGCGAAATAAAATAATTCTGATAGGCAGAATTTCTGCATTATGACAGTGTGACAGTCCAGTCATGAGTGCTAAAAGATGCCCGTGTAGCACGGGGGAAGGCAGGGAGAGGTGGCACAATCGATGAAACTTCGTCTAAGCATTTGTCATAAAAGTATCTATAAAATAATGCAATGAAGCCAACATTCCTTCTTACTTGGAGGGAAGGTAGTTCTTTTTTAAAAGTAGGGTTAGTAATAGTTCTACCAACCCTGTTCTAAGTTTTGTTGAGTTGTTTTAGTGCTGCCAGCTGAAAGCTCACATGACTTTTATAAATTATAGCTAGCTGCTCGTCAGTGAAGAAGTTACGGACTCTGTACAATATTTCAAGTTTCTTTGAAGTGGTTTTAACAAGTGATCTAACATGAGGAGACCAGCAGAGGGTATTGTTAAGTGAAATACCAAGAATGTCCATACTTTGAGAGATAGGAATATTAGAAGCACTGAATGTAATATAGGAATCAGGCTATATCTGTCTATTAGTAAATTGTATGTATTTGGTTTTACTAGCATTAAATGAGACAATGTCACTTTGCTCTCATTCAGTGATCTTAGATAAGTCTTGATTTATGGAGAGTGCTTCACTAAGTTTCAGTTAGAGGTACTGAACTTTGTGAATGGGTGTTTAGGTGTGAATGACCTGTGAAGTGTTGAGTCATCTGCATATGAATGGATGGGATTATCAGTGACAGATAAATGGTCATTAATGTGAATTAGGAATAGGGTCCAACCCAAAACTGATCCTTGTGGCACGCCACTATTAATCGAGTGGAAATTGAAAAATACATTATCCACTTCAACTCTAATGTTTCTGTCGCTGAGATATGAGGAAATCAGCAGAACAAAAGACGTTAGGCCATAGCAAGGGAGTTTGGATATCAGGAAATGGTGTCACACTGTCAAAAGCTTTAGAAATATCAAGAGCTACTGCATGAGTTTCTCCATGCTGGTCAGTTGACTGATTGATGGAATGCTGAGTTCTCTGCAAAATCAGTAGACTGTTCTAGCAAACCAGTTGTCAGTGATTCTACTGTAAATTGGCTGATCTGGTATTAGCTGAGGCGAAGCGGTTCATAATCCACATACATTCTTCAAGTGCTCTTGCGTATTTATCAGGTAAATAGATACTAAACTTCCTTTCCAAGCGGTGCAAATGAAATATAACAAAATCTTTTATATAATCAGTCAGTGAAGAAGATAGCACTTCCCATTTGCACTCGTTCAAAAACTGATCAAGGGAGGAGAAACTACCGAAGTCTTTAGTTTCAACCTTTCTTTTTCACAACCAGTTTCCATCTGGAAAGCTTAAACCCATTTAATCACACCAAAAAATTCCTGCCATTGCCTTGAAGTGACAGGTTTAATTGATTCTGTTTCTCCAAAACAAAGGCCATATATGAGTATGGCAATCCATTTGTTGGCCTGGAGTTTGACAGCCTTTTCGTCAACTTCTGTCAGAAGTACGCACACTTCTCTTAGTATTAGAATTAGTGTTATCTGTTCAACACTTTGCCAAAGATAGCCAACGAACATCTGGAATTTTGCATGCAGAAGAGGTTAGAAAATTTTGAATTTATTGTCTTGTAAAGCTGTACAAACGTGCGACTCATTTTTGCTCTTGTTCGGATATTATTTTCAGACTTTACCACATCGCTGATGATTTCGTCAAAATCATGTTTTGCAACATTTGACAGCAAATTACTGGCAGCCACTGGCTCCCGATGTATTATACAGTGAATATAGTAGCAGCTGGGAGCAACATCCTTAATTTTCTTGACAACACCTTTCTAACCTCCAGCCATTGCCGCATCCCAATCTGTGGTAACAGAAGCTCATTTGTTCCTGCTCATGTTATTCTTGACCATAAATTCATTGATCTTGGTGAATATTTCCTCTGCTGTTGTCTGCACAACTAGTGGTAAATAGAATAGGAAATGTGCTACCATTTTCTTGGACTGACTGTCAGGAAAGCAGCAGTAAGCTAAAAGTTTAGCAACATTTGCAATGTCAGTGGTTTCATCGAACTTCAAACCAAACCAAGGTGCTGCCCTGAGCCTTCAGATCTTCAGCAACTGCCACAGATTGACGTTTCACTGAGGATACTGAATGTGGAATATTTCGAGCCTAATCATGTGGTTTCTCGCCTCCATGAAGTTGCTGTGCAGCTATTTCTAGGCATGGAAGAATGACTTTCTCAGCTAAAGTGCAAGGTTTCGTATATTTCATAAATACATGTGCTATTTCAATTTTTGCCATCAAAAGGGGTTCTCCTCCTTTTCTCTACAAGAAGCACTGTTGCATTTTTAGTTTAGGTTGAGTTGCTTCAGAAATTCGTTTGATTTGATTTTATGCTCCTTATGTTGCATTATGAGGTGAGATAGTAGCTTGGAAGGTACAAGATTTGGATTATTATACTATGAAGAACTGAAGATACACTGACCAGCTGGATTAGGATTCTGATCCTCTTCATTTGTCAAATAAAATCCATACTTCACGTAACTATTATTCCACTGCCTTCGCTTTTATTTCAATTGAATAGACGTACTTGATGAATGTTGTCTTTTCTGTTGGAAACTCATTTCACCACAATTTTTCTGTGTTGATAAAACTGATGCAGTTGGGTGATCTTCCTGTCCATTTTGATCACTTGTTGTTTACCCTTTATTCAGCTTCTCAAGTCGCAGTTCATCAGTAACATCGGATTTCTTGAAGTACTTGAGCAGATCCATCTGCAAGAGAAAAAGCAAATCCTCCATTTTTTTTTTTTTTTAATCACATATCTACTAGTGGAGAAGGGAAAAAAGTGAGTAGATGGAGAGAACACTTTAACGAACTGTTGAACATTGAGACTGAAAGTAATGTGAGTATACGTGGCTCGGGAACGGCTGGGAGACGGAGGGATGTGAGAAGAGAGAGAGAGAGAGAGAAAGCAGTAGGATGGAAGTTGTGGAAGCGATGAAGAAAGTTAAAATTGGGAAAGCTCCAGGAATTGATGGAGTGTGTGGTGAAATGCTGAAGCATGGGGAAGAGATATTAGTAGAATGGATGTGGAAGATGTGCAGATTGGCCTGGGAGGAGGGTAGAGTCCGGATGATTGGAAGTCAGGTATAATTATTCCCCTATACAAAAGAAAAGAGGAAAAAGAAGTATGTGGTAATCATAGGGGCATTTGTCTTCTTTGTGCAATAGGAAAAGTATATGGTAGGATACTTACTGACAGAGTTAGGGAAATAACAGAGGAATTAGTTGGAGAAGAACAGGGAGGTTTTAGGAAGGGAAGAGGTTGTGTAGATCAGATATTCATCCTTATATCTTTAGTGGAAAAGTTTATAGAGAAGGGAAAGAAGTTGTATGTGGCCTTCATGTATTTGGAGAAAGTATATGACAGGTTGGATAGACATGGATTGTGGAAAGTATTAAGAATATATGGAGTAGATGGGAAGTTGTTGAATGCCGTGAAGAGTATGTATGAAGGTGCTAAGGCTGCAGTGCATGTGGATAGTGAACTGAGTGAATTTATCTGTTTGAAGGTTGGACTGAAACAGAGATGTGTCATGTCTTTATGGTTGTTCAATCTGTATATTGATGGGATTATAAAAGAGATATAAGGTAGGGCAGTGGATCTTCGAGCGGCCCTAATGAATGAGGGCAGTGTTTGGAAACTCCCTGTACTGTTGTTCGCAGATGATACTGTGTTGTTAAGTGAAGACGAAGGGGAGCTGCAAGGCTTGGTGGATGAGTTTGGGAGAGTATTTTGTTATTATTTTTTTTACATGTCCGACTCTGGGCAAAGGCTTCAAGGCCTATTCCCAAGTCCCAGTATTCCTCCTTGGGGCCCAGTAGTCCTCAACATCTCCACATGTCACCACTTCGGCGCTAACACCCACCATCCATATTGAATACATGCTAGGGCTGTCTCATACAGGACTGGTGTACTGGTATTAGCGGGGGTATTTTTATGACATGTCGGTGGGTCATCTGGTAGATCAGAAAAATCTGCTTTTCATGAAATTCAAATCCTTAAACTGTTCCATGTCCCAGCCGGGATTCGAAGCTGGGTCCATCGGGACTGCAGGCCGTCTCTCTACCGATTTTGCCACCGCCTCCCCCAGAAAGAAGAAACGGAATCTAAAGATGAATGTAGGGAAGAGTAAAGTTATGGTCTTCGAGAGAAGTGAAGTAAGTGAATATACAGTGAGGTTGGATGAGGAGGAAATGGAATATGTGAGTGAGATTAAGTACTTGGGTTGTGTGATGAGTAAGGGTGGAAGTTTAGAGGGTGAAGTGCTTGAAAAGGTACAACAAAAAGAAAGGTTGCTGGTTCCTTGAAGGCAATGATAAGAAACAGGGAAGCGAGCATGGAAGTGAAAAAGTTACTACATGACAGTATTGTGATACCAACTCTATCATATGGATGTGAAACTTGGACCTTGTTGGAGGGACAGAAGTCAAGAGTGGAAGCTGTGGTAATGAGTTATTTGAGAGAAACATGTGGAGCCACGTGGAGAGACAGATTGACAAATGAGGAAGTGAAGGATCGTTGTTGTGTGGCTGTGGATGTGATAGGAAGCGTTAGGAGAAACACATTAAGGTGGCTTGGCTTTAGCCATGTGCAGTGGATGGAGAGTGAGAGACTAACGAGGAGAGTATGTGAGTGAGGTGGATGAGGGGAGAGGGAGTGGGAAGCCAAGGATGAGATGAAGGGATGGAGTGGAGAGGTATATGAGAGAGGGGTGTGTGAGCTGGGAGCAGGGCAGTGAAATGGCGGGGGACAGGGCTACATGTAGGCGATTTGTTTATGGCCACCCCTTACGGGATTAAGGCGTCTGACATTGGATAGATAGATAGACGCTCACAGTTTTATATTTTTGCTACGTTTAGGGAGTGAAATCAGCCAGTGTAATTGCCCTATTTCTTGCTTTTTTCATTCGATCAATAGCCAGGCATTTACCGACACAGTTCGTTGACACGTGGGAGCAGAGAATTCAGTATTATGTATGCGATAAATGCTATGGTGCCTCGCTATATGCACATCCAGAGAAAAAACATGAGAGAGTAAATATTTTTGCTCACCTACTCTTCTGTTATTGTTCAACTGTCTCACCAGAAACGTTGAAAGTTTACACCAAGATGAAAGTATTAGGATAGGTGTAGGCTATGTACAAACGCTCGCTCCCTCGTCATGCGCTCACAGAGCGCACTTACTGGTTAATACTCTCATTTTATTCTCATCTATCCTGGAAAAAGAATATCCAGCAAAGGGGTTAGCCGCCATGAGTGACCATGAGTCATACTCCTCGCCATCTACATGCTACGAACACAAATTAACTCATATTTCAAGACATCGCAACAAATATAAATATATGGATGGAATGAAACACGACACGGGTATGTAGATCAAAGGTCATTTCCCTGATATTTTCGTTGTTGATTACTCAGTGGAAAGAAGCAACAGCGAAACTAGATGAGAAATAGTCTGATCAGCATAACCAAGTTTCCTTCCATCCACCTATCATTCTTTATTAGTTAACAAAAAACCACAAACAGGCAGTGCCCAATTACTGTGGCAAAACCACACAACACTAAAGTAATACAATGAATAAGAAATAAAGTAACCGTAAAACAGTAGATAGAATACTAACATATGGATGTATGATAAAAACAAATCTAACCTTAAAACTAACCCGTGTATAATAATATAGTACTTGAGTGGGCACGGGATAAATAACGAGCTAATACAAGAAGTCATTACTCACCACTATACGAACGATGTGTGATTAAAGCAGGAGCGAACATGACTGTCTGATGAAACTTGAAGGCAGAATGAGGGTAGCACTGTGCTGCATACTTCTGTTACCAGCGCCAATGACACGTCAAATACGAGTAGGCCTACATCGCTGCGGCCCACAACGGTGCCATATCTCAAATCCGTGCAGCGCGGGTTGCTCCACAAACCGTCATGAAAAGTACATATACCAAATTCCTCCTACTTTTCCCAACACCTTGGAGCATTATCGGCCTATCTGAGGGGAATGTCTCTTTGTAATACTTTAATTCAATCTAATTTCTTACAGTACTTTAAATTTTCTCCTAAAATATCTCTTCATACTGTGAACTCTTATACGCACTGGGCACGTCATGTACCCCTCCATGTACCCATTATTTCCATGTACCCTCTGAAAATCATGCTCCCTGGCGTGCACTGTGCACCCAGGGTGACTTAGCACTGGTTTAAACACACGAGACCAACAGGAGCCACGTGGTTACAGGATTAGCACCCAACGTAGTTCATGGTTTCCTGGATTGCAAGGAATCAGTTGGTTTGTCACTCAATGTAGAATCACCTAAAGATTGCAGTACATCGAGCGAGTGGATGGTGAGTGTCCCACCTACCAAAAAAATGAAAAAAATAAAAAATAAGTAAATAATAAACACTTATCAAAACAATGATAAGCAAAAATCGGTGCCAAGGCACAGCAAATCCGTTTCCGGTAGTCATTTTAGTACTGATGTATAAACACAGTAGGATATCTACAGTAGTCAAAGATGTCGCAAATCATATTTGGAGTAAATCGGGTAAAAACTGATGATTTTATGCCCATCTGAAATTTTAGGCCTGGCCCACCTGATATTGACCCCCTTACCGCTGTCTGGGGGTGACCCCATCTGATGTAATGAGGATGTTAAAGGATGCAGATTTGAGAGATCCACTTTTAGATTTTGAAAGGAGTTATTGAAAAAAAAAAAAAAACGATATTTAAAAATATTTTAGGGGCTTTCAGCCTAGGCCTTGGTCCAATTTAGCCCAAAATATAGTCAGGTAATCAGAAAACTATAGCCCGTCATCCCTGCAATTTTAGTCAAAATCGCACCAGTAGTTTTCGAGTATAGTTATTGACAGACAGACAGACAGAGACAGACATACAAACAGACAAACCATGTGAAAGCAATACCCATCCCCGAGCACACACACACTCACACACACACACGGGAGGGGGGGGGGAAGACGGGTTAAAAAAGACATGAGAAAACAACGTAGATGAGTGAAAACTTTATGACGACGCATCCATGACAAAAGATAAAATTGCCAGGTTTGATGAAAGAGGGGAGGAAGAGAAAGAACGAGGACCCAGAATGAAGGAGGAATAAAGAAGAAAAAGTAATGATGCTGACAACGGACGATTGGTTGAATTAAAGAAATTTGAGGGAAGAAGAAATGAACGGTGAGAAGATAAAAGAAAGGAGAAAAGGGATAAAAGGAAGAAAGAGGAAGAACAATGGATAAGGAACGCAAAAGATGAAAGACGAAAAGAAGGGAAAGAAACGCTAACAAGCTTGTTGCAAGAAACAAAAGAATGAGGAAACGAAGGAAAAATAATGTGTTGAAAAGAGGAAAGAATTGAAAAGAAAGGTGAAAAAACAGTGAAAAGGAATATGAGGAAGAAGAATATACTGTCTACACTCCTTCCCTTCACTCAAGGACTGTAAATCTGAAAAGAAAATGCAAAAGTAATTTGCACAGTGGCGATATGGTCTCCCTCCTTCTCTCCCTCTTCTCTTTTCTTCCCATTTCAACCTTTCCATCCTCCCCTCCTCCCCCAACTGATCCCTCACACCGCCAGTCCTTCCACTGTCCTCCACACCCAAAATGTCTCCTATTCCTCCACACATGCATTCCTCCCACAACTGCCCCCCCACATTCTTATATTTTCTTCACACCCTCACTGTCCCCACACCCAGAATATCCCCTCACATAACCCACAGTTCCTTCCCATCCCCATTGTTCTCGCACATCCCCAATGTCTCCTCACATCATTATCCCTTCCCCATGCCCTCCCAAACCCAGATGTCCCTTCACCCCCTTTTTCTTCGAGATTCTCTGGCAATTCAGATGCTCTTTAGCAGGAAGGACAGCATGACTGTAGAACTTTTCCTGGTCTCAAGTTTTCTGCAAAACAATTATTGTTTACGAGCGGGGAAATATGACGAGGTATGTTTTATCTTTACAGGAATGACAAGAAATTGCGAGTGGAGAAGTTCCTATTTCTTCATAATTTCCGCACCCTGACATCTAAAATAACCAGAGGGAAATGATCGTAAATGTTTTTAAATCTGAATTTTATCTTCTTTGCTTCCATGCCTCATACTTTTCTTTCTCGTTCCCTGCCCTCCTTGTCTGTTACTGTATTTCGTCCTTCCAGTTCATTTCCATCTCTCATCTCGTCTCTTTTATCTGGCTTTGTCCTGTCGCCATCCGCCACTTAATATCGTCGTTCATCAGTCTCGTTATCACCCTTACTCCCTTCTTCCCCACTCCATCCATACCTTATAACCCCCACACAACTTATCACGTGGCATTTTTCTTCCAAAGAGAAGCAGTTTGGGGTGTGAAATGTTACCCTCATTGTCTTTCACTGCTATAATATTCATCCTCGCACGGTTCCAAGTGAGGAAAATTAACTGCGAATCACGATGTCTTTCTCCTATTTTTTCTCTGTATATCTAGAAGTGACAGGAGAAAGGATGCACAGAGAGAAGGAAGGGATAGAGGGTCATGGAGTGAAAAGAAGAAAGGAAAACAAAGACTATGTGGATCGGAAGATACAGAGAGGGCGAAAGTGTATGGGAAGGATATATGGAGAGAGGGGAAATTTCCTTGTGCGGAAGTAAATGGACAGAGAAAGCAGGAGAGAGAATGTGGAGGGAGAAGAAAGACTGATTACGTTGCCATGAGAAAGCGCTGGGTGAGAAGAACGGGATGAGAGAAACATGAGAGCAAGATCAACGTACAGAGAAGATGAATGAATACGAAAAACAATAACATATACAGAGAAACACTTGAGTGTTACAGATGAGAATCCAGAAAGAACAGTGGCGTCGTATGCTAAACGGTAGAAAGGCTGCCTCCAGTCCCAATGGACCCACTTTCGATTCTCGGTTGAGACAGGGAAAAGTTTAAGGATTTGAACTTCATAAAAGCAGACTTTACTGATCTACAAGAAGACCCGCCGACATGTTAAATTACTCTCGCTAATACAAGCACACCAATGCAGTATGAGACAGACTTAGTATGTATTCATTATGGACGGTGAGTGTTAACACCGAAGTGGTGACATGTGGAGGAGTGTAGGAGGACTACTGGGCCATAAGATAAGCCCTGAAGCCTTTGCCCAGAGTCAGACACCTTCAAAAAATGGGACTTTATAGATATCATAAATCGTATGTTATGGTTACACACTATTTCAATATTACCACTATGCCGGTAACATACAAGAGAATGCTTACATATAATCTGTCTATCTATCTATAGCCCGACGCCCTAATCCCGCAAAGGGTGGCCGTACACAAAACGCCTACAAGTCGCTCTGTCACCCACCATTTGACTACCCCCCCCAACTCATTCCCCCCTCCCTCATATACCTCTCAACTCCATCCCTCCATCTCATCCTCGGTCTTCCCTTCCCTCTCCCTCCCTCCACTTCACCGACATACACCCATTTAGTCAGTCTTTCAGTCTTCTCTCTCTCCACATGTCCGAACCACCTCAGTGTATTTCTCCTAATTTTTTTTAACCACATCCACATCCACCCCACAACGTTCCTTCACTTCTTCATTCATCAACCTGTTCCTCCATGTCATTCCATATGCTCCTCTCACGTAACTTATTTCCACTGCTCTCACTCCTGACTTGTTTCCCTCTAGCAATGTCCATGCCTCGCTTCCATACGTCAGAGTAGGGATGTCAGTACTATCACGCAGTGACTTCTTAACTTCCATACTCACCTCTCTCTTTCTTATCACCGCTTTCAGTGAACCAACAACCTTCCTTCTCTGCTGTACTCTTTCAAGCACTTCATCCCCAAAACTTCCATCCTTACTCATCACACTACCCAAGTGCTTGAATGCACTCACATTCTCCATAACCTCACCATCCAACTTCACTGTGGATTCTGTATGTTCATTCCTCTCAAACACCATAACTTTACTCTTGTTTACATCAACTTTCAGTTCCTCTTCCTACACACTGTCCCAAATTCATTCACCAATCCTTGTAACTCCCATTCATCTTCACTTAACAATACTGTATCATCAGCAAACAGCAACACCGAAATCTTCCACATCTGACCCTCATTCATTAGAGCCACCCCCACATCCACTGCCCTACCTTGCACCTCCTTTACAACCCCATCCATGTATATATTAAACAGCCATGGAGACATCACACATCCCTGTTTCAGTCCCACATTTAGATCAAAGAACTCACTCAGCTCACCATCCACTCGCACCGCAGCCCTTGCTCCTTCGTACATACTCTTCACAGCACTCAACAATTTCCCCTTCACTCCATATATTCTTAATACCTTCCACATAACTTGCATATCTACTCTGTCAAATGCTCTCTCTCCAAGTTCATGAAAGCAGCACACACTTTCTTTCCCTTCTCTAGATACTTCTCCACTAAACATCTTAGAACAAATATCTGATCAACACACCCTTTTCCCTTCCTAAATCCACCTTGTTCTTCTCCAGCTAGCTTCTCTGTTATATGCCCAACCCTATCAATGAGTATTCTACCATATATTTTTCCAGTCACACTAAGCAGGCAAATACCCCTATGGTTACAACATACTTCTCTCTCCCCTTTTCCTTTGTATAAAGGAACAAGTATACCTAACTTCCAGTCCTCTGGAACCCTTCCTTCTTCCCAAGCCAATCTATACAACTTCCATATCCACTCCACAACAATCTCATCCCCATATTTGAGCATTTCACCACACACTTCATCAATTCCTTGGGCCTTTCCCATCTTGATCTTCTTAATTTCTTTCACTACTTCCCCCCTACTGATCTCTTGCTCCCTCCTTTCATCTCTTCTTCTCCCAGCCATTTCCCAACCATTTATACCCGCACTGCTCTCACTCTCTACATTGAACAAATCCTCAAAGTGCTCCTTCCATCTCCTTAGTTTCTTTCTTTTCTCCACCAACAATGTATTATTCCCATCTTTCACTCCCCTACTATTTCCCCTTTCACAGTGTCTTACATTTTTTACCTCTTTCCAAAACAATTTCTTACTCTCTTTCCATTTTACACTCAGATTCCTCCCAAGCTCTTCATCCACTTTTTTCTTACTCTCCTTCACCAACGTCTTCACCTCCCTTCTGCTCACATATACTTCTCTCCTCTCTCTCTCATTTCCCCTACCTCTGCTCACTAGCCATTCACTATATGCCTTCTTCTTTTGTTCCATAGCTCGTTTCACCTCATTAATCCACCATGCTGTCCCTTGCACACCCCTGCATCTCCTCCTCACTCCACAAACCACCTCGCACGCTACGCCTATCTCTTCCATGAATATCTTACATACGTCTTCCACCCCTTCCATCTGCTCTAACTCATACATTCCCAATCTTTCTTCCACTATGCTCTGATACTCTGCTATTTTCTTCCTAACTTGCAAAGTCTCCACTCTTCTCACAGGAGCTGTTTCCTCCTGTCGTCCCCTTCGTCTCTTCACCCATTTTCTTTGCAGCCTTCCCTTGGCCATCACTAAGACAGTGATGGTCTGAGATTCCATTCCCCCACCCTCTCCACACTCTTGCATCCAACACTTGTCTTCTCATTCGCTCATCCACTCAAACGTAGTCTATCATTGCCTTTCGTTCAACAAATTCACCGTCCATCCTCCTCATGACTCCCCATGTATACCTGTGGATCATATTATGCCAAAAGAAGGTGTTGGCTATTGCCAACCTCTTACCAGCACAGATATTCCTCCAAAGCACAATCATTCCCATCTACTTCAGCTGGCACACCCCACTGACCAACTACTCCATCCACTCGTACATTCCCAACTTTTGTCATTCATGTCTCCAATCAAAAACACTCTCTCGCTCCTCTCAAACTTGTTCATACATACTACTACACTTGCCCAAAACTCATCTTTCATGCTTGCCACTCGGTTCTCTGTCGTCGCATACGCACATACAATCGCCCAGGCTTGTATATCTACTTTCATCTTCACCCATACAGTCCTTGCACCCACTGTTCCATACTCTCTTATATTCTCCTTCCACTTCTTGCATATCATTAGACATACTCCCTCTCTTGCCCTCTCATCCTCATTAACTCCTGCACATATTCCTAAACCGTATTTCCATTCTGTCACCTGTCACCTTTCCATTTAGTTACTGTCAATCCACATACACAACTCTTGCATCCTCAAGCACCTGAACAACCTCTCTTTCTTTCACTTCATCATCCATTCCTCTCACATTCCATGTTCCCATCCTTAGAATGTCCTTTGTCCGTTCCTTAGTCGTCAATGTACATAATAACACGCTTAGGAACAGTTGCCACAAAGCACCCAATGCAATGCAGAATATGGTCCAGATATGTCCAAGAGTGGAAAAGTCTCCAGTGCATACGAGAGGAACGCACGCAGTCACACGTCATACAGACCCTTGCTTACTGTAATCACAAAGGACAGCATCATCGTAACAAGCAAAATGAAGTGTTTGATAGGCAACGTACCATACTCTGTCTTGAAACAGGAAATGGTGTCTGCCCGGACCCATGTTACAAGCGAACTAATGCAGTGAGCGAAGTGACGTCCAATCTACGTTCAGCTGTGAAATAAGTGGCCCGACACGATCCGGCACGGCCCGACATGACACGGCCTGAACCGCGATAGTTTTCAGAGTCTAATAACTTTTCAACTGCGTTAGATAGAGAAGAGATTCTTTCAGCAGGTAGTAGATGCACTGAATGAATTTTGTTTTTAGGTATATATTT
The DNA here is from genome assembly GCF_032717465.1 of Coenobita brevimanus. Taxonomy (NCBI): domain Eukaryota; kingdom Metazoa; phylum Arthropoda; class Malacostraca; order Decapoda; family Coenobitidae; genus Coenobita; species Coenobita brevimanus. The sequence continues at coordinate 13,088,411 of NC_136991.1, forward strand.
ACTCACGAGATCAAAAAGTCCCTTTGGATATCCAGCTTACAAAGGGAATGTACTGAGGGCTTCAATTGACATGCTTCACTATGAAATTGAAATAAAAGATATTTCCTGTTGTAAAACTTTTCTGGCATGAATTCTAAGAATTAAATATCGGATATTGCGCTCATAATTTTCTATCAACCTTTTTTCTGTGTTTAGGGTGTGAAATCAGCAAGGGTAATCGCCCCATTTCTGGGTTTTATCATTTGATCAATAGCCTAGCGTTTACCGATGCAGTTCGTTGACATCGTAAGTCGGGAGCAGAGAAGTGAACATATGTTTGTGTGATAAATGCTACGGTACTATTTGCACATCCAGAGAGAAAACACGAGAAAGAGATAACGTGAGAAAGTAATTATTCTAGCTCAATTATTCTTCTGTTATTGTTGAACTACAACACCAGAAATGTTGAAAGTTTCACCAAAACAAAATTATGATGACAGGCGTACGTACAAACGGTCGCTGCTCATCATGCACTCACAAAGCGCCTTTACTGATATGTGTAAAGACTGCAACTTGTTACCAGCAAGCAAACGATATTTGCTCTTAGTTAAGTTTGGAAATGAGCGACCCGGCCCGACCCGACCGTCACACTAAGCAGAAGCTAATAACTTTACTTTTATGTGAAGTAGAGTTGAAATGTTTTCTGCATGTGATACATTCACTCAATAAATGTTTACAAGTGAGTGCGTACAGCGAGCAAAGGGAGCAAGCGAACCAAAGGGATGTTTAAATTCAGCTGAGAAATGTGTGACCTGACATGACCTGGCCTGGCACAACCCGGCCCAGCTCAACGTGACACGGGCCCAACTGCAGTGGTTTTCAGAAGCTAATAATCTTTCTACTATGTAAGATAGAGAAGGGATTCTTTCAGCAGGTAGTAGATACGTTCAATAAATTATGTTTTAAGCTATATATTCACTCATGAGAAAAAAAAAAAATGGAATCCCAGCTTTCCAAGGTCCAACTTTCCAAGGGAATGTACAGTGTGCATCAATTGATATGCTCCGCTATGAAATCGAATTAAAAAAGATTTCCTTCGTTTCCCCATGTTTTCTTGCATGAATTCTAACAATTAAATATCGGTTATTACGCTCATAATTTTATATCAAGGTTTCTTGCATGTTTAGGGGGTGAAATCAGCAAGGGTACTTACCCCCTTTTCAGGGATTTCTTATTCGATCAGTTGCAAAGCATTTACAGACGCAGTTCTTGTCACGGCAAATAGGGAACAATGAAGTGAACATTGTGCCTGTAATAAATGCTACGGCACTTCACTATATGAACATCCAAAGGGAAAACGTGAGAGAGTGAAAACGTGAGAAAGTAAATATTTTAGCTCAATTACTCCTCTGTTATAGTTCAACTACCTCACCAGAAATGCTTTTACACCTAGATGAAATTATGATGATAGGTGTATGTACAAACGCGTACTCGCTCGTCACGAGCTCACAAAGCGCACATTACTGGTGTAATCAACTAAAAACTCACCGGTAAAGGCGTAGGAACCCTTTGATATCTCGATTTTTCCAGGAATGTTCTGCTGTAATTGGTAAACGTCTCAATTACGAAATCACACTATAAAAGATTTTCCGTCGTAACACTGTGTTTTTCGGCATCAGCACTAGCAATTGAATATCGGAGAGTCCGTGCATAATTTTTCCATTAACGTTTTTGCTATGTTTTGACTGTGAAAATCACCAAGGGAAAACACTCCATTTCTGTCTTTAATCATTCCGCCAATAACCAAATATTTATAGTTTCAGTCTCGTTGTCACGGCAAGTTGGCAGGGGAGACTGTGTGCGTGTGTGTGTGTGTGTGTGTGTGTGTGTGTGTGTGTGTGTGTGTGTGTGTGTGTGTGTGTGTGTGTGTGTGTGTGTGCCTTTCGTTGCAGTATATATATATCATTGTTCAGCTACCATCATGAAGAAAATATATATCAGAAGGTAACTGTGATAACAAGGCGCTGGCTCGCTCATCACGCGCTCAAAAAACGCAATTACTGGTAATTATTACTTTACTAACTGCCTCTCATCTAGCTAAGTAAAACCCTTGAAGTTTCAGCATAACCTAAGCAAACACATCTTAGCCGAAAAAAGGAAATACGAGTATCTACTAATCAACCTAACAAATACTGTGTGTGTGTGTGTGTGTGTGTGTGTGTGTGTGTGTGTGTGTGTGTGTGTGTGTGTGTGTGTGTGTGATGGACATGGATAAGAGACATAAGAACATAAGAACATAAGGAGAGGATAACTGCAGTAGGCCGGTTGGCCCATGCTAAGCAGCTCCTAGAAGAGTAACTGAACTACTAGAATGAGATAAGGACAGCAAAGAAGAAGGCTCTCCCCCGCCCTCCAAACACTCCAGCCGAAGCCGGCAGGAAAAAGTCAGAAAGAACACCAAGCAGTATAGAAAAACTGGCGTGGACATTTTACAGGAAAGTGTGTAAGGATAATAGAGACTATCATAGTGTAACCTGAAAAGGAAAAGGAAAAATTATGAATTAGTATTGGTTATAAGATTTTTTTTTTCTATACCCACCCCTTATTTGTCATATGCTTATCTAGCCTATGCTTGAAACTCTCAATGGAAGAGGCAGCAACTACTTTACTAGGTAGCTTATTCCATTCGTCTACTACTCTATTACCAAACCAGTTTCTACCTATTTCCTTATTGAAACGGAATTTTTCTAGTTTGAAACCATTATTTCTAGTTCTGTCCTGTATGCTCACTTTAAGTACCTCGCTAATATCTCCTTTATTTATACCCTTCATCCACTTAAACACCTCAATTGTCTCCCCTTACTCTACGCCTCTCTAGCGAATGCAGACTTAGTCTTTTCAGTCTGTCTTCATATGACAGGTTCCGAACATCACGTATCATTTTTGTCATTCTTCTCTGTACATTTTCTGACGAGTTAATATCCATTCTATAGTAAGGACACCAAAATTGTACTGCGTAGTCTAAATGTGGCCTTACTAATGCTAGGTAAAGTTGCAGTATTACGTTTGATGACCTGTTGCTCACGCTTCTCGAAATAAATCCTAGGACCCTATTTGCTTTATTTCTCGCATTAATACACTGTTGACTTGGTTTCAGGTCGTTACTAACCATAACTCCTAGATTTCTTTCGCATTCCGATTTGCTAATTTCTTTGTTATCTAAGCTGTATTTAGTATTTCCAATGGTCTTGCCTACGTTAAGTACTTTACATTTTTCAACGTTAAATTCCATTTCCCAAGTTTTAGACCATTTGGACAATGTATCGAGGTCTTTTTGTAAGTTATTGCAATCGTCAGTCGAGTTAATGATACGCCCTATTTTTGTATCGTCGGCAAATTTGCTGATGCTGCTATTGACTCCTAAGTCTAGATAATTTATATATATAATAAATAATAAGGGACCGAGTACTGAACCCTGTGGTACACCACTAGTTACTAATCCCCAATTCGACTTAGTTCCATTTATTAATACTCTCTGCTTTCGTCCTTTCAGCCAGGATTCTATCCATGTTAAGATATCGCCGTCTATACCGTGTGCTCGAACCTTTCTAACTAACCTTTTGTGTGGGACCCTATCAAAAGCTTTGCTAAAGTCCAGATAAATAACATCGTAAGCTTTATCGCTATCTACTGCCTCATAGACCTCCGAGTAGAATGACAAGTTTGTGAGGCAGGATCGTCCTTGCCTGAATCCGTGCTGACTTTCGTTTATAAGATTAAATCTTTCTAAGTGTTCTCTAATCTTATTTGCCAAAATTGACTCTAACGTTTTTCCTACCATTAACGTTAGACTTATCGGACGATAATTCGACGCAGCTGATTTATCACCCTTTTTAAAGATGGGCACTACGTTTGCGGTCTTCCACGCCTCTGGAACTTCTCCTGAACTTAAAGAGTCATTAAATAACGTTAAAAGTGGCTGACATAATTCTTCTTTGGTTTCTTTTATAATTTTTGCATATATATCGTCCGGACCTGGCGATTTTTGAGGTTTTAACTTATTAATTTCTTTCAATACGTCCTCCTTACTAATGGTTATTTTACTAAGAATATTTTCCGTATTCTCATCGTAAATATTTGCTGCTTGAGGGACCAGGTCTAGATTTTCCTTGGTGAATACTGATATGAAATAATTATTTAGGATGGAGCACATTTCTTTATCTTCACTGGTAATGTCACCTGATTCTGTTCTGAGTGGTCCTATCCTATCTTTATTTTTCACACGGTACATTTGATAAAAACCCTTGGGGTTTTCTTTTGATTCACTAGCAACCTTAATTTCATAACTTCTCTTTGCTTTTCTTATCTCCCTCTTTACCTCTCTGTTTAAAATCGTGTACCGGTTACGTAAGTGTTCCTCTCCAAGTTTTATTTTTCTATATATTCCTTTCCTTTGGCCTATGAGAGATTTTAATCTGTTGTTTAACCATCTTGGTTCTGAATTATTCGTTCTAAACGGTTTTCAAGGGATATATCTATCTTGGCCTCCGTGTATTTTATTTATTAACTCGTTATACTTCTCACTGGTTGAACGTCTGTTTGGTACTGGAGATGTGTTAATTCCCGTCACCTGGACTACATTCCCATCTACCACCTCCCCCCTCACAGACACCTGACGGACATTCCCACGTGATTCCTGCCCTTCACCTATGACCTGGGGTTCCCCACTGACCTGGCATTCCCTCAAATAGTTAATCTCCCTGTGGAATACCGTTCGAAAATAAGCTCTTAAGCCATCGAAATCTAGACGAAAATTAGGAACGGTAGAGGTATTTTCAGTGGAACAGACATCCCAAATAAATTTGAACTTAATTTCTTCATGATCGCTATTACCAAGTCGTCCACCAACCTCTATATCACTGATGATATTTTCTTTATTAGATAAAACTAAATCTAGTATGTTATTACCTCTGGTGGGCTCCCTGATATACTGATAAAGGAAATTATCCTGTACTACCTCTAGAAATTCCTCTGACTCTGCATCCCCTGTGTGATTTCTCTAATCTATCCTTGGCAGATTTAGGTCCCCTACAATTATTACTAAGCTGGACTGTGCTGCTTTCCTAATTTCCTCCCAAAGGTATTTACTATCTGCTCTACTTAATTTTGGAGATCTGTAAAATGCTCCTAAGACTAATTTCTCCCTATTGTTACTAATTTCAACCCAGACACTTTCTGTGTCCCTATTTACTTTAATGTCTGTTTTGTTGTAACAGTTTAATGAATCCTTTACATAAATAGCTACCCCTCCCCCCTTTCTTCCCTGACGGTTTGACACAAAAATATTATAGCCCTTTTTCTGACATTCTGCTAAAAATTCTCGAGTAGTATTCATCCAAGTTTCACTGATAACGGCAATGTCTATTTTTTGTGTACAAATTAAAGCCCTCAGTTCATCCATTTTATTACGTAAACTCCGGCTGTTTGTGTAGTACATTTTCAAGTTATTACGAGTAGTTATGCCTCTACTTTGGGATTTACTGTTTTTTATTTCATTACTAACTGGGAAACTCTTTACTTTACTAATATAACAATTTTTTTTGTACTATCGCTTATCGCCCTTCTATCATAAGAACATAAGAACATAAGAAAAGAGGATAACTGCAGTAGGCCGGTTGGCCCATGCTAGGCAGCTCCTAGAAGAGTAACTGAACTACTAGAATGAGATAAGGATAGCAAAGAAGAAGGCAAGTCTTGATGCATCTATCCAAACATTGTAATAATGAATTCTGAGTGTGGTTGCTGCAACTTCCTGTACACCTACTTCTCAACCTCGAAAAAAAAAAAAACTCTAACTCCCTATCTATCATTCCAGCTAAAACAGTAACTCCCTGCCTGCTAAGCTGAGTCCCATCCCAACTATACAAGGCACTCCGTCCATAAAACCGGTCCCAGCTGTCTATGAAAGGTATTGCATTATCTTTGCAATACCTTTCAAGGCGGCAATTAAAACCTATTGCCCTGCTCAACCACTCCCTTCCATCCCACCACCTGGGTAAAACACCAAGCACTACAGGGGTTCCTTCCCTCTCCCTAACCTTTTCTAACATCAACTTGTACCTTTGCCACAGTACCTCACTCTTACGGCTACTAATATCATTGCCTCCTACACTGAGGCACACAGTGGGTTTGTCACCACTATCCTTCACGATATTTGAAATTTATTCTATGACATTAGCCACCCTGGCCCCTGGAAGACACACATGTTTAGCGAGTGGCTCTGTTAAGATATCTCACCTGGGAGTCTCCAACAACAGCAACATTTTTCTTACCTTTCTTGTTCTGATTATACTTACCTGTACTGGAAGTTCTCTCACCGTCCTTCTCCTCTACTTCCCTCTCTGCCTTCCCTTCACATTCGTCCCGTAGTGCGTCGAAGGCATTAGTGGTCTTAACTTCTGTTTGCTTCTTAAGAGTGAACTTCGTTGCACCCTTGTTAACTAGTGTCGAACCTTCAGCCTTTTTCTCTTTCTCCTCCAACAATTCCCTCATTTGTGACTTCTCCTGCCTGAGTATTAGTACCTCCCGCTTCAGGTCGAGAAGTTCCTTCTTTAACTCAAGGTAGTCCTTTTCAATACCTGCAGTGGAGACAGCTCTCTGCCGAGGAAGCCATTACTCACAAATTCACACAAGATAGCACAGCACTATCACGGGTCACTACGGGTCACCACAACACACTAGCACAACACTTTCACGGATCACTAGCACAGAACTATCGCTGATCACTACAACACACTAACACAGCCACTATCACAGATCACTAAAACACACTAGCACAACACTACCACAGGTCTCTAGCACGTCTGAGCAGACTGACCTCACGAGAGCGACTGACTGACCTCACAAGAGCGACTGTCGTACTGACGAGAGATAAAAGAGAAATGGAGGAAAAGTACGAAGAGTGTTGGGAAACTGGTAGTGGTGGAATGATTAGTCGTGGATGAGATGTGAGATAAGTGATGGAATGGAGAGGATAGGAGAGAGATGAAAAGTGAACTAGTAAGGAGGAGAAATTGAGGAACAGAGCAGATGAGGGGTGAAGAGAAATGAGTTAAAGAGCAAAAAAGATGGGACAGGATGAGCAGCAAGCAACACTGACCGAAGAGCAGGGTGTGAAGTAACGGGAAGCCAACTACGAAAGAAGTGGAGGGAAACTGAGTTAAGAGGAAAGAATGGAAAGAACAAAAGATGATGTGAATAATGAAAGAAGTGTTGGGAAGGAAAGGACAAATGATGAGTAAGGAGATGTGAGATGTGAAAGGACAGAGGTCGCATCAGTTGGACAGAATATGACGAGAAAAGTGGGAAAAATGGAAGAAAAAAGAGAAAATGACAGATAAGGCAGTGTAATGATGAGAATGTATGTCTGAAAAATAGAGGAAATGTGAAGCAGCGAAAATTCTCTCTCTCTCTCTCTCTCTCTCTCTCTCTCTCTCTCTCTCTCTCTCTCTCTCTCTCTCTCTCTCTCTCTCTCTCTCTCTCTCTCTCTCCTGTCCTTGCCCACTCTAAATATTTCTCTTCATCCCCCATCGCTAAGCCTCGCCTATTTCCCTCTCTAATCTTATTCAGTTTCTCACCTGTCGACATTGTTTTCCATTCCCTCCCCTGTCTGTTTTTCTGTCTGTCTGTATCTCTCTCTCTCTCTCTCTCTCTCTCTCTCTCTCTCTCTCTCTCTCTCTCTCTCTCTCTTTGTCATCAGAAATGAACACCTTACTTCATCAAGGAACACTGAAACTAAAATATACACTAAGCGGATCAAGCATTTATTCTCCTGTGAAACAAAAGAAAAGAATATCAGATTATACTCGTACAAAGTAAGAAAAACATTATGATAGCCAAGTACCTTAATGAAGTAGTAAGGCGAACAATGGGTGTAGTTTACTATATGTGATATTTGGTTTATGTTTAACAGCGCTATCTCGAGCAGTATAGTAGTGGATATAAATGGGTACTATTAACCCCTTGGTTGCTGCAAGCATCTGAGAAGGACCGGTCAACAGATTGCTACAAACCTCTCAGAAGGCTCTTAACGAATGTTAACGGAAAATTGCAGCACCAGGGGATGACTTAGCTCAGAGCTCTCAGCATCCTAGGGTTAAGGGAATAATTTGACTAATGGCAAAGCAATACCAACGAGTTTAACAGGATCATTAGGCTCATCACTTAGATGCTAATTATAAGAGAAATGACAAATATTCTGCACTTTCCACACACACACACACACACACACACACACACACACACACACACACTCGATGTGCCCTCAATGCTAGATCTTACATTTACTAGGCAAGAAAACGATATTGACTATTTAATATATCACCCTCCATTCGGCAAAAGCGACCATGCAGTACTAAATTGCAATTTCAGGATTGCATATGACATAGTTAACAGCAATGAAATTTACAAAAAGAACCTACACTATAAAAAGGGAAAGTATCATGACCTAAAGAAGTACTTCTTAGAAATTGCTTGGGAAAAGGAGCTTAGAGGACAAGATTTAAGTGCTATATATGAAAAATTCTGTGAACTTTATGAAAAAGGAGTTCAGAAGTACATCCCACAGCACAAAGAAGCAGATAAGAAAATACAGAAATGGTTCAATACAGAATGTAAAAAATCAAAAGAAAAAAGAGATTTGTTGTGGAATAGATACAGAAGACACAATAGTGACAGGGCATATAATAATTACAAACAGGCAAGAAACGATTATACAAGAATAAGGAGGGAAGTCCAAAAACAGTTTGAGGATGATATCATAAATAAAAGTAGTGATCAGCCAAAGTTATTTAACACCTACATCAGAAGCAAAACCAAAGTAAAAGATAAAATACAATCCATTACGGACGATGGAATGACCTATACACAAGAGAAGGATATTTGTGAAGCACTAAACAAGAATATCCAATCAGTTTTTACAGCGGAAAAAAAATGAGAGGGATTATATGGAACATGCATGCCCACACATACTACCAGACATACAAACATCAGAAAAAGAAATACAGGAGGAGCTAAGTAAATTAGACAAAGGAAAAGCAAATGGTCCTGATGAAATTTCATGTTGGGTGCTACGTGAATATGCAAAGGAGTTAAGGAAACCATTATTTTTAATTTTCAAGAAATCCTTGAGTCAAGGTAAACTACCTGATATTTGGAAGAAAGCAAACATTGTTTCCTTATTCAAGAAAGGGAATAAACAAAATCCACTTAACTACCGACAGTATCACTAACCAGTGTTGTAAGGAAGGTATAAGAAAAGCATATAAGAAAAGCTTGGGTAAATCACCTAGAAGAACACAGTATGATAACAGAAAGACAGTTTGGTTTCAAAAAAGGAAAATCATGTGTTACTAATCTGTTGAGCCACTATGACAGAGTAACAGACACATTACAGGAAGGAGAAGGATGGGTGGACAGTATCTATTTAGATTTCAAGAAATCATTTGACACAGTACCACACCAAATGCTTTTATGGAAACTGTACCATCAAGGAGGAATTCGAGGCAATCTGTATTGTTGGATGCAAGATTTTCTCATGAAAAGAGAAATGAGAACAGTACTAAGGGGAAATTACTCATCATGGAAAGATGTGACTAGTGGGGTACCACAGGGCTTAGTGCTGGCACCAATCATGTTTTTAGTGTATGTAAATGATATAGACAGTAACACTGGAAATGAAAGCTATCTAAATATGTTTGCAGATGATGTAAAAATACAAGGGAGAATTACTAACACAGACTCTTATAAAGAGCTACAAGAAGAATTAAATAAACTTCATGAATGGAGTAATACATGGCAAATGGAATTCAATGTGGACAAGTGTCATGTAATCAAGTTTGGTAAAAGTGGAAAAAGACCTGATTGGGGTTATACATTAGGAAATAAAACCCTACACACATCAGAAAGAGAGAAGGACCTAGGTGTGATTATCAATAACAGACTATCTCCGGCTGACCACATCAGTGAGAAGATACGGAACATGTATACACTGCTTGCCAATATGAGAATAGCGTTCACATACATAAATGAAGGCATGCTAAGAAAGATAATAACAACAGTCATCAGACCAACCCTGAAGTATGCATCAGTAGTCTGGAGTCCTCATCTCAAAAAACATATAGACAAGATTGAAAAAGTTCAAAGGGCCGCTACAAGATGGGTACCAAGCTTAAGGGATCTAAGCTACGAAGAAAGACTAAATAAACTGAATCTACCAACACTAGAGGAGAGGAGAAAAAAAGGCGACATGATAATGCTATATAAATGCATATCGGGGAAGGAGAAAATAGACATAAATGATTACTTAACGTATGGGGAAGCATCAGCAAGAGGACACTGCAAAAAACTGCATAAGAAGAGAGGTGATAAAGACGTAAGGAAATTTAGTTTCCCAAATAGAGCAACTGATCAGTGGAATGCACTACCGAATGAAATAGTGTGTGCCAAAACAAGCCACAAATTTAAGGATATGTACGATAAATATGGTTTAAAACACGGGACAGTACGAGCTTGACTCATTCCTGTAAAGATACAATTAGGTAAGGTAAGAACACACACACACACACACACACACACACACACACACACACACACACACACACACACACACACACACACACACACACACACACACTCACACACACACACACACACACACACACACACACACACACACACACACACACACACACACACACACACACACACACAAGTACATCATGAAAAAGCCTATCAGTAACCACAGAGCCATTCGAATAATACACTCTCCCTTAGCTATGATAGGCACACTCTTGAAAAAGGTTTACCTCCTACTCTGCAACAATTCACGGAACTAATTCTTGACTGAAATGTTATAGAGCCTTACTATGACTATTTGCAGTGTGTATGTTCCTATAAATTGATGGATAGATAGTTAGACAAACAGACCGACGGATAAATAGATAGATACATAGATAGGTAGATTGATATACATTTAGAGTCATAAAAGTTGCTGAGCTGCTACCACCTGCACGCAGTTTACTACAGTACAGAGTGACGAAAATAAAAGCAGAGTTATCGACACAGAATTTTGTAAATGAACTTTGTCTAGAGAAATTTGCAGATGATTAAATTACAAAGGGATAGCCGGGGTGCTTAAACATTGATTGTTGTAAGTCATTACTCCTATATATATAAAATGAAACTTGTAAAAATTATGCGAATTTGGGAAGCCAAAAATATCTCTACTAATAAAGGAAGCTGAGATTAGTTTATGATATTTAAATAAGCTCTTTAAGACAGCGAAAGGGAAACGAATAAAATAAAATCTATTGATGTCGTACTATTGACAAGTTTCGGGGAAAAAAATTATTGTCCATATTCACTCCTGTAAAAAGAATTTTCTTATTCTTCTTGAAAGGAAAACAAAAGTTGGCATGTGAGGAGAGGGGTAGAGGATGGGAAGAAAGGAGAATTAGGGTGTGGGAGGAAGGGAAAGCAGGTGCGGATAGAAAGGGAAGGTGCTGCGGAAGGAAGGGAAAGGAGTTAGGGAGGAAAGGGAAGGAGCTAGGAGACGAAAGGGAAGGAGCTACGGGAGAAGGGGAAGGGGATATGAAATGAAATGGAAGGAGCTACTGGAAAAGGTGGAAGGGATACGGGAGGAAGGGGAAATGGGTACGGTTGGAAAAGGTAGGAGTTACGGGAGGAAGAAGAAGGAGGTATGTTAGGAAAGAGAAGGAGCTACAAAGTAATTTTAAAGGTTATAACTATCACAGTTATTCTTTTAGTTAAAGACAAGGACAAAAAAGCAGGAATGCACCCCGCCCTCCACCAAACCCTCCAGCTGAAGCCAGCAGGAAATAGTAAGGAAACAGAAAAAAATTGCCATGGAAAATCCATTGGAAAGAGGGAAAGAAAATACTACTGTACATTCTTTACATGGTAAGGGAAGTAGCATTAAATCAACAGCTTCTTCGATGTTTTTCTGGGGCTATATCCCCTTAAAAAAGGAAAAAAAAATGTATATACTATAGAAATGTTTTATTCAAGAGTGTGCATGCTTAGCTGGGGGTCTGACAATAGATATTTAGTCAAACTATTTTTAAGTCAAACTATTTTTATACGTAAGTACCGGTATTGAATCACAGTTCACTACCATGGAGGGCAATTTGTTTAACATATTTACAACTCTGCTGAAGAAGCAATGCTTAGTTTCGTGTGACTGAAATCGTTTGCCGATAATTTTATGGTCATTACTTCTAGTACAATTAGAGTGATCAACTGTGAAGTATTTATCCATAGCCTTGTTATCGTGTCTCTTCAATATTGTGAATACTTAACTTAAATCTCCTCGTAACCTGTGTTTAAGGTACAAAGTTCCGAGCTTCAAAACTCTCCTTGTAAGAGTCATTTCTCAATGTTCATATCAACTTTGTCACCCTTCGTTGTACTTTTTCAAGTTTCTCTATATCTTTTCAGTAATAAGGCGACCAGAACAAGACACATTACTCAATATGTGGTTGTACTTCAGAATTATACAGGGTAATGATGATAATTGTCTTCTTATACATTTTCAAATGGCCTGCCAATGACTCCAGTAAGTCTGTTCACCTTCTTAACAGACTCCTAACATTGCTTGCTTACTTTAAGATCATTTGTTACTATAATTCTAAGACTTTTTCATGACTGACATTATAAAATTGAATACTGTTCATACTGTAACTGAATTTTTCATTTCTGTTTAAAATGATTAGTACTTTGAGTTTACAAATAGTAAAATCTATCTGCCATGTTTGGGACCAATAAAACAGTTGCTCGAAGTCTGCCCGCATCAATAAATATGTGTCTGCTCTGTTACCATCTTTAGAATCGACAGAAAATGGGATATTTTACAAAATAATTCCTCACGTGTATCATTAATACGTACTGAAAACAAAAAATAATCAAGAAATGAGCCATGTAGAAGAGTTACGGAAGGAACTACGGAAGGAAAGGGATGGGGGTATAGGTAGAGAGGGAGAGGGATGTGGAAAGTGGGGGAAGGAGAGAAAGGAGTCGCAGAGACGGTATAAGGGGAAGAGGACGGGCGAACGGGAGGAAGAGCACTGAGGCTTGGGGGTAGAAGAAAGGGAGACGATAGGAAGGTGAGGATACGAGAGAACAGAGGAAAGGGATACAAAAGGAAGAAGGATGTAGGAACTAGGACGAGGGGAAAAAGGAGGGGAACATGAGGAAGCGAGGGGTTGATGTTTAAGTATAGGGCGGGAAATGAGGTACAGGAGGAAGGGTAGAGAAAATGAATAAGAAGGGAGGAAAGGAGTTACGAAAGTAAGGAGGAGGAATGCCAGGTTTAGTGTCAAAGAGATTTTTTTCCCAACACACTTCAAAGATCCCCCGCCCCCCGTCTCTCTCTCTCTCTCTCTCTCTCTCTCTCTCTGTTTTAAGGACAGCTATTCGGCAATCCCTACTGTGATCATTTTGGAGTTGTGGAAGTGTTGGAGCGGGTGAATTGCCCTAGTATTTTGAAAGAGAAAAGGAGCATCTGGAGGAAGTGATCGCAGTAACAGTGGAGGTTTTTCATGCTCCAATTTCAGTTACCAGAATTAGTTTGTTCATGTTTCAGTTTCAGTATTATTTCAGCTTCCTCTATCAGTTTCAGGTATTGGCTTCAGTTTCAGGATTTCAGTAATGCTATTTTTTTTTTTTTTTTTTTTACAGAATGATGGATTGTTCGATTTAATTTTAGCAATTATTGAATGATTTTCATCTCATAAAGAATGATCTCCATGTACTCAAAGGGTCATGAATAATCTATCGTAACCACTTCACTATGATGACGTATAAACTTTATTCTTGCTAACTTCAGACGATGTTTTCAGCATAGGAAGGACTTAATGCATTAGGAGTCAGATAAAGTCTTCGTCATTTCAGTAAGGAATCTTTATTAGTTGACTATCGCCGTCAGGAATCAGAAATGTAAAAAAAAATATATATATAATAATTATAGTAATAATAAAATAATTTTCCCCGAACAAGGGGTTGACTGATTTATGTCGAAGTATCGTGTAGAATACACTGGGTAAAATCATTTCTGGGAAGAGTAGAAAACAAATATGCACAACAGAGAGCTTATCTGTAATACTGCTGCAGAAGGTGTTACAAGTTGCCGCATCTTTTGGAGGATGGTCAACGGCGCATGTCTGGCAGGGTGTGGGTAGTTGCAGTTTGGTGAGCATAAGGTGATGGTCCACTGAGCACTCAGAAACTCCAGTAGATCGAGTTACAAGAACTTCTCTTCAGTCTTGCTGCCTTACAATGACTCACTTCATTTCTGCAACATTCGCGGCCTTTCTTCTAACTTTCGCTCTGATGAGCACCACCTGTCTTCCTCTGAACCTCATCTTCTTTTCCTTACTGAGACTCAGGTGTCTGAGGCAACTGAGAGCAAACCCTTTTCTGTATCCTCCTACTTTCTCTATACTCATTTCAAAGCCAAAGGTGGATGTTGTGTATGTATACGCAACGACTTATCTTGCTCTCGTGTTCCTGAACTCGATTCTTCTGAATTTTCAACGCACTGGCTTTGGCTTTCCTGTAATTCTCTGACTACATATATCTGCGCTGTTTACTTATCACCTAATTCTAGTGACTATCAAAAATTCATCGACTATCTTACTTCTACGATGGAACACATTCTCTTCATTTCTCCTTTCTCTGAATCTCCATTCTACGAGATTTCATTGTTCACCACCACCTTTGGCTCTCCTCTCCTTTCACTGGTCCACCTGGTGAACAAGCCTACATCTTTTCTATCCTTAATGACTTAGAGCAGTTTGTACAGCACCCTATCCGTATCTCTGAGGGCCTTGGAGAGAGATCCAACATACATGATCTCTTCCTTACAACTAATCCTCCTGCTTACACTGTCAATCTTTCCTCTCCGTTGGGCTCCTCCAATCACAACTTTATTACCTTGACCTGTCCTTTCGCTCCGGTACAGCCTGTGGACCCTCCAATGAAACGTCGACTGTGGCACTTTGGAGCTGCAGACTGGGAGGCCCTCAGGCAGTACTTCTTTGATTTTCCATGAAATGGTTAGTGCTTCCATGGCTGAGATCCATCTGAGTGTGCCTTGCGCATTACAGAGATTATCCTCTCGGGCATTGAAGCATACATTCCTTTCTCATATCCTTTGACTAATCCAAGAAAGCCTTGGTTTAATCGTGCTTGTTCTAATGCTGTCCACAACAAGGAGAGAGCCTTTAAAGGTACCAGAGCCAACTGACCCCTGAATCACACCTTCTTTATGTTTCTGCCCGGAATCGTGCTATGTCTGTTCACCACTGTGCTAAAAATAATTTCATCCATACCAAACACTCTCAACTCTCCAACTCAAATGCTTCCTGCTCGTTCTGGCACCTTGCCAAAAACCTTTCTAACAACTTTACCTCATCATCCTTCTCTCCTCTTTTCTACTCTGATGGTTCTGTAGCTATTTCTTCTACTGATAAAGCAGATCTCTTCGCGTAGACTTTATCCTCCAATTCCATCTTAGACAATTCAGGTGCTGTTCCTCCATCACTTCCCCCCTCTGATTTCCTCATGGCTGAAATTAAAATGTCTTCAGGTGATGTATTTTCTGCCATCACAGGCCTCAATACTAACAAGGCATATGGGCCTGATGGGGTCCCTCCTGTTGTTCTCAAGAACTATGCTTCTGTGCTTACACCTTGCCTAGGTAAACTGTTTCGCCTTTGTCTATCAACTTGTGCCTTTCCTCCTTGCTGGAAGTTTGCTCTCACTCAGCCAGTCCCAGAGAAGGGTGACCATTCCCAAAGCTCTAACTATCGTCCAGTTGCTTTAACATCCTGTGACTCATAAGTTTTCGAGTCATTTCTTAATAGGAAAATTTTAAAGCATCTTTCCTATCACAACCTTCTTTCTGATCGTCAGTATGGGTTCCGTCAGGGACGCTCCACTGGCGATCTTCCCACCTACTTTCAGACTCCTGGTCATCCTCCTTTTGTGACTTTGGCAAAAACTTTGCCATTGCATTTGACATCTCTTAGTATTTCGATCGAGTCTGGCATAAATCTTTAATTTCCAACCTGCCCTCTAACGGTTTCTATCCTTTTATCTGTGCCTTCATCTATAACTTCCTTTCTGGTCGTTCTATAGCCGCAGTTGTAGACAGCCATCTTTCTTCTCCTAGATCTATCGACAGTGGTGTTCCTCAGAGCTCTGTCATATCACCATCTCTCTTCCTTATATTCATCAATTACCATCTAAGCTGCACATCTAACCCTGTCCACTCGTACACTGATGATTCCATCCTTCACCTTTCCATTCGGTTCCCACAACGCCCATCTCAGCAGTTACTTCATCAAACAAGGGATGAGGCTATGGCACACCTAATGTCTGACTTGGCTCTTATCTCTGACTGGGGTAAAAATAATAATTTTTGTTTTTAATGCATCAAAGACTCGGTTCTTACACCTATCAATCCAGCAAAATCTAATGTTTAATAATATTCAGCTTAATCCTGCATCATCCTTGAACATGCATGGGGTTTCATTCACGTGGGACTTATCTTGGAAAGATCATATTACATCTCTTGTAAAATCTGCTTCCAATAGATTGGGTGTGCTAAGCCGACTCCATTCCTTCTGTACCCTTGCACAATTGTTGACTCTACAGACGGGTATTATCAGCCCCTGTGTGGAGTACATTTCTCATGTGTGGGGAGGCTCCCCACATAAAGCTCTTTTCAGTGGGGTGGAGTCAGAGACTTTTCGTTTCATTAACTTTCCTCCTCTTACTGGCTTCCTTCAAGCTCTGTCTCTTTGTCGCACTGTTGCATCTTTATCTCTTTTCTAACGTTACTTCAATGGTCACTGCTCCTCTGAACTGTTTGCTTGCATTCCTCCACCTCAACGACGTGCATGTAGCACCCGTCTAGCAGCAAACTCTCATCCCTTTTCTGTCCAGCTCTCTAAAGCAAGAGTTAATCGTTACTTCCAGTCCTTCATTGATGCAACAAGTCAACTCTGGAACTGCCTCCCTCCGCCCGTATTTCCAGATAGCTATGATCTCCATCTTTCAAACGCAGTGTGTCCAGGCATCTTGAAATGATCAGATCTTGAATTTGATTATCTTTTATATTTTGTTTTTCTCTTGGAAGGAATAGTTATTGCGGGCTCGAGGCCTTTGGTTCCTTCTTCCTAGCTTGAAAAAAAAAAGATTTCAATATTTAGATGGTGGGTGCATCCATGTGGTCTTGTGTTTATTGTTTAGTTGTAAAATGGTGTTGGTGACGACCAGACTGTGTTCTGAGCGTAGGAAATGCAGTCTGATACCACTGTTCAAATGACCAACAACATTGCAACCTACTGTATAATGCCTTGCCAAAGGTTATTAACTTTTCCTACACTGGCATTAAAATCTCCAAGCAGGATGAGTTTGTCATTATGTGGTATTGCCTTACACACACACACACACACACACACACACACACACACACACACACACACTGCAGGCATACGGTGTTCCGATTGGTTTTTCTATTTTTCCTTTTGTCTTTTTCCCGAAGAAAGTAACACGGGGAGTATATATTGTATGGACTGTGGCGGCAGGCCTGGATGCACCTGACATAGGTGGACAACTGTACCACATACATTCAGGCCACTGATTAACAGTCAATAAGTTTTCAAGAGAAGAGAAACAGAACAAAGAAGAAAACATTAGACGGAAGGAAAAATAAATGTGCATTATGCATGAAATGATGATGAAAGGGAAGGAGAATGGAGAAAGAAATCAAAGACTGAGGGCAAGGGAGACAGAAAGTCATCATCATCATCATCATCATCTAATCCTGTGTTGCTGCACGAGGAGCCTAGGAGCCCGGTGCTAGGCAAGTCGGTCCTGACATTTAAGATGAGAGTGACCAGCCTCACTCATCCCCCAGAGGCAATGCATGAGCAATAAACCTCAAACACCCCTTTGATATGGAAATCTGAACAGGGTCATTCTGATTGGAGAGCCTTAATTACCCACTAAACTACCAGACGCCATTACAGAAAATAAACACGGTAAATGCCCTGTCGTAAAAAATATATATATATATCCATTTGTCATTCAAAGCTTTCTTTGCGCCATCATGAAAGTCAGGGCCCGGTGCTAGGCTACTTAGTCCCTACCTTCAAGGCAAGGGAGGCCAGCCTCACCTGTTCCTTATTGGCAGTATGTGACCATCAAAGCACATTCAATCTTTGGATTAAAGTTTTTACCGGTTCCACTTAGATGAAAATCTAAACACATGAGACCAACATGGGTCATTTGGTTTAGGATTAGTTCCCAAACTAGTTAATGGATTACAAAAAATCATTTGGTTTGTCACTTATTGTAGGGTCACGTAAAGATTGCAATACATCGAGTGAGTGGATGGTGCATGCCTCTCACCCAGCAAAAAAAAGAAAAAAAAATCTTAACAAATCAATCATAGAAAAGGACATGAGACAACCATGCAGAAGACAGAAAACACTGTGACGACCCATCTGTGATTAAACATAAAACTGCTAAGTCTGATTAAAGGAGAAATAACGAGAAAGGCTGAAGACCCGGAATGAAGGAGGAATAAAGAAGAAAAAGTAATGCAGCAGGTAATGGACGATGGAGAAACTAAAGAATTTGGGGGGAAGAGAAACAAACGCTTATAAGGTAAAGCAAAGTGGAAAAGTAACAAAAGGAAAGGAGAGGAAGAACATTGAACGAGGAACTCAGAAGAAGAAAGACGAAAAGAAAGGAAAGAAACGCTGACAGGCTTGTTGCAAGAAACATAAGAATGAAGAAACGAAGGTAAAAACAAACAGAACACTGTCGAAAGAGGAAAGAAATAGAGAACCAAAGAAAGGTGAAAAACACTGAAAGGGTACAAGAGGAAGAAATATACCGTCTACTTTCCTCTTCACCACTCACGGACTCCTCCAGCTGAGAATATGAAACGAAAATACGAAAGTAATTTGCACAGTGACGGGATAGTCTCCCTCCTTCCCTCCCTCTCCTGTGTGTGTGTGTGTGTGTGTGTGTGTGTGTGTGTGTGTGTGTGTGTGTGTGTGTGTGTGTGTGTGTGTGTGCGTGTGTGTGTATGTGTGTGTGTGTGTGTGTGTGTGTGTGTGTGTGTGTGTGTGTGTGTGTGTTTGTGTGTGTGTGTGTGTGTGTGTGTGTGTGTGTGTGTGTGTGTGTGTGTGTGTGTGTGTGTGTGTGTGTGTGTGTTTTCATTTTAATCGTTCTCCTCCCTCCACCCCAACTGTCCTCCCACACCACCAGTCCATCCACACCCTCACGGTCCCCCCACACCCTACTTGTCCCCTTCCATCCCCACTGACGCCTCATACCCTAACTCTCACCCCACACCCCCACTATCGTCCCACCCCTACTGTCCCCAAACCCCAACTGTTTCCCACACCCCGACTGTTTCCTGTCTTCCGACAACCCCAGTCTCAGACAACCGTCACCCAACATCCATACTGTCTCGGCACACCCCTACTGCCCCCACACGCCCAACATTCCCTCACATCTTCACTCTCCCCTCACATCCCCACAATTCACTCCAATCCCCATTGTTCTCGAACATCCCCAGTGTCTCCTAACATCACTGCCCTCCCCCCCCCCCTCCGTGTCCTCCCAAACCTCATTGTCCCCTCACTCCCTTCTCCTTTCCCATTTTCTGCAAATTTTCCGAACAGGTTTGCCAACAGTCTTACGATCAAAATCTCGTGATTCGGATGTGTTTTAGCAGGAAGGACAATATAATTATATAACTCTTCCTTGTCTCTTGTTTTCTGCAAAGCAAGTATTGTTTCCAAGCGGGGAAATATGACAAGTTATGATTTATTTTTGCAGGAAGGACAAGAAAGTGCGAGAAAAGAACATCCATGTTCTCTTGAGCATTACTGCACCCCGAGTTACCAGAGGGAAATAATCGTGTTATGAAATCTAGACTGAGTCTCCTGTTTCCCCACCATATCTCTCCTGTATCTTATACTTTTCTTTCCCGTTCCCAGTCTTCCTGGTCTATTACAGTCTTTCGTCCTTCCAGTTCATTGCCATCACTAACCACCACTCTTTTATCTGTGTCCTTTCCCTCTCTTGCCTGTCACATAGTCGTCCATCGGTCTCATTCTCATCCCCACTGTCTTCTTCCCCATTTCATCCACACCTAATAATCCCCACGCAGTTCACCACCTGGTGCTTTCTTTCCAAACAGAGCAGTTTGTGGGGATGAAATTTGACCTTAGTTATCTTTCATTGCTGTAATATTCTGTGCACGGTCGCAATGTACATCATGGTGTCTTTCTCCTAAGTTATCCCTACATATCTGGGAAAGAAGGAGAATGTGTGAGGAGAAAGGATGCACTGAAGGACGGCAGAGGATAGAGGGTCATGCAATGATAAGAACGAAAAAAAAAAAAAAAAAAGAATATGTGAAGGAGATGTTGAGAGGAAATGTATGGGGAGGATGTAAGGAGCAGGGAAAAATTTTCTAGTGCGAAACAGATGACAGAGAAAGCATGAGAGAGGATGTGAAGGGAGAAGAAAAACTAATTACATTGTCGTGAGTAAAGCTGTGTGAGGAGACTGACGGGAGGAGAGAAATATGAGGGCAAGTTCAATGTATGGAGAAGAGGATTAACGAAAGGAAACAGTAACACAGACGGACAGAAGCGTTAAGAGAACAGTGACATGATAATCCTGAAAGGAAAATGGCGTTGAATGCAAAGTGGCTTTAGAGATATCGTAACTCTTATGTAATGGTTACAGACTATTTCGATATTAAAACTATGTAAATAACACAGTGAGTGGATGGGAAACAGAGGCATGGAAGAAGTTGAGGGACGGAAAAGAGAACTATATGTAGAGACGAAGAGGGATGAAAAGATTAGTAAGAGAAAGAAGAGACTAGATCAGGAATTTGGAAGGAATTTGAATGTTAAGTGGAGGTAATGAAAGAAAAGATAATGTTTTGTAAAGAGATAGAGTTAGGTAGGAAGATAGAGATGGTAGTAGGGGAGTGAAAGATAAAAATTGTAGATTGCTAGTGGATAATGGAAAATTAGTGAGCAGATGGAGAAAAGACTTCAAGGAATTAGCTAGTAAACATACAGAATGAAAGTAGTGGAAGTATAAGTGTTTAGGGAATGGCTGGGAGGAGGAGGGAGATCAGAAGGGAGGAAGAGATCACTAAGATGGAAGCAGTGGAAGTAATGAAGAAAGTCAAAATGGGGGAAAGTCCTGGGAACTGATGGAGTGTGTGGTGAAATGGTGAAGTACAGGGAAAAGAAAATGAAGTGGATATGGAAGATATGCGGATTAGCCTGGGAGGAAGGTTGACTCCCGGAAGATTGGAAGTCAGGTACCAACTCGAACGTATGGAAGCGAAGCTTGGACCTTGTTGGAAAGACACAAATCAGAGTGAGAGAAGTGGAAATGAGTTATTTCGAAGAAGCTTGTGGAAATACATGGAGAGAGAGACTGAGAAATGATGAAGTGATTGAGTGCTGTGATGTGCATGCGGATGTGCTAGAAAGCATTAGGAGAACTACAAGGAGATTGTTTGGTCATGCAGAGAGGATGGCGAGCAAAAGACGAAGTAGGAGAATGTATGTGAGTGAGGTGGAAGGGGGAGAGGGAGGGGGAGACCGAGGATGAGATGGAGGATTAGAGTGGAGAGGTGTATGAGAGATTTGATTTGATTTGTGCCCCCTTTTGTGGGAGGCTAGTTTATGTGACATCATTTCTCATCGTGTGAGGGTTGAAGTGTCATTAGGTGCTACAGTTGCCCAAAAGGAGTACAACACACAGTCATATACACCCGTCACAATGCAGATGAATATTGTCCACAAGTTAAAAGCTAAATAAAAGATAGCGATACACATTTGTTTTACTATATTTACTTGTACTGTAGCTAGAAATTTTTAAATATATCATGGTAACTTACAACTGTCTTTACATAGTTGCTAAGCAATATTTTAGCCATATTATGTGATAGTGGATATAAGTAATTACATAAATATATAATATGTAATATCTTACTGGAAACAGTTACACTGGCGAGGCGAATCCTATATGTTTTCTTTTTTTTTTTTTGGTATATCTTTAACAACACAATTCTCCATAAAGTAAGTAGTTTGGTCCTCAATGATCTTGCTTCTAGGGCTCCCGTATTCTAAGAGAGACGGACATTCCAGAATGTAATGGTGAAATATATGACCATCCATGGCACCATTAACATTATACTTTTTTTGGGGGGTTCATCAGCTGCTACCCCATGCTGCCATGGGTTGCTGTATCGTAACCAAATTCTGGTGTGAACTACTTCCTGTCACCTATTTGTACATGACCTTCCATGTGTAACATGTCCTTAGGCGAACATGTTTACAGTATCATATAGATCTGCTGGTATGACGTTCATCTTGTCTTTTAAATACTGTTATAGAGCTTTGCCTGTTTTAATGCTTGACCTACTCTGAAGAAGGGACAGTCCAAGATCACAGTTTGTTTAAGTCTTTTTAGAGGCTTCTTTTGGCAATTGATCATACTTTTCATTCCCTGGCATCTCAATATCATTCCTAATTTCGGACACAAGGTCTTGATAGGTCCAGCATCTATTCTTGAGAGCATGGAGGACTGATAAACTGCCCAAAAATATAACTGCATTGCTGCCCCTTCTGCTAACGTGCTTAATTCCAGTCACGATAGCCACGATCTCAGAGTGCATCAAGGATGCCTAGTCATGGAGCTTAACTCGAGTGTCGCACTTCCGACAAAACCGACCATCTCGTACCACAGTCATGGCAGTTCCAGTCTCCCCAGTTTCACTGTCCAGTGATCCGTCACAGTAGATTAAGTTAGTCTCATTGTTTTGTGTCAAAGATTTAATCACTTCCAAGAAGGGTGATCTTAATTCACACGCTAGGATGTCTGCCTTTCGGAAAGGAAAGGTTAGTATTTTGGAGTCAAGGTCTGTTTTTTCCCAAGGCGGAGTAATCTCACCCAAGGATACCTCAGGCAGGATGCGGTCTGCGACATCATTTGCTATTATTTCTTAGCCTGTCAGTGATGTTCAAGTGTTACCTCTTATTTCTTCAAGACCCTAATAAGTAAGAATTTCTGTCTTTGGTATTATGTCTCTTTTGTCTCAGACTGCTTTAATTCCTATAATGGTAATAATTTCCATTATCCTATAGATTATAGAGGATAAACCAAGTTCAAGTCTCATATTGGCAATCTTAGCAGTATGTGGACAGCCCAGAATGGTACGTATAGCTTCGTTCTGTATGGTCTCAAGCTTGGCGCGTCTATGTTTACCCGTGCAGACGAGAACAGTGGAAGTATAATCAGTTAGAAACCTTATATATGCTATGTGCATTGTCCGGAGGCTTACAGCAGAAGCACCAGGTCTTTCCCGAGCCATTTTTTTCAAGGCTTGTAGTCTAGACTTACGAGTAGTTAACATTGTCTGGAGTTCTTTTTTTTTTCTTCTTCTCCACAGTTACCACCTATAGATAACCCCAAGGACTTATGCGTCTTAACATACTCTAGTGGGGTTCCTTTCATCTTTCTTGTAAAATATTACCAGAACACATTGCTTTGGTTTTCATAACAGAGATAACAAAGCCCAGATCGTTACATACTCATTCTATATTAAAGCATTTTGCATATGCCTATGTGTACTTGCCTGAATAAGCAAATTACCAGCATATCCCGTAGTAGTTACCTCTTTAGGTAACTTTGTCATGGCAGTGACATTCATCAGTATATTAAAAGGAGTTTGACTTAACACACCACCTTAAGGAATACCTAATTCCAGGGTCCTGCAGGTAGATTTCCCTCCCTGAAAATAAATATATGCCTCCCTGCTGGAGAGATAATCTTCCGTCAGTGCTAATAGTTTCTCCTTAACATTCATCTTCACTGGTTCATGGAGTATAATTTGTCTATTAGCTTTGTCAAAGAAACTTTTCAGGTCCATAAATACCGAGAATTTTGCGAATGTGTTCGCTAAGCATGGTGTTATACAAGTTATGGAAGTCCTGCCCTTCAGAAAGCCATAGAGACTAGGATGAAACTGATCATTAATTTTGAACCACATTGTATTAAGTAGTATACATTCTAACATTTTATAAATACAGGAAATGATTGATATTGGCCTAAAATAATTCTGCTCACCAGGTTTTGGATGGGAAAAACAGTGGCTCTTTTCCACTGCTGAGCTAGCCTGCCAGTTCGGTACCTCAGGTTAGAAAGTTTGAGTAGTAGGTTGCCTCTTACTTTTACAAGTGCATTTAAAATATCGTATGTTATGTTGGAGGGACAGAGTTCAAGAGTGAGAGCAGTGGAAATGAGTTATTTGAGAGGAGGATATGGAGTCACATGGGAAGACAGACTGATAATGAGGAAGTGAAGGAGCGTTGTGGTGTGGATGTGGATGTGATAGGAAGCATTAGAAATACACTGAGTGGTTTGGCCATGTGGATAGGATGGAGAGTGAGAGACTGACGAGGAGAGTGTATGTGAGTGAGGTGAAAGGGGTGAGAGGGAAAGGGAGGCCAATGATGAGGTGGAGGGATGGAGTGGAGAGGTATATGAGAGAGGGGGATGTTAGCCGGGAGCAGGGCAGTGAAATGGCGGGGGACAGGGCGACATGGAGGCGGTGTGTTTGTGGCCACCCCATATGGGATTGAGGTGTCTGGCAATAGACAGATAGATGTATGCCATCCTCCCCGGGAGCAGTTGAATTTCTTTTCTTTATAGCATTAAGAATTTCCCATTCAGTAAAATCTGCACAGGTATCGTACCGAAGGGATATGGCAGACAATATAGCAGACTCTCGTTAGTTATGCTGTTTATGAAGTTTGTCCGTCATGCTGTCAGGGAGACTATTGTAATTTGCCGCTGAGAACCATTCCTCCATTAGTTCCTCACCCTTGGTCTTGGGTTCAGGATGGGCAGCAGTTTGTTGCAGAGAGAGAGAGAGAGAGAGAGAGAGATACACAGCTCCTACATATTACTGGATTTTTTCATCTACTCTGGAGCTTAATGGTGCAACATACATGTCATCAAAGCAACGTGAAACTGTCGTGAATTAGATAAGCTCATTGCCGATAAAATAACGTTCATTACGATTATATTAGATAAAATAATGCATTTGAAGCAGTTGTGACGATTTGCCGCCAGGGGGTGCTTGGTAGAACAGTGAGATGCGTCTGTTTAAAGTTGACTGTGCTGAAACATAGACCGAACCTTAGTGAAACTTCAAACTGTGAATATGCTTCTGAGTGACGATCTTGTGCTTGCTCTTGAGGTGCAACAAATAGCTTGTCGGGGAATACTAGAAGTGATGCAATTTAATTCTAATGAAAAAAAATCAAACAACCCGAGGAGAAAAACGTAGAACTCACTGTCTCTCTCCAGTTTACACAAAGAGAAGTGGATGATATAAATGAACATTGTGACAAACAAAAGGAAGAGATGAGTTGATGAAGAGAAAATTAGTTGTTTTGAAAAATAAGAAACTGAAGGTTGGGATAGAAGAAGTTAAACACCGAATGGACTACCAAGAGGATTATTCAAGAAGGAACAATCTACACATCGACGGCGTACCGGAGAACCCTGGTGATACGTGGGAGAAGAGTCAGGAGAAGGTGGAGAAACCGGTGCGAGAGAAGCTGAACATTCCTTGAGTGAAGCATGAACGAGATCATTGTGTAGGACCTGCATCTCTCCAAAACTCTGGTCAACCCCCAAGGAGTCACACCATCCCGATTCGTTTCACTAATTACAAAGACAGGCAGCAGGTACAATCATAAGAAAAATTAGGGTAACCCCCAGGAATGTTCAATGCGAAACGAACATTAGCTGGGCTATGTGGGCGGGTCCTTGCTGTTCGCCCCTTCCCTATCTAGTGTTGCCATATGACTATCCCATTACAAGAGTTGGAATAATGAGCAAGAATGAACCGTATGGTGGGGAAGTATATATGACGTGTTTGCGTTACCCTGAGCGCCCTGCCGAGGATTAATAATGAAACTCGCCGTGTTTATTATTTTCCTACTATTCAACACTAATTATCTACAGGATACAACAAATAAATTTTTCTGAAGTATGTTAAATCTATAGGCATCGAAATTTTTTATTTTTTTCATGATAGTACAGCAGGGGTGCACGAGTTCATATGTTTGCTTTAGACGGGTGGTTAAATGCTTTGGATGGATACTTCAGTTAGTGGTATTCATGCGTCGACGTCTAGTGGCAGTTTTGGAAGCAGGGGGTGGGTATACAAAATATTAAAGCAATGAGACTGAAGATGTATTATTGTTTTCCTTCAACTCAGCATTTATTGTATGGAGAAAGCAATACATATCATTATTACATTGAAATTTACTAACTTGGCTTGTATCGGCTAAATCACTATCATACGTCTTTCATTGGTGCACATACTCATTGCTGGGCTGCATGCTGGTTGCCGACTGAACACCATTCTGTTTTATTTTTATTTGATGAATTCGGTGCCAGATAATAAAACCTATTGTCTCTGTGTACAGAGGCCAAATGATCTAATTAGCTCTGGCACAAATTCTAATATCTGTCTCATATAACCGACACTGGCAGGTTTGCAGTGCAAACTTTCCTGTCCCGTCATTCCACAACAATTCTTCGTTGTATCATAGTGCATAGCTCTGAAGGGTAATGATATTTTTTCTTAAAGCTGTACACTCATGATTACTAATCTCTGACCAGAGAGTTAGCCAAAGTCGTGGCCAGGTGTAGGCTACACAATCATACACGCTCAACCATCGTTCCTGAAAGGTTTACTGTAGTGCTTCAGTGAACAATTTTATAAACATCACTGAAGCACTTTTGCTTCACATATATTTTTTTCAAGTAATATATATGCATTTTAAGAAATAGACATGAAAGTTGAATATAGCTGTTATTTTTAGCCCGTAATGAATGCGTAATGGTATATGGCATTCATTCTGTGTTTAATTAATGTTTATTTCATTGGCCTATTTCTCGAGGCAAGCCTCTAACTGAGCTGTTGATAGATGATAGCAGATATCCACGACTACCACAGCAACCGGCATCCTCACGACATATTCTAAATAAGTATGCTTTATAGTCCTTACATCATTCGTTGACAAAATTTTACCATAACTTGCTAGTTTTTTTTTTTTTTTTGTGTGTGTGATAACAGATCCCGTTACATCGAGTGGGTTTGGTTGCGCTATTCCGATGCGACATCTTAGCTGCATGTCCCGCCTGGTCAAAATCTGTGCCAATTAATACCGTTAATTCATAAATTATTTTTAATATGATGCCAATACGCATATATGGTGACCCATGTTTATTTACTTCTTGGACATTACCCAATAGCAGACTAACTGAAGAAATGTCTGCCCCTGTCAGTAAACACAGACTACTATATTATGGAAGATAAACCATAAAAATATGGTAATATCAGATATATGAAGAGCAGAATACTTCAGATCACCTGGTTACAGTTCTTTGCCCCGCCCAGTAGTGTAGAGGCTGTGTTTGAATGAGTTGGTCAAGTATGGTCATAACACTGCCCCCCACGCATCTCTGGTCAGAAATCAGTAATCATGTGTGTACTTAGAAACTTGGCGAGATTGAAAATTACAAATATATATTTGACAAAGATTTGTGTGAAGCCTCAGTGCAAGCAGGCAGAGAGAAGTTGCCTGAGCTGATAAAAGCTCGTAGTGAAGGCAAAGTGGCATATTGTAGTTACGCCAAACTAATCATAAAGGAAAAGATGGGTGCTGGGCTGCAGACTGGCACTGGTGGGGTCTCCCTCTGTTGTCCACCCTAATTCTGCTGCTCCCAACTCTGTGCCTACTGACATCGGTGAGAGCCAGTCTGACCACACCTTGGATTCTGTACCGTTGGGTGTTAAGAAGCCACCTGACTCAGTACCTGTGGGCGCTGATGAACACCCTCCTGCCCCAACCGTTGTCCCTGTACACCCTCTCAAAATATTTTTCGGCACCCCTTGCTCTGATACCCTTCGCAACGATCTCTGTTACAGA
The DNA here is from genome assembly GCF_032717465.1 of Coenobita brevimanus. Taxonomy (NCBI): domain Eukaryota; kingdom Metazoa; phylum Arthropoda; class Malacostraca; order Decapoda; family Coenobitidae; genus Coenobita; species Coenobita brevimanus. Next base: position 13,116,538 of record NC_136991.1, read on the forward strand.
CGGCGTGAATACATGGTGTGGTTGGGACCCCTGTACCTCTCTCCCTCTCCCACTGAATTTCATCATTAGCAGACAAATTAACACGCATCAGCAACACAGGGCCAGAGATAGCAACCACGCACCGTAATTCAGGAGTTGATTCAGAATGCCTCGTGTGGCGTGGCATAATGTATCGTGCCGTAAGGGTGCCGAAAATTTTATTTGTAGCCTGTACCTTCTACGCCTGTTGCCTCCACCCCTACTGGTCCTCCCAACACTGTTGCCACCACTTTATGCACTGATGGCAGCTCTGTGAGTGCCGGTACCGTAATACTGGGAAAACCCGGGAGGGATGTGAATCAAGAAGCAAATGAAGCAATAAGAAGAATAAACAGTAGATTTGATCATTCTTTATTGTTCATTGTTTTTTATTGTTACATTGCTTAGTTTTCTTCAAGATTCAACTTCACTTGTCCCAATATATTACCATTTTCTCGTCTTAGTGATAAAGAATTAATTCACTTATTTAGAACAAATTATGAAGACAGGAAGAAATCAGTAGGATAGAAGTTGTGGAAACAATAAAGAAAGTTAAATTGGGTAAAGCCCCAGGAATTGATGGAGTGTGTGGTGAAATGCTGAAGCATGGGGGAGAGATAGTAGTAGAATCGATGTGGAAGATGTGCAGATTGGCCTGGGTGGAAGGTAGAGTCCCGGAGGATTGGAAGTCAGGTATAATTATTCCCTTGCACAAAGGAAAAGGGGGAAAAGAAGTGTGTGGTAATCATAGGGGCATTTGTCTTCTTAGTATAATAGGAAAAGTGTATGGTAGGATACTTACTGACAGAGTTAGAGAAAGAACAAAGGAATTAGTTGGAGAAAAACGGGAGGCTTTAGGAAGGGAAGAGGTTGTGTAGATCAGATATTCATTCTTAGATCTTTAGTGGAAAAGTTTCTAGAGAAGGGAAAGAAGTTGTATGCGGCTTTCATGGATTTGGAGAAAGCATACGACAGGGTGGATGGACAAGGATTTTGGAAAGTATTAAAAATATATGGAGTAGATGGGAAGCTGTTGAATGCTATGAAGAGTATGTATGATGGTGCTAAGGCTGCAGTGCGTGTGGATGGTGAACTGAGTGAATGTTTATCTTTGAAGGTTGGGTTGAAACAGGGATGTGTCATGTCTCCATGGTTGTTCAATCTGTACATGGATGGGGTAATAAAAGAGGTACAAGGTAGGGGAGTGGATGTTGGAGTGGCCCTGGTGAGAGAGGATGGTGTTTGGAAACTCCCTGTACTGTTATTTGCAGATGATACTGCGTTGTTGAGTGACGACGAAGGGGAACTGCAAGGCTTGGTGGATGAGTTTGGGACTGTGTGTAAGAAACGGAATCTAAAGGTGAATGTAGGGAAGAGTAAAGTGATGGTCTTTGAGAGAGGTGAAGTCAGTGAATATACAGCGAGGTTTGATGGTGAGGAATTAGAAAATGTGAGTACGTTTAAGTACTTGGGTAGTGTGATAAGTAAGGATGGAGGTTTGGAGGGTGAAGTGCTTGAAAGGGTACAGCAGGGAAGAAAGGTTGCTGGTTCCTTGAAAGCAGTGATAAGAAACAGGGAAGTGAGCATGGAAGTGAAAAAGTTACTACATGACAGTATAGTGATACCAACTCTAACGTATGGAAGTGAAGCTTGGACGTTGTTGGAAGGACACAAGTCAAGACTGAGAGCAGTGGAAATGAGTTATTTAAGGGGAGCCTATGGAGTCACATAGAGAGACAGGCTGACGAATGAGGATATAAAGGAGCGTTGTGATGTGGATGTGGATGTGATAGGATGCGTTATGAGGAATACACTGAGGTGGTTTTGCCATGTGGAGAGGATGGAGGGTGAAAGACTGACGAAGAGAGTGTATGTGAGTGATGTGGAGTGGGGAAGTGGGAAGGGGAGGCCGAGGATGGGGTGGAGAGGTATATGAAAGAGGGGGGTGTGAGTTGGTAGCAGGGCAGTGAAATGGCGGGGGACAGGACGACGTGGAGCAGATTTGTTTGTGGTCGCCCCGAACGGGATTGAGGCGTCTGGCAAAAGATAGATAGATAGACCTTTTACTATATGATAACTATAGCCAACTAGAGTATAACTCTGATAAATCATGTGTCATACCTGTCGACAGAGACCAGTGTGGTCCTGATGACAGAGGCCCAGCTGCTTTACATACAGTATCGGACACTCAGTACTATTATCAAAATGACCTTGAGAATATCATAAGTAAGCATACTATAAGCTTGAAAATATTATAACATTAGACGTATCTCCAGCAATAAAAGAAATTTATTGATTATCATCTATCATTTGTTATTAAAAGTATACACATTTTGGGCTTCAGTGAAACAAGGTTATCAAATGATATAGATCACATGTACATTATTGATGGTTTTACCTTATTTGCTAAACATTGACATCATTATGGAGGAGGGGTAGCTTTGTAATGCCAGAAATGATGTGAAATGTAAAGTAATTGAAAATATTAGCATTAATAATGATCATTATGAATCGATATTTGTAAAAAGTGAGGCTAACAAATCTAATGTCATTGGTGTTATTTATAGGAGGCCCAGTTCTGAAATAAACATTTTTAATGACTTCTTTGAAGACTTGCTGTATAAAGTAGTGTTAACTAGAAAAGATTGCTATATTTTGGAAGATTTTAATATAAATTTACCTAAACATGACTCTGATAAGTATATACAAGATTTCTGCAACATTCTCTATGGACATGGCTTTTTCTCTTGCATCAATAAACCAATTAGAATGGGGACACAATGCACTTCTCTAATTGATCATATCTTGCCCAACGATATTACTAATCTCATGAATTGTTGAATTTTAATTATTGATGTAACTGATCGCTTTTCACCGTTGATAATGTGCTCTAAAGAATTAAAAAATACTCAAAGGCACAAAAGTATCACATACAGAGATTACAAAACCTTAGGACAACCGATCTGTGTGCAACTCTGGAAGAATTGTTTTGTCATAATCAGCTGGATAATGATGTAAATAAAAGTCAAACACGTATTATGGATCGTATTACGTAAGCATTTGAGAAACATCTTCCCTTAATGACTCTCCGAATTCCAGTGAAAAGAATTCTTAAACCTTGAGTAACAAACTAGGCATACAAAGAAACCTATGACCTATGGAGAACAATAGAAAAAATACACAAATATGGTAAAAATTAAACAATGCAAAACAGAACTACGACAAAACTAAACTGCAATCTGCCCTTGGTAATAGTAAAGCTGTATAGGGAGTTATTAATCATCTGATAGAAATATATCATAATAAAACAACTAATATTGAAAAATTAATAACTGCAGTCCAGCTGGAATCTGACCCTCATAAAGTATGCAACAGCTTTAATGCATAATTCTCTGTAGTTGGCAAAAAGTTTGAAAACAGTCTATCAACTTCTTATATTTCACCAATGCAGTATTTGAAGGAGGGTTGGGGGGTGATGTACAGGGGAGTTTGGGGGAGTTGGGGGTGGTGGGAGACGGGGGGTGGGGATGGGGGTGATGGGTGGGGGTGGGGGTGTCGTGGGTCGGAAGTGGGGGAGGGTATGGGTTTGGGGTATGGTGGGGGGTTAAGGGTGGTGTGGGGGTGGTATGATGGTAGGGAACATGCAGGATCGGGGGGTGAGGGGTGGGGGTGGGGAGTTGGGGGATGGTGTGTGTTAGTGATGGTAGGAGGAGGGGTGGGGGTGGGGTGGGCATGATCATACATGCTGACACCCGTCTTTTTGGCCCTAGTACCCTCAGATAGCATATGCGGACACCTGTCTTTTAGGGGTTAATGACATTGTCAATTCATCTAGCATTTCGAAGTTTATTTTATTTGCTGACGACACTAATATTTTTCTCTCAGATTCAGAAGTAGTAGCTCTAGAACGTGCTATGAATATAGAGCTGAATAATCTTTCTACTTGGCTGTTAGCAAATACACTATATCTTTATGCTATGAAGACCCGTTATATATTTCCAGGAAATAAGCACTATAACCAAAACAGTAACATTAGAATAGAATGTAATGTACTCGAAAGATGTACAGTGGCGTTCATTAGAAGGAATACACATTTGCTCATATTATCTACAGTAGAGTCTGCTATTGGTGTGATGTGGAACCGTTTCACTTACTGCCTAGTGCACTGATCATGAATGCGCCAGTAAGTGAGTGACTTAGTTCCAAATGTTACCAGCAATGGATACCATAGTACACTAAACGAGTGGGCGTGTATTATTTCTCCTGAACGCGACTGTAACTACACGAAATTCCTCGGTGTTACAATCGATGGAAAGTTATCCTGGGAAGATCACATTCTGTACCTATCACTAGAGGTGAATTAGCCAGATCAACTGGAATAATTTACAAGATCAAAAACAACTTAACTGAAGATGTACTGAAAACTTTATATTACAGTCTAATTTACCCCTATTTGCAATATTGCAACGTTGCCTGCATCTTGGCAGTAAAGCCCTCTACGTAGCAACCTTTAAGAAAAAAAAAAGGCCGAATAATTTCAGGAGTAAGTTACAAAGAACATACCTATCCCCTCTTTAACCCATTCTTTACCGCACCCCCCCCCACCTCCCAAACTGTCGCGCGTGTACGCTGGCGTGCTGAGTTCGCTGACCTCTCCACTCATTTGTGGGGTAGTTTTCCATTTATCATTACACCATTTTTTATATATACAGCTATTTCTTTTTCATATAATACCAAGTACATGTAGGCCACGAGATGAGTTTAGAATGAGATGAGTTTACCTTGAAATGTAAATGTTTTTGATGTAATCTTATGGTAAACAAATAATTTCCTCAGTCTTCATTATTTAGGTGAATACAGTACCTTAACTTGGGGCGTCCCATCGACGTATGGGTACGTCGCAACGTTTCGTCACAGTTAAACCCGGCAATGTACCGGTATGTCACGCAATTGCAAGGTTCATAATTTGCATAATATTCAATTTTTGCACGTGATTTTTTGTACGTATACACGGGACACCTTCCTCTACAAGATGCCAGGCAGGGACGATGCCTTACCCAGCATGACCTCCCCCGCACACCATTGTCTCGGCAATTCACTTGTTACCAGTGACCTGGTCAATAAAATCATTCAAGGCCAGAGTGATTCCCTCAGCCGATGACTATGTGGAGGACAAAGTTTACATAGCATTAGAGGAAGAAACAGTCAGAAATGATGATCAGGTTATGTCGCCATAAAAGGTCAGGTATGGTGATGTGTTTTGTGAGTGAAACAATGCTTACATTTTTTTTTTTTTTTTTTATGTGTCCGACTCTGGGCAGAGGCTTCACAGCCTGCTATCAAGGCCCAGCAGTCCTCCTACACACCATACACCTCTACATATCACCACTTCGGCGCTAACACCCACCGTCCATATTGAATACATGCTAGGGCTGTCTCATACAGGACTGGTGTATTGGTATTAGCAGGGGTATTTTTACGACATGTCGGCGGGCCTTCTGGTAGATCAGTAAAGGCTGATTTAATGAAATTCAAATCCTTAAACTGTTCCCTGCCCCAGCCGGGATTTGAACCTGGGTCAGTTAGGACCGCACTCCACCTCTCTACCGGTTGAGCCTATATTACTGTTTGAAAACCAATATACTCTCGTAGTACATATAAATTCGTACCAAATAAACAAATAAATACCGTTTATGAGTGGTGTGGAATAGTTACCCTCCCATAGAACTTGTTTTCCTTGGAGCCAGCCTGATAGAAAACCCAGTAAGGTAAGGAGTACTGCTACCTGTATCGAGTATTTTAAACCTCAGGTAAGCGATTTCTCTATGAATTTTCGATGTTTCTCACCAAAAGCAGAGGTTTGAACCAAACTATTTTTTTCCCCAAATTGGTCGCAATTGGGGGGAGTCAGTAGAGGAAAATCGGTTGGGACGGGGCAGGTTAAGACAAAAAAAAATATAATGAACATAAAAATAATTGTTTTATTTACCTTCTAAGTTACATTGGGTTCCATCCATATTTAAGTAGTTGTATTTCAGTCCCAAGCTGAGGTAAGTTGTGCTCTCCGAGGTAGGAGCACCTTGGCTGGTGAGTGTGTTACTGTGAGTGCCAGGCCTGGAAGTGTTCAGTGGAACACAAACCAGGCTCCTTAGGGCAGAAGGGGTGAGATTTACTGGTGAACATTTCCTTGCCCTCAGCATGACACACTGCATCATTTTTTAGGTCGTTTTTCCTTCTCATTAGCTGGTATCATGATAAGTCCGTGACATTCTGCATCAGGCCTATTTCCCTTTCTGTCTTTTCTCTTCTTTCTCTGGGTCCTTTTCTTGATTATTGGCTTCACATAAGGCAGCACATGACAATGAGCGCTCAGAGACAAGTTCATGTACCACAATTTTTATAAAGTCACCATAGTCTATCCAGTTTGTGTGAGGATATTGGTTCTGGTAAATTGTCCAGGCATTCAGCATCATTCAAAAGATCATTTGTAGGCTCATTTTTTGAATCAAGCATACGATTTCCTTGTTGGAGCTCTTGACTCAAGAAGTTGCTCCACTAAATCCACCAACCACGTCTACTCATTGTATCACTGCATTGTTCTTTTTTAAATAACAGAACAGAGGAAGGAAAAACAAATGAATAAAAAAATAATAATCCATTCACCAGATTACTGGTGTCCTCTGTTCATAAAGTATCTGTAACAGTTAGACTTGAACAGCTGTGGGTTGAAATTTGGAGGGAAACAACTCTGGGGAAGCGAGTTCTAGAGAGATGCAGTTTGGGGAATGAATGAATTCTGATAGGCAGAAGTTCTGCAATATGGCTAAGTGACATTCCAGTCATGAACGCTACTAGATGCCCATGTAGCACAAGGGAAGGCATGGAGAGATGGCACCATGGATGCAACTTCGTATGAGCATTTGCCCCCCCCCAAAAAAAAAAAAATCTGTAAAATAATGCAAGGGAGGCAACATTCCTTCTTACTTGCAAGGGAGGTAGTTTATTTGTAATGACAGGGTTTTTAATGATTCTAACAACTTTGTTCTGAATTTTATCTAGTTGTTTTAATGCAACCTCTCCACAACTATTCCACAAGGGTGAGCAATATTCAAGCTGAGAGTGCACATGACTCTTATAAATTATAGTTAACTGCTCATCAGCGAAGAAGTTACGGACTCTGTACAATAATCCAAGTTTCTTTGAGGCGGATTTAGCAAGTGATCTGACATGAGAGGACCAGCTGAGGCACTGTTAAGTGAGACGCCAAGAATTTCAATACTTTTGGAGATGGGAATATTTGTAGCACTGAAGGTAATGTACGAATCTGGCAATATCTGTCTATTAGTAAACTGTATATATTTAGTTTTACTAGCGTTAAAAGAGACAAGGTTGTTTTTTTCCCATTCACTAATCATAGATAGATCTTGATTTATGGAGATGGCTGTACTGAGTTGAGAGGTAGCGATATTAGACTTTGTAAAAGGGTGTCTGAGTGTGAATGAACTATGTAGTGTTGAGTCATCTGCATATGAGTGAATGGGATTGTGGGTGACAGATAAGAGATCTTTAATATGAACCAGAAATAGGGTTGGCGCCAGAACTGATCCTTGAGGCTCGCCGGCGTTAATTAAGTGGAAATTGGAATATACATCATCTACTTTTAGTCTTATTTTCCTATCACTAAGGTATGAAGAAATCAAAGGAACAAAAGACGTTAGTCCATACCAAAGGAGTTTGGACAGCAGGGAACGGTGCCATACTCCGTTGAAAGCTTTAGAAATATCAAGAGCTACTGCATGAGTTTCTCCATGTAGATCAATTGATAGATGGATGGTATGAGTTAGGAGACTGAATATGTCAATGGTGGATCTTTCGTGGCGAAAACCATATTGTCTATCACTAATTAAGTTGTTGGATTCAAGATGTTTAACAATGTCCTTATTAATAAATGTTTCAAATACCTTACCAAAAGAAGATGTGACAGCTATTGCTCTGTAATCGGGGGGGTCAGACGAACTTCCTTTCTTCGGAATTGGGTGGATATTGGCTTCTTTCCATGAATTTGGGAATAAAGAAGTACGTATGCATAGTCTGAATAATTCAGCTAGAACAGAGGCAAGTTCAGGGGAACACTTTTTCAAAACAATTGGTGAAATTCCATCTGGGCCTGGTGCTTTGTTGGTAGGTAAATTGTCTAGGATGGATTTTACGTATCTTGTCTGTATTTTAAGTGGGTCAATTTCGGGAGAGTCAAGTTCTAGTACTGGGACATTCTGGCTTGTATCGTCTATGGTAGAGTTTCTGGCAAAGGTACTAGCAAAAATATCTGCTTTCCCATGCGGGTCATCTGTAATGTTGCCATCTGAAGATATTAGTGGGGGAATGGAAGATGACTTGTTAAAGTTATTATTGAAAGAATTAAGAGTTGACCAGAACATTCTATTGTCATTAGGGTTGTTAAGTAGTTTTGATGCTTGCTTTTGAAGATAGTTTGATTTAGATAGATTTAATACAGCTTTTGCATGATTTCTAGCAATTTTAAATTGGAAGAGTGATTCAGATGTTTTTTATTTTAACTATGAGTTATATCCTAATGACTTTTGAGCTGTTGCTCTGGCACAGTTGCCATCAAACCATTTTGGAGAGTTCGATCTTTTAGAGAACTGTTGACTTGGTATGAAAAAATCCATACCAACTAGTATTAAGTCGCAAATGTGGGACTAGGTAGAATTGGGATCACTAGAGAAGAAAGACTGCCATGGAATGTCAGCAAGATAATTTCTAAATCCATCCCAGTTTGCCCTATCAGAGGAATTTGGAAGGAATTTGAGTGTAAAGTGGAAGGACTGTAAGAAAATGTTCTGGAAAGAGGTGAACAGAGTAAGGCAGGGTGGAAGTGAAGTTAGCAGGGGACTGAAAGATAAAAATGGTAGATTACTAGTGGAGAAGGGAGAAAATGTGAGCAGATGGAGAGAACATTTTAATGAATTGTTGAACATAGAGGATGGAAGTAATGGGAGTCTAAGCGGATGGGGAATGGCTGGGAGAAGAAGGGAGGTGAGAAGACAGGAAGAAATAATTATGATAGAAGTTGTGGAAGCAATGAAAAAAGCTAAATTGGGGAAAGCCCCAGGAATTGATGGAGTGTGTGGTGAAATGCTGAAGCATGGGGGACAGATACTAGTCGAATGGACGTGGATGATGTGCAGACTGGCCTGGGAGGAAGGCAGAGTCCCGGAGGATTGGAAGTCAGTTATAATTATTCCCTTGCACAAAGAAAAAAGGGAAAAAGAAGTGTGTGGTAATCATAGGGATATTTGTCTTCTTAGTATAATAGGAAAAGTGTATGGTAGGATACTTATTAACAGAGTTAGAGAAAAAACAGAGGAATTAGTTAGAGAAGAACAGGGAGGCTTTAGGAAGGGAAGAGGTTGTGTAGATCAGATATTCATTCTTAGATCTTTAGTGGAAAAGTTTCTAGAGAAGAGAAAGAAGTTGTATGCAGCTTTCATGGATTTGGAGAAAGCATATGACAGGGTCGATAGGCAAGGATTGTGGAAAGTATTAAGACTATTTGGAGTAGATGGGAAGTTGTTGAATGCTGTGAAGAGTATGTATGATGGTGCTAAGGATGCAGTGCGTGTGGATGGTGAACTGAGTGAATTTTTGTCTTTGAAGATTGGGTTGAAACAGGGATGTGTCATGTCTTCATGGTTGTTCAATCTGTACGTGGATGGGGTAATAAAAGTGGTACAAGGTAGGGTAGTGGACGTTGGAGTGGCCCTGGTGAGAGAGGGTAGTGTTTGGAAACTCCCTGTACTGTTGTTTGTAGATGATACTGAGTTGTTGAGTGAAGACGAAAGGGAGCTGCAAGGCTTGGTGGATGTGTTTGGGAGACTGTGTAAGACGTGGAATCTAAAGGTGAATGTAGGGAAGAGTAAAGTGATGGTCAATGAGAGAGGTGAAGTCAGTGAATATACAGCGAGGTTTGATGGTGAGGAATTGGAAAATGTGAGTACGTTTAAGTACTTGGGTAGTGTGATAAGTAAGGATGGAGGTTTGGATGGTGACGTGCTTGCAAGGGTACAGCAGGGAAGAAAGGTTGCTGGTTCCTTAAAAGCAGTGATAAGAAACAGGGAAGTGAGCATGGAAGTGAAAAAGTTACTACATGACAGTATTGTGATACCAACTCTAACGTATGGAAGTGAAGGTTGGACGTTGTTGGAAGGACACAAGGCAACAGTGAGAGCAGTAGAAATTAGTTTTTTAAGAGAAGCCTGTGGAGTCACATGGAGAGACAGGCTGACAAATGAGGATATAAACGAGCGATGTGGTGTGGATGTGGATGTGATAGGAAGCGTTAGGAGGAATACACTGAGGTGGTTTGGCCATGTGGAGAGGATGGAGGGTGAAAGACTCACGAAGTGAGTGTATGTGAGGTGGAGGGGGGGAGGGAGGGGGAGGCCGAGGATGAGATGGAGGGATGGAGTGGAGAGGTATATGAGAGAGGGGTGTGTGAGTTGGGAGCAGGGCAGTGAAATGGCGGGGGACAGGGCAACGTTGAGGCGATTTGTTTGTGGTCACCCCGAACGGGATTGAGGCGTCTGGCAATAGATAGATAGATAGACCCTCGGACAGCATATGCGGACACCTGTGTTTTAGGGGTTAATGACTTTGTCAATTCAGCTAGCATTTTGAAGTTTATTTTATTTGCTGATGACACAAATGTTTTTCACTCAGATTCAGATCTATACTCATAGTACTAGAACGTACTATGATTATAGAGCTGAATAATATTTCTACTTGGCTGTTAGCAAACAGAATATAACTTAATGATATGAAAATCCATTTTATATTTGCAGGAAATCAGCATTATTACCAAATCATTAACATCAGCATAGAATGGAATGTACTCGAATGATGTACAGCCGCGTTCATAAGATGGGATACACATTTGCTCATATTATCTACAATAGAGTCTACTATTGGTGTGATGTGGAACTGTTTCACTTGCTGCCTGGTGCACTGATCATCAATGCGCTGATAAGTGAGGGAATTTGTTCCAAATCTTACAAGCAATGGATACCATAGTACACTAAACGAGTAGGGGTGTATTGTGTCTCCTGAACGCAACTGTACCTACACGAAATTCCTCGGTGTTACGATCGATGAAAAGTATATCTTGGGAAGATCGATCACATACTGTACATATAGCTAGTGGTAAATTAGCCAGATCAATTGAAATAATTTACAAGATCAAAAACAACTTAACTAAAGATGTCCTGAAAACTTTATATTACAGTCTAATTTACCCCCTATTTGCATTACTGCAACGTTGCCTGCGTCTCGGCAATAAAGCCCTCTACGCAGCATCCTTTCAGAAAAAAAAAAAAAAGTCCCAATAATTTCAGGCATAAGTTACAGAGAACATACCTATCCCCTCTTTAACCCATTCTTTACCGCCCCCCTCCCCCCACCTCCCCAACTGTCGGGCGTGTACGCCGGCGTCCCGAGTTCACTGACCTCTCCACTCGCTTGTGAGGTAGTTTTCCATTTATCATTGCACCATTTTCTATATATAGCTAATTCTTTTTCATATAATACCAAGTACATGTAGGCCACGAGATTAGTTTTGAACGAGATGAGTTTACCATGAAATAAAAATGTATTTGATGTAGTTATATGAGTAAACAAATATTTTCCTAAATCTTCACTATTTAGGTGAACACAGCACGTTAAGAGATAAAACAATATATGATGAACGTAAAAGTGATTGTTATATTTACCTCCTAAGTTTCGTTGAGTTCTATCAATTTTTAGGAAGTTGTAATTCAGTCCCAAGCTCAGGTAAGTTGTGGTGCGCTCAGATGCAGCAGCACTTTGGCTGGTGAGCGTGTTACTGTGAGCGCCAGGCCCAGAGGTGTTCAATGGGCAGAAGGGGCAAGATTTATTGGTGAACATTTCCTTGCCCTCAGTATGACACACCCTGTATCGTTTTTGAGGTCGTTTTCTTCTCATTAGCTGGTATCGTGATTAGTCCGTGACACTTGGCATCAGGCCTATCTACGTTTCTGTCTTTTTTCTTCTCTTTTTTCTTTGAAGCCTTTTCTTGATTATTGGTTTTGCATAAGGCGGCATATCACAATGAACACTCTGAGAGAAGTTCATGTCCCACAAGTTTTATAAAGTCACCATGTTCTATCCAGTTTGTGTGAGGATGTAGGTTCTGGTAAATTGTCCAGGCATTCAGCATCATTCTAAAGATCATTTGTAGGCTCATTTTTTGAACCAAGCATACGATTTGCTTGTTGGAGCTCTTGGCTCAAGAAGTTGATCCACTAAATCCACCGACCACGTCTACTCATTGTATGACTGTATTGGTGATGGCTTCCTCACAAAATCCTCCTTGCCTCCCTTCAGATAGCTTCATATTTAGTTGAAATGACGTGTACATATTTTGTGTCGCGAAACTTCACCATAAGAGTTTCATCCTTCCTCCCAAAAACTGCCTTACCTTTCACGAGTTGTTCTGACTTCATAAGCTGGGGCACACCACGGTTGGGACATATTGTGGCAGTAGTGAGAGAACTGAGCCGAATGAAGTGAAGAGTACCAGTTATCAAGTACCACATGTCATCCTTTATTTAGGAGATTTGCCATTAAAAAAAATAAAAATAAAAACTGGAAATCGTTCTGATTTTGATAGGATAGAGAAGTCAGGGTTCTCCACCATTGTGTCATAAAGACTTTGTGTGTACAAACAAAAGTTCCAAGTATACCCTCTGGCATTTCCAGGGCTTTTTTTTTTTTTTTTTTTTTTTTTTTTTTATGTCCGACTCTGGGCAAAGGCTCAGGGCCTATTTCTTGGGGGCAGTTGCCTATCCCAAGGCCCAGTAGTCCTCCTACACCTCCACATGTCACTAGGACAAAGGGCTAAAAGTTTGAGGTCAAATCTCTTTCACTTGGTCTTTATGTACTGCCGAAACTGTAATCTGCCTTTGTAAAGGAATAGGAACTCACTGATTGCATAATTCTCACCAGCAGAAAAGTAGTTCATGGTTTTCTCCTGCAACATCGTGAGGAATGTTTAAATTCTACTCAAGGGTTTTTTGGGCTCAGCATCATCAGGATGAGAGTACCTAATAAATCTTAGAATTTGGAAAAATCTTGCAACTCATGATGGCTTAGGTGAAAACCGGTGGGCCCTGACACAGTACAGATGTGCTCCTGTAGCCTGAAATTTTGGGCAATTTGTTCAGTCCTATGAGTAACTGCAAAGAAATAAAATCCCACATCTCATTCTCCTCTACAGCCCGCCACTTCTTACCCATAAAACTGTTTGGATTTATCTGAGTATTTTCCCGGAAAATCTTGGCTACTCTTTCATTCGTCCAGAGGCAAAGAGAGTTCACTATATTCTTCGTCACAAAAAGCTGAAAGGAATCAAGAGCACCCACTGGGTGAGACTCATGGTGTGTAATAATCCCTTGGCGAACTTCTGCAAATTCCTCTTCAAAATCAGGCAGTGTGGAGGGGCGCTGGTCTGAGAAAGGGTCTGCCATAAGTGTGAAATCTTTGAGCCTCTTGGCCGGTATTGGTGACTGTGCATCAGCACTCACTGCATCTTCCATCACATCATCATTCAGGTCATTATTGCTGGTGTTGCTGTCATTTTCAGGCATAAATTAATCAGTCACTCACAAATATATCAGTCTGAGTTTCGTCGTCATCTGAGCCCGATAAGTCAGTGTCAAGGCGTGTAATACACTCTGTATCACTGTCTGATGATGCCATGGCTATCTATCTATTTATATACCTGGGCTGTTTCCCCCAAGGAAAGGGAGGTAGCCGAGACAGGACGACACACTCCCCATTTACTCATCTATTCAAACACATTCATTCGCATCTTAGCCCCAAAAGGGAGAACGGACAGATCCTCACTGCACCACACTGAACAAGGGTCGACTGCGCAAAGCAATCAGTGACATCCGCAGCAGGGCCCGACAGCAGAGCTGGTTTACCCCTGCCACATCATAACAGACTCATCCCCTTACCCGCACCTGACCTGAAATAGCTGATCAGACCAAATGCGGGAGAATATCCCCTCAGGCCTGCGTCATCACTTATTCATTCACAATTTCTCTCCACCCATTTCTGTCATGCACAGCCACTCTTCCTTGCTCAACAGACATCCTTCTCGCATCCAGCGCTCTCTTCACACTGTCCATCCATCCTATTCGAGGTCTTCCTCTCAGACTTACATCTCTCACATCACATCTAGTTATCTTTTTCACCAATCGCTCATTATCCATTCTCTCCATATGCCCAAACCATCGCAACACCCTCTGCTCAACTCTACCAGCCATCTCCCGAACAACTCCAGTTCTCCATCGCACTTCATCATTCCGCACTCGATCCATATGCGTCACTCCACACATACTCCTCAGACACATCATCTCCATTACATTCAAACTTTTCCTCTCTGCTACACCCATATTCCATGTTTCAGCCCCATACAATGCAGTCGGTACCACAATACCCTCATACAGCCTTCTCTTTACATCCATTCTAAGCGAACGACATCTAAACACTTTTTTCATTCCTCCCAGCACCTTTCCTACTTCATTTATTCTAAACTTCCCTTCTGCATCTATTCTTCCATCCACAGCAACATGTGACCCTAGATATTTAAAACACTCTACCTCCTCAAGCAACTCGCCATTCAAAACTATATTCATCCCCCTACCATCTACCAACCTCGTACACTTCATCACTTTACTCTTATTCTCATTTACTTTCAATTTCCTCCTTTCACACACCCTTCCAAACTCCTCTACCAACTGTCTCAATTTCTCCTCTGAATCAGCCACAGCAGCTGCTTCAGATTCCACTCTCCACCATCAACATTCACCAGACTCAGACCTCCACCTAAAACTCTTGCATTCACCTCCCTTACAACACCATCCATGTAAATATTAAACAACCAAGGCGACATCACACATCCCTGTCGCAGCCCCACTCTCACAGGAAACCAATCACTCACAGCATTTCCCACTCTTACACACGCTCTACTATTTACATAAAAACTTTTCACCCCTTTTAATAACCTACCATCAAGTCCATACAATCTTAAAACAGTCCACAAAGCCTCCCTATCAATTCTATCATATGCTTTCTCTAAATCCATAAATGCCCAAAACACATCCTTGCCTTTCGCTAAATACTTTTCACACACTTGTCTCACCGCAAACACCTGATCCACGCATCCCCTCCCTCTCCTAAAGCTACACTGCTCATCAACAATCACTCCCTCTGTACCCTCTCTAACTCTCATAATTAACACTCTACCATACACCTTACCTACAACACTCAACAGACTTATAACCCTAAAGCTAGTACATTCATACTTATCACCCTTGCCTTTATACAACGGGACCACACAAGCACTTGCCCAGTCAATTGGCACCATACCTTTCACAAAGCACACATTCAACAATCTTACTAACCAGTCAACAATAGTCACTCCACCACCCTTCAGGCATTCCACAGCACACCCATCCATACCTGCAGCTTTCCCTGTTTTCATCTCCTTTACCGCCTTCTCCACTTCCTCCTTCGTGATCAAAGAATCATTCAACTCTCCCAACACATTTATTCCTTGCACCCTTCCATCTGCCACAAGCTCAGCCACCCTTTCCCCCTCTACATTTAACAATCTTTCAAAATACTCTGCCCATCTCTTCCTTACTGCATCCATCTCAATTAACATCCTTCCATCCTCTGCTTTTACTCGTTCTTCCTTCCCAGACTCTCCCTTTCGCACCCTTTTCACCTCCTTCCAAAACATTTTCTTATTCTGTTGAAAATTCTCTGTCAGCATCCTACCCCACCTCTCATCTGCTGTCACTTTAGCATCACGCACAGCCCTTCTCGCTTTATTCCTCTTTTCCTTATACCTCTCATATGACATCTCATCCTTCCTCTGCAGCCCCACTTCATATGCACGTCTCTTCTCAGCCACAGCCATACTTACTTCCTCGCACCACCATTCACTTCCTTTTCTTACACCACCACCCACACGTCTCACACCACACACCTCTTCTGCATGTCCCACCACAGCACTCTTGAATAACTGCTATTCCTCCTCCACACTGCCATTTTCCCGATCTTTCACTGCATTCCACTCATCTTTCAATTTCTCCTGATACTCTATCTTTTTCTCTCTTTTATCCAACTCACTCACTTTCAAAACCTCCCTGCCACACCTAACTCTCCTAGCTCTCACCCATCTCTTACCTACTCTTAACTTTCCCTCCACCAGGTAGTGGTCAGACATACCTCCACCCTCCCCTCTCAGAACTCTCACATCCAACAATCTTCCTATTACATTCCTAGACACAACCACATAGTCCATCAAAGCTCTATCAACAACCCTTCCACCCTCCTGTCTCACCCATGTATACTTATAAATATCTTTCTTCTCAAACAGCGTATTTCCAATCACCATCTCTCGCTCAACACACATCGCTATCATTCGCTCCCCATTTTCATTTCTTCCAGGCACACCATGCATACCAACTACACCTTCAACTGCTACATTTCCCACTCTAGCATTCAGATCACCCATCATTACCACGTTCACATTCGCTCCAAAACTCTGCAGACACTCATCAACATCATTCCAGAAAGACTCCCTCTCTTCTTCTTCCCTTTCAGTACCAGGCCCATATGCACTCACAAACACCCACAACTCACGTTCAAATTTCGCTTTCACCCACATCAGTCTCGATGACACCTCCTTCCATTCAATCACACACTGCTGTACTTCCGGACTCACTAACAAGGCCACACTTTCTCTTGCCCTTCCTCTATCAACACCTGACAATCTTCCATTCACACTTCCAAACATAGACTCACCCTTCCCTTTCATCTTCGTTTCACTCAAAGCTAACACATCCAACTTTCTTCTCACAAACATCCTCCCAATCTCCTCCCTTTTAGCCTCAATCGTAATACATCCACGCACATTCATAGACCAAATATTCAGGGTACGGGGATAACTCCATCCCCTATCCCTTTCTCTGGCCTGTCTCTTTTAAGGAACTAAAAAACAGAGGAGGGGGTCCCTAGTCCCCTCACCCTGCCCTTTTTAGTCGCCTTTTACGACACGCAGGGAATACGGCGGGAGAGGATAATCCACAGCACTCACCCTTATGACATACAGTGGGTAACTGAACAACTGTGTCACGCTGCTCCCGAAACAAAAGTTACCAGGCACAGCTGAGCTAATTTCAATAATCATAATTGTGCATTTTGATATATATATATATATATATATATATATATATATATATATATATATATATATATATATGATATAGATCACAAATATGAAAAAAAAATCATGATAAAAAGGGTATAATAGCTGACAAACGTCATTGCCATATACTCGTGATTCATGAGTCTTACAATATATTACTAATGTGCCGGGAACTGAACCCGGGATGCTCAGGTGAGAGTCAGGCAGCATACCACTACACCTCAACCAGGTAAAACTTATCTCACATCGTCACAATCTTGTAACCCATGTCCCTCTGCCCCCACTGAGAGCCTGAAGAGGATGAGATAACCTCCTGGCACTCTGGCAAATAAATGCTTTTAATCCATCCCAAGCACTTTCGGCTTGGTTACAAGATTGTGACAATGTGAGGTGACTTTTACCTGATCATGGTGTACTGGTATGCTGCCTGGCCCTCACCTGAGAGTCCAAGCTTCGATTCCCGGCATACTGGTATTATATTGGATGAGTTTTCCTGTGTACAGTACAGGTTTCTCTCTTCTTTATGACTTGTAAGTGCTTGGAATAGATTAAAAAGCATCCACTTGTCTGAGCGCCAGAGGGATTATCTCATCGTCTTCATGCTCTCAGTGGGGGCAGAGGGACGTTGGTTACAAGACTGTGACAATGTCAGTAACTTTTTCCTGGTCGTGGTGTAATGGTATGCTGCCTGGCTTTCACCTGAGAGTCCTGAGTTCGATTTCTGGCATATTGGTAATATACTGGATGATTTTTCCTCTCTTCATCATGAGTCATACATGAACGCACGACGTCATTCTCGTAGTTGCCATATGCCACGTGTGTTCATAAAAAAGTCGAAACCCGCTGTAGAGAAGCTTAACCCTTAAACCACGGGCTTGTTTTGCTTTGACTTGCGGCTCACCCGGGCATTTTCGCGCTCTGACAGACTCTCTAAAAATATTTGCCAAAAATCAGTTTTTAGTCCTAGAATATTAAAATCATATATGCTTATGGCACATACCTTCAGCTTTCTCCTGGGGTGTTTATTGAGCCTTCGTCGAGTACCGTAGGACTTTTGGAGACCTCTGAAGTTGGGTAACGAAGTCTCCACTTTAAACTTCCCGACAACTCGTAATATGATTACCACAGCCTGATATTATCACTAGAAACACTATTCTATGATTCTCAAATAGTTTGGAATCCATACTCCAAAAAAAAAAAAACACTGTGAAAACAATGAAAATTACGAGGGCGTATGACCATCCCACTTCCGATTCGTTTGCCGCTGGTGTTGTCATTTAATATTCATAAAAACACTCACAGTTTATATTTCTATTACTATAAAACTTATATATATCTACAGTCTTTATCCATAAGTTTCCTTCAGTAATAGTAGTTTATTGTCATTGTAGGTATTCAATTTCTTTCAGTAAAATACGTAGCATTCACTTTCTCGTCCTGTATACTAGCGTTGAGAGTGAATGTCACTTTCACCTTCACTCTCATAACTCATAGTATTCATACATGCTAGAGTGAAACTTTCACTTTCATTACTCCTAGTATATATATACTCGTATTCTTATAATACTACTCATTTACATTTCTATTTACGTTCTCTATTTTATTTACATTTCTGTTTTATTTACACTGTGTTATGCACTGTCACTTGAAGTAACTTATAAAACTGTTTTCCACTCTTCATTTATATTTACATTCATTGCTTTCACTTGCTGTTTACACATTATTTACAACTCCACTTGCACTGTTCTACTCAATAGATTGATTGATTGATTGAAAATAGTTAAAATCTGGCGGCGCAAGTGCCAAGGTCATTTGCCGCGGGATGACAAAGTAAATGACACGGCAAAATAAAAAGTGCCTATTCCCAAAATATATATATATATATATATATATATATATATATATATAAAATATGTTAGTAGGAAGAAAACACTAAAAAATAATAAAAGAATAGCTTATAAAATATCAATTACTTATACAAGTGGAAGGAGGCCCGCCTCCTGAAGAAAACTAAAAACATCAGTAAAATCACTATAGGCCTCACCAAGCATTGAGGACAAACTGTAGGCACCAGCTGCTCCCTTATGCCTATGGAGGAATCTCTGATGCAGGTTCCCCAGACTTGGACACTCGACCAGCAAATGACGGACAGTAAGAGGAACAAGGCAGTCATCACAGTACGGTTGAGTCTCACCACACATGAGGAACCCATGTGTAAGCCGAGAGTGCCCAGTGCGAAGCCCAGCAAGAGCCACCTCCAATCGCCGAGACATAGAGGGAAGAACCCTTGGCACAACCACTCGCTAAAAGATTTCTTTTAGTTTATTCTGAGAAACACCATCGCAGTGTCTCTGCCAACACGTACGAATTGCGTACCGCAAGTAAGATGTTACATCAGAAACAGGAAGTGGGTAGTCAGTTGGGGGCTGTTGAGAAGATGCAGCTTTAGCTAATGCATCTGCCCTCTCATTGCCCACCACACCAACATGTGCAGGAACCCAACAGAAGTCTACACGGCGGCCACGACAGCCAAGAATAAAAAGCCACTCTAAAATCGATAAAACCAATGGATGGGATGCATTAAAAGACGTTAGTGCAGACAAAGCACTACACAAGTCACTAAAAATCACAAAAACGGATTGGGGGAGAGTAAAAATGATTTTAACAGCATATAAAATTGCAGTCAGTCTTGCTGTATACACTGAAGTAATGCCAGGAAGGCTACCACCCCTACTAAAGGAAGAGAAGACAACACCAAATCCTACTCCAGTATCAGTCTTAGACCCGTCAGTATAGACGGGGACAGAACCCTCGTGTTGGAGGCATGTTCTAAAAAGAGAGAGAGGGACACCTGAAAGGGAAGCGAGCCCTTTTTTTCATCAACAGACCTACAAAATGTCACGCGAGGGAGTAGCCAGGAACCCACCTTTGGGTTCCGATGTGGACAAATTGCCAGTCTCGGGACAGAGAGGGCTAACATAGCAGACTGGATCCTGTAACCAAATGGCTTTGGGAAATTAGGATGGGTGTCAAAAACAGAAGATCGGGAATCCTGGGAGACAATGGCACAAGAAATTGAGTCTGGAGTGCGGTGAAGACGATACCGACACCTCATCATTAGGAACTGGCGTTGTAAGTCCAAGGGGAGTACACCAGCATCCACCAACAAACTTGGAATTGGGGATGATCTGAATGCCCCTGTTGCAAGACGTACACCAGCATGATGCACAGAATTTAACAACGGAAGGCGGGCATCTGTTGCAGAGGAGTAGACCTCACACCCATATTCAAGTTTAGGAAGAATAAGAGACCTATGCAAGAGGAGGAGGGTCTGACGGTCAGCACCCCAAGAGGTATGAGCTAAAACCCTCAAAAGACTCAAAGCTTTAAGACAAGCCACCTTAACAGAACGAATATGAGGAACCCAGGTTCATCTTATATCAAACAGAAGACCCAGAAACCGTGTCACTTCCACAGGATATTCTCCTACCATAGAGATACAAATCAGGGTCTGGGTGAACCCCTCAAAGACGACAAAAATGTATAGCCACTGTCTTTGCTGAAGAAAAATGGAAACCGGGATTTTCTGCCCAGTCAGAAATTCTTGAGAGCCAGCTGCAGCTTCCTCTCTATCAGACATTCTAGATGCGGTGATGGAAATCGAGAGGCAATTGACATATAATGATCCTCGTACACCATCAGGAAGAACACTGATGACGTTGTTAATTTTCTACAGCAAACAGAGTAACACTAAGGATACTCCCCTGTGGTATTCCATCTTCTAGTGTTCGGGCATTAGAAAGCATTCCTCCTACTCGCACCCTTAAAATTCAGTTACATAAAAATTGATGAATAAAAATAGGTAAGCGCCCATGAAGACCAAACTCATGAAGAGAGAGTAAAATACCATGACACCAGGCAGTGTCATATGCCTTCTCCAGATCAAAGAAGACCGTGACCTGGTGTTGGTTAGTGGAGAAAGCCTCAGTGACAGAAGACTCCAAGGACAGTAGTGCATCAGAAGTAGATCGCATTTTTCGAAAACTATACTGGGCAGGGGATAAGAAGTCACCTCTCTCTAAAAACCACACAAGCCTAACATTGACCATCTTTTCCAAAACGTTACATATACAAGACTTCAAAGAAATAGGCCGATAATTTATCGCCTGTAGATGGTCCTTACCTGGTTTGGGGATGGGGATAACTACAGCAACACCCCAACAAGCCGGAAACTCCTTGGAACACCAGATCTTATTAAAGAGTGAAAGCAAAAACAACAGGGACTCATCAGACGGGTGACATAAAAAGGCATAAGGAATATCATCATAACCAGGAGAGGAATCATGGCACTGTGACAGAGCCGCCTGGAGTTCAGAAATTGAAAATGGAACATTGTAAGGCTCTCCTCCAGGAGAGGCAAAACTGAGTTCACGAGACTCTAGGCGCCGACGGTGGCAAGCCAAAGGCGTGTCTGCATCCTTCTTTGACACACTAGCAAAATGATCGGCAAGCAGCTCTGCAACAGCAAATGGATCAGCGACAGGTCCACCTGCTGCAGATAAAACAGGAAGGGAGGGAGCAGTAAATTTTCCTGAAATTTTCCTTACTCGGTTCCACACCTGGCTGATGGAAGTCCTCGAATTGATGGAGGAAACGTAACCCTTCCAGGATGAACGCCTGGCCTCCTTTAAAACCCGCCTCATATGAGCTCGTGCCCTCTGATACGCCATCAAATACTGAAGATCCCCACGATGACGACGAAGTCGAGAGAAGGCGACTCGTTTGGCCCTCACTGCGGAACTGCACTCAGAGTTCCACCAAGGGACCGGATGTTTAGGAAACTGACCCTTCGTTTTGGAATTGATAACAGGGCTGCTGAGTGCAACACGGTATTGAAATATGACACAGCCTCAGTAAGACAGCCAAACTCGTTGACAGAAAGGGAAATGGAACTTAATTCCCTGAAACGTGGCCAGGCAGCCTTATCCAGAAGCCATCGAGGAAGACGTGGCTGAGGTCCACCAGCACTAGCAGTTAAAAGCAATGGAAAATGGTCGCTGCCATACAGATCTGGCAACATATCCCAGGTAAAATCTAAAACAGCATCAGCTGAGCATAAAGACAAATCAATGGCAGTAAAAGTTCCAGTCTGACTATGGATATAAGTTTTACTCAATAGAAAGATCGTAGTCACTCTCTATCAATTGTCAGCCCTTTACCTCTTTCCACACGAGGTTTAGTGGGGGGTAAAGGTCATAGGGCCCTATGCATGGGGCTAAAAAGGGGCGGAAGTTAGCAGGAGCGAATCCGACGTACTTTCACCTTGAAAGACGACAGTGAACTTATAGTGGTCGCCTCCTGCCGCCTGGCTAGGGTGAGTGCAATACTGCCAACTTCAGCCTTGTGAGACCTGCTAATATATAGCAATGAAATGATTGGCAGGAAACCAAGACAATACATAATAAATTAGGTAGTTCCAGGTGAATGTAAATAATAAGGCTTCTCCCTTCCCTCCTTATATGTATATTTATTACGAAAATAGATTATACAGCATATTTCAAGGGGAAATAAACAGCGAAAATTAGTGAACGAGTGCACGTGAGGTGTTGTCAGGTGATAATTAGCCA
Organism: Coenobita brevimanus; assembly: GCF_032717465.1. Lineage (NCBI taxonomy): Eukaryota > Metazoa > Arthropoda > Malacostraca > Decapoda > Coenobitidae > Coenobita > Coenobita brevimanus. The sequence goes on from NC_136991.1 coordinate 13,139,503, forward strand.
ATTCCAGGTGTATGGCACTATCACTTACCTTATTTCTTTTTTGTATATATTATTTAGTATAAGAATAGGGCATAGGGCTTATTTCAATGGATGAAATCAGTGGAAAATTCCAGGGAAGATTTACTTAGCGTAGAAAGCAGTATGGTGGCCAGCAATAATTAGGTAGTTCCAGGTGAATGTAAATATCACTTAGGCTTCTCCCTTCCTTTCTTATATATATTTTTATTACAAAAATATATTATACGGCATATTTCAAGGGGAAATAAACAGCGAAAATTAGCAAACGAGTGCATGTGAGGTGTTGTCAGGTGATAATTAGCCAATTCTAGGTGTATGGCACTCTCACTTACCTTATTTCTTTCTTGTATATATAATGAGCGATTGGTGAAAAAGATAACTAGATCTCATGTGAGAGGTGTAAGGCTGAGAGGAAGACCATGAATAGGATGGATGGACAGTGTGAAGAGAACGCTGGATGCGAGAAGGATGTCTGTTGAGCAAGGAAGAGTGGCTGTGCATGACAGAAATGGGTGGAGAGAAGTTGTGAATGAATAAGTGATGACGCAGCCCTGAGGGGATATTCTCCCGCATTTAGTCTGATCAGCTAGTCAGGTCAGGTGCGGGTAAGGGGATAGGTCTGTTATGATGTGGCAGGGGTAAACCAGTTCTGCTGTCGGGCCCTGCTGCGGATGTCACTGATTGCATTGCACAGTTGACCCTTGTGCGGTCCGGTGCGGTGAGGATCTGTCCATTCTTCCCTTTGGGGCTAAGATGCAAATGAATGTGTTTGAATGGATGAGTAAATGGGGAGTGTGTCATCCTGTCTCGGCTACCTCCCTTTCCTTGGGGGAAGCAGCCTAGGTATATAGATAGATAGATAGATATATTATTTGGTATAAGAATAGGGCATAGGGCTTACTTCAATGGATGAAATCAGTGAAAAATTCCAGGGAAGATTTACTTAGCGTAGCACGGCCGGGCAGGCGAGAGGATAGGGTAATGTAGGGGAGGTAGGGAGGGGAGTCAAGAATGGGGAGAAATGGCTAAATTGTCAACAATGGATGGGAGTACAGATGTGATTAGGAGTCCTGACTAGTGTTGGACATTGGCAGTACTGATAGATGATACAAGTCACCACTTGAAAGCCCGGGTGAATTCAAAATAACACAGAATCACAAAAGTGACGCCCCGCAATATGATCCCTTGCTCCCAAGCGTCACGAAAGTGACGCCCCACGGTTGAGGGGTTAATGCATCCTGTAAAATCAAGGTATACACCAGTGTTGCCAGATTTTTTTGATCGAGTTATCATACTGATGTGTGAAAATCATCGTTTTTCCACTCAAATTATCGTAATAATATATCGAATGCCTATGAAAATTATCATACCGGTATATCATTACTGCCACTACTACACTACGCTCTACAGTAATATGACGAAATAAATGATGGAGTTCTTACCAACACATGGCTTCAATGGTGTTTTAAATTTATATAAACAACATTTATCACCTAATAAAAAAGAAAAATGGAAATTCATAAAAGTTTTGATATATGTAATGGCTAATGTAAATACTGTATAGTGTGTGTGTGTGTGTGTGACATTTGTGTACTGACATACCAGGAAATTTGTCAGATCATAATACTTTTTTTTTCCTGTTCGTTACGATATTCACACTTGTTAACAGAATTCCATATCGCTGTTTTCTTTGTCGGGGCTTGCACTTTAATATGTATAAGAACACCTTTAAACTGTAAAAGAACAGCAGCCTAAAACTATACCATATAGCTTACCTTTTTATTTTTTTGTGGCGTTACAGGAAGCACCTTGTGCTCACTGTCCTGCTCCTTATCATCCATATCAGAAGACATGGAAACGGTGTCTTATTTCTAGCTCTAGTAGTGAGCCTGTCACTGAGATGTTTCTGCCTAACAGCTTCACGGCGATGACTCATCACCGACGAATATCAATTTCAAACCGTAACGGTCAACAGTCAATGTGACTCGAAATGTGCCTCTACATTTCGTACAGTAAAAATACAACAAGTCTAGCTGTCTCATAGACACAATTACCATACGTGCACTAAGGAAAATTACCACTTCTCATTTTACAGATAGCATACAATCAATGGAAAAGATTTACTCTTGATGAAAAGGCTTTTTTTATTATAATGTTTTAAATTAAAACTCTTATTCCATAAAAGAGAATTATGATACAGAATATACGATAATAAGAAAAGGTATCATACATCGTACCAGAGGCAATTTAATCGTACATGTACGATAATTATCTTACGAATGGCAACCCTGTTCCATAAGTACAAGTCCAAGAGGCTGGGGCCCACTATCTGGACGGGACCACTTGCCAGACATGCCTTTGGCTCTATTACATCGGATAGTGGAGGGATTACTGTATAATCATTTTTATTTTATTGTTTTTTAGTATTTTAATCTAAAGACTCTAAAACTAATAACCTAACAGACAAATCGCTAACCTGTACTAAATCCTAAAAAGACAAATAGCTAAACCTACAGTAAAGATTAAAATAACAATACCTAGACCAAGAGAACACCATCGACTACAGATATGTAATGCCTTTCTACATTACATACCTGCACTTATCACCTGCTGACTGTCAGTCGAAGCACAACCTAATATAGGGGACATCAATATATGAAAGGGAACCAGACGAGTCAGGAACATTTCCATATACATCAGCTGTCAGTCCTAATTAGAATAACTTAAGCAAGATTCATTCATTCATCATTCATTGCCAGATGCCATGTATCCCAAAAGGGGGGTCCAAGGGCTTAGAGTTAATTGTTTTACAGGGAGGGGCACTAATCCTCCACCAACCCCACTTGACACGCAGGGAGAATGTTATGCCAACAGCATCTGGTGTTCCCAGGCGGTCACCCATCCAAGTACTAACCAGACCCAACGTTGCTTATGATATATATTTACGTAATATGTACAAAAAGTGAAGGACCTCGCCCAACCGACAACCATCGACTGCAAGTGCCCAATATCTTTCTATATTGCACACTTGCACTCATCAGTTGGTGACTGTCAGGCGAGGAACGGGGTTTAATTTTTTTGTTTTTTTATGTGTCCGACTCTGGGCATAGGCTTCACAGCTTGCTATCAAGGCCCAGCAGTCCTCCTACATACCATACACCTTTAAATGTCACCACTTCGGTGCTAACCCCCACTGTCCATATTGAATACATGCTAGGGCTGTATCATACAGGACTGGTGTATTGGTATTAGCGGAGGTATTTTTACGACATGTCGGCGGGTCTTCTGGTAGATCAGTAAAGCCTGATTTAATGAAATTCAAATCCTTAAACTGTTCCCTGCCCCAGCCGGGATTCGAACCTGGGTCCGTCAGTGGGAAGGAGGAACTATTTAAAATATGTCAACTGTGAACCCTGATAAATAGTACAATATATACATATTTACATTCGATAAAAACTATAACCATACAGTAAAAAAGTCACATCACTCTGATCAATCCAGGTTCTCTCAAGAAAGCCATCAATTTATTAGTCATACCAATGTCCCCATCACCCAGAATGGTGGAAAGGGTGAAAGGGATGTCTGCTCTGCCACAGTAATTAATAAGTGAAGCACATTCATGAAAAAATCGCCGACAGCGCGGGATGATATGACTGATAGGTAACACCACATCACAGATGTCACAGTGCGGTGGGCATCGTCTTTCCATATAAGGTTTCATGTGCGTCAGTATAGTGGCATTAAGCTGTAAACGAGCCAACACTTTTTCTTCAAGGCGCTAGGATGGTTTGCAATGTCCCAGTTGCCCACATAAGGCTTCCATGATGGAATATTTAGTCTGATCCACTGACTTTGACACAGAAGATTTTTTTATTTCTTTCTGAGAGAGAGACTCGCCCATAGATCACAAGGAACGTCCCAAGTCTCTTCAAGCAACTGACTTTACAAGTAAGTCATCCTGCTTACTGCCATAGAAGCGACAATGACCAGGCACCCAGATCAGCATGAAGGACTTGTTGCATGAATGCAGTTTATTAACAATGCGGCCATGGATCTCATTAGAATCCACAGTGCAAGAAGCAATCGCCTGAAAGGCTGATTTCGAATCTGAAGATATGACAAATGAGTCATGCCTAGAACTGAGAGCATAATCTATGGCTTTGTCAACAGCAAAAAGTTTGGAGGTAAACGCAGATGCATGAGTCAGCAGCCAATACTTGAGGGCACATTCGGTCGACCATACACTAGCACCCACACATTCACTAGACTTGGAACCGTCGGTGTACAATTGGTGGGACCCCAAGTGATGAACGATGATGTTATGAAAGAAGTGGTGGACCTCTGCCTCCGGCACCTTGGCCTTTGGTGCTGGGAGCCATGATACATCCATGGTAAAGCCAGGTGGCTCCCAAGGCACTATATTTTTAGTCACCAATTTGTCACAGTCACTGAGGTTCACACCAAGCTACTGAGTCAGTAAGTGGAGGCGAACGGCAAGTGGATGACGCACCTCCCTGCTTAACATGGTGGTATTGACAAAGGAGGATACAGGCCACATTGCCGATATTACTTCTCTTTGATGTTCGTAGGCGGTATGATAAGGCCAGGTGATCACGGCGGATACGGAGTGGAGGCACATTCGCCACCACTTCCATATGAGCTACACGGGTACACCGGACGACTCCAAGACATATTAGCAAACATTTATTCTGCAACACATACAACCTATTCAACATGGCGGCGGATGTCGAGCCATACACCTGTGCGCCATAGTCTAGCTTCGATCGAATAAGGGCCTTATACACCATTAATCAAGATTTTCTGTCGGCACCCCATGCAGTACCCGCTAGGTACTTGAGGTCATTTAATGTTTTTTTGCAACGAGCAAGCAAGATATTAATGTGAAGTATAAAATTTAATATGCAATCAAAGTGGAGGCCCAGAAACTTTACAGAATTTTGAAAAGGTACTGCTTGGTTATCCAAAAATAAATGTGAATCGGGGATGTTACGAGTAGTAAAAACTACAGCGGCACACTTTGGGATGGAAAACTTAAATCCCCACTGCAAGGCCCATTGGTGGACGGAGTCAAGGACTGCTTGAATCCACCCAGGCAAAAATTGTGTATTATGGGAAGTGTGCCACACAATCGTCAGCATAGAGTGAGTATTTAAGATTCCTTGGGATGGGAGCTGATGAAAGAATATCATTGATCATAATACTGAATAAAGTGGGACTAAGCACACTTCCCTGCAACACTCCGTTTTCCTGGATAAATATAGCTGATGTTACGTTACGGGGCAATTTGACAGAGCAAGTCCAGTCCCTTAAGAAATTTGATTTAAAAATAGGCAAATTTCCTCTTAAACCATTAGCATAGAGCTTCATCAGTATACCATGTCGCCATGTCATGTCATAGGCTTTATGAATGCTCAAGAACACCCCTATCACGAATTCTTTATTGGCAAATGCCTCTGAAATACAATGCTTCATATTCATTAAATGATCTAGTGAACTTCTGTATTTACAGAAGCCACACTGTTGATCATTTAACAAATTCTTCGACTTTAAAACAAAAAGAAGTCTATAATTAACCATTCTTTCCATGACCTTACATAGACAAGAAGTCAACACAATAGGACAAAATGAAGTGGGATTCATAAGACGACCAGCCTCTTAGGGTATAAGTATGATGTGCACAAAGTGCCATAAGTTTGGGAACGTTCGAGACGCCCAAATGTCATTGTACAATGCTAACATCTTAATCAAGTTGTCCTGATTAAGATTCTGGATCATACTGTACATGATGGTGTCTGGTCCAGGGCTGGTGTCTTTACAGGATTTAAGGGCAAGGAGCAGTTCATCTAGCGTAAACTCTTGGTTGTACGGGAAGTCTACGTCTTCTGTGGCAAAGTCCATTATCTATAGCTCAGCCATGTGATTATGATGTTGGAAATGCAGATGATAATTGGCTGAGCTACTTACATGAGAAAAACTCCTGGCGAGGATGTTAGCAACGTCCACAGGATCGTCATATATGTTATTATTAACCTGCAAGGTGGTAACAGGGATGTATGGGCCTTTAGTATTTAATATTTTAATAGTGGACCAGACTTTACTGAGAGGAGTAGTTCGATTTACCGTGGACACAAAAGTCTGCCAGGAGTCACGTTTGGCCCTTATTATTATTCTCCTTGCCTCAGCCTGTGCCTGTTTGTATGCAATAAAATTTTCTTCAGTAGGCTGACTATCGAAAATTCTGTATCTCCTATTGCGTTTCCTTTATGCTTGTCGGCCAGCGTCCACTAATGTGCTTTATGCTTTGCATGATCTGTAGAAGTTTTGAGAATAGCAGCCTCAGCCTTGTGTATTATGGAATTAGTTACATTTTCAACCTTAACATCTATCGTCTCCCCAGATATATCTAAATTGGCGATCCTTGAGAAGGATCCCCAATCTGCTTTTTTATAGTTAAATTTTGGAGATGGAGGGTCCGAAACGATGTCTCATGTATAAGAAAGGCAGATGGGTAAATGATCACTTCCCAAGGAATTGTCATAAGTGTCCCATGAGATATCTTAATGTATACCTGGAGAGGCCAGAGATAAGTCAATAGCTAAAAAGTTACCAGTACGATCATCTACACGAGTCGCTCTACCATCGTCCAGAAGACAGAGGTTGGACTGTAGTATTAGGTCGGCAATTTGCCCTCCACGACCATCGATCCTCAAGCTACCCCACCGATAGTGATGGGCGTGAAAGTCGCCCAACACTAGTTTATTCCCAGGAAGATGTTCAATTAGTGAATTCAAAGCATCACTATCATTGAGGCCATGTGGAGGACAGTACAGAGAGCAAATAGACAGATACATGTTATTTAATTTTTCTCAGCACGCAACAGCTTCCAGAGTAGAATTTAGAATCACTTCCATTTGTGGATGTGATTTATGTGTGTATATGGCAACTCCGTGACCATCATATCTTATATACGAATGGTTGTGTTTGAACTGTGGAGGATCAGGATGATCCGCCAAGTGCGTCTCCTGTAAACAAACAACGTCTGGCCTGTGTATGGAAAGCAAGATTGCTGTTTTATGTAATTTATTCCCAAGAGTCTTGCAATTCCATTGTAACACAGTGAATGCGACGGTTTAAGATTTACGAGGGTGTCCCGTGTGCTTAGTTTGTTTATGCTCCCCACAACCGTGCAAGTGGCTACCAGGGGACCTTTCCCAGTGCTTGCTGATGGAAACCTCCATATTTTCATCAATAACAAGGCTCCCAGACTCCTCCAAAGAAGAGATACCCTTTCTCTCCCTCGCTGGACCAGGAGCAGGAAGGACATGAGGATGTGACGGTTTCGTGAGGGTAGTCAAATTTATCTTATCTGGCTTGTCAGACTTCGGTTTTGGTCGCACCGACTGCAAAGGAGCTGCAGCAGCCTGAGAATATGATGTAGTGACAGAGATGTCCGTAAGAGAGTCGGAGCATACAGGATGGTAAGATTGAGAGGTAGGGTGTGGGTCATGAGGAGGGAAAGTAAGGTAAGTCTGTGTCTCCACAGTGCACATCACGGAACGGGACACAACCGCCGATGCATAGGAGACATTAGGCTTGGAAGTTGCAAGCAACTTTGTCACCTTCTTCCTAGCATTGTAGAAGGAAATGCCCTCTGTCACCTTCACTGTGCAGACTTCTTTCTCTTCCTGGCACTTGGGACAAACCCTCTAGGAGGTGGAGTGAGAATCCTTGCATTGAAAGCAACACTCAGTCTCGGATGTACAGTTTTCAACAGAGTGATCCACACACGAAGTTGGAAGCCCGACAAGTCTTTTCGTGGTGTCCATAGAGCTGACATTTTCCACAACGAAGGGGATTTGGGATGTATGGTCTGACGTTAACAATTTCGTAACCAACTTTCACATTAGCTGGAAGAGACACTTTTCCAAATGTCAAGATAACAATTGCGGTCTTCGTCCTCCTGCCTTCCGAAAATCTAGTAATAAATTTTGCTTCTATTACATCTTACTGAGCAAGTACCTGTACGATTTCTTCCTCATCCATAAGCACGAGATCTCTGCAGGTGATAACACCCCTGCAGGAATTCATGGAGTGTGGGATCTTTGTCTCTACATCGTAATAATGGAACTTGTTCAGTTTTAGCAAATCCTTCACCTGGCACAAGTTGACGGTCTTTACGAGAAGGTCTCAACTAGCAAGTTTTTTTTACCTGTTCTACCTCACTTGCACACTCATCAGTCACCTTCTTGATGATGAAGGGATTGAGGCTGGACAGGGGAATAGAACCAACCGCATGAATTTGGGCAAATGTGGCGTTGTTGATGTTTATATCTAGCGGAGGGCATGTCTTGGGCCATTCAGTCTGGGAGCGGTCTGTCCATAAATCAGTCAGGGTTTGGTCAGGGCCACTAGGGGGAGGCAGTAGGGGCGTCCATCATAGGAACCACTTCCCCCTCGCGGGGAAAGTGGGAAGGAGAAAAACGAGCAAGGGACAAAGTACCCGGGAAAGACACACCTAGTCTGAGATTACCCTCTCAAACCACTCTCGGGAGGATGCGCCTGTGTATAACTCACACCCCAGGGCCATCAGTGGGGGGTACACTCCAGAAGCGAGTAAGCAAAGGCAATCTCAGTAAACAGATACAGACACCTACTATATCCTATGAAGGGTAGGGAGGAATATGAAGTCTAGCTAACCTAACTTTATTAAGGGTAAGTGCAAAAAACTATTGCCAGTCGGGCAGCCCTAGAATCTGAAGGAGAGTTCAGCACACATCCGCTCTCTCCGCAACCATTCATCAAAGTCATTTGCTCCTGTTGCCTGCCATTGTATTATATCTACCGAGGCTCATAACACCATGTTTCAGTGGTTCACATCTTCGAGACATAGATGAATTAATGCAGTATGAGTTTCTCATTTGTTATGGTTGTGTATGTTTGTTTGGTACCTTCGAAGTAATGCTGTTTCTAATTATCATATATCTATCTTTCGACATGTCACAGTCGAGTTTTCCCTACACATATAAGAGTTATCATGAACATAAGTAGAACATTAACCCACCCCGTCCCGTCGACGTATGGGTACGTTGTAACGATTTACATTTGCCAGTCCCGGCGACGTACTGATACGTCGTGCAATTACAATGTGCATAATTTCGACAATTTTTAAAATTCGCGCTTGCTTTGCGGTACGTACCCTCGCATGACCTTCCCCTATCTGCCATCAGGCGGGGACACTCGGCGACCCCGCACGACCCGCGCTAGCCCACCACTCGTCCACTCACCTGGTAGCCACGGTCCTGCTCAGACATGGTTAAGAGAGGTCTCTCAGACAGCGAAATTCAAGTCGCCCTGGACACCTCTACCAGCGACAATGATTCCCCACTGGACAACGAGGATATGGACAAGGATTATGTGCAGCCAGAGGAGGAATAAACCACCAGCAGTGATGAGGAAGTTCCGTCTCCCAGGAAGCGGCAGTACGTGACTTACCGTGCTGCTAGAGAGGGACAGCAGGCAAAGAAGGCACATGCAATATCCTATCCCTATCCCCAGAGTGATTTGGAAGCAGAATTCGAGGATGAGGATGAGGACGATGACGGAGCCATGGGACGTGCTGCCACGTGGTATGGACGTGAGGTGATAACACATCGTGGCCCAGAGCGCACACCACGTCGTATGAGCAGGTATGGGCCTAGCATTTTGTTTGGGGAGTTAGGAAGTCAAATGGAGGGAGTGGGGAGTGAAAGGGAAAGTCCAGGGAGGATTAGGGAAAGTGAGAGTGACGTGAGTGAGTCATTGCTCTCCCTACATAGTGTGAGGCGACATAGTGGATCACGTGGGCCAGTGCGGGTGCGTTCCTTATCACGTGGGGTTGTGAGGGAGGGGGAAGGTGGGGAGGAACCACTCCAAAGCATGTCTTATGCTCCCCAATATCCCCTAACACGTGGTCGAGCTAGGGTGCGTGAGAGAGCACGTGGTGTTGTCATGGAGGGGGAAGGTGGGGAGGAACCACTCCCCAGCACGTCTTATGCTCCCCAATATCCCCTAACACGTGGTCGAGCTAGGGTGCATGAGGAAGCATGTGGTGTTGTCATGGAGGGGGAAGGTGGGGAGGAACCACTCCCCAGTACGTCTTCTGCTCCCCAATATTCCCCTATTTCATCCTCACAGCCCCCTAATGTTCCTCAAGGCCGTAAGGGTAAGGGAAAGGGAAAGGGTAAAGGCAGAGGGAAGAGGAGTGACAGTGGGGAAGCCCTCTGCACTCCTTCTCCCCCACCTCCCCAACCAGGATCTCCTCCCCACCCAGACGAAGGTGGTGATGGGGATGATGGGGACGAGGGATTTGTGTCGTGGGATTGGGAGGATAGGAGTGATTTTTCTCCCCTCATTCTCCCCATCACTGAGCAGGGGCGATCTGGCTGCATTGCTCAAGGAATTCACCGTAATTCCACCAGGTTGGATTTTTTCCACCTGTTTTTAAGTGAGGCATTTCTTGATCAGATTGTATACCAAATCAACCTGTTTGCAAGCGCCCAGCGCCTAGAGAGTGAAAGATTGGGAACAAGGAGTAGGCATTCTATCATCTATGATTACCCTGTCTCCCTTCCAGAAATGTTCTTATTTTTTGCCCTGGTCCTTTTGATGCGTATTATAAGCGGAAACTTGCAAGGAATGAGGTTGTCTTCTTCAAAGCCAACAACATCCTTGCAACAATGTGGAACCACAACAGAGAAGTAAGCCTCTTGTCCACGGTTCACCGCCCCTTGATGCACCGTACTGATTCCGTAGATTACCGTAGCGAGAACAGGCGTAGTGTTTGGAAACCTGAGTGTGTCATGGATTACAATATAAACATGCACCTCGTGGACCAGTCAGACTCCATGATATCGACGGTAGAGTGTGCCAGGACCACGATGAAGTGGTAGAAGGAACTGTTCTTTCACTTGCTAGATATCACTGCTCTGAATTGCCACCACCTTCACGCCATGACAACAGGAGTTCAGGAAAAGTTTGAAGGGTTTGTGAGGGAGCTCACAAGAGAAATCTTTGCAAAGTATGCTGTTGAAAAGCCCCAACATCGCACCCGCACTGCCCCTATTGCCCAAACTCCCCTGAGAATATCTGGCTGCCATTTCCCCACTCCTATCCCTCCCCAGCCAAACAGACCTAGGCCCCAACGCAGGTGTCACGTGTGCAGTAATTCCCAGGTGAGACTCACGACACAGAGGAAGGACACCCGCTATGAGTGCGTGCAGTGTGACGTGGGTCTCTGTATTCACCCATGTTTTAGTGAATATCACACGTTGATGCAATTTTAGTATGGTGTGAATGCGAAAGGACGCAGAAATTATGAGGTAAATGTGACAGACAGACGCTCAGTGAAATTCTCAATCATGTTGATCTCCAAATATTAGTATAAAGTGCATACGGGTAGAACATAAGTGCAAACATTGTATGTAAGTATATAAATCTGCCCTAAGTTGAAACTTACATAGCGAGGGCTTTATGATGCGATATTCTGTCGCGCAGTGCAATAAATACGGCCCGTAATTATATAATTATTATTATTGGAAATTCTTATGGGTATAATATAAATTCAAATTATTGTAAGTGCTGATATATATTCTAAGTCAAATATTCATAGCGTGTGTATAGAGATGCGATTTCCTGACGCTCAGTTGAATGAATAAGGCACGTATTAGTGAAAATAAAAGTCAGCAATTGGTAAAGTGTGTAATATATATGAAGAATTAGTATATAAGTGTGTGAGTATTATGTTGGTCGAAACATTCCTTGCGAGGGTATTTTCATGCGATATTCTCACGCTCACTTGAATAAATAATGGCAGTAAGTATGTACAGTGCATTATAGGGGTGTAAACGTGTGTAATCTAAGTGGGAAATTATAATTGGAGTGAATAAATAAAGTAGATGATGAAACACGAGTGTTTGAGATCGTGGTTGCTACGTGAATATGCGCTAGCATATCGCTAAATGCCCTCGTAATGAATGAAAATAATTGAAAACCTTTACAGTGGTGGATGAAAGGTTCTATGTAAAGGGGAAAATAATTGGAAAGTGATAAAACAATTTGGTATGTTGAAATACGAGTCATAGCGAGTGCGCTTACTAAGCTGATGTGCACTGTACTTATATACTGTATGCTGCATGTCATCATAATGAATGAAAACATCTGAAAACACTTACAAACAGTTGTAATTGGTAAAATGTCATTGAAACAGAAGTATACAAGTAGAAAAAATGATAGGTTGACTCATACCAGACACTTAACATATAGCATGTTACGACTCGGACGAAACTCGCTATGCTCGCGCGATGGTACAATGCTTATTTTTCATATATATGTGTCTGAAATCCATTACATTGTTACTGTTATTGTTTATTAGTTCAAATTCAATAAATATAGAGGTGTTGTGTGTTGTTTCTCCCATTATTCCTTACCATAGAAAACGTAAACGCATATCCTGCCCATTACAGAACACCACACCTGCCGGGGGGAACTGCACCTGTACGAACCACTTCTAGACCACGGGAACCACTTTCTTTGTGATTTTCCTTCGTTTCTCGACCTAAGCGGAAGTTTTAGCAAAAAAAATTTTTTTCCAAAAAGGCTCGGGACTGGGGGATGTCATAGGTGCGGAAAACCTCGGGACGTGGCGGGTTAAAGAGTATGAGATGTTATCAACATAAATGTCGAGTAGGCAGCTAATATATCCACGAATGCGACGGTGCCACATTCCCAGGCGGGCCAGAGGAGGGTGGAAAAGATCTCCTGGCCACAACAGTACGTTGTACAGATATGCCAGCATCATACACGTAGCCACTGGGGGAGCAGGGGGGCAATTTGCCCCCCCCCTGAGAAAATTTTGGGGAAATGCTAAAAGGGATTTTTGGCATAGTTCTTGTATGACAATAGTGTTTTCCTAATTTTGTCACTTGTATATTAAACAGTATTATCTATTTCCAAAAATATTTATTTCGGAGCAATAATAATTTTTGTAATTGAAAGCTAGATTAAATATTATAAAACCTTTGAGAAAAAATGACCTGTTTTAACTTAACAATTTCCCCTATCACCTTGGATAACGTGGTTAATATTAGAGCTCTGATGATGTTTTGCACTTGAATCCTGATGAGGTGTAAAAATAGCCTTACTGTCCCCTCAGCCACATCTCATCCTGCAGCCCTATCCTCTCACCCTGTAGCCAGTTGCAAACAAAAACAGCACAATTATTGTTACAAACAACTGTAAAAAGCAGAATTTTTTAAGACTGCATGATGCCATTTTGATCACCTCAGACTACATTTTAGAAGGTAAGCAGATCTAAGTATGGGTGGGGGACAGGGGGAAGTGTCCCCCTCCACTTTTTGGAGCCTGGGAGACAGAGTATCTTTTGTCCCCCTCACCTTACTTTTTTAGGTGAAAATTTTCAGGATGAATAGCTTTACGCCGTTTTACCTTTTTTTTATCCTTAATAGAAAAATCCATTCTATATAGTACAGTATAGTTCAGGTGATATGAAAATCATTCCCTGCTGAGCAGGGCAGGTCGAGTGGTACCTGAGTCAAGGATTAAGAGAGGTTAATCCCACCAGATGTATTTACTTAAGTCAATCTTGACGTATGCACCACCCCTGATGCCTGGGCCAATGAAAATCAAACTAAAAGAATAAGTAGTGGAAAACAGAATATCTCTTGGCAACCACCACAGCAGTAGTACAAAATAATACCAGACTGGGGTGGGTCCGGCAGTGAATTTTAATTAACACATATGTGCCAAGTGGAAAGAGAGAGAGAGAGAGAGAGAGAGAGAGAGATACAAACTCGCAAAAAAAAAAAAAAAAAAAAAACATCTATTGTATCACGAATGTGGGAAAGTGTGAGTGCTTGGGACACTCACGCCAGTGTAGTGACAGATATTTTGGGGAATTATTCGAAGTGTTTACCCCCACGGGCAAAACTCCTGGATACGCCACTGGCCAGCATGATAGAAAGGAGCCGTTCTAGGGAGTGCAAGGAAGTCTTGATGTGTTCTGATATGATCACACCGCTCTGGCTTTTCAACGGGGACTTCTATCCGTTGCTTTGTTCTGTTGTGACTCCTGGGAACCAGGAGACAGCTCCAGCAGCAGGTACTGTGCTTGCCTTCGCAGTTGATTCAGCATGGCTCAACTCTTTCATTTGCCTTGATCTTATGTTTTGGAGATTTTGGATGGATGAGCACTCCCATAAAACATACATCTTTCTCTTCCCTTGCATTTCCATGCCTTGTGGCCCCAAGCACTACACTTTAAGCAAAACAGGGGTGGCTCATAATACACGACAACGGGGTTTTGCTGTAAGCAGGGCACAAAGGTAGCAGAGGATGGCACTGTACCTTTCTGCAGAGCTATAACCTGAGCGGTCTCCTTCCTTCTCATGGTACAGTATTACGTCTGGCCCACAATACATTCTCATGGTTTGTTATCAAGTCAGTATAAAAGTAAATTGGGTTTAGCTTGAAGATGATCTTTGTCAGTTGGCCTGCTGATTCAGAAGTTTCTAATCCAACCCCTTTACAGCCTCACATGTTGTAAGCATTGCCACTACTTTATCTTTCATGACTTGAAGATATTGCTAAATGACATCCTTGTACTTTATAGAATAATGAGGTTTCTCCTTCGATGCCTGAACCACCCATTTGGTGTGCTCATCATAACGCAGCTTGCAGTCTTTAGGGAAGTAGAGTATTGTGAATGATGTTTCAGTCCGTGTTGCCTGCTGCCTGTCGCCATTCCCTCCATCCTGGGTTTTCAGCGTATCATATTTTTGTCCTGTTCTGCCACTTTATTCGTCTTCATTCCACTCAGCTTCTTTTTGTGTTTTGCTTACATGGTCAGTGAAGGGGTCATCTAAAGTGTTACCATTTCCTGTACATTATCACTATCTGTAAGGAAACTCAGATCTGTATTTGCTTCCTCCAGTCTAAAGTTGTCTGTATCATTTGCCTGGTGTAGTGTTTTGTTAGTGCCCCTCCCCGTAAAATAACTAACTCAAAGACAAACAACCACCCCTTACGCCTACGGGATTATGGCGTCTGGCGATGGATAGATAGATCTCTTATCCAGTAAATTACCCCATCACCATATTCCTCGTCCGTAATTCAGATATGGATTTTTTTTCAGTCCCAGATGGGGATGACGCACATTACAGCCACATTTGTAGTCTAGGGGGAGGGCAGCGAAACGGTAGGGGACAGTGGGAGTTGTTGGCGACTTCCTTGTGGCCATCTCTTCCGGGATTGGGGCTTCTGGTTGTAGATAAATCGATAGATCGACAGGATGCTTACATATAATGTGTATAATAAATAGTTTAGGAACAGTTACTACGAAGCTCCTAGCACAATGCAGAATACGTCGAGTAGGGGAAAATACACCAATGCATACGAGAGGAACGCACAGTCACACGAGCCTTACAACCTGTAATACTTCTTGTAATAACACTGGACATTATTACTGCAACAATATTAACTTCAGGAGCAAATAAAGCTAAAAAAGCACACTGATGTGTTTGACTTCATACCAGACACTGTCTTGGAACGCGAAATCGTGTCTGCCTGAGCTCTTCTGTGTGTAAAGACTGCAATTGTTTGTATTACCTGACTAGCCTAACTGCCTCTCATCTATCTAAACAAAACATATCTACTTTCAACATAACCTAAGCTAACACATCATAACCTAAAAAATATACTAACAACCAACTAACCTAACAAATAATGTGTGTGTGTGTGTGTGTGTGTGTGTGTGTGTGTGTGTGTGTGTGTGTGTGTGTGTGTGTATGTGTGTGTGTGTTCTTACCTAATTGTTCATAGCTAATTGTATCTTTACAGGAATGAGTCAAGCTCATACTGTCCTGTGTATTAATCCATTTTTATCATACATATCCTTAAATTTATGAATAGTTTTGGCACACACTATGCCATTTAGTAGTGCATTCCACTGATCAATTGCTCTATGTGGGAAATTGAATTTCCTTACATCTTTATCGCTTCTCTTTTAATGTACTTTTTTGAAGTGTCCTCTTGCTGATGCTTCCTCATAAGCTATATATTCATCTACGTCCAGTTTCTCTTTCACTGAGATGTATTTATATTGCATAATCATGTCTCCTATTTCCTTCTCTCCTGTAGAGTTCGTAGATTCAGTTTTTCTAGTCTTTCTTCGTAGCTTGGATAGCTCAAGCTTGGTACCCATCTTGTAGCTGCCCTTTGGACTTTTTCAATCTTATCTATGTGTTTTTTTTTTTATGAAGATTCCAGACTACTGCTGCATACTCCAGGGTTGGTCTCATGAAGCTGTTATTATCTTTCTCAGCATGTCTTCAGTTATACTGTATATGTGAATGCTTTTTTCATATTATCAAGCA
The DNA here is from genome assembly GCF_032717465.1 of Coenobita brevimanus. NCBI lineage: Eukaryota > Metazoa > Arthropoda > Malacostraca > Decapoda > Coenobitidae > Coenobita > Coenobita brevimanus. The sequence continues at coordinate 13,155,969 of NC_136991.1, forward strand.
ATTATACACACTACTTATCTTTTCACTGATGTGGTCAGCCGGAGATTGTCATTGCTAATCACTCATAGGTCCTTCTCCTTTTCTGATATGTGTTGGGTTCATCTTCCTAACTTATAATCCCAATATGGTCTTTTTTCGCATTTACCGAACTTAATTAATATCACTTGTCCACATAAAATTCCATTTGCCATTGATTGCTCCATTCAATGAAGTTTATTTTATTCTTCCTGTAGCTCTCTGCAAGAATCCGTGTAAATAATTTTCCTTTTTTTTTTTTTTTTTTTTTTTTTACATAATCCACAAACATATTTAGATAGCTTCCATTTCCATTGTTACTGTCTGTATCCCTTGTATATACTAAAATCATAATCCCAATGGATCATGAAGTTATCTTTTTCTGGTGTTTTCCTTTACATGCTGTGTTAGGAAAAACTCTTGCACAAGATCAAGGAGCTTTTGATCCCTACATCTTTCATGGCTTCTTACATCTAGAGTAATTCAATTTACATTTGTACTGAAATTTCTAGTTGATATAATTTCTTCAGATTTCTCTTCCACTCTTTGTAGTAATGTTCTTAAACTCTGAATTATACTTTCTGCCAAGTCTTCATATTTGCCGCTTTCCCAAGTGTTTGTTTTGGGGTGGAATGAATAAATTTACCACAATTAATTTCCCTTCAGATGTGTTAATCTCCAATGTAATCAGTTCTATTTGTGAGGGTATATCTATTTTTATTTCTTTGACTTGTAGATTTGTCTTTGTTAAGACTATAATTCCTCCTCCTTTTCTTAAATTTCTTTCTTTTTGCCTATCTTGGATTCCCCTAAGTTTAGGATATCGTTTGATATCGTTGGGGTTAATTTTGTTTCAGTTAGGCAAATAATATGTGGTTCCTTATCTTTGGTATAGTCTTTCATCTCTTATAACACTCTGTAACAAACTTCAACCATTTTATTGTTTCTGTTGATTTTTACGATATTTCTAATCAGTGTCAATGCATAGATTTTGAATATGCTATTTGTTTTTGTGTTACAGGAAATATGCAACAAATATATATATATATATATACTGTGTATATATATATATATATATATATATATATATATATATATATATATATATATATATATATATACATATATACATATATATATATATATATATATATATATATATATATATATATATATATATATATATATATATATATATATCATACAACGACAGGAACTGCAACTTGTTACCATTTCGAGAATGTTGAGAATATCAAAGAATCTATATATTTCCGGTGTATATTATGAGTATAACTAGAATATTAGCAAACAGTAACATCACAAAGAATGCAGGGCACATAGTATCTAGAAATGCACTTTTGATCTTGACTTACTTTTGTAGCAGTGATGACAATCGTGCAACAATTCCCAAAAGTAATCGCCCATCATTGCCTCGTTCCACCTGCCCTGATATCTGGTTTCCATCAGCAGAATGTCCTGGTGGAACCATTCTTCATGCTCCTTGCTGGCTATACTTAAGTTGCTTTTGAAGAAATCAAGGTGGGAGTGCAGATAGTACAATTTGATTGACATTTCGCATCCAAGCTGGCGGAATGCGCCGATCAGGTCATTGACGAGCTGTGCGGAATCTGGTCTCCTTTGGTTGCCAAGAAAATTTTCCACAATCCATCTGAAAGCATTCCAAGAGCCCTCTTCATCATCAGTCACTTTACCCTGGAGTTCATGACTTGCAAGCATTCTTCAAACTTGCGGCCTGGTGAATATGTCAGCCATCACTTTTGCCATGCTCAACTTGGGAAATATTGATCGGATATGCAGAAATGCATTGCCATCCTTGTCAATGGCTTTCAAGAATTGTTTCACAAGACCAAGTTTCATGTGTAGCGGCGATAGCAATATCTTCTCTCAGGAGATCAGTGGAGCTCTCAGAATGTTGCACGAGCCTGGTGTGAGACTCTCTCTGAGATGCCAGTCTTTCCTCACGAAATGTTCTGCATCACTCTGGCTGTCCCACAAGCATAATAAACATGAGTACTTTGTATAACCACTTTGCATTCCAAGTAGGAAAGAAATCATTTTGAAATCCACACAAGCCTCCCAGTCGTGATCTGAGTACTTTGTCGAGTACTTGATTTTTGTCTGACAAATCTTCGCTTTCATTTCCACAGAATGTGCAACTGGTATTGATGGGAGTTCGTTGACCTTATGCAAAAGTAAGGCTTTTTTCTCTACACGGAACTGTCTATGAAGAGTCACCATTCTCAGGCCTTGAAATCCACTCCCATGGCATGCAACAAACCCTTAACATCAAAACAATAACACATTGAGGTTTCTTCACAAAATTTGAAGAAGGATGCAAACTTCCCGTGGCGATTCCTATAACTCACCTTGCAACCGGGATCCAAAAGGTTCCATTCACTTAGACCTGACACCAGCAGCTCAGCATTGGACTTGGGAAGTCCCAAATCTTGGACCAAGTCATCCATTTCTTGCTGATTGGGAAAGTGTGGAGTGTCTCTGAAACATTCTCCAACATACGATTCATCATCACCTTCCCCTCCATCATCGACCATGTCCTCATGGTCAGAGACTACTTCCATGTCTGCAGGAGGGACAGGAAATGTCAGCTCATCGTTCTGAGGCACCGGAGATATCGAAGAAGGCAGATTTGCATATTTAATGCTCTTTCTGCCCTTAATGCTCCTTGCACCATTTATATAAACCATGCAAAAATAACAATCGTTATGGTGATTCGAAGGCTCTCGCCACACTCTCAAAACTGTGAAAGGCATCTTCTTTCTCGGTCCTCGTAGCCAAGCTTCAAGCACAGAACGACAGCTACCACAAGTGTGGTGCGGAACCCAATCCTCATCTTTATCACCCATTGCCACGCCAAAATATGCTTTGTATGAATGAACAAATTTGGTATAAAGGTGGATATTGTGTTTGATCATCTTTGGTCCAAGATATTCTCCACATACATAACAAAACGTATCGGCTGACAGTTTGCAAGAACGTCTACTGGTCATTCTCATCGATAGAAACAACTTTAAGAACAGTTCAAAAACACGTTGACCAGCCATACTAGCAACGTGAGACTAGCTCACTGAATGAACTGACTCCATCTACATTGCATGATGCAATAATGGTCATATTAGTAACAACTGCATGGATGCAGATGGTATCTATGTGTGTGTGTGTGTGTGTGTGTGTGTGTGTGTGTGTGTGTGTCGCGTGATAAGCGATACGTCAGCCATTACATCGGCGTGCAGTAACAAGTCTGGAAATATTACCAGTTGTTGACAAAAACCTAGAGACAGACAGACTAAACATACACTATTGGAATCAGCATGGAAAACTGAGTCTAACAAGACAAAAAAATTAATGATCAAATTCTTTGTTACACAGTGTAATGTAGACACCATTCCATCTACATTTGAGTACATCAACATAATCATCTGGTTTACATACTTGGCATAGCTTGAGTATACTGCCTTCCTTCTTTTTATTCCCTGTTGGTTATGTACCACTTTCGTACCTGCAGTCCAATTACTTTATAAAAAAATATTAATCTTCCTCTGAACTTTCCTCATTCTTTGTTTTTGCCGCCTTTAGTATTCCCAATTGCTCTTCAGTTAGGCATCCTTTTATCTGTACCTTTTTTTTAATTCCTCCATTTCCATGATTTTGCATTTTTTAGTATTTCCACCACAGTGTTCACACTCTGGAAGGTTACTTTCAGTGGCCTTGACTTATTTCTATCACATTTCCCTATTATTTTGTGTTCGTTTATGTCTTTATCATAGATTTCCTCTGATACTGTCTTCAGTATGCTTGTTATATTTGCCATTTCCTTTTTGTCTCTCGAAATTTTTTTTTTTTTTTCTTCTTCTTCATCTATACCAGTGATTACTATAAATTTGTTGATATCTGCTGAATCCTTGACCAATTTGGGGTTGTTTTTTTATTATTTATTTCACATCCTTCCTAATGCTTTTTTCTTCGACTCTTTGTTTCTAAGTCTTTCCTTACTTTCACTATTTCAGCATATGTAGTTTCCACATCATCTTTGTAACTTTGCATCACTTTGTTCACCTGGGTTATCAACTCTTCAATATCATTGGTTTGGTCTATCAGACTACTTGTTTGTGTAATTGTATCATTTCTGATCTCCTCCATAATACTGTAATGGTTGACAACTGTACTTGCCATTTCACTAATCTTCCTTCTAAGTGAACTCAACTCAACAGACAGCTCATCTATTGTTGTGTCTTTTTTGTTAATTCCTTTACTAATTTTTTATAGGCTTCATTTTGCATGTGCAGTTGCTTCTTAATTTCATCTATTTCACTTTAAACCTTCTCTGGTTTATTAACTTTCTCAGCTAGTTTGTTTTATGTTTCCATTTCAACCAGTTCTTTGTAGAAATCATCTCATTTTCTACCTTTATCCCTTCTCTTAACTCTTCCATATTCACTTTACTGAAGATGTTGCTCATCTTGTGATAGTTCCGTACTTAGAAAGATTCTACTCACAAGTATGCATCTCCCTGCTACCCGCCTGGTGACAGACACTGAGTTGATGACGTGCTGATCTGCGGATTCTTGCACTCATTGGATGTATTCTGTTATTTGGACAACACTTTTGCTTATACTTCCCCTACTATATTAGAACACCATTTAGTTTAACCTAGTACAGAGCTTAGCTCATATAAAGATACTATTTTGTGTGTCCAGTTGTGGGCAAGGGTGGCCAGTGTGGAGCGAGGAGACAGACTTGTTGTCCCTGGTGTTGCCTGTGTGTTCTTACCTAATTCTTACCTAATTGTATCTTTCCAGGAATGAGCCAAGCTCGTGCTGTCCCGTGTCTTAAACCATATTTATCGTACATATCCTTAAAAATGTGAATTGTTTTGGCACACACTATTTCATTCGGCAGTGCATTCCAATGATCAGTAGCTCTGTTTGGGAAACTGAATTTCCTCACGTCTTTATCACCTCTCTTTTTATGCATTTTTTTGCAGTGTCCTCTTGCTGATGCTTCCCCATACGTTAAGTAATCATTTATGTCTATTTTCTCCTTCCCTGATATGCATTTATATAGCATTATCATGTCACCTCTTTTCCTTCTCTTCTGTAGTGTTGGTAGCTTCAGTTAATTTAGTCTTTCTTCGTAGCTTAGGTCCCTTAAGCTTGGTATCCATCTTGTAGCGGCCCTTTGAACTTTTTCAATCTTGTCTATGTGTTTTTTGAGATGAGGACTCCAGACTACTGATGCATACTCCTGGGTTGGTCTGATGAATGGTGTTATTATCTTAGCATGTCTTCATTTATGTATGTGAATGCTATGCTCATATTTGCAAGCAGTGTATACATGTTCCGTACCTTCTCACTGATGTGGTCAGCCGGAGATAGTCTGTTATTGATAATCACACGTAGGTCTTTCTATCTTTCTTTCTGATATGTGTAGGGTTTTATTTCCTAACGTATAATCCCAATCAGGTCTTTTTCCACTTTTACCAAACTTGATTACATGACACTTGTCCACATTGAATTCCATTTGCCATGTATTACTCCATTCATAAAGTTTATTTAATTCTTCATGTAGCTCTTTACAAGAGTCTGTGTTAGTAATTCTCCTTTGTATTTTTGCATCATCTGCAAACATATTTAGATAGCTTTCATTTCCAGTGTTACTGTCTATATCATTTATATACACTAAAAACTGATTGGTGCCAGCACTGAGCCCTGTGGTACTCCACTAGTCACTTCTTTCCATGTTGAGTAGTTTCCCCTTAGTACTGTTCTCATTTCTCTTTTCATGAGAAAATCTTGCATCCAACAAAACAGTTTGCCTCGAATTCCTCCTTGATGGTACAGTTTCCATAAAAGTCTTTGGTGTGGTACTGTGTTAAATGCTTTCTTGAAATCTAAATAGATACTGTCCACTCATCCTTCTCTTTCCTGTACTGTGTCTGTTACTCTGTCATAATAGCGCAACAGATTAGTAACACATGACTTTCTTTTTCTGAAACCAAACTGTCTTTCTGTTATCATATTGTGTTCTTCTAGATGATTTACCAAAGCTTTTCTTATAAGCTTTTCTAATACTTTGCTTACAACACTGGTCAGTGATACTGGTCGGTAGTTGAGTGGATTTTGTCTATTCCCTTTCTTGAATAAGGGGACAATATTTGTGTTCTTACCTACCTAATTGTTCTTACCTAATTGTATCTTTACAGGAATGAGTCAAGCTCGTATTGTCCCGTGTCTTAGACCATATTTATCGTACATATCCTTAAATTTGTGAATTGTTTTGGCACACACTATTTCATTCGGTAGTGCATTCCATTGATCAATTGCTCTGTTTGGGAAACTGAATTTCCTTACGTCTTTATCACCTCTCTTCTTATGCAGTTTTTTGCAGTGTCCTCTTGCTGATGCTTCTCCATATGTTAAGTAATCATTTATGTCTATTTTCTCCTTTCCTGATATGCACTTATATAGCATTATCATGTCACCTCTTTTCCTTCTCTCCTGTAGTGTTGGTAGATTCAGTTTATTTAGTCTTTCTTCATAGCTTAGGTCCCTTAAGCTTGGTATCCATCTTGTAGCGGCCCTTTGAACTTTTTCAATCTTGTCTATATGCTTTTTGAGATGAGGACTCCAGACTACTGATGCATATTCCAGGGTTGGTCTAATGAATGATGTTATTATCCTTTTTAGCATGTCTTCATTTATGTATGTGAATGCTATTCTCATATTTGCAAGCAGTGTATACATGTTCCGTACCTTCTCGCTGATGTGGTCAGCCGGAGATAGTCTGTTATTGATAATCACACCTAGGTCTTTCTCTCTTTCTGATGTGTATAGGGTTTTATTTCCTAACTTATAATCCCAATCAGGTCTTTTTCCACTTTTACCAAACTTGATTACATGACACTTGTCCACATTGAATTCCATTTGCCATGTACTACTCCATTCATGAAGTTTATTTAATTCTTCTTGTAGCTCCCTACAAGAGTCTGTGCTAGTAATTCTCCTTTGTATTTTTGCATCATCTGCAAACATATTCAGATAGCTCTCATTTCCAGTGTTACTGTTTATATCATTTATGTACACTAAAAACATGATTGGTGCCAGCACCGAACCCTGTGGTACTCCACTAGTCACTTCTTTCCATGATGAGTAGTTTCCTCTTAGTACTGTCCTCATTTCTCTTTTTATGAGAAAGTCTTGCATCCAACAAAACAGTTTGCCTCGAATTCCTCCTTGATGGTACAGTTTCCATAAAAGTCTTTGGTGTGGTACTGTGTCAAAAGCTTTCTTGAAATCTAAATAGATACTGTCCACCCATCCTTCCCTTTCCTGTATTGTGTTTGTTACTCTGTCATAGTAGCTCAACAGATTAGTAACACATGAGTTTCCTTTTCTGAAACCAAACTGTCTTTCTGTTATCATACTGTGTTTTCCTAGATGATTTACCCAAGCTTTTCTTATAAGTTTTTCTAATACCTTGCTTACAACACTAGTCAGTGATACTGGTCGGTAGTTGAGAGGATTTTGTCTATTTCCTTTCTTGAATAAGGGGACTATATTTGCTTTTTTCCAAATATCAGGTAGTTTCCCTTGACTCAAAGATTTCTTGAAAATTAAAAAATAATGGTTTACTTAACTCATTTGCACATTCTCGTAACACCCAACATAAAATTTCATCAGGACCACTTGCTTTTCCTCTGTCTAATCCACTTAACTCCTCTTGTATTACTTTTTCTGCTATTTGTATATCTGGTAGTACGTGTGGACATGCGTGTTCCACATAGTCTCTCTCAAAATTTTTTTCTTCTGTAAAAACTAATTGGAAATTCTTATTTAGTGCTTCACAAATATCTTTCTCTTGTGTATAAGTGATTCCCTCGTCCGTGATGGATTGTATTATATCTTTGACTTTGGTTTTGCTTCTGATATAGCTGTAAAACAGCTTTGGTTGATCACTACTTATATTTATTATATCCTCCTCAAACTGTTTTTGGGCTTCCCTCCTTATTCTTGTATAGTCGTTTCTTGCCTGTTTGTAATTATTATATGCCCTTTCACTATTGTGGCTTCTGTATCTATTCCACAACAAATCTCTTCTTTCTTTAGATTTTTTACATTCTGTATTGAACAATTTCTGTATTTTCTTATCTGCTTCTTTGTGCTGTGGGATGTAATTCTGGACTCCTATTTCATAAAATTCACAAAATTTTTTATATACAGCATTTAAATCTTGTCCTCTAAGCTCATTTTCCCAATCAACTTCTAAGAAATACTTCTTTAGGTCTTGATAATTTCCCTTTTTATAGTTTAGTCTCTTTTTGTAACTGTCAGTGCTGTTTACTATGTCATATGCTATCCTGAAGTTATAATTTAGTACCGCATGATCGCTTTTGCCGAGTGGAGGGTGATATATTAAACTGTCAATGTCATTTTCTTGCCTAGTAAATATTAGATCTAGCACTGAAGGTACATCAAGTCCTCTTTTTCTAGTGGTTTCCCTCACATGTTGCGTTAAGAAAAACTCTTGTACGAGATCCAGGAGCTTT